>NC_090932.1:663062124-663662124 GCF_040938575.1 Ambystoma mexicanum
AAACGCTGTCAATTCTTTGTGACAGTATTGGCTGAGAGATATTATCATTGTAAAGAAATATTGTAACTCTTGGATAAGTAGGTTACCCCCAGTTAAAGTCTAAGAGTGCTGCTTTTTTGTGTTTACATAGTCTAACACTATTGTTTGGATATTATGTATTTAATAGTTGTATGTAAAACTGCATGATTAATGAGGGATTTATGAATGTGATATTCTGAAATAAATATGCTATGATGATGAGTAGACTGCCATTCCAATAAGGATGCCTAAATCAGCAGCACTGAAATAGGAGCGAGTTCATTGCATGCCAGTACCCCTGAAAGATCGAGCACCCATCCTTCTGAGGTCGTTTAATGTTTTCACTGGCAAGGCTTCAACGATTTCTTTTTGGAATTGGGATGAATATATCCCAAGGCCAGTGAAAGGGTTGAGTGAGTGAGAATCAGGTTGACACCTTTACAGTGAGGGAGAGTTAATCTGAGGGCTGTACCTAATGCATTGCTGGAGCAGGGAAAGACACTTTTTAAACATGCATATTGCAGCCTTTAACCCATGGGCCTTCCGCTCATCCCAGTCACTAATAAATGAGAAGGGGTTTTACTTTGGTGGTGTTTTGATCCCAATGAGCCAGTTCTTTACATGATGCCCACACAGAGCCAGGGCTAACCTCAATTTTGTCAAATACCATAATGGAGAGCTGACCTCTCCCTTACACTGTCCTGGATGTTTAGTCTCTGGCTCCTGCCAGACTCACCCTGAAGGACATGCCTTCTTCCTGGTTTCTTTTACTTCATTGCTGGGATCCAGAAGAAAAAATAGGACTTGGACTTGTTTATGCCACTTATGACTCTGCCAGGTTTTGTCCAGAGATGTGTGGGAGCAAAAAGATACATTTAACCTAGAGTCTGCAATTGGTCATCCTTACCAAAGACTCTTAGCACTGTGAACAGGAGCAGTGTGGCATAGTTCATTTCTCCCAAATAGAATATCAAGATTAAAAGTGAAGAAATGTGAGTCTGGTGTAAAGTTTGTGATGTGTGTAGAAAGACAGGGGTCGATTCATGGAATTAATTAATTAAATTAAATTAAATTCCAGCGCAGAGGTGCCAAAACGTGCGATTTGCAGTAAAAGTGCAAAAATCGCACTGCAAGTGCGAAAATCGCAGGGAAACCAGCGCACATCGATTCATGGAAGTCCGTGCGCGAGAAAAACATTGGATGTGCGCTAAATATGTGTGCCGGGCACGCCGGCGCACAGGTAATCCATCAGCGTGCGCCACGGCCACTGCGAAATCGCACATAGCGCGGCGCACTTCAAAAAGTAGGCGGAACACGGGGCGTAACACTCGGAATGGGGAGCAACGCGTGAAAATATGGGCGTCACGGGGGAAGTACAGGAGGCAAGTGCGCGGAACACCCACACGCTCGCCTACAACCCGTATTCATGGAATCGAATAGGGCAAACCAGCGCAGGTCAAAGACCCACACAGGGCCAAACAAGTACACCACAAGAAAGCAGGCGGTAGCGCCCCTGCGCCTGAAAAAAATGTGCGCCAAAATGTGCGCTAACAAAAAGCACCCATATACAGCCATGATGAATGGTTCATACAGTGGCCCTCTAGGACAAATGAGGTGCAAAGGGGTACCGACAAACACAGACACCCGCTGTGTGAAAAATAGCGTGTGCGTGTGTTCCTGGGTGCGTGGGAAGTTCCACACGCGATTAGCCTGGGTACGTGTACTACGGGGTGCGCGGGAAGTTCCACACGCGATTAGCCTGGGTACGTGTGTTTCGGGGTGTGCGGGAAGTTCCACACGCGATTGGCCTGGGTACGTGTACTTCGGGGTGCGCGGGAAGTTCCACACGCGATTGACCTGGGTACGTGTACTTCGGGGTGGGCGGGAAGTTCCACACGCGATTGTCCTGGGTACGTGTACTTCGGGATGCGCGTGAAGTTCCACACGCGATTGTCCTGGGTAAGTGTACTTCGGGTGCCGGGAAGTTCCACACGCGATTGGCCTGGGTACGTGTATTCCGAGGTGCACGGGAAGATTCACACGCGATTTCATCAGGGTACGTGTATTTCGGTGGTGCTGGGGAATACTACACGTGATTTGGCCGTGTGGGTCCTCCCAGGTGTTCCCTCTACACCCTTCACGGACCCTGCAGGCAGCCCACACCACAGGGGACTACCCTGCACCCCTGCTCATGTCCCACAGGCAACTCATCCACCATGGCCATGCCCACCAGCCAACCCACATGTCACCTTGCACTACTGA
This sequence comes from Ambystoma mexicanum, assembly GCF_040938575.1. Taxonomy (NCBI): domain Eukaryota; kingdom Metazoa; phylum Chordata; class Amphibia; order Caudata; family Ambystomatidae; genus Ambystoma; species Ambystoma mexicanum. Next base: position 663,064,405 of record NC_090932.1, read on the forward strand.
TCACCAACACATGTCTCCCAGCGCCCCCACCCCCCAGCCACCAGGGGCACCCTCCACCAGGCCCCCACTCATGTCTCCCATCACCCCCACCCCCCAGCCACCAGGGGCAGCCTCCACCAGGCCCCCACTCATGTCTCCCACAACCCCCACCCCTCAGCAGTGCAGGGGCACCCTCCACCAGGACCCCACTCATGTCTACCACCACTCCCACCCCCCAGCATCCAGGGGCACCCTCCACCAGGCCCCCACTCATGTCTCCCATCACCCCCACCCCCATCCACCATGGGCACCCTCCACCAGGCCCCCGCTCATGTCTCCCACCACCCGCACCCCCCAGCCACCAGGGGCACCCTTCACCAGGTCCCCACTCATGTCTCCCACCACCCCCACCACCCAGCAGTGCAGGGGCACCCTCCACGAGGCCCCCACTCATGTCTACCACCACCCCCACCCCCCAGCAGTGCAGGGGCACCCTCCACCAGGCCCCCACTCATGTCTCCCACCACCCCCACCCCCAGCAGTGCAGGGGCACCCTCCACCAGGCCCCCACTCATGTCTACCATTACCCCCACCCCCCAGCAGTGCAGGGGCAGCCTCCACCAGGCCCCCACTCATGTCTCCCACCACCCCCACCCCCCAGCAGTGCAGGGGCACCCTCCACCAGGACCCCACTCATGTCTCCCATCACCCCCACCCCCCAGCAGTGCAGGGGCAGCCTCCAACAGGCCCCCACTCATGTCTCCCACCACCCCCACCCCCCAGCATTGCAGGGGCAGCCTCCACCAGGCCCCCAACCATGTCTCCAACCACCCCCACCCCCCAGCCACCGGGGGCAGCCTCCACCAGGCCCCCACTCATGTCTCCCACCACCCCCACCCCCCAGCAGTGCAGGAGCACCCTCCACCAGGACCCCACTCATGTCTACCACCACCCCCACCCCGCAGCATCTAGGGGCACCCTCCACCAGGCCCCCACCCATGTCTCCCATCACCCCCACCCCCAGGCCCCAGGGGAACCCTCCACCAGGCCCCCACTCATGTCTCCCATCACCCCCACGCCCCAGCCACCAGGGGCACCCTCCACCAGGCCCCCACTCATGTCTCCCACCACCCCCACCCCCCAGCAGTGCAGGGGCACCCTCCACCAGGCCCCCACTCATGTCTCCCACCACCCCCACCCCCCCCAGCAGTGCAGGGACACCCTCCACCAGGCCCCCACTCATGTCTACCATCACCCCCACCGCCCAGCAGTGCAGGGGCAGCCTCCACCAGGCCCCCACTCATGTCTCCCACCACCCCCACCCCCCAGCAGTGCAGGGGCACCCTCCACCAGGACTCCACTCATGTCTCCCATCACCCCCACCCCCCAGCAGTGCAGGGGCAGCCTCCACCAGGCCCCCACTCATGTCTCCCACCACCCCCACCCCCCAGCAGTGCAGGGGCAGCCTCCACCAGGCCCCCAACCATGTCTCCCACCACCCCCACCCCCAGCCACCAGGGGCAGCCTCCACCAGGCCCCCACTCATGTCTCCCACCACCCCCACCCCCCAGCAGTGCAGGGGCACCCTCCACCAGGACCCCACTCATGTCTACCACCACCCCCACCCCCAGCATCCAGGGGCACCCTCCACCAGGCCCCCACTCATGTCTCCCATCACCCCCACCCCCCAGCCACCAGGGGCACCCTCCACCAGGCTCCCACTCATGTCTCCCATCACCCCCACACCCCAGCCACCAGGGGCAGCGTCCACCAGGCCCCCACTCATGACTCCCACCACCCCCACCCCCCAGCCACCAGGGGCAGCCTCCACCAGGCCCCGACTCATGTCTCCCACCATCCCCACCCCCCAGCAGTGCAGGGGCACCCTCCACCAGGACCCCAATCATGTCTCCCACCACCCCCACCCCCCAGCATCCAGGGGCACCCTACACCAGGCCCCCACTCATGTCTCCCATCACTCCCACCCCCCAGCCACCAGGGGCACCCTCCACCAGGCCCCCACTCATGTCTCCCACCACCCCCACCCCCCAGCAGTGCAGGGGCAGCCTCCACCAGGCCCCCACTCGTCTCCCACCCCCCCCGCCCCCCAGCAGTGCAGGGGCAGCCTCCACCAGGCCCCCAAAAATGTCTCCCACCACCCCCACCCCCCAGCCACCAGGGGCAGCCTCCACCAGGCCCCCACTCATGTCTACCACCACCCCCACCCCCCAGCAGTGCATGGGCACCCTCCACCAGGACCCCACTCATGTCTACCACCACTCCCACCCCCCAGCATCCAGGGGCACCCTCCACCAGGCCCCCACTCATGTCTCCCATCACCCCCACCCCCAGCCACCAGGGGCCCCCTCCACCAGGCCCCCACTCATGTCTCCCATCACCCCCACCCCTCAGCCACCAGGGGCACCCTCCACCAGGCCCCCACTCATGTCTCCCACCACCCCCACCCCCCAGCCGTGCGATTTGCCTGGGTACGTGTATTCCTGGGGTGTGCGGGTAGTTTCCCATGCGATACCATCAGGGTACGTGTATTATGGGTCCGCGTGAACTTCCACACGCGATACCAGCGGGCTACATGTTTTACGGGGTTCGCGGGAAGTTCCACACGCGATTGCCCTGGGTACGTGTATTTCGGGGTGCGCGTGAACTTCCAGACGTGACTGGGCCTGTGAGAGTGGGGTACGTGTATTCCAGGGGTGGGCGGGAATATTTACTCACGACTGGGCCTGGGAGAGCGTGCTACGTGGATTCCTGGGGTGGGCGGGAAGATTCACACGTTCGCCTACGACGCGCCGAAAAACAAATGATCCAATCCTGAAACACGTACGCCAGCATGAAGCAGGCGTACGTCGACCCGCGTAGCATAAAAGTGCGCGCAAACAACAAACAAGCTCAGACGCCAGGATGAATATACCGTTCCTAGCAGCAGTGGCCGTGGGTTACCAAAGGAGAAGGAGGAGGATAGTGAGGGCCCGAATTTTCACTCCCAGAATCAGCCTTTTTGGGATGCCTGATGACCAGGTGTATGGGAGGTACAGGTTTCCACCTCACATAATACTGGACCTGGTCAGTGAGTGGGAGGATGACCTCACATCATCCACCCTGTGCTCCCAAGCACTCAGCCCCCTGGAGAAGGTCCTCAATGTACTGCACTTCTTGGCCACTGGATCATTTCAGCGGACAAGTGCCATAGTGGGTGGGGTGTCACAGGCCACGCAGTCACGCTGCCTACACCAGGTCTTGAACATCATCACCGCACGCCCATCAGTCCGTAGGCACATATACCTGCCCAGGACACCTGCAGAAAGGCAGGCTGCCACCCTCGATTTCTACGGTGTGGCACAATTCCCAAAAGTGCTAGGTGCCATTGACTGCACCCATGTGGCAATACGTCCCCCCAGGGCATCTGAGCTCATCTATAGAAACCGCAAGCACTGGCATTCCATCAACGTGCAGGTAGTATGTAATGCCAAGGGAATCATCACCTCAGTATATGCCAACTATCCAGGGTCCACCCACGACAGCTTCATTTACCGAATGTCTACCCTAAGCCGGGACGTAGAAGCTGGGCGGCATGGAGATACATGGCTGCTTGGTGAGTATGAATGCCACTGCACATGCATGCATGTCAGAAGCCGAGTTATGTCACTACCCCACTAATGATACCCATCACCTCCTCACCAGGGGACAGTGCCTACCCTCTGAGCACCCACATGATGACGCCAATTCGGAACCCCATCACGCCTCCAGAGGTAAGATACAACACAGCCCATATTGCAACCCGGGGCATAGTGGAGCGCACATTCGGAGTGCTCAAGTCACGCTTTCGCTCCCTTGACCGTTCTGGCGGGCAGCTGTTATATGCGCCCCCAGTAGTGTGCAGGATCATAGTGGCAGCATGTGTCCTGCGAAATGTTGCAACATGCCGGGGCCTGGCTGTGGACATGGTGGTGCCCCCATATCCCCAACCACATGCACGCCCGCTGCGCATGGGAGGGGAGAGGGCATGGGGTGAGGCAGCCCGTACGCAGCTGGTGGCTAATTACTTCACATAGAAATCACACACCTGTGGAGTGCACACAGCCCTGGCACATACCATCTGATAAGCAATGATGACTCGACCTGACAATTATGACGAACAAAGGGACAGTCAACTGTCAGAACCATAGCAGCCTGAGATTGTTCATGTGGAAGTGTCACAATGTGTGCATCCCTACCTACACAAACACCACCAATGCAGTGTCATCAAAAGACACACTTCCATGCTGCAGAAATGAATACCCACTTGCAAAATACTACATGAAAACAGTGTCATGTCACCCAACCCCTCCCCGGCACGGCCACACAACACACCATGGCATGTCATGCAATGTGAGAGGAAACAAATTAATCCCTACAACATGCCCCAAGTGTCACCAGCTACAGTGTCCCTATTGGAAACATGGCCACACATGAAATGCTCATAGTAATGCAGGACCTACAACACACATTACCAAATACTTACCAAGAATACCAATCACCTACACAACCTCCAACCTACCTTAAACATGACATTACAGACTTAGAAATTTGCTAGCCTCAATACCTGATGATGCCAGCACTCCGAACACTTCCAAGTATACAGTGTTAGCGCCACGCAAGAGTGTAGGTGCACTGCTTACAACATGAACTCCAGTTCCAAGGTGGACCGCCTTGTGAAGACATGAGAAATGGACCTGCAAATTAGGAGGATGAGATGGATGCAGAGGCACATATCAATACACCATGCAGTGTACAATACAACAACAATATGCACTATGAATGTATACACAGTATTGACTACAGACTGCCCACACATCGAATGGGAGTCCAATGTCACCATGTAGGTCAATGTCACTTGGCCACACCCTTTGCAAGCCCATGGAAACGGGAAGCAGGAGGGGTGTGTGTCACAAAAACCCAAGCATCTGAACCAAATTCATGACAACCCTGCATGTGCCCAGCCACAATGCAGCGTATCCCCACGGGAGCCACACAAGGCAACACACTGTCCCAAAAAAAAAAAATAATAATCAAAAATGGCCACTAATGGGCCCGGGGGGGTAGGGTAGGCCACCCAGGAGGTCCAAGGACAGGGTGAACACCAAAACCCACCTGTGTGGATCTTGCGGAAAAAAAACACCTCCATGGGCTCATGGCCTACACGGCTACCCTATTGTGGGAGAATCACTGCTGTCGCTCTCCTCACCCTCTGCAGCTGCATCAGGAGGTGGTGGCACTATGGGAGGCAGCCCACACAAAGCCTAGTCTGTTCCTCCATGGCTGCAAGCATGCAGGTGTGGTAGGTCTCGTTCTGGAGGATAATTGTGCGGAGGTCCCCATGCAACAACTCACGGGATGCCCGGACCTCCACCCTAGTTGCCTGCATCTCAGCTGAGAGCGTACGTGTGACACGCTCCAGCTGCTGTTCTGTCCTTCTGTTTGTTGAAGCCTCAAACTCAACAAGAGTCGTCCTGAGGTGAAGGAGTTCCACCTTCAGGGCTTCCCTGTGGCCCTGGGACTCTATGGAAATGGCTTCCTGCAGAATCGCCAGTGCCGCCCCCCTGTCCCCGTCAGATGCCAACATGTCCTCCCTGTGTGACTGGCAGATGGAGTCTGTTGCCTGCTGTAGTCGCTCCATCAGCCTCTCGGGGGGGACAATGGAAGTGGCCTCCCTATCCATGGCCTGAGCCATCATCTCTGATGATGCTGCCTGTTGGGTTGCCATACCGTATATGGATTGCTCCCATGCGGTATTGTCAGGTGGCTGACGGCCACCACGTCGGCGGGCACCACACCTGTTTGGGGCAAGGCAAACTGCGCCTTGCTGTGCCGGCACTGCCTGAGGCTGCAGGACTGCATTCCCCCTCTGATCTGCTGGCCCAGGAACAGGATCAGATGTCGCGGAGTGTGACCCTGCATCCGTAACCACCAAAGGCGTACCTGCCAACACTGACATCCCCATTGAGGGTTCTAACCCTGGTGCAGGTGGGTCGGACAGAACAGAATCCCTCCCAGGAACACTCACCTGCGACGGCACATAGGTCTCATCATCCGAATCGACACCTGAATACAGCTCGGGGGAGGTGCAGCCAGAGAAACCCCTTGAGAGCACGACCTGCAGCAGTTGTGGGTTCTCACCCACCACCACACCACGTCCCTCACTGGTGGTCGGTCGGCCCTCAGACCCAGCAGTATCAAGTGCGTCATCCCCTGCAAAGACATAAAAGAAAACAAATGGAAACAGGCATTAGCACTATGGCACACAATTAGGGCTGAGAGGCTACAGAAACAGTACTTGATTGACACATGTCCCACATGACTAAAACCCTCCCATGCATGCACCGTCACTGCGTTTGAAGGGTAGGCAGATGGCACACATTGATGACACCAAGATGGAAGATGAACACATTTGCTGCATGCTGCCTAGCAGTGGCATCACACATTGGCCAGTGATTGGCAGGTCAAATACACATGCCATCACACAGATGGCATGTACCCTAGCCATGAAGTGAAGAGGGAGAGGAGGGCACCAATTGTTCATTCAGTCCAGTTTGCTCATGAAATTGATTTTTTCATTGAAATGGTTCAAATGTTTAACCTGGAGCTGCCAGTCCAAAATGGTCCTATAGCACAGGGACATGTCTAAACAAATCATGTCCAGGAAACAAAGCCAGTCCACTTACCATAGCCATGTCAGACATGTGACAATAGGACTGAGAAATCCAGAGTAAAAGTGGTGGTATGCAAACAATCTGCCTGAATAAACAGAGGTAAATAAGCAACAATGTTGTGGCAAGATGACACTCCAAGGGCAACTGGCGTGGTGTTTGGCGGGGTGTCTAATGATGGCAGAAGGGATGCTGCTATACCCAAATGCTGGTGCGCAGAATGTATAGGATGAGGCACATGGGTGACCCAAACCACTCAGGCACACACACCCTCACCTGGAACCCAAACAGAAGCCCTCCCACACATACCATGCACATGGATGACACACACATGCATGTGCACTCACCGGACAATGCCTCGTAATCTGCCAGTTCTCCCACGCCTTGGATCTGTTCCTCCGTGACATAGGTCCCAGCAACCTGCTCATGTGGAGTGAGTTCTATGTCCTCTGCTGGAGACCCACCTCGAGTCACTAGAGTTGCGGCATGACTTGAGGCCAGCTTATTCTTTGCTCTGTGCTTCAGGTCATTCCAGCGCTTGTAGCATTCAGTAGCTGTGCGCCTCACGATTCCAAGGGCACTTATGATGTCCGCAATGGTCTGCCAGTGTGCCTGACGTTGTGCAGGTGTGGTCTTGGATCCTGCAACAATCACCATTTCGCGGTCATGTGCGGACACATACTCTACAAGTGCATTCAGTTCGGCTTCATTAAAGCTGGGCTTCCTTGACGGTCCGGACTGTGTAGCCGTGTCTGGGGCATCAGCCTCTACTGGACGAGCACTCTTCCTCTTCCGTTTGGAAGGTGGTGGGGATCCTGAGTGTCCTACGCCGCTCTGGACACTAGGGGCAGGAGCCCCGGTGGACTCTGTACTAAGAGTGTGGGATTGCACACTCAGCATGGTAGTTGGTGCAGGCATTAGCTCAAGTGTGATGGTGTCAGGGGGAATGTCAGCATGATGGACTTGGACCGACACTGTGCTGGGTGAGTGAGAGGTGGGGTGGATGGAGCCGCAGCTGCCCCTGCAGCCTCCCCAGCCTGCCTACGCGGGGCAGCAGATGACCTAGCTGCCCCTGATCCATGTGGCCTGATGACACCAACGTTCACCGGTGCACGTGGCCTAGACCTGCTGACCTGGAAGTCAGCCATTGAGTCACCCTGTGCCAGGTCTGGTTCCACAGTGGGCTGGTCCAACAAGGGCTGAGCATGGATGGTGTCAGCCACGTTAACCTCAACGGGGGGGGCATGGGTGTCCCTGACTGCTCCTCCACACATGGGGGGCTAGGGGCACCCTGCAAGTCACGGCCACGTCCCCTACTGGATCCACCACGGCCACCACTTGGGGCTCGGCCACCTTTGCCACCCTTACGGCTTGTTCGCCTCCCAGCCATGGCACTGATGTTATTGTGCGTATGGGAGTCGATGTGAACTATTGTCCTTGGCAATTGGGGGTCAAAGGGGTTGGGTACCAGATGGTAATCGTACCCTAGTGCTCTAGCAAGGCTGTATGTCACCCCTGGGGAAAGATGACGGGTCACGCAACACACAGGCACCCCAAAAAAGGGAAGTAAGGTGCACGCAACCCCTCCTAGACCACGTGCGTGGAAAAATAAACCTGCACTACGCTGTGGCACCCAGAAACACAAGAATGAACGTATGCGTGTCACACCAGCCTAGAATGACCTCTGAAGGGGTACGCGACACATGGGGCAAGCACAGATGTTAAATACGTGCGCGACTCACCGTCCGCCAGGAACAAAAGCATGAAAAATATGTGCGTGTGCGCGTTGGCAACACCCCCGCCAAAGGAAGAATTGTACGCTGTCTGAGGAGACAGGATAATAGTAGAAGGGAACGCTGTTTGAGGAAACAGGCCCAGGAAAAAGAGGAAAAGAGAAAAAGCTGTCAGAGGTAACAGGGAGTACGAACTGGAAACGCTGTGAAGTAAATCGCGTGTGAACCGACAAGAAGTACAGATTTCACCCACTCGCTCTCCACGAAAAGCACGTACAAGGAAATGGCGTTCTACACGTACCTTTTATACACACGTCACAGACGTGCATACGCGATGAGGCCATTTCCACCAATTACATGCTTTGACACTCGGACGTGTATCTTTTTTTTTTACACGCGCCATTTTCTACCGCCATGTGCGTGACGTCACAGCTGCACATGGGGGCCTTTGGGCCAATGAAATCGCGTATGCGTGCAGACGCGCTTACGCGCTAAGGGCCTTTCCTCGAATTACACGCAGACGTGCAGGACTTTTCACGTGCCAAATCACTCCGTATCAAGCTGGCCACGCGTAAGCACACGGAAGACCACGCTCCTGCCCAGAAAGATGATTTACTGCCCCCCAGATCCCCGAGCACGCTCCCACCTGCCATCTGCTGCTACCTGACTGCCTGCTGCCCACATGCCCTGCCATTTGCTGCCTGCACATCAGCCAGGGGTGCTGTTGCTGTGACCGCCCCTGCTGGAACCGAAGACTCCCGACTGGGATTCCATCGCTCCACAGCCCAGCCCCAGAACCCAGTTGCCCACCCACTCCTGCCTCTGGGGTTGTCATGTCGGGCACTGCAACATCTGGCACCACTGACAACCCCCGGCCAGAGAGGCAGAGGGGCACCAGCTTCAGTGCCAGGGAAGTTGGTGTCCTGGTGGAGCAAGTCCTGGGGCAGTATGATGCCCTCTACGGAAGGGTGCGCGCCGACAAGGAAGGACGGACTCGGATCTGGACAGACATCGTGACTGCCATCAACGCGGAGGGGGTGGCAGTCCGCGACTTCCAACATGTCAAGAAGCGCTGGGAGGACTTCAGGTCCAGGACCCTCAGCAAGGCCCGGCGCCTCTTGAAGGCAGCGGATGCTAAGGGGCACCGGGGCCACTTGTCGGAAGATCAGATGAGGGTCCTGGAACGCATATCCCCAGCGCTCCACGTCCAGGTCCTTGATAGGCAGACCCATCTGGAGTCGAGCGGTAAGTGTACATGCATCATGATCATAAGCTGTGCGTGTGGTGATGTGCCAGTAGTGTGCCGGTTGCACATCTGTTTGTATGGGGCTGAGTATGGGTGGGGGTGTACAGGAACGTGAAGCTAACACATGCGAGGGCTGTCATGTGTGGGACATGGATGGTGCTTGTGTGTGTAGGCTTGCATGCCAAATGCAGTTGTGTGGGCACACATGTTTGGATGAATATGTATGTAAGTAGGCATGTTCGTGATGTCACGCATGTATGTTGTTTTCAGCTGCATGTACCAGCACTGTGTACATGTGCATGTGTGTGTATTTGACAAGGGTGCAACAGTGATGCAACATGGATGCATGTGACCGCGGGATGTGGAAGCCTGATTGGCAGATGTGACATGGATGCCCATCGGAACACTGCGACAGTTGGCTGAGGTGTACACATGCATGCAAGTGTGGTGGTGTGCATGCATGTGTAGTGCACTCCCTGTGTTGCATGTGATGTCTGGCTCATCTTTGCCTGCTCATGCTGTTGTATGTGTATGGATGGTGCTGGCAGTTGTGATGTGGCTGTGGTATGGCTCATGTGTGCATGTAGAAATGACATGTGTGTTGCCAATTGTGTTGCCATGTCTGAGGTTTGCCAATGCCACTCATGTGCAACTGTCATGTGTTTATGTGTCCATTGTACAGTTCCCTGATGCCTGTGTTTTATTTCTCCCTGTCTGCAGCGTCAACTGATGAAGAGGGCGGAGAAGGTGCTGTGGAGCAAAGCGGCGGGGATCGCACTGGCAGCCGGAGACGCAAAGCCCGGCTCCCTTCCCAGGTTGTGATCTCGTCAGGGAGTGAGGAGTCCGGTGCCGTGTCCCAGGCCGCAGCTGCCGGGGGGAGGTCCAAGAGGCGGAGGTCGGAGTTGGACTCCTCGGCAGCAGAAGGGGCAGCTGGGACCCCACAGGGCCCAACGGGGGAAGATGGCACGGAGTCATCCAGGTTGGTGGGGCGTTTGTTGGAGGAGGAGGCCGTGCAAGCAACAGAGATGGGGTCTGGAGGAGGGGATTCCACTGGTGCTAGTGGTGCAGTGCAGGACCAGGGACAGGAGGCAGCACAGGTCGCCGCGGAGGTGCCTGTGTGCAATGGTGTCCCTGATCCTGTCACTGCATCATCTTGCACCAGCAGGGATGCCTACGTCCAGAGCCGTTGAGCCTGTCCTGATTGGTGTGGCGTTGCGTCAACAGGCCATGCGAGGTGACCTGCAGTTTTTCATGAAAAGACTGCACGTCATCTCGAATGGCTCATTGACCGTGTCGGCCTACTGGGACAGGTCACCCATGCCGGATTCCTCTGTTTGATGGGGCTTGCTCAGACCCCCTCCTCAACTGAACCCCCTATGCACCAGTCGTCCTCCGTGCCATCTTCCCACCCATCAGTCACCTGGGTGCCCTGTGGAGCTGCCTCTGACGGTGCGGCCAGGCTGGTGGAGGAGACATCCCTGCCACAGTCGGGAGTCGGACGTCCAGCAGGGGTGGCCACATCAACGACTGCACCCCAGCCAGCGGAGGATGTGCAGGCAGCAGGAGGCAGAGCACGGGCAGAGGCGCAGCAGCAGCAGCAACGTGGTGGGAGCCATGATGGCTCGGGGCCTTCGACATCGGAGGGGCAGGCATCGGCCGGAGGGCAGGAGGACCCAGGACGGGAAATGTCTTCCGTGTGGCAGCGGTTGAGTGTCATGATGCCTACTCCCGGAGAACCAGTCCAGGACCAGCGTCCCCGGAAGCAGACATCATGTTCCCGGGGAAAAGGCCAGCAACCCCTAGTAGGGGCCCTTTGGACACTGTCCTGGCCCCTTTTGCGCCAGGCTCATTTTGGACCTCAGTCCTGGAGCCATAGGCGCCATGCACATAAAAGGAGTGTTTATGTGAACTTACCTGATGCAGACCGTGCTGCCAGATCCAGACCTCTTTGAGGCCTGAAAGGGACTATTTTACCTGTGGGACTATTTTGCCACTCAGGCGTGGCCGGGGAAGAATACGTACCTGGAACTACTTTGGGGCTATTTAAGCCACGCCCAGACAGCAGCTCACGCTTCGCGTTGTTCTGCACCTAGCAGCTGGACGCTCACCGTGTCTGCTCCTGCATCCTGACTCCAGCCACGCCCGCCTCCATCCTGGAACACCTGAAAGGAAAGAAGAGAAGGGAACAGGTGAACAGAAGAACATTACCTGCTTCTACCCGGAGTCCGGAGTCATCACGCCGGAGATCCTAAGGGAAGATATTTATTTTGAAGACGCATCGCGTTGCTTGCTGCAGTGCCGCATTCCACTCACATGTTCACGAGGCATCTCCGTGCTCCTTAGCGACCATCTGCACGATCCGCCGCATACCTGCGCCTAAGGGGGAAGAGAAGAACAAAAGGTGAGCAAAAGGAACATATTGAGGAAAGCCAGATTTTCGCCATAAGACTTACCTGATTATTGTTGGGAGAATCTTTCCTCATCTCGGGTCGGCGCCGCTTCTTCGGCAGTACCGTACCCTGGCCCCTATGGGGAAAAAAGACACACACATTAGTGGGTGAATATAAGGACATTAAAGGAACCACCCATCATAAACTCACCTGAGTTTACCTTTGGCAAATTGTTTCCTCTACGCGAAATCTCCACTCAGCACCTGTGATAAAAGGGATAAGAGACAGACTACTGAATATAAAGGCAAATAGAAAAGGAGGCCAACTCTTGAACTTTTACAACATTATACTTACGGCACCTTGCCAGGAAAGTCAAGTAAGCTTGGATCCTCACCAATCCGAACACCAGTGAAGTAACTGGATATAATCGCACCCCGGCATCAGAAGCAGGATGGAGAGCTCGTCCTTTCAAACCTTAAGGTGAGAGTTAACGGTGAATTTCGGAGGTGGTCTGAGGAGAGTGAAAGAGGGAAGTGGGAGGCCGACGCGCTACTCCGCAGGTAGTTAATCCCCTTTCTCCATCTGCAGAAGGATTCTCCTGCGAGTCAGACAAGCGAGATTTGGGGGTCCTGTCCAGTTGGTCTTCCGAGTTCTGCGCATCACCTTAGAAGAGGCCGCAGCAGTCCAGACCTGGTCAGCGTCTCCATGGGAGTCAGGTGAGCGTTACATTGGGCCACGCCATAGATGCGGAGCGGCAGTGGGCGGAAGAGGCACTGCTCATGATGGTCAGGGCGGAGAACTCCATGCGGAGGGCCCTGAGGCGGGCCGAGTGCCTCGAGGCAATCCACAGGGAGTTTGGGGTGAACATGTGGACGGCCCTGCGGACCCTCGGGGTCATGGAGGAGGAGTGCCTCCCGGACATTGAGCAGGAGTTCGATGATGCCCTGGACCGGAACATCCGAAGTGAGCCGTCGGACTAGCCCGCTGCCCTTGTAAATAGTTCTGTAGTTAGTGTTAGGTTTCCTTTGGTTTAGCATTTTTTTTTTACCTTTTGGACAATGGGCCACCATTTTGTATATATATATATTTTTTTTAGGTAGTGTTATTAGATAGGTTTAATTTCTTCGGTTGGGATCATGGACCCTGGATTGTTTCTCTGTATATAGTTGACTTTTGGATTTTCATTTTTTTTATGATTTCCCCATGGAGCAATGGTTTTCGATTTTCATTTTCCATTGGATTTACTTTTGTGGACTGTGACTTTGGACACCTTTCGTTTGCATTATGATTTGTGGTTTTGCATTATTTCACGTACCTGCTGGTTTTAAAAAAAAAAATTCCATTATTGTTTATTTATTTTTGATTCAATTTATGTTGCGTTTAATACATATTTTTTCTTCAAACTTCAATGTGTAGTATCATCTCATTGGTTTCATGCATATCATGATATGGGTTTTGACATTCACTGACACCCATTGGGGATATGTGAGGGACATGTGTTCATTTCAAAACTTGCAATTGGGGTTATTTCATGTTTTTGCAATTTCTAAGTGGGTGGATGCAATACTCAGGTGGGTGTTTGGCATGTGGAGGCTGACCATAAGGGCCAGGGGTCTAGATTGTGGTGACATGTTGGCTGGGGGACATGAGTGAGGGCCTGGTGGAGGCTGCCCCTGGTGGCTGGGGGGTGGGGGTGGTGGGAGACATGAGTGGGGGCCTGGTGGAGGGTGTCCCTGGATGCTGGGGGGTGGGTGTGATGGGAGACATGAGTGGGGGCCTGGTGGAGGCTGCCCCTGCACTGCTGGGGGGGTGGGGGTGATGGGAGACATGAGTGGGGGCCTGGTGGAGGCTGCCCCTGCACTGCTGGGGGATGGGGGTGCAGGGAGACATGAGTGGGGGCCTGGTGGAGGCTGCCCCTGGTGGCTGGAGGGTGGGGTGATAGGGGACATGAGTGGGGGCCTGGTGGAGGCTGCCCCTGCACTGCTGGGGGGTGGGGGTTATAGGGGACATGAGTGGGGGCCTGGTGGAGGCTGCCCCTGCACTGCTGGAGGGTGGGGGTGATGGTAGACATGAGTGGGGGCCTGGTGGAGGGTGCCCCTGGTGGTCGGGGGGGTGGTGGGAGACATGAGTGGGGGTCTGGTGGAGGCTGCCCCTGCACTGCTGGGGGGTGGGGGTGATGGTAGACATGAGTGGGGGCCTGGTGGAGGGTGCCCCTGGTGGCTGGGGGGTGGGGGTGATGGAAGACATGAGTGGGGGCCTGGTGGAGGCTGCCCCTGCACTGCTGGTGGTGGGGGTGATAGTAGACATGAGTGGGTGCCTGGTGGAGGCTGCCGCTGAACTGCTGGGGGGTGGGGGTGATGGTAGACATGAGTGGGAGCCTGGTGGAGGGTGCCCCCGGTGGCTGGGGGGTGGGGGTGGTGGGAGACATGAGTGGGGGCCTGGTGGAGGCTGCCCCTGCACTGCTGGGGGGTGGGGGTGATGGTAGACATGAGTGGGGGCCTGGTGGAGGGTGCCCCTGGTGGCTGGGGGGTGGGGGTGATGGTAGACATGAGTGGGGGCCTGGTGGAGGTTGCCCCTGCACTGCTGGGGGGTGGGGGTGATGGTAGACATGAGTGGGGGCCTGGTGGAGGCTGCCCCTGCACTGCTGGGGGGTGGGGGTGATGGTACACATGAGTGGGGGCCTGGTGGAGGCTGCCCCTGGTGGCTGGGGGGTAGGGGTGCAGGGAGACATGAGTGGGGGCCTGGTGGAGGCTGCCCCTGCACTGCTGGGGGGTGAGGGTGATAGGGGACATGTGTGGGGGCCTGGTGGAGGCTGCCCCTGCACTGCTGGGGGGTGGGGGTGATAGGGGACATGAGTGGGGCCTGGTGGAGGCTGGCCCTGCACTTCTGGGGGGTGGGGGTGGTGGGAGACATGAGTGGGGGCCTGGTGGAGGCTGCCCCTGCACTGCTGGGGGGGTGGGGGTGATGGGAGACATGAGTGGGGGCCTGGTGGAGGCTGCCCCTGCACTGCTGGGAGGGTGGGGGTGATGGGAGACATGAGTGGGGGCCTGGTGGAGGCTGCCCCTGCACTGCTGGGGGGTGGGGATGCAGGGAGACATGAGTGGGGGCATGGTGGAGGCTGCCCCTGGTGGCTGGGGGGTAGGGGTGATAGGGGACATGAATGGGGGCCTGGTGGAGGCTGCCCCTGCACTGCTGGGGGTGGGGTGATAGGGGACATGAGTGGGGGCCTGGTGGAGGCTGCCCCTGCACTGCTGGGGGGTGGGGTGATGGTAGACATGAGTGGGGGCCTGGTGGAGGCTGCCCCTGGTGGCTGGGGGGTGGGGGTGCAGGGAGACATGAGTGGGGGCCTGGTGGAGGGTGCCCCTGGTGGCTGGGGGGTGGGGGTGGTGATAGACATGAGTGGGGGCCTGGTGGAGGGTGCCCCTGCACTGCTGGGGGCTGGGGGTGCAGGGAGACATGAGTTGGACATGAGTGTGGGCCTGGTGGAGGCTGCCCCTGCACTGCTGGGTGGTGGGGGTGATGGTAGACATGAGTGGGGGCCTGGTGGAGGGTGCCCCTGGTGGTTGGGGGGTGGGGTGGTGGTAGACATGAGTGGGGGCCTGGTGGAGGGTGCCCCTGCACTGCTGGGGGGTGGGGGTGATGGGAGACATGAGTGGGGGCCTTGTGGAGGGTGCCCCTGGTGGCTGGGGGGTGGGGGTGGTGGGAGACATGAGTGGGGTCCTGGTGGAGGCTGCCCCTGCACTGCTGGGGGGTGGGGGTGATGGTATGCTGGGGGGTGGGGGTGATGGTAGACATGAGTGGGGGCCTGGTGGAGGGTGCCCCTGGTGGCTGGGGGGTGGGGGTGGTGGGAGACATGAGTGGGGGCCTGGTGGAGGCAGCCCCTGCACTGCTGGGGGGTGGGGGTGATGGGAGACATGAGTGGGGGCCTGGTGGAGGCTGCCCCTGGTGGCTGGGGGGTGGGGGTGGTGGGAGACATGAGTGGGGGCCTGGTGGAGGCTGCCCCTGGATGCTGGGGGCTGGGGGTGATGGTAGACATGAGTGGGGGCCTGGTGGAGGCTGCCCCTGCACTGCTGGGGGGTGGGGGTGATAGGGGACATGAGTGGGGGCCTGGTGGAGGCTGCCCCTGCACTTCTGGGGGGTGGGGGCGATGGGAGACATGAGTGGGGGCCTGGTGGAGGCTGCCCCAGCACTGCTGGGTGGTGGGGGTGATGGTAGACATGAGTGGGGGCCTGGTGGAGGCTGCCCCTGGTGGCTGGGGGTGCAGGGGGACATGCGTTGGTGGGCAGTAGTGCATGGTGACATGTGGGTTGGCTGGGGGCATGGCCATGGTGGATGGGGTGCCTGCGGGACATGTGCAGGGTAGGCCCCTGTGGTGTGGGCCACCTGCAGGGGACGTGGAGGGTGTAGAGGGAACACCTGGGAGGACCCACACGTGCAATTCACGTGTGGTGCTCCCCACGCACCCCTGGAATACACGTACCCTGATGGAATCGCGTGTGATACTTCCTACGCACCCCTGAAATACACATACCCTGCTGCTTTTGCGTGTGATACTTCCCGCGCACCCCTGGAATACACGTACCTTGATGGATTTGCGTGTGATACTTCCCGCGCACCTCTGAAATACACGTACCCTGCTGCTTTTGCGTGTGATACTTCCCGCGCACCCCTGAAATACACATACCCTGCTGCTTTTGTGTGTGATACTTCCCGTGCACCCCTGGAATACACGTACCCTGCTGTTTTTGCGTGTGATACTTCACGCGCACCCCTGGAATACACGTGCCCTGATGTAATCGCGTGTGTTACTTCCCACACACCCCTGATGTACACGTACCCAGGACAATCGCGTGTGGGACTTCCCGCGAACCACTGAAATACACGTTCCCCGCTTGGCGTTTGCTGTTTGCCAGCCCTGTGAACTGGTCCAGGGTTAGCGCAGCCCTTTGCGATGATTTGGGGATTTTGAAGGCTTTTCCTTGCGCGAGGGCGTTCTTGGGGGCGTAACTGGTGCTGCTGCAGTGTCGCTGCGCCACTCTGCACCACGGCTGGTTTCGGAGGCTAAAATCCATGAATACGCTGTGCGATGAAAAGGATTTTTTTGCACGCGGCTGGGCCAGTTTATCGCACGGGGACACTGTGCGCCAGCCGCGTGCGCCATTTTTGTGCGAATTTCTATGAATTACCCTGACAGGGTTGTTGCACGTCGCTCCTGCATTTCACCTTTTTGATCGATCTGGGAGTCATCTTCTAGAATTATGTAGATGACATCCAGATAGTCTTCTGGTTTTCTGGATCGTATAATAATAATGCTGTCTTTATCCAGGATACTTGTAAAATCATTGTGATTTTGATGTTTTCAAATTGGTTATGTCTTAATCCAAGTAAAATTGAAATCTTGTTTATCCCTTCTTCTCATGTTCCTCACAAAAAAGCTACAAGCTATCTGGCCTAGGGCACGCCTTTTTTAAGAGAAATGTAGTACAAATGTCAAGATAATTAGTGGGGTGCAGGGGAGAATATCAACCCTGACACTGTGTTGTTACTAACAATGTGAAAACAGCAGGTGT
Source organism: Ambystoma mexicanum (assembly GCF_040938575.1). NCBI lineage: Eukaryota > Metazoa > Chordata > Amphibia > Caudata > Ambystomatidae > Ambystoma > Ambystoma mexicanum. The sequence goes on from NC_090932.1 coordinate 663,082,030, forward strand.
CCACAATCTTGTGGAGCACTCCCGTCCCCTGCACACACATGTTTAGTACACATGTCTACTTAAGACATACTAATTGAAGTTTGACCGATTGGTTGATTTTGACTATGAAGCAATAGCCACTACATGAACTGTGTATCACAAAAGACTAATTTATTTGATGTTTAATCATATTACTACTAATTAATGTAAACGTTTTGGTGAACTGCTGTTCTTTAAAAAAAAAACTTTTTCTGGTAAATGGTCTTACCGATGACAAGGTCATCTTTACATAAAGTTTTATTTTATAAAATTGGATGAAAATGTTGGTTGTTATTGCAACATTAGGGTGTGCAGGGGACGGGAGTGTTCCACAAGATTGTGGACACCTGCTGTTTTCACCTCATAAAAAAGCTATCATCCCCATAACATGCTTCCCTTGTTCTTGATCTCCAAGAATCCAAATGTACAATTCAATTCCTCAACCAAGTAAAATCACTATGAATGATTTTTGACCCCCACCCGTCTTTAGATCAACAAATAACTAGGCTAACAAGTTCCATTCAATATTATCTAATGCTTGTAAGACAAATTAGACCTTTGATATCAGAAAGGGTGTGGTAGGTCAGAATCAGGACACAGACAAGGTGGCAATGTGTCGGACTTTTCTTTATTATTTCTCACAAACGCATTTTTCCCTGAATTTAGAGAAGTCCTCCGTCCATAATCTTGTGCTAGGCTGAGTCTGTGCCTACCACTATAAAAGAAAAACATATAACTACAACAACAACAAGTACAGTTAGGCTCTTGCCCCTGTCTCACCCCACACTTATGTATCTTTCTTAAGAGGACTCCTGCCCCTGGTGTACGGTTTAAGCTGGTAGCTTAAGTGTCTCTTTGACACGGTTCTCATCAAGTCTACACAAGCTGCTCAGCCCCCTTTGGGTTCTGGATTCTTTCACCCATCCTTGGGGTCTTGTCTCTCTCACCCCACCTTGGGGTTTCACTTCTGTCCCCCCAACTTGGAGCCCTATCTCTCTCACCCCGCCTTGGGGATTCACTTCACTTTCCCCATCTTGGGGTGTTGCTTCCTTAACCTCGTCTTCAAGACTAGTTTTGCTCACCCTGCCTCTGGATCTCCCTTCTCTCACCCTGCCTTTGGATCATGCTATCTTCACCTCTCTTTGGGGTCTTGTCTTAACTACCTCACCTTGGGATCTCCCTTCTCTCACCCCACCTTAAGGTTGGGCTTCCTTCAACCTGCCCTGGGGTCTTGGCTTGTATCCCCACCTTGGAGTCTGAACATGTTTTAGCAAGTTTTTCTTACAAATTGAAAAGGATGGAGGCCTATACCGACCATTGCCATGTGACCCTAACTAAAAAAGGTCCCCTGGACATTTGCCCCCAAAGCTGAACCTTACATTGATCTATGCTTCCTGACAGAGAAAGTAACAACATTTCATGTAGTTTCCATGGGATCTGTAGCACCCTCATTGCTTTCCTTATCCCCAGCATACCCCCTATATCAAAGGCTGAGGAGAGATCCATGAAGGCCATGTAGATGGAGGTTTTATATGCAAAAGGTATGAATTAATTGTCTACCAAATTGTGAACACGCAATATCGATGAGGAAATCCTGCCAAGAGCTAAATGGGGGCGTAAATGTTTTGGATGTTAGTAGTTGCCGGAGCCGTGAGGAGTTGGAGGTCAGCAGTATGGCCCAAGAAGTGGCAAGGCTGGACAGTGATCAAGAGAAAGAAACTGTTGTTTTTACGAAGATGGGGAGTAAATAGAAAAATAAAATGTAAAAGGTGGGGAAAAAAGATGGCCCAGAGGTCTTCAAAAAATGTCTCTGTAAAGGAAGCCCCTCAGTATTAGAGGCAGAGTTACTGGCTCCAATATACGTGAACGTGGATAAAGGGTGACAACAAAATGTTAAGAAGTTGAAAGATAGGCCCAGCAAGCAGGTGCTGGAAAGGGTGTCGATGTCTGATGTCACTATTGTCACCATCGGTGACACATCCTCTAGGGAACATTTGAGTACATCTTCGTCTGAACGATATAATGATGTTGTTTTTGTTGAAGCCAGTGGGAGGTGGGGGTAAATATAATTTCAAAGTTGGGGCGTGGAATGGCCCTGATTTGAAGGATGTGTTTGGGGATTCTAAGAGTAATTCAATTCATCTGGTCTTGCTCCCTTTAAGATCAAATGTGGAGACCAAGACAGCATTTCCTGTGGGACCCAAGGGCTCAATGGCTTTGAGGCCGACCATTATTCAAGTGGCTAATATGACTCAGAAAGCGATTCCGATGGTATGTAACTGAGCTAATACAGAGAGACCATTATATTCAACAGTGTTAGCTGCTAACCAGCCTTCTCACCAAGGGCAAGGGGCCCAAGACGAGTGCTATAAGAGGGGTTCCACCTCTAGGGAAAGTAAGGAGCTTGGTGTAGTAAACCAAAGTGGGATGAGCCCACTGAGACGGCTCCTGGAATATCTATTTGACTTCGAGGGTCCGGTGTGTCTTGAATAGGACAGATGTATTAGTCCTCTTGTACAAGACACCTAATGTAAAGCTGATAATGTCAAAGGATATTCGGTTGGTGGACTTTATAGATCCAATGTGAGACAATCGAGTAGCCTTCATAGTTTCATCTAGGATAGAGTACAAAGTGCTACTGAAAGAGGCAACTGGTTTATGGCAACTATGTTATGATCTTACTCCTTTTACTCTGAGACAATTAAATTGGTTCAAGGAGGGGCAAGCGGATGATCACCAGAGAGCTGGGAGGGCCTTTGGGGGGATTAGCAAATCTGTGTGCACTGAAGAGCATGTGCATTTGTGTAACGGGAAGCTTGACCTTATTAGTGTGTGCGATTGGAGGTGTTTGGCTGTTCCATTAAAATAATCTATAGCTCAGCGGAAGGATTTGAAACAACAATTTTATCCCATTTCCACTTTAAATGCCTCTCCTGCAATGTTCAGGGTTTTAATTGGGCTTTCTTTATTTCTGAGAAACCATGCAATTCTTTTGCTTCAGGAAGTATGGCTAATGGAATGACCCGTGTTTGACGGTTAACAAATAGTGTTCCAACCGGCCAGTAGTCGGAATCGTGGTCGTCCCTCTGGCGGCCGAACCATTGCCATGAGGAATGATCTTGGGTTCAGTTTGGTGAAGCAAGTTGATTTTGGAATACTTGTGGTGGCATACTTGTTAAGGGATACAAACCGTCTATGGACATTCCTAATGGTAGTGAATATATGCTGGCAAAATAGCTATGGTGATTTGAGCGAGATAGTGCAAAAATTGACCCTGTTGATTGAAGAATGCTATACTGATTTGCCAGAGACCTACATTCCACCTGTAGGGAGGTGACTTCTCTTTTGCACGCTACTGTGCAGGGTAATGTGACCCGGAGAGATTTAAACAAATTGCAGCAGGGTAACATGTGGAGGGATACTATGGAAGAGTGTGGGCTGTTTATGTTGGTGTATGTTGAATGATCAAGTGACTAAGAGTTACTACATTTGGCATAGGGGTTTGTCTCATTCTGTCCTTGATTATATGTTTGTTTCTAAAGAGCATCTAGACATATGTACAGATCTAATTATTAGGGATATCAACCTAAATGACCACTGTCTGTTAGATGCAATAATTGTAATCCCGATGAAGGACAAACAACAGGTTGGAATCAATTTGAAGGTTATGAATGAGGGTCACAACAGATTAAAATGGAATGATGCCGATGTGGAGTGTTTTAACGAGAACAATACCGTTACCTTTATTAATACTACAATGGAGCAGAAATTCCAACTTTTTTCTGTTGTTGACTTAAATAGCGTAATTAAACAAGATATGCCACCTGTTAAACGCTGGAAATGAAGAATTATAACGATTAAACCCCACTTGCATAGCTATGATAAAGGTGTACTGGATCAAAGGAAGAGTAGTAGAAACATTACAAGATAGATTAGACAGAAGGGGTTAGATTTCACTAGTACTGTCACTCAAATAAAGAGGGAAAGAAAATGCTGACAATCTGGCTTAAACCACAATGTTCCATCCTATGGTAGCAGGATGGCCAGGCGATGCTGGCTATACTTCAGAGGAACCGTGAGACCAATTTTTGTCATTTATAGATAGGTTGGAGGTTAACCTGATGGAGGCCCAGACACATCTCATTTTAGAAGGGGAGCGGATGCAGTATTTTTCGGCACTATATGAGAGAAAACTAGGGCACATGCAGCTGGATTTATCCATGGGATTTAGATGTTATGCCGGAGAAGGTGGAAGGGTTGATCTGGAGTTGGAGTAGCTCGAGACCAAAACGTGAATGCTATTGTAAAACAGGCTCCTGTGTTTTGGAGGTGTATTTTGTTTTGACTGTTTTTACAGTTTAAAGACATCGGGCCTCATTACAACCCTGCCGGTCCGGCAACAACGGTGCTGTTAGGCTTACCGGCACCGGTAACAATTGTTACCGGACCGGCAGAATACAAGTTTGCGTGCCAGATTCCTTCCCGCGTGCCAGGTCTGAGCTGGTGGGCGGAAAGACACCCGCTCGCAGACTTTGACGGTAGCACCGGCACCATTTTGAATGGTGCCGGTGCAACCGTCTTCCCCATTCCCATTGAGTCCTATGGGACTCAAATGGGGAGTAACTTTTTCCAACACCTGGCATCAGGGACTGCCGGGGCTGTAATACCCCGGTGATTCTCCATTGCTAGGCACCAGAGAAAATACACAACTCCGGCAGCAGCCTGATGTTTTTACCAGCACGGCTGCCGCCGGAGTTGTAATGAGGACCATTATATTTACAAAGTGCATGACTCAGTCATGGAAAACTGCACTAATTATCCCCATATACAAAAAGGGTAATAGAACATTCCTGAACAACTATAGACCCGTAGCCCTAATTGACACAAACATTAACATCTTTGCTGTGCTGATTTTGGGAAAGCTTGAGTGTTGGGCTAATGAGGCTGGTTTGCTAAGGGTAGCACAGACGTATTTCTGCAAGGGTGCCAGAATGGACTGTAATACCATTCTTATTACCTGTGTAGGGTCATTGACTTGGGGGAAGCACACATCACCTATTTATATGGCCTCCTTAGACCCCTCTACAGTGTTTGATTTGATTAATCGGCATATATTGTGGGCTAAACTTTATAGATGGGGCATTCCAAATGGGCTCCTAAAAATTCTGATAAATCTTCATTGAGATTCCTCGATGCAGGTTACGCTAAACCAAAAGGGAGAAATGCCAAGAAAGATTGACACTGTATCTGGCTTGAGGCAAGGGTGCGTGCTGGCTCCCTGCCTTTTTACTCTATATGTAGCCGATGTAGGTGCAGTTTTAGAAAAAGTGTCCTTTCTTTCCCCTAAAATAGGAAATATTAAGTAACCATTGCTTGCATATGCCAATGACTTTTTACCTTCAGACTTGACACCGATTGGTCTGGACCGCTTGTGAGTGGTAATTACCCAGTTTATGGAGAAGAATACACTAAAAATCAATCAAATGACAACTAAAGTGGCAAGACATGCTGTTATGTCTTATCAATGACAGTTGTTTTAACTGGTTTATTAAAAAAGTAAGGCTTGAAGTCATAAGTAACTTAGTGTATTTGCGGCCCCTAATCTTGGCAACCCTGAATAAGAACCATCATAGATAAATGTTGAACACGATAGCAAATATGCTGGCAGCACAGATGGTAAAAATTATTTGAAAATATGTGAAGTTCTCCCAGGGTCTGGTCTTACATTTTTCTTAAGGCAGTCCCAACACTCTTGTATGGTCTAGAAGTTGTTTCCAGGTTGGCTCCTAGAGAAATTAGACACATATGGAGCCCTTTTTGGCAGAGAACTCTTTAATCTGTTCCAAAATGTGTTACACTTGTGGCAGTTAGGCATGAGTTGGTCCTACAATCTCTGCGTAGTAGGGCTGTGTGGAAAAAAACTGCCCGTGTACCATAATATGTTGCTGTCTCCACAGGGTACCATGCATTCAGAAATAGGATTAGATTGTCTGGTATATACTGGTTCTTCGTTCTGAAATATTAAGGCTGGCTCTGTGAGATATATTGAGGAGACAGTCTTGTCCAGGGACAATTTGATATGTAATCCTATGAAGGTGAAGAGGGATGTGGTTTTAAGAGACTGGATTTGAAAATGAGAAAAGCTAGGGGGATTTACCTTGTATGCCTATCTAGCATGCCTTCATAAAAGAGTTGGCATAGCAGAGCCCTATCTTTTGAAATTCCCAGGAAGGACCCATAGAAATGGATGGTTCAGGCTAAATGTTTAATTGACACAGGACATTGTTTGCATCTGTAGTAGTATACCAATAGAATTGACGTTTCATAGGATCTTCTACAATATGAGGGAGAGTGAATCTTTGAGACATGTACTACTGTCCTATCCAACTCTGATCCCACAGTGTATTTGCTTTTTGGGAAAGTTTCTGTATAACACAGCACAGGTGAATACTGAGAAGACTGTTTTGGGAGATAGATATTTTGCTTTGTCACTAGTGGTGTTATGTTTTCTTAAGCAGTTTGATTGTTATAAATAATATAATGCATAAAGAATATGTTTTACTCTGATATTTAATATGAAGTTGTTTTATTGTTTTATTGTTCTATAATAATGACCTGTATATATAATGTGCTTAGGCTTATTTTACATATGGATTATTGTAAAGTTTTTTTTTTTTTTAAACTAAGTGCAATAAATACAAAATAAAATAAACTCTCCAAACACTTTTTCCTTGATGGAGAACACCCACTGTGAATTCAGCAATTCGTCAGCTTCAGTGTGGCCTTTTTTAAATTTAAGAAACTCCATAAACCGGGAGAAACAAGTTGTGCTCACGGTCTAAGTGAATAGAGCCAGGTGGTAGTGACAGTACTGAGTGGAGGAATTGTGATGCAAGAAGAAAATTCAGATGAAAGGGTGGAGGTAGGAAGGTGGAGTGGGAGTTCTGAGGGATAGTAAAGTGGTGGAAGGGAAAAAAACTTTGGGACCTAGTGAAGGAGAGGGACCAGTGAGACTGTGTGTGAGACCCGAGTCAGTGGAACTGGGTGGAAGGAGGCACCATCCTTAACTCCCTTAGAAGAAGTAGGTGTAGGAGAGGGAAAGTTAGAAGTCCCCTAGGAAAGCAAATATCTGTCGACATACGGAACATACCATTAGAGCCAGTTAGAAATAGCCATACATGTGGGATTGTTCATTAGAACTAACACCTTTTAAGAACATCTGGACTAAGGAGGTGGTAAAAGTGAGGAGAAGCCAAGTTAGAGATAGGTGGCCCTAGTGCATAAATCCTCAAGCCCCATCGGCACAGAAAAACCTGAGAGTTCATCCAGCAACCCATCTTCTATATTAAGAAAATAAACACAGTTGGACTGAAAGCCGGCTTCAGTGTGGATATTTGTGCTGGGCTCCCCGCCACAGCTTTATGTGAATTCTGGTCAGACTGTAGGGCCCTTCAAACTTGCCGGGCAGGAGACTGAATGGCTGGGCCTCTCCTTTCATCCTTTTTGAGCTCTGGTGATACCGTTTTCCAGCAGGGAAGTCTCTCAACAGATTTTTCCTGGGAAACAGGCAGCAATGGGCACGACCATTCAAAATGGTGTAGCCTTGCACCATGGTGTTCTATACTAAAAGGGCCTCTGATGCTATTGAAAAAGTAATGGGACAGAGTTATTGTAGATCGAGGGAGTTCTGCATAGTTGAAAGATGATTCCACCATCTTGTTTCTCTCTAGATCTCTCTCCTTCCTGCACCCTCTAATTTCTTTAGCACAAAGCACTGTGGGTATGATGCCAGAAGGCAAAAACCGCTTGTCACAAGGACAGGGATTGGACCCCTTAACCAGACTTGCTTCAGTCCAATCATCTGTAGACTTTTGCCTTTAAAAGAAGGGATCTCCAACTTATTTTTTGATTGACTCTTGAACAAACACGTGATGAAGAGTTGATTGAACCTCTGTTGGGAGAGTTGACTTTTCAAATCCCTCTACCAGTGAGGTGGAGACTGAGTGCCAAAGGCAGGGGATAACTTTGTTCCCTACACATCCACAGGGCACCTTGGGGTGACATACGTCTGGAACAAAATCTGCATTGCTGCCAGTCACATTGCTGCCCAGGGCCTCATCATGGTGAAGGACTCCAGAAAGAGTTCACCAGCCTCCATTGCATTGTGAGCTAGAGAACAAGGACGACACTTGTTCCAGAGACCCAGGAGTAGAACTCACAGCACCTGGGATCCATGACGGTCAGGATTCCCATTGCCATAGAAACACGGCAAGCTGTGATTCAAGCCTGTTTAGCCTCATCGAACCACCAGGACCCTCCGGAGCAGACTCGGGCACTCGACTGATCTTTGAGCCACTGTACTGCATGTCTCCAACTACTTTGCCTAGGCACCACACTCACTGAGCCTGTCATTGCCTTGGTTCAAACTTGAAGCCGATTATTTTTGAACAACCATGAAAATGAAATGCTACATCAAACTGTCAAATTCTAACCACACATCAAACTGACAGGGAAACTGATCCCGGTGGCGCTCACCATCCACACTTACTTTTGCACCTCATCAAACAGACACCATAGAACATCTAATCCTGTCACCAGCATTTTCAGCGTTGAACCGTCCTTGGTGGCCCTAACGATCTGCCTTTCTTCAAGCATTGTTTTTATCCTCAGCAAACTTCAGCTCAATCCTGGATCATCAACGCTCCCCTTATGGAACAAGCATCTGCTGCATTCAACCCTGATTCGAACCATGAACAGCACCTAGAATTCTGGTTCATCATTGTCAAACTGCCAAGACCAGTGAACACTATTATTGACTGGTAACTGCCCTCCTGGTCCATCTTTGGGCCCTAGAGATTGGCTATGTTAGCATGTGCCACTTTTTCACTCAAGAACATATAATTTTAAGATCATTGTGGTTATGTATTGCATTTCTCTCTGTTTTATTATCCAGAGTGCTGCAGTTTTCTATATTTACATATTCTCAGTTGTTTCCCCAATGGTGGGTTTTGTACAGTGTTTTCCTACATAGTTATTATTGCAGACAGTGCGTGTGATGAAATGCCATGATCAAACCCAGAAGGCCTATCCAGACCCTGCCTTACCTGAAAGGGTCGGTCAGTCTGACTGGGTTCCCTTGCAGATGGAGAACCTCTGCATCTCTGGTCCAGGGGCTCATCAACCATGTGGTACAGGGTTGCTGCAGGAGGTGGATGCAGTCAGAGACAGTCAGAATTGGAGCTGTGTCCATAAGCTTGGGTGCAAATCAGCAGGCTGGATAATGTCCAGGACTGAGGCAGTGTATCTGAAGCAGACGAGAAGCCAAAGAACAGCATTTTCCTTTTTGTATACAAAATAAATCTTGTTTTCCTTGCCAAGCAGTGCACTGAGCCTTTTTCCCTGGGGGAGTGTTTTTATTGGCTGGTTGTCTGGAGGTCTTGCCTTACAGCCCTAGTCAGACGAAGTCCACTGCTGGCCGCTTGGAGTGAATGTTTGTATTACTAAAGGGGCAGCAGCCACCAGAAGTCCTATGATTCTGGGCCAATGGGGAGGTGTTTGGAGGGTACCCTGTCTACCACCACCATGCCATAAGTGGGAGGAAGAGGCTTACATCGTGAGACCATGACAAGGGCATTTCTCTTTAAAAGACATCTTTATGTTAAGTAGTGCTCACTCTCAAATCCTGTTATCTCATAAAGTGAGCAACACAAAGATGTGGAGCAAGAGGGAGAGGGAGATGTGGAGGGAAGAGGAGGTTGAAAAGAGGAGGAGGATGTGGAAAGGAGGAAGATGGAGGATAGCATGAGGGTAAAAAGAGGATGGTATACATTACAAAAGAGAGGAAGAGAGTAGGAATATGAGAGAGGAGAAAAAGAGGAACACCACATCCTGGAAAATTGAGGAATGGGAGTTTGAGAGAAGAGATGGGTAGCCTTTCGAGTTGGGAACAGGAGGAGGGTGGGAAGAGAAATGAGAAGGGTGAGAAGACAAAAAGTAGTTTATGCCATGATTTCCAAAAATAATCTGGTGCCACTGAAGCCACAAAAGCTCTCCCTTTTCTAGATGTCAATAGAGCTTCAAAAGAATGTGGAGTTTTCAGTCCAGACTCTGCACTCACCCACTCGCTAGACAACTCTTCAAGGAATGAAGGCAAATGGATTGCAGAAAATGCCAGAATGTACATTGCAAAATCCAGAACCCCCGGACCTCCTATATCACAAGGGAGCTGCAATTTCCAAAGCTGTAGGTGAGGCTGCTTGTCTTGTTCTCCCACAGGAAAACCCTGCAACGTGCTGTTCATGTTCTCGTAACATTTCTTCTTTACATGCAGCAGCAGCATACTGAACACGTAGTTAATACGCAGAGCAGAAGACATCTTGATGGCATTGACCTTTCCCCAAAAAGACAGTTTCAGTTCTGACCATATTTCCAGCTCCAATTTCAAGTTTGTTCTTATGCACCGTATATTCACATCCACCATTTGCCAGACTCCACTCGTGAGCCACACCCCCAAATACCTCATCCTCTCCGAGTACCAATGGAAACCAATGCTGGTAACACACACACTGGTGCATGAGGTTGAGACTGGCATGGCTTCGGGCTTGGACCAGTTTATTTTATTTGCATTCCATTATTTAAAGGTTTCAATCTGCTACATCAAAGCTGGCAGCAAATAATCCAGGTCCCTCAACACAAGCCGCATATCATCAACATAGAGCAACACATTCTGAAGCGTGTCCCCAAAGTGAATCCCCTGTATCTCCTTGTCATAACAAATCTTCACAGCCAGCAGTTCCATCACCATCAGGAAGAGCAGAGGCGAGAGAGGACAGCCCTGCCAGGTGCCCCGTCTAAGCTCAAAACTGTCAGAGGACAAACCATTTGTATTAACTGCAACTGTTGGTTTAGAGTACAGCAATGCTATCCAATGTATTATCTCTGTCCCAAATGCAAAACTCTCCAGTATTGCAAAAAGGAAGTCCCATTCAACATGATCAAATGCCATCTCTGCATCAAGCGGAAGTACAGCCACACCAGACTCCAGTGTATCACCCTTTTGCAATGTGAGGATCAGCTTCTGCATGTTGGTTGAGGGATTACTCCTCTTTACAAACCTAGACTGCTTTTGGTTGATACGTTGTGATAAAGTGTTCTCAATCCACAACAATAATGCCTTGGGCAACATCTTGTTGTCTGTGTTAACCAGACTGATGGGTGGGCCTGTAACTTCCACAGAGGTAGAAGGCTTCCTTTCTTTCAACAATTGGGAGATAGACACATAACTCATCATCAGGGTAGCGCACCTTTCTGTTTAGATACAAGCAACACTTCCAACAACAGTTCTAACACCACATTCGGCATGACACTATACAACTCAGTGGGGAGACCATCTGGGCCAGTGCATTTCACACTGTTCAGACGACTCGCCGCCCTTGACAAGTCATCCACACACAGAGCCAAATCCACATCAGCTTTCTTCGAGTCTGGCAGGCTCAGCAATCCACAGGCATCCAGGTATCTCCTGAGGTCACCGACTTCGGGCTTCACAATGCAATCCAGTGTAATAATCTCAAAACTCTTTATTAACCGCAACAGGGTTGTATGTCAATGCACCTAATGCACATATAATGGTACTTATGGTTATTTCAATCACCTGAATCCTTAAGCAGTGGACCAGTAGTCTATAACATCTTTGTGCCCCCTCATAACAGTTACATGTAGTCCTGAAAAGGGGTCTATCCACCCTGTCAGACAACATTTTATTCAGGTGATGTCTTTTTCTAACAACTGAATCTAAGATTGTAATGACCTCATTTAATTCTCCATTAGTGTATTCTTCTTCCTGGAGAGACCAACCAGCAGGCCCTGAATGTAACACTTAAAAGCCTTGTCCACAAAAAGAGAGAAGAGAACATTCATGTGACCTGACAACTAGGATAATTTCCCCATCGAAAGACCCTAAATGCCCTCCTACAATGACTACCCCAAGTCTGCAGTGATGTGATGCCTATCTTGAATGAAAAGAGATAAGGAATTCTCCCTAACAGTCTGCCACCTCAACGTTGGTGCGCAACCACATAAAAAATATATATACATAAAATAGTACTCGACTGGTACCATTCCTTTTTATTCATCTACTGACCAGACTATTCGCAACATATAAAAGAACACCAAGAACACAAAGGCATATATTTCTTGTCCATGCATAACTGTTAATATAGATACACCTGTAGACACTTGTTTCATTAGACTAGTGTCAATGCTCATCTGACATAAAAACAACACTTGAACAATGTAAACCAATGGGAATCGGGCTTACATTCACAATCCACAATGAGCTAGTGTCACACTGCTCATTCGAATATTTCTAAAAACCACAATTTTACATGGATGAGCTCAAATTCCTTCTATTCATTCTAAATTGGTCAGAATGAGTAGATGGAATTTGAGCTCATCCATGCATTTACTGGCTTACATTTTTCACATGCTGTTTAATGTCAGATGAGCATTGACACTAATAGAGCTCATCTAATAGAGGCAGCTGGGTAAGCTTTTCTGTCTTCAAGTGTGGAATATATTCAAAAAGGGGCATCCCCTCTGTTCTCAAATAAAAACAGAATACACCTAAAAAAAGGTGCCGCATAACTCATGAGGATGTGGAGACGATGTTCAGGCTTTACAGTGCAACCATTGAATACAATGCGCCAACGATCACAGATAAATTCCAAAATGTTTGTGACTCCGTTATCAGCAGTCAGACCTCCACAAGCAGGCATATTGGGCTGCTCAGTGTGGCTGGGCTAACCTATATCCTCCACCCACACTCCACTGTTGAGGAGGGCCCCATGGCTGCATACATGCCTACCCTCCCGATTTAGGTGGGAGAATCCCGACTTTTAGGGGAAAAAAAATACTATTTTTCACGTTCTCCGCCTAAAATATTTCTAGCCCCAATGTATCTCTATGGAAAAATATGCAACTCCTGATTTCTCTGATGAAATCTCCCGCCCAGGTGAGTTGGAATGTTGGCATGTCTGTGGCTGCCCGCCACCGGGCGCACATCCCTGGCCTGACAGCCGAAGCCAGCCCATATATCCAACCCTAAAACATGCATACCCAGTCTGCCTGCTTACCAATGGCAATGCAAACATTGCATGGCCCACAGCTTCTGGCACCACGCCCTCGTACTACAGCAGACTGCCATATTCCGGATAGAGGAAAGCACCCAAACAAACATCTTGGCCTGTCTATCGGCCTGATCACTTCCTGCAATATGGACCCACCTAGAGGCTAGTGAGAGCACGACTCATGCAGGAGAACACGGCGAGCCATTAAAACAAATGGTAAACCAGAGCGCATTTTATAAATACAACCTTGAATGAAATAAATAAATATTAATACAATTAAAACTGTAATGTTATTAAATATCATGAAACGCTCAGCCATTACATAACACGACTGGTCACACAAACATGAACACAACTAAGGAAACAATGTACAACAGATTAAAATAAACACAACTACTCCAAATCAATCCTTGGTGCGCATCCTTATTACACTGCACAGCTTCATGTGGGTTCTCAGTGCCCCTTGAGTCATTTTTTTTTTAAGTCACTGATCTATCAGTGTTCCTTGAGTCAGTATTGAAATAAAAACTTCCAAGGGCTCTCAGTGCTCTATGAGTTATTATTGAAAGAAAACTTCAATCTGGCTGGTGTAACCAAAATTCCACATATGTTCTTCTACCGGGCTAAATGTAAAGACTGGAGGGGGGTGTCTGTACTTCCGCTCTCTATATGGTAGAGGAGAGGCACAGGGGTCCCCAGCCAAGATTCTCTATTATTGGTAACGTAGTCCAGCAATCAAGGCCTAGCTTCTCAGGAGGTGATACAGTGTAGTCCCCAAGCCGCCACAAAGGAATGTCCACACACTGTATTAGTTAAAACACAGTCTTTATATAATTAATATTCAAGGTTATGTACATTATCACAATAACTCACTGTGTGCTCAGAACATCAATAATGGTAAATATATACAGTTCTAAAGTGGTACCACAATTATTATCAGATCTCATTAAAGTGCATCAACTATACTGTCAAAATGCCACACAGATCAATAAAGAGGAAACCAGCAGTAGAGAAGGGAAGGAAAGCAAGACGGTTGAACAATTGTCAGAATACTGGCATTTACCAACTGGGCACAATTCTGTGTGTAGATCCCCCCACCTGGGCAACCTGCAAAGCAAAGATGTATCTCAAGCCCATTCCATATATTGTTCTACGAGTCTTATTTCCCTCTACAATAGTTCTACAGCCCCAATGTACCTGGAATTCTAGCGTTCGTCGTCTGGGAATCGACAGCCCTTCTTGAGTGCCCTCCCTTTAAGGCAGGAGTCACGGGTCGTCGAACGTCCGATGGAGAACAGGATGAACTACTGCGGTGAAGTGGCAGTGTCTTTCCTAGCGGTGCTCGTCGACGATGGAGCGTCGGTGTCCTGCAAGGAAGAGGCGTGCGGGGCACCTCGGTGACGATAGTTCTGGACCTCAAAGAGATGATGAAGAACTGTGGCCCAGCAAGGGCGTCGAGTCGTGGGCGTCTCTGTGGTCTTTAGGTGGCGGGAAACCCACCGGCAGATGCTCCTCGGCGCTTCGACGGTCGGGCCTTCTCCAGCGGGAGAAAGCGGGCGGCGATGCAGACAAGAGGGTCCTTGGATCAAATGAAGTTCTTAGGCAAATGGGAGCACGGCGGCTCCAGTCAGCGACAGCGGTCGTCTACAGTGGCGAACAACAGTCCGGGCGCTTCTCCTTGGGATTCCACGGCAGTCCCCATCTCCGGTCGGCAGCCTGTCGTAGGTCTGTCTACCAGTTAGCTTTGGCAAAGATCAGCTGGTTCACGATGGTCCCTTGTAGCTCGGGAAGAGGGCGCCTTACCAGGTGTTCTCTGGGTCTGTCCTTGGAGACACAGAAGCTTTCAGATTGATGAAGGAGAGCAACAGCAATTCTTCCCTTCCAGGGGGGCTTCAAGGTTAAGCTTCAGTTTTACTCCAGTTACTCTTCGTAGTGGACTACAGCTTCTGAACACAAATTCTAGCAGTGAGAGGCCCCCAGATATACCAGTTGATCTCCCATTCATTCTGCTGGGTCACACTCAGGCAACCAATCGGTCAGAAGGGCATTCATGCAGGCAGGCATCCAATCAGGTGCATAGTGCATTCAGGCCATTCACTCCTCTCCAGACACTCACACAAGTTATGTGTATTGGGACAAGTACCCAGCCATTCAACACTCCACACTGCATTTATACCAGTTTCGGGCAGGGCTGTCTCAGTCATTGTGTCAAACACCAGATACTAGACACCCACAACACAGAATGCATTTTCATCACACACTCCATTCATCCAGGTCCCACCCACAGGGTGTACCCACAACATACAGTCACTGGGAAGGCTCCAGCCAGTCTGGCCTGGACTTCACAACAACACCATATATGGAAATTCGACCCAACAGCCGGTCAGAGGGAAGGGACAGAGTCAGGGCTTCCCAGGACTTTGGGAAAACAAGGTAACAGGCAATAGAAAGCAAGAGGCCACAGGGGCCATCTTGTTTCCTATCAGGAATCAACTGATTCCAATGGCAGGGCCTGGGTATCCCAAAATGGAGGATACTCAGAGCACCTGTCAAATTCAGCATGGAGTTGCCACCAGCCCATACCCTGCTCTGTGGGCCACCCAAAGGTGCCCAAAAACATACACTAGGGGCACATGGTTGCACCCCAACCCATGGATGCCATAAGGGTATCCCATGTGTCTGTTCACCAAACCAAAAGAGAGAGCTGCACCGCCAGGAGTCCCACATGAACTCCTGTGCGGAAAACACGACAAAACACACGATAAAAAGCAGTAAAGGACAAGGATAAGGAGGCTCTGTCCCTCTGATGCAGTTCCAGCATCACACTAAAGACTTTGCTTCTTTGAAAGCTCTCCTCTTCTCCATAATCTCCTGAGGGTACTCTAGGTATACAAAGTAGGCGGTCCGCTCATATAATTAGGGTAATTCATGGATTATTTGCGCTGAAAAAAATGGGATTTGTGCGCCATTCTGCCCGCAAATCCCTGTTTAACGAATGGGGATTTGCGGGAAGAATGGCGCACAAATCCCGTTTTTTTTTCTGCCACCTTTAGGAGAAGGTTATACGTGTCTCCAATCCCAGGAGTTGCAGCAGTGTCTGGAGACTGCTTGGGTTTCTTGGGAAAAGGGTTTTCTGAAACATCAATCTTCTTTTTGTGCATGTTTGGGGTGTCAAAATCAGCAACAGGATATCTAAAATAGGGAGATATCAGGAGCTGCTGGATTAAGATGCTGCCTGATTCGCTGATGTTTCCGAACTCCATCTTACACTTTTGTACAGAACTCACGATTGGTCCGTTGACTGTTATTTTATTTTTAACAAGAGTGTGAAAGGCTCTCTACTGAGAAAAACATGATTCAAATAGCCTGCACCATGGAATTCCTTCAACAAAGGAGAGTCTACAAACAAGTTTTAGCTTACTGCACCCTTCAAAGAGTAGAAATATACACCCACAAGGGCAGTCCAGCACCGAAATGCTAGGCAATTCTCCTCAGAATAAGAGTACCACCAGCAACCCCAGACACCTGTTTTGACATTGTTGGGCCTCTTCAGTGAGATGAAGCTGAGCCTCTCTAAGGCACAGTGAGCAGGGGTTTCACATCTGGATTTCCCTTGGTTACTAAGGATAAAATCCCAAGTTTTACAAAATTAACAAGAGTGTGGGACTCGCTCTACTGAAAATGAACATGGTTCAAATAACCTGTTCTATGGAATTTCATCCACACAGGAGACTACAACCATGTTTTAGCTCACTGCACCCTGCACAGAGGGGAAATATCCATTTGGAAATAACTCGGGTCTCACCCACAAGGGCAGTCCAGCACCAAAAGGCCAGTCAATTCACCTCAGAACAAAAGTACCATCAGCAATCCCAAACACCTTTTTCAGCCTTGTTGGGCCCTCTCAGTGAGGTGAAGCTGAAACTCTCTAAGGCACAGTGAGCAGGGGTTTCACGTCTGGATTACACTTGGCTAATATGGGTGAAGCCCTAAATTGTACAAAATTAACAAGAGTGTGGGAGCCCATCTACCAAGCATGAACATGGTTCAAATAACCTGTTGCATGGAATTTCTTCCACTCAGGAGGGTCTACAACCAGGTTTTAGCTCACTGCACACAGTGCTTAGAGAGGCGCAGCTTCACCTCATTGATGAGGCCCAAGAAGACCGAATCATGTGTCTGGGGTTGCTATGGGCACTCTTTTTCAGAGGAAACTTGCCTCGCATTTCGGTGCTGGACAGCCCAGGTGGGTGGGACCAGACTGATAAGCAAATGTTTATTTCTATGCTTTCAAAGGTACAGTGAACTGAAATGTGGCTGTAGTCCCTCCAGAGTAGAACCTACCCATAGAAAAGGTTATTTGGCTGCATGCACTCCCATGCCTTTTGCATAAATGTTTAGGGGCTTGGGGTGTCAACCTTAGTGATCCTGGGTAATCCAAGTGTGGACTCCTAGCTCACTGTGATTAGAGAGGCACAGCTTCAACCCACTGATGATGAGGCCCAACATGACCGAAACACGTGTCTGGGGATGCTGTTGGTACTCTTCCTCAGAGGAGGCTTGCCTAGCATTTCGGTGGTGGACTGCCCGGATGGGTGTGACCAGATGATATGTCAATGGTTATTTCTCGCTGCTAAAGGTACATTGAGTTAAAACGTGGTTGTAACCCTTCCTGAGCTGGAACCTATCCATGGAACAGGATGTTCGGCGATGTTCATTTTCAGTATCGGGGCTCCAAGACCTTTTGCACAATTGTTTCTTTTAAGTACGTGTTTCTCGGCAAACACTATGCACCCTCAATAAATGATAACAGGTTGTAACTGTTCATATATTGCACACCACAAAGTTATTTGTCTCTCGGCTTACTTAATGTGGCTTCTTGCAAGGTCACTTCCCATGATGCCCTCTGTATCAAAGGCTGTTGACACTCCTTCTACTGTCTTTTTTTCTGTGCAGTCACTTAGAATAGTGTCAATACATTTTAACATTAAGGGAAACAGATGTCTTTTGTTGCATCAGGCCTCTGAATCCCAGGACTTAGTTTTTATTTTTTTTTGTTATTCATACACAGGTGGAACAGTGCTTGCTCTTTTGATCACAAAAGTGCATCCGGTAGATAATAAATCAGTTTTGATGGGAAGCAATGAACGTCTTAGAATGTGGTGAGTTTGAGGGACATTCTAACCAGGTTGTGGTGGGGAGTAAATGGAACCGTCACCAGGGACAATACATGAGTGGACATAAATAGATAAGGACTACCGACATTGTACATTTTTAAGTGCAGGTAGGCGGTATGGCGAGCTGTTCTCAGGGTGTGATCATGATCGGCAAAGCGCTAGAGTGGGGGCAGAGGAAGTGAGGGACAGAGTCAGGTTAGAGGTGAAGGAAACATGTTAGTTAGCAAGACGATATGATATGATATGATATTTTATTTATAGCGCGCCTATTCACAAGTGTATCAAGGCACGAAGAGGCAAGGGAAGGGAACAAGGAGGAACAAGAAACAATCTTACTAGGGCCAGTGACATTGAGATTGTGCAAGTGCAGGGAGGGCAAAGGGGGAGATGTGCCAGGGAAGGGGAGTGGGAGAAGTGCAGGACATAGGATCAACAAGCACAAACAAAACAAGAAAAACGAAGTGCAGCCAGCAGGTGGCAGTGCAAGGGTTAAGTGCAGACAGCGGGTAATTGGGAAGTGCAGGTAAGGGGACTGTAGGGTAACAGATACAGCCCCAAGTGCAGGATGCCAGGCGGCGGTGCAGGTGTGCAACTGGGGGGGCAGGGACTTGGGTCCGAGGTTCAGAGGGTAGCCAGTAACCAGTGCAGAGAAAGTCTTGAGCAGCTTCCGGAACCGGAGATGGTTCTGCTCAAGTTTCAAAGAGGCAGGGAGGCTGTTCCAGAGGGAGGCCCCAGCCGAAGAGAGAGATCTGCCTCAAGCTCTTTGCTTGGAAAAGCAATTTACCCTCAATGAGTTGGAGGTGGAGGAGCGAAGAGCTCCAGTAGGGAGACACTTCAGAAGAGAAAGCTGAAGATATTTTAGTCACAGGCCCCATACGGCCTTGTGGACAATGCAAAAGGTCTTGAATTTGATCCTTGCAGCCACTGGGAGCCAATGGAGAGATTTTAGTGCAGGAGAGATAGGATCCCTGGGCTTGAGCCAAAGGACAAGTATCTGGATGAGTTGCAGAGGACGGACAGTAGCGGCCGGCAGATTTAAAAAGAGGCTGTTACAGTAGTCAAGCCTAGAGAGCACCAGAGCTCTAGAGACAGGGAGCTTCTGGCGGAAGGAGAGGAAAGGAAGAATACCTCTGAGGAAGTGAATTTGGTAGTGTGACTTCTTAGAGAGGTCAGAAATGTGAGGAGAGAGTGGAGTCAAAGATAACCACAAGGTTTTTGGCCACTTGGAAGTGGGCCAAGGGAAGCTAGCCAGAGAGAGCAGGGAAAGAAAGATGTAGGTGTGCTGTTAAGGAGGATCTCCATCTTGCTGGCATTCAGGAACAGATCATTGGTGGTGCACCATTCTTGGATTGCAGACAGACAATCAGGGATGCGAGAAGGAGAGTAGGCGGCAGAGGGGAGCCTGAAAACAAGATGGGTGTCTTCTGCATAGCACTGGAAGTTAGAGCAGAGTGCAGAAATCCGGTGGGCAAAAGGTGCCAAGTATTGGTTGAACAACCAGGGAGAAATGTTAGACCCCTGGGGGGACACTGCAGGCAGTGAGAGAGATAAAGGAGAGGAAGGACCCAAGTTGGACCTGGGAGGGTTGGTTAGAGAGGAAAGAGGTCAGCCAGGCTAGAGCATGATCTGTGATACCCAGGTTATCAAGGAGCTGGTTGCACAGGATGGCATGTTTCAAGTAGGATGATGACAGAGGGGAGATTAGAATCAAGGTAAGAGAGCAGGTCTAAACGGATGTTCAGGAGAGCAGTTTCTGTACTTCTGGCTGCTCTGAAGCCAAACTGATGGTCATGGAGACGACCAACAGATTCAGTGTGAAGATTAAGCTGGAAGATTGAACCAGCTTTTACAGGAGTTTGCCCAGGAAAGGAGTGATAGAGATTGGGTGGTAATTAGCTGCAAGGGAGGGATGAGCAGAAGGTTTTCCTGAGAAGAGGGTGCAAAAGAGAGTGCTTCAGAGGGGAGGGGAAGGTTCCAGAGGGGAAAGAATGGTTGCAAAAGTCAGCCAAGGCTGGAGCGTGGGTGACAATGTGGTACTTGAATGTTTTGGAAGAACAGGGAAGAATCTATTTTGATGAGGTTTTCATAGATCAGACTTGTATAGAGATCTTGTCAGGGAAGAAGAGAGGGAAAGCAGAGAAGGGATGGGGGTGGCCTCAGGGGGCCGGAGGAAGAGGAAAGACTGGAGGGAGAAGCAGGAGAAGCTGGGAGGGTAATAGGGTAACTCAGAGGCAGGATGTAGGTTTTAGTTTGGTTTTGAACAAATCCATGTGGACTGTTTCTTAGGTGTCCAGGGGAAGAGCTTGCCATACATGTGGAGCAATAAAAGAGAAAGAGCTGAAGCAAGAGGAAGCACAGGGAGGTTGAGGAGCCACAAGGGTAGTCGAGTAGGCAGAGCCGAGATCACGAGAAGGCTTATAGAGTTGTATAGCGAAGGATAGATACACTAGTGCCTTACTGTGGAAAGATTTGCGAAACAGGAAAAGACATTTTATTCTGGCCCTGTTTTGGATAATCAGCCAACCAGCCTGGTGATGGTACAAGGTAATAGGTGTGAAGTGAGGAAGTTCGAAGAGAGTCCTGGTAGTGAAGTTAATGATCCTGTCGAGAGGACAGAAAGCATAGTTGGGAAGAACAAAGAGGATGCTAGCACAGTAGTCCAGTTTAGAGAATACAAGAGTGGTTAAGAGATGATTGGCGGTGTTGAAAGGAAGGAGGTGAGTGACTTTCCAAATATTTAGAAGGTTGAGGTGAGCTGCTGTTTCAGTTTTGGAGATGAAAGTAGAGAAGGTGATTAAAGGGTCATAGATGATGATGAGGTTTCTAGCTAAAGAAGAGTAAGGGAGAATGTCAGATATAAACTGGACAGGCAGAGGAAGATATGAGACATGGCTTTTGGGAGGGAGCAAGATCATCTCTGTTTTGGTAGAGTTTAACATCAGAGAGTGCAAAGCCATCCAATTTATAATGGCAGAGATACAGTTGGAAATGTTAATAGAGACATCAGAGGAGAGTTTAGAAAAAGAGAAGAAGGTTTGGGTGTTGTCTGTGAAGAGTTGGTATGAGTACCAAAAGGAGAGGATCAGGAGATTAGTGCCCCAAGACCAGAGGTGTAAACTGTAAAGAGTAGCAGACCCAAGAGAGAGTCTTGTGGAACACCAACAGTTAGAGGAGTGAGTTGAGAGATGTTGCTGCTCTAGGCAAGGGCTTGATTGCGAATCCCAGGAAGAAAGAAAGTATTACAGAGATCTGACTCATTGACAATGTCAAAGGCTGCAGACAGGTCAAGGAGAATTAGGATAGAGGATAGGTTGGAGTGCTTAGCTACGGTGATGAACGCAGTTTCTGTGGAGTGACAAGAGCAGAAACCTGTCTGTAGAGAGTCTTAAAGGCTGTGTATGCCTAAGGAATTGGTAAAACAGTTGAACACAACCCTTTTGAGCATTGTACAGTAGTGGAGAAGGAGATACACATGGTGAAAGTTTTAGTCAGTAGGTAGGTTTGGGATAGCACTTTGCTTTTTTAGGAGAGGGAGGACCATGGTTGTTTTGAAAACGGAGCGCAAGCAAGTGGAGTCGAAGGACAGGTTAAAGAGTTCAGGAAAGTGAGAGGCCACTAAATGGGTAACAGGCTTAACTAGCTGAGGAGCAAGAGGTTCTGATGGGGTACAAGATGGGATAGCCTTCATGATTAGAGATAGTACTTTGAAAGTATTAGTATGACTAAAATGAGAGAAGCAGAGGATGATGGTAGAGTAGACAGAGTTTAAAATGTAAGAGGAGGGAGCATGAGGGAGGTCAGAAGAGAGTTTCTAATTTTGGAAATATTTATAGAGTGGAGTTGATAATCATAGATTTAGGAGGAGGTAGGCACAAGTTTAGGGTGCCATGAAGCCAGCGAGAAGGGTTGGAGTGGGAGTCAATGAGGGTAAGGTAGAATTCCCTTTTTGCTCTTTCAAGAGTGGACTTGAGAGAGTTCAGGGCAGAGAAGTCGATTAGCAGGTCCTCATACAGGTGGGTATGCCTCCATTTGTGCAACAACCGACATATGTCTGTGCGTAGAGAGTGTATGAATGGGGTGATCCATGGTTGAGGGAGCTGAGACCTAGGGATGAAAGTAAGCAGTGGGAAGTGTGAGGAGAATGAGTCATCTAGTAGGGATTGGAAGCTGGCGAGGGCAGTGCTGGTGGAAAAAGCATCAGGTGTGAAGGAGGAGAGTGAGAACTGTAGCTCGAATAGAAAGTGGGGAATGGCAGATGGTTTACATTTCCTTTTAGTAATAGGTGAAACAATTGGCCAGGAAAGGTCAGAGGGTGGAGAGGATGGTGAATACAATTGAGTGATCAGATATGGATGGTGTGAAAGTAATATTAGTGGCTGAGAGAGAGAGGTGATGATAAATAATGGATTCAAAGATTTAGCCACTGTGTGAATAGGTAGGTTATGGATAGAGTGGAGAGCGTGGTCACTAAGAAAAGACTGAAGTTCAGATTTGTGGGAAGTGGTTGGAGAAGGAAGGTTAAAGTCACCTAAGAGAATTAGGTGATGTTAAGTGGAAAGAAATTCAAGTATTTGCCCAAGATCATCAAAGAATGATCCATTGGGACCAGGAGGGAGATAGATGGAGATGATGAGAATCGAGTGAGGCAGAGCAATAGCAGCGATAGTGAATTCATAACAGGTAGGAAGGGAGGTGGCATTGGAGACTTGTGAGGCTTTGAGGCAGGAAGGGAGTAGGTATCCGACACTGCCACCTCAGCCAGTCAGTCGAGGAGAGTGAATGATGGCTAGTTTGGAGTTTTGCAGTGCTCCCAGAGTGGCAGTGGCAGATGGAGAAATCTAGGTTTCAGTGATTGCAAGAAGGTGTAGGGGAGGAGAGCTGTAGCGAAAGTAGTCAGTGATAAAGGTCGTTTTGTTGCATGCAGACTGAGCATTCCAGAGTGCAATGTTCAGTTAATGAGGTAAGGAGTAGAGATGAGTCTCAGAGGAAGAGAGACACGGTGGACAGGTGTTAGAAACATTGAATATCCTCTTCGAATTTATGAATTAAAACTGACCTCAGGGATCAAACGGCAGTCGTCAGATTTGTAGGCCGGACCCTTCACCACTGCACTATATAACCTGAGGAAAAATAGCAAACAAATAAAAGTGAAATGTCTCATTTCAGTACAGCAAGACCCAGGGAAAACATGTGTGTTGGTCCTTGGAGTTTAAAACATGCACACCTTTTAAAGTTTTCAAAAACACTATTTGAAGAAAATATTCTCTCTTGGTTTTGTGTGTGTGTTGATTTTATGAAAGGCAAATGCCATTTGTCCTGGCAATTTAGGTGGTTATGCAAAGTCAATTTAATGAAATGTGCCTATTTCACCATAATGTGCTAATTTCTGGCGATGTCACATCCCATTGCGTTTGTTGATGAGTCCCCCCACTTTAATTTGTAGGACTTGACCCCTGGAGTGAATGCCTTATAGGGAGTAGCACCGACTGGAGAGACAGTACAGTAATTAGGAAGCTTGGGGTACTCACAGTTGCAACAGGGAGAAAGGCAAAAGACAAGGCTCTCACTGACCCTAGAGAGATATCTAACAGGTCATTGACCTATAAGCATAAGTCTCCTACATTTTTATTTTGTTGTCCCATATATGTTTTCAATGCCATTTGCCACTCATGTTATCAAAACATGGATAAGCAGGGAAAAGAGGGGTGCACATGATGCTGTACAGAATCATTGTACAGCAGATTGCTTCTGATGCATGCTTGTGTGTAAAGTGTCCAGCAAAACCATTTTGTAATGTTGGCCGCCCTGTCCTCCTTGGCCTTAGCATAACGTATACCCCCTGATGTGAATGCGCATTGGCGCAAAGTACATGGAGGCATAGGGGCACTTGTTCCTTTAGTTCTTGAACCACGGGGCATGACCACCATTTTGCCCGGGTATGGGATTTGTATGGGGCCGACTAAAAACGAAAACAAAAACAGCATTGAGTGCCATGTGCTTTTAAATTGTTCCCTAAGTCACAGCTTTTGCCTCCTCTCCTGTTGGGCTGAGACTCACTGAAGTAGGCGGACAGGGCAAATCTGTTTGGCAGGCGCAGAATAAGTGGGGGGAAGGTGGAGATCCAAAACCAGAATGCTGAGGAAGGACAGCTCAGCAGGTTAGGCGAGAGTCGCCGAAATGTTATTTTTTATGACCTCCCTATGATCTTGGCATAACGTGCGGTACAATTGTTTCGACCTGAGGATAGGTACGGCTCCCTTACTTTTCTCGGTGTGTAATTTCTGCCCTGAAGTGAAAATCAAAATATGCCAGCACCTCTGGGCAATGCCGCTAGGCCGCCCGAGGCAGGGTAACTGATGTTACCATTCGGCAGGCCAGGAGAGGGGCAGCTCCCGCCCCCACGCCTGCTCCTCTCCCCCACAAGCCACAGAGACATGCAGTCTCTGTCACACAAACCCTCCAAGCAACAAGGTGCTAAGCACCTAAGGAAAACCAACAGGCATGCAAGGCCCAGGTTCAAAGACCTGCCCCCTCCTCAGGGGGCCAGACATGTCGGCTATCCGGCTGGGGGCTGACGCACAGCCCCCACTACTATACACATCAAAGACCCAGGGCTTCCCTGGGTCTTATAAATAAAAGCAGAATGCTTTAAGAAAACACAATCTGTTTGTGGACCCTGAACGGGGACCCAAACTACCCAAACTAACAGGAGGTTCGCTGTTCACTCAGCATCTTCCACACTTTGCTTCTTTACCACAAAACCCTCCCACCCTACAAATAACGGAGAAGAACAAAGAAAAAGAAGTACAGGGCACTGTACGGTGTCCACAACATTGTCCTGGGACATGGGAAGGCGGCACGGGCCAGAGGGGGTAACCTCAGGACCAGGTGCCCAAAAGTAGGATATTATTATGATATGTGATTATTGTTATCTGCATAACCATATCTGTACAATAAAATCCTACGGCCTTTTATTGTCAACACTTGACAAAATGTTGTGAGACAAATTATTTCGGGTGAGGGTCGGGGTGGGTCAACAATGATGCATGCATATGGGTTCATCAGTTACTCATGTGTGTGCAGCAGAGGTGTGAAACATGGCGTCTTTAGGAACCGCAGTGGCATTTATATTTAAATGTTTTCCCCGCCCATTAATTCCCATCTACTACACTGTGCAATCCCTTCAATTCGTATTCATTCTAATCAGCTCTTAATGTAAGCTTCTTACTCTCAGGAGTAAATCATCCCCGCAGCCCTCATGATTAAATAATAAATACGTATTATATCCTCTGTCAGACTTGTTTCAGAATTGTCCTGACATGTCCAGGGAACCCCTGCCCGCACCCCTCACCTTCTCCCACTGCTTTTGGATCGGCTCAGCATTGTTGATGTCCTAGGAGTGGGTCGTGAGCCCCTGGTAATCTTCCTTATCGTCCCGGGAATATAAATGGCAGTTGTGCTGCTGTGGCAGGAAAGGAACTTAGACACAGTTCAGCGGAATCGGGCGGCTTGTGGCGCAGAAGCACTCCAGAAGAATGCAGCCAGCCATGCAGAAACACCTTGCCTTTCCATAAGGACTCGCTAGCAATCTTCCAAACATCTGCACCGACATGAGCAATCGAGCAGCGGGTTTCCACAAAGATCATACATTATGTCGCGGTAAACTCGCTGTTTTGACGTTGATGATGGAAAACACACTAACAACAGCACACTTCCATTGGAAACAAAGGAACGAGGGAAAGGGGATTGAGACTGTGGGGGTTGGGGGTGCAAGAACATCTGTCGGTGTTTTTGTTTTGTGCGTGCACCTACATCGGTTTATACGTGTGTACATTTGTGTGGGAGTGCGGGGGGCTGTATTTGCACACATATGTTTAAGAACAACATACAATTCATTTGGGTTGTGATGTGTGCTCTATATGTTTGTTAATTTGTCAATAATGACATAAAACAGTGTTGTTTTCATGCAATTCTTTATTACTCGTTTTTATTGTATACATAGAACAAAGACTTTATAAAGAAACACAAAAAACGATACATTTAGGACACCTTGCACGTAGCACCACTCATCCTCACGTTAAACACTGATTCTGCAGAAATGAAGCCAAACAGTTTGTTCATTCGGTGATGTCATTCGACGCAGCTGCACTAAGTAGCACTGCTCCAGTCCTCTTGATGGTGACACTCCTGGTCACTCTTTCGAACAGAATAGCAGAACACGTGTGTGCAATTGTATGTAGTCTTATTATGTAACAAAGAGCCATGGCTGGTTCCTCCTGTAGATCTCGGACAGACAGCACGTGGGGACCAGAGAAGAAATAAGAACCCCATTGGGGTAATGGGCCTTCATCCCGTGTGGCTGCATCTTTCATCTTATTTGTATGGACGATGATGAAGGGAAATAGCGCAAGAATGCTCAGCCTAATATGAGGAAGAGTGGTGCTCTGTAATGCCCCGCTATACTTTGCTCATTATACGCCTACTCTGTGATTGCATTTCATGGTGATATGAAGTCATTGTTCCCTGTAATGATGTTAGATGTCATTAGTGGATATGGGTGCTAGCAGATGTGGAGCAGGGTCCTTTTCGAACAAGTGGCCACCACAGTCCTTTCTCTCTTACTATTTTTTACCACAACCATGCGTGTATTTCTGATACTGGGTGTTGCACCAACTCCTTTTACTAAAAGCCATTTCCCTATCTTTTGGCTGATTATGTCATCTTCTTATCAGATGTGTGACTCTCTCCTCAACACGTTTTTTATGAACCCTAGATGTCACACTGCTTTGCTGCTGTGATATGAACATAACTGTAATATTTGAATAGCCAACTCATATCTCCCATTACACTTATCTCTCTCCCACACCATGGACATGTTAGTACATGCCCAGTTCATAACAAGAGACCTGAGGGAAATTGTGCATCCTCTTGACAACAATTAGAGGGATTGTTGTTTCTGTGCTCTCTTCACAGTCTATGCATAATACGATCCCCTACAAGGTTATTATTCTCTAATACACCGGGTAGCTAGCTCACAGGTTAAGCACTCTCCTCTGACATGCAATAAAGCCGCACATCATACATTTGAAACTAGGCAGTACTGACTCAACGCGTCATACTTCCAAGATCCAAACAATAAGTACCATTAAATAAGATAATACTATTGGTTAACACAGGGCTTAGAGGTGGCAGGAATTTAGCATTAAGCACTATATAAAAAGGACAAAGGTGTAAGGCACCTTCCGGAACATAAGCTATTATTCTCCCCAACTAATATCTCTACACTTTGCTTTCTTTATTACTCATACATATGCCAATATTAGTACTTTGCAGAAGGGCTCCAGCACACTTGTAAAAACCTTTGCTCAAAGTTTGTTTGGGCATTACTCCAATTTCATTTAAACTACCCTCCACAGGTTGTTGTAATAGAATTTGCTTTTCTTTTGCATCTGTTCCATCACGAATTTCAATGTGCAATTTGTTTTGACCACATCGCACGTGAAATACATTTTTGAAAACGCTTACTCTTGCTTGGTGTCAAACAATCATCATCTGTAGTGTCTCCAAGAAACCGTGTAATCATGCACAATATATTATTGACTTCTACCATTTCACTGCAATCAAGACGTTGCTATGTCCTAAAGGGTGGTCAGTCATTTGTTCGAAAATAAAATGTCAAAAGACACTTTTTTTGAAAAAATAATGTTGAAAAAAAAAAGTCGAATTCCTTTTTTTTATGATATATTTATTTTGGGGTCCGGGAATAAAAGAAAATGGGTAAACAAAAAAAGGGCGGGTTGGGGGGAACCCCCCCATTTCGAATAAAAAACGTATAAAAAAAAAATTCGACTTTTTTTTTTTTTACATAATTTTTTCGAAAAAATGACTTTCGAAATTTTTTAATTCGAAAAAATGTCTGTGAACCGTCCTAAAGATATAGGTTTAACTAGCTGAGGTATATTGTTGTTAGAAATGGCATTATGGCTGCATTTGCATCTTGGAGGTTGCAGACACAAGCAGGTAATGAGCAGCGCATCTCTCTATAGTGGTGCTTCGTAGTGATGCTTACATAGGATGTGGGTGTAGTGAAAGAAAGAGGCAATGGATGGCATGTTTCACTCACTTTTCTACTCTTCACACTGTCGTTCAGCATCTGCTTAAGATGGCCGGAGGAGGCTTCTATGTCATTTCACTGATGCTTTTTTTTCACTGTTTTTTTTGCGAATATATTTCAATGAAAACACTCATCGAAATTAATTTTTTAAATGTAAGCCCCCATCCCCTATTGTTTTTGCCTCCATTCCCCACCCCTCCACCCTCTATAGGCCCTCCCTTTATTTTTCAATGAGTGTTTTCGTTGAAAATGTTTTGTAAACAACCCCATCTAAAAATAAGTCTCTTGATGAAAGGACACTATACCAGGAGGAGAGTGCACAAATACAAACCCAAGACTGTGCGTATTTTTATGATAAACCCATGTTCACACTTCATCAACTAATTACAGTATCCCACCCACTAATACAGACACATTTGGTGATTAATGAGGCAATTTAGCGGTAACATAATGACACATTTTGAAATATCTCAGCTCTCTGTATTTAGGGTTATCTGCCACCTTCGGCCATGAGTGACAGCCATTGCATGCTTCGCCTGCTCACGCTGTCACTCATTCAATGGCAGAGCCAGGGGGGACAAAGTGTGCGCTTGCCCACATGGTTCCACCCTGGTGCCCGGTGCACCACCCCTGGCTCCCGATGGGCTGTTGTGGCACCGGCGAACACATCACAATCATGCCTGCCATGGAGTGCCCAACGTCTGCGCTGTGCCATTAATTTAAGGTGACTGCCCACCGCCCCACAGAGCTTTATTGAAAATTTGCTGTCTTGACCTCATTCCTGCAGATGTTTATGTGAACCCCACCCTGACTCAACACGAGGAAAACTGCATGCATTGTATAAGTGCATTCTGTTTAGCTCAGCACTTTATTAGAGAGAGATAATCTTGTTGCAATTCAACTTGAATCATTGGTAAGTTAGCTTTGTAAACCTAATGAAAACATGCACTAATCTGTGTTGCTGCAGAAGTAGGGAATAGAGCAACATCATGAATCCAGAGTCATCAAAACCAAAAATGTCTGGTACCACAAGACAAAAACAGGCCAGCAAACAGAAACTTGCTGAAGCAGCAAAATCCTCTCAAGATATTGTGTCTGCTTTCAAGATCCAGCACAAATGTTCCACTGACGAAAAGCAGCAAAGTTATTGCCCATTCAAGAAATGGCAACATTTTTTAACCACTTGTTATTATACTTACAATATTCCTTCAATCCTTGTTTTCAGAATTCAGCAGGAAAACCCTCTTCATTCAGTCCCTCATGCTTCTGGTGATGGACATCTGTCTACTGCTCCTACTATCACGATGCATTCCAGAGATCACCCATCATGCACTGAAATCCCTGAGCATCCACAATTCTCTACTGAATCTACAGAGGGTCCTGATGATCACTCAACAGACACTGTTACCCAGCCTGATCTTATCTTTGATCGCACAACTACTGATTGCGCTAAAATCTTGAAGATACCAATGTTGGCAAACAAGTAGTACAAGACATGGATACTGAGGACTTTGGGGAATACAGTGGGAATGTAAAAATGCAGTTAAACTTGACATGCAGCAAAGTTACCCAACAGATCATACTTCCTTCAGAGCAGGGCAATGTCTGCACCTTTAGTTCGAGCACTTCTTGCAGCTGGTCCATGCCAGCCTGGATTGGAAGATGGCTGGAAAAGATGTCCATATGACTCAAATCTTCAAAGATTTAGCCCGCCCAGAGGTTGCAGCTGGATTCTCTGTAGTAAGGCAGTGGTTAGTGTATTCTCCTAGAAGTAATTAAATTTATTGCTTTGCATTTGGCTATTTTCCAATAAAAACAAATGAGCACTTTTCAAAGGTTTGGTCTGATCCTAGCTGTGGTTATTCCAATTTTAAAAAAGGAACAGAAAACATTGTAAAGCACGGACATTCCAAGATACACTGTGAAGCTGACAAAACAGCTACAAATAATCACGTTTAGAATTGCCCAAGATAGAACTGTTGTTTCTGAGCTAATATGAGCTGAAAGGGAACAGATAGAGAAATAACGTAGTATTCTTAGGTGACTGCAGAGAGACACAGAGAACATGCAGGATTGGGAAGTATGTCCAATGAAGTAGATTTTTGGGAGATACTGCAGATGATGTCCACAAATGTCAATGTTTAACACAGAACATTGCTCATGGTAAGTGGAACGAAACTTACTTGAGCCATGACATTCAGAATTATTTCATTGGTGCACTAGTGAAAGAGACAATGTGCATTATCTTTGAAGAAGCTCAAATGGCCACATTCTAGTTTCATTGTTGACTCTACAATAGATGTCAGCAGAATTAATTAATTTTCTTTATCTCTTAGACATGTGACATCATCTGGTCATGCAGCTGAACATTTTGTGACATTTGCCAAACTTCTTGGAGCAGGATCAGCAGGCTTTCATAAACTATTGGCATCAAAGTTAGAGTCCCTGGAACTTGATGTTTCCTTAATCAGTGGGCAGGGGTATGCTGGTGCAAGCACTATGTCTGGATGTATTTCTGGACTGCAAGCACTGGTGAAAGAAGTCTTGCCCAGAGCTGTATATGTTCACTGTTGTGCGCACAATTTAAACATCGTGCTGATTGATGCTGCTCATTCATGTATAAAAGGAAAGTTCTTTTTTGGTACACTTTCCTTACAAGTAGTCTGCCTCCCTCGAAAGATATGCAGGAAGAGCAACAGGTGCATGACTTAAATGAAACAGCCCTGAATTAAAAAAGCTATCTGACACTAGATGGGGTAGTCGTAAAAGGGCAGTAGATTCTGTGAAACAAAACATTTGACCAATTTGCACAGCATTGCACCGAATATCCACTGGATGCATCCCAGATGCAAATGGAAAAACCCTTTGAGGGGCACGGGGCTCTGGAACACAATTGAAACCTTAGAGTTTAAACTCTTGATTTTCTTTTTTACACAAAATATTGCAAACTCTACATACACTGTAACTGCAGAACGCATGGTTGTGACATGCTGTAAAGAACTTTGGTCAGATCATGTATTTTATTGGTTTGAAACAGATGCTAGAAACGTGGCTTAAGAGTGTGGGACATGAACACACTTTGAAGAAAAAGGGAAGAGGGCTAAGGTAAGCCTTCATGATGAACCAGCTGATGATAAGCCTTTATAGAGTTGGAGGCAGGTATTCAAAATAGAAATCTTCCATGATCTTGTTGATACATTGTTGCTTAGAAGACAGTGAGGTTTCAAGATTTTAGAAATACTGTGCATACATTGTTAGCACTGGATCCTAACACAAATTACTAGCTCAGATAATTCTGATGCATTGAGTTAGCTATATTTTAAACAGGTGATGTCTCTTTGCTCAACGCTGTGAAAGAGTATGCTTCTTTTTTCACTGTATGGGGAAATATTCTCTGACAACAAGCAGTTAATAATAAACAATCTACTGCCTTTCCTGATAGCCAAAGATATGCAGGGTGTTTACCAAAATCTTACTAATTTTTACAAAATATTTTTCACTTTGCCAGTAAGTAGTGCCACTGCATAATGAAGTTTTAGGAGGCTGACGTTGATCAAAAGTTACTTACGGTCATAAATGGGTGAAGATAGACTTTCAAATGTAGCCTTCATAAGTATTGAAAGAGACCTGGCTGACTCTGTGGACTTTGATAAAGTAATTCAGACATTTGCTTCAATGAAACAACGCAGAAAGGCTTTGTAGCACAGGCTCCATAGGTGTTTTGCTGCAGCAAAGGCTCCATAGGTGTTTTGCTGCAGCAGAGGCCTTCTTGGTCCTAATCTGTCACAGCAAAACATCTTGAAGCACATTAGTCTTGCATAGCCTACCGCCACATGGGACACAATCTCAGTCTCAGCTTGCATTTGAAGGAACAGTTTCATCCTCGTTACATGTATTTGTGTGTGTGTATTTATTGAGTCATTGCTATGCAACAAGCAGTTGAAATTAGGGATATTTATTTTCAGCTCAA
The DNA here is from genome assembly GCF_040938575.1 of Ambystoma mexicanum. Classification (NCBI taxonomy): domain Eukaryota; kingdom Metazoa; phylum Chordata; class Amphibia; order Caudata; family Ambystomatidae; genus Ambystoma; species Ambystoma mexicanum. The sequence goes on from NC_090932.1 coordinate 663,114,436, forward strand.
ATGTTTGCCACATGTTGACTTATTGGTACTAAGAAATGTTTACCAATGATATTGCACTGATGCACTCAGGGAATAATGACAATTATATTGAAAGATGTATTCAATTATACTTGAGTTGTTTGCTAATGTTTAGCTTTGTTTGAGGAGGATCCATATGTCTGCTGATGGGACAAAAGGTTACTTTTGGTCCTACTCCCAATCTGGTTTTATTTTGGCATTTATATTATCAGGGTATTTTATTTTATACTCAAATGCCTGGACAAATGATAGCTTGTGTGTGCCAGGAAGACAACCTTGAGTCAGATAATCTAGGAACATTATTAAAACATGTTTCCTTTGCAGTCTGTGGTTTTGTATTGTTTGGCCTGTTTACCACCAGCACGGTATGGTATATTTTCTTTGCTTGAAAATGTTTATTGAATTGTTCTTTTTTGCCTTGCTGTTGGATGGATCTGATTCAGATCTCTATATTACCTTGTCAAATTGAAATAATATTTTAATTGGAAGCTCCCTCCATAATTAATGTGTGATGTGTAACTGATAACAGATGTGGCTTGTAGAAGTGTTGGGTTTTATATATTAAAATACCCTGCCAGTTTTCCTTGAATATTAAGCTTCAGGGTTTTCTAGGTATAACTGCAAAATTAAGGAAATAGTACTGACCCCCAGCTGGCCAAACCATCTCTGACCCAAACAGTGACACGCTGGGCATGGCAGCACCCCCGCCCTGAGTGGCACTTGCCCCCCCCCGGCATAAACACCTGGCTCTGCCACTGCACGCATGGCCACGTAGTGTGAAATATTAACCCTCTTTGTTATTGGACAAGAAAGCACATATCAGAGTCTTTTCCAACTTGTGTGTAGTGTGACTGTAAAATGTAGTATAGGTCCTGTGGACAAACTACACCAACTGTTTTTGTGTATTGACTACAAGCTCTGACAAATTGGTTGGGGTTGTGTGTGAAATGCGACATGTTGGAAACTCATTAGAAACATCTATGTGAAAATGTTACTGAGCAATAAAAACCCAGATCTTTGGAAGTCACCACATATGTACTTTTCATGCAATCAGTATGTCAAGTTCTGTCCTAAAAGCAGTAGTTGTGTATTCAGTTTGAAACTGTCTGTGCGTGCATGCAAATACATGTGTGTGTGTCAGCTTTGTGCTGAGAGAAAACATGCTAGTGCATTCCTGTAATCCTTTCCAAGGCCTGCACAGTTCAGCGTGTCTCCACGTGACTCTGAACTATCTATTTGGGTTCATTAACAGTATAATGAAGAGTGTGTTGAAATGTGTGCCTTCCAAGTGAGTGCGCTGAGGGCCAACTTTCAACCAGCCCAAATGACTTTAATATTGTGAAAAGTTCCATTAACTCTACATTTTGCTTGTCACAGAATTAAAGGACATAATTATTCAAATTATATGATAAATATAGGTTTAGTATTAAAACAGCTGGGGAAGCTGGACATATGCATGACTACCAAAGAATATATTGAAGATTAAACATCCAAGATATGCACTGAGATACCTATATGTTCATTGATTGTAACCCTCCAATGACTAACAGGGGAGCTAGCAAATGTAGCTCTTGGAGTGCCAGACTAGAATCGCTGGTATGAGCTCATGTTCCATGATATACGATTGCAGTGTCCCCACGTGCCACACTCTGCTGCATTATCAAATTATTTTCCCCTTCCCCTAGACTGCCGGCCCCTCCTTCCCTTCTCAACACTCACTCTCCCAACTTACATGCTGCCTTGTCCAATCGTCTTCCATGATGGGCACCATGGAAAGTGAGAATGCGCTTGCTCCCGAGCCGCTTTCGCTTGCCCATGGCCCTCATCTATGAACAAGCTTTTAATCCCTTTGTTGAAGGGATGATGCACTGTGCATACCCATTCATTACAGAGAGCATTTATTCATATAGCAATGCTTTTAGCACCCAGCACAACGAGTCGTGTGCTTTTTGCATTGAGTCACACTTTCTGGAGTGGGCTTAGGTTGTCATGGCCATAAGCCCCTGCAAAAACCAGAAAGAAGGCTTTGGTTAACGGGTCGTTACTGCCGAAGTCCACCCCAGAAAGTGTGGCTTAATGTTATATTGGGTGAAGCAGAAAATCATTATCGGATTTCCAAAAATACATATTTAATTTGTACTAATACATTTCCCATAATCTCAATTTTCTACACTGTAATCTGTTTCATATTTATTAAACTGCTTGTATAGTGCACACTACAGAATTAATTGTTGCTAGGCATTCAGAAGTTTAAGAGGATAGTGGAGGAGGCAATAAGAGTGCAAGAGGGGAGAACAAAACAAAGAGGAAGACAATGTCCATGTAGGAAAAGAGTTCAGCACGATATGTTGAAAAGCAAAGTCTTCCAGAGCATTCTGAACTTCAGCAGAGAGTTGGCTTGGCAAATTGAAAGAGGAAGTCTGTTCCAGGGTGCCGGTCTGCAACCAAAAAATACATACATACAAAATGCATACAACAACCAAAAATACATAAAACACTTATAAACCTATACACCAATTATAGCAGCAACCAACAATAATTTAGAACCTTTGACTCTTAATAGAGATATAATTGTGTAACCCATTGAACACCAAATCAGAACTTGTCTTACAAATAGTTTTTTCTTAAGCTCATTGCATACCATATACTTTGATCAAATATGGACATGCTGTCCATAATGAACATTGTATGTTTGTATAATTCAATATCATGCTAAGAATTGTTGGAAGCTAGGGAATGGCTAGCATTACAACAAGAGAGCATACAAGCAAATCAAACAGTTGCATTGACCGTATTGAAACTAAGCCTGCAAATTCCTTTTTATATTTCAAGATCATAATGATCTAACTTTATTAGGGACCTCAATGGGTGTCTGTCTGATGCCCCTATATTTTAAGAAATGTATGTTATGTTTTGGGATTATATTCAGTCACAATGTAGGTCACTTGAATAAACTCTTCATATTTTATCATATATACATAAACAATTTATTTTTTTATTATCATAATTCTACATGACAGAATTACATTCATGACATTTAAGTGCTAAAATGCATTGATTCTAAAGTTGAGACTACTATTTACACTACACCGACTGTGAGAAATAATGCACTAACAGCTACAAGCTTCTGTCCACCAACCACCACTGAGGGTTTGATTTTTAATTAATGACTCCAGTACTAAAGTATTACATCTAATGAAATTGAATTGCACAAATGCAATTTGACATTAATGGAAAAATCCAAAGCAAGATAATACAACAAATTGACTTTAGAATTCGCATTGTCTAGAAATTCTGCTGTAAACTGAGAAGATCATCTTAAAACTACACACCTGAAAAAAGACATCTATCTCGTACATGTAAACACACTTCTGGCCCAGAATGTGAAAACCGAATCACCTGTGAAGGTAAATTGGCACACTTTTCAACATGTATAGACATTTCCTTTAAATATGAACTTTTTTTCTTTTTGAAAATGTGGATCATTAAGAGACATCTTAGTAATGACCAAACATCCTGTATTTTCAGAGATTCATCCTACACTGATAAAGAGAACATCTTTCCATGATGAGTTGTCAATACTGCTATGATAGAATATAAGAATAAACATGAATCAATCTAGCAAACATCTTAATTTTAATAATCTTGGGACTTGTGACACTAGTAACTTGAGGTATCTGACCAAATACCCTACCAGCATTTTCTATGTTGATGAAAAATAGGGGAAGCTAAAGTGAGATGCACAGAAGATAAATCTTATTTGAGACCATGAAATTCAAAATAGATCACTGCTCAACACTTTATCAATGCAAGCCATTCAATTGCACAAACACAATTAATAATGTTTGTATTGGAAACAACTACTAAAAGGGTTGCTTTCATGAATAATCTTCTTTTACAATGAGAAATATTTTGGATTGATACATTTTCTTAAATTGCTCCTGAGGTGTGAATGTAGAATTTTACTGAACACATGTTATTGGAAGGATTCATTCCTCTTCTGGAATGATAATCAACAAAAGGTATATAGAAAATGTCATGTAACTTGTGTTTGGATTTGAGATATTGTGATTTATGTATTCGGTAGCTTACCTCAAAGACATGGCTGAAGCGAGGCATTTTAGTTTAAAAGTGAGAAAAAGAATGATACTTCATTTGTTGAAATGTTGTGAAAAGTTATTTTAGATCTCAAGGAACGGTAATCATTGTTTAGGACGTGGCTGTGCCTAATGCCACAAACACGTAAACTGGCCCCAGCATCAGATGTCTGTACTAGCCATAGAGGTATTCTAAAATGCTTTGATGATTGAATGTACAAATGCCATATTATAGAGAGAGAAAATGGATCACCGTATTAGACTAAGATGTCTTTGTGGTGTGCAATGTATAGATAGTCACTATCAATATATTTGGCAACACGACAGTGAGCTTAGACACAAGCAAGGACTTTTGGGAAAACATACCCTATGAGTTAAATCAGACTTAGGGATTAAAACGTTTTAAATATTATGGGGCTGGCAATATGTATTTTGAGTTTCCCAAAATCATACACCATTTTTAAGTAGTAATGCTGGTGTTGTTGCCCAGTCTTTAATTTCTGCACTTGACCACAAACTTCCTCAGTTCTTGTTGCAGATTAATGTGCAAAAATATTTGAATATGTGACTTTCTAGCATTAAGTGAATATCCTGTTACGTTGGACTAACTTGTAAAGTACAGAAATCAATACAATGATACTAATTCTTAAAGCAATCCTAATAGAAACAAGTTGTACAAAAGGAGCAAGATGTCATCTTTAATTTCACCATCATAAATCAAATTCTATTAGTAATCCTAATTCATGGGTGCCTAAACCGGAATAGGGATGAGCACCATCTTTTCTCGAGACTCCACGTTTTCAACCACATCTTCTAAATTGACCAATGGCACAGTTCCAATAGATTCAATATCTATCATGGAATCAATTTCCTCAGCTAGCAGAGAGGTATCAACCATTGCCTCCTCGGCCACTATGTTAGATATAGGTAGTTTATCTGAGGTATTCGTTCACTCTTGCCGTATAAACCAGCATGTTAAAATACCATTTTCACCAGTTGCTCTCTATGCTCTTCTATCCCCTTTATACAGGTTTTTTTTGCTTTCTTTGCTTGCTTCCCACTACCCATTTGAGAATCTGAAATATCAATGAGAGATGGTGGGGGCACCTCTTAGGATTTTTCCCCTAAAGCTCTTCAGGCCCACTCCGTTCCCCAGGCTCATTTGGCTGCTGCAGTGATACTAGCCCTCCTTAATTTAATTTCCACAAGGTTCACAGCCTGAGTATTTCACTCTACAACATCTTTATTCTTATTCAAGTGTCCACTAAATGCTAAGTGGACATTTGCATTTTGAATTAAATCTTCAAATAAGCTGGAATGTCTTTGCACTTCATTAAATATGTGATTGCAAAATTTCAATCAGTCCTTTAACACAAAGTTTGATTGCTATCCATGAGAGACCCGCCTGGCTTCTTCTGGAGGTGGCCCACCCTAATAGAACTACTCGGCTTACCCACTATTACATATGCCCAGCCCAGTCAGTCACGGAGAACAGAACAACCTCAGTGTAGGCATTGCTAAGACCTGATTTAGCTGTACACCTTGATCCTCAATCGTACCTGTGCCCACACACCATATATTAATCTCTTCTGTTAACTGCTGTACTTCTAATTGTAAAGAGAAACAGAGGTTCGACAGTGAGTTATTATTGTCAAACTCTACTGATGTACTTATGGTTTCCCCAATTATCCTCCTTATGCAGATTAACACACTCACTTTGTGTTTCACGGGTATCTTCCAGGAGGACTGTGAAATAGTTTGTTGTTTTCCCTTTTAACAGCTGTGGGTTACCATCCTCCACACTAAATTTACCTGCTGGGGCTGGAGGCCTACTAGGGCAGTACCCTCTTTTTCAGCCTCCCTAGTAGGTTTATTTGGACCCTGTAAGTTATAGATTTTAGTCATCCCCTTATTCAGCCCTTATTCGGCTGTACCTCACAGCCACTATATGCAGGGCTACTTACAAACTCGCTCACTCATTCACTTAGAGGGGTCAACACAGCCACTTATAGCCCTTGCGGTCCTGTGCCATCCAAGGGATCTGGCACCAACAGCCTGAGTCTTCCAACAGGGAGAGGGTCCCCTAAAAAGAGGAACTATGGGCCGTGTCAGCCCCACCACCCTGTGGCAGCCAGCACTGCAGCCTCCTCTGGCGGCAATAAGAGAGCAAGCAAGATGAGTCAAACAAACAAACAAGGAGAGAACGGGAGTGAAACGGGGCAAGACGATAGAAGCGATTAGAGTAAAGCACCTCTACACGCTATAGTCAAGCCGCACAGTGTATCAGGCTGCAAAGCGAAGAGCTACCGCCACTTCCGACAACAACCAATTGCATTACTGACAGAACAAGCTGACTGAAAAGAGACAACTACCAACAGAACCCTAAATTGGACTAGAGTAGGGACAGCTAGGAAGCCCCAAGGGAGTCAGTGAGCCAACATTTTAGTGTAGAAAAGGAATCAAGTACCCCCACCTCAACCACCTCGCCCATAGTGCCTATCTGTTGGAGCATTAGTGTGAGACACGTGCAGTACCAGTGACAATACCGATACCTAGGAGAATCTGGGAAGCAAGGGTCCCGTTGAGAAAGGCATATTTACATATGAGACAGTACGATGGTCATTTGAATGAAATTCCAAAAGAAACAGGACAAATGAATGGCAACGATGAATGGTGACGTCACACAGGACCAAGCTGATGTATAGAGGAGAGATGCAGAGAAAAGACAATGAAGATACTCTATAAGGCATCAAGAAAGTATCGAAGATAAGTGACATCTTGGGATCAAGATGAAGAAACTTATGCTACAGAAATTATGAAGATTTTCAAGCTGTTTTACACGTGTACAGATGCAACGAAAAGCAAGCAGACAAAGTATTCCTGAGGCTAGCTTTACAGTGAATAGATTGCGGCATGTGCCAATATATACATATATATGAGTCAGTAAAGAATCGATGTTTTCACTGCTTACAATAACAGAGCTGAGCAAAAGAAGTAAGGCCGTTTTTCCAGTATGTCGCAGTTAGAAAAACAAGTGAATTACATGTGAATCTCAGAAAGGCAAGGCTGGGTGAGCCAAGAAGCCAAGGCTGTATGAGGCTGGAGTGTGCTGACAATGGATACAAATCGTGTGAAAGAATGGAGCTCCTGTTCAGAAGACATGGACGAAAACAAGATGTCAGAGGTTTATTAGAAAATAGTATGTTTAATACACTAGAAGTTAGATTTCGTGGTCTTTTGTCACATGGGGAGAAGAAGTTGGATGAGCATGATGGTCATGCCTACGCACGAGTCTAGAGCTTGCCTTCACTCCCCTGAATTTCCCAGAGCATAGAACACTCCCAAGGACAAGTTCAAAGTCCTAATTGACAGCAGACCACTGAGGTGATGATGGATGGATATATTAATTGGTGGGAAGCTATGGTTAAAATGAGCTCACCACCACCTAGATACCCAGCTTGCATGCTGCTATACATAGGTGGGAAGGTACTGACGGAGGTTAGAAGCCAACCAATGATAGGAGACCACACGATCAAGGGTCCTCTAGTTATTTAGCCAATAGAACATCATGTATTTAGTGACGTTCTTAGTGACCTGTTTACGGGGAGGGCTTAGTTGCCCCACCTGATGTTAAGAAGCCTATCACTTTATTCCACTGCCCAAACAAGTATGGATTATATACTTAGATGATCCTGTTAGACCCTATCACACTTGCCACTAGGTTTTTGTATTTTGCCACGTAGGATGACATTAGTAGTACGCAGGTTAACATCACCTATGATGATTTTTTGTTATATAGACAAGCTTTTTATTAAATTATTTGAGATTGTGATGAGGGACGTCTGCTGATGACCATTGTACTCCCTGTTTTAGATAATTGATATTATTATTTTTTTTTTTATTATTTGTATGTGTTCGTTTAGAACTTTACAAAAAAAAGAAGAGGCAAGAAAATGACTTGCACAGGGGTAGCCCAGAAAGAGTCCAGTGGTTTCACGAAGGATGGGGCCGTCTGCCCTCTATCCTCTGCATGGTGAGTTGCAGTATTTTGATTGAAGCTAGTAACCAGGAGTTTCGGTCCCCACCTATCAGTCTATTCCAGCAGGTGACTTCGTCCCACCCGTATTCTTCTGGGCTAAAGTGCTTTATGTAGGCCGATCTTAAGACTAGGGTTTCTGGGCATGAGATCAATAGGTGCCTGATGGATTCAGTTTCGACGTTGCACAGACGGCATATGTTAGAGTCAGAGAGGCCTCGGATATTCAGGATCTCGTTTGTTTCCAGCAGATTTAACCGGATTCTTAACATGTAGTTTCTTGCTCTCCTATTTGGGAATTTTCGGAGATATTGCATCGGCTCGTTTAGTTTGGAGAGCGAGGGGGGAAGATGGAGAAGGAGTTTGTTTTTGATGACTAGGTCTTGGGTCTGGATCCAGTCTAGTTCTTTCAGTTTCTTGTAAACTCTCAGAGGGTTTGTAATGTGGTCAGCTTCCGTGCACGTCACTGATTCTAAGATGGACGTAATTTTGTTTTTCCAGGTTTTTAGCATTTTAACTTTGCCGCTTTGTAGTTCTTTGTTCAATAGGCCAAAGATTTGCTCACTGTCGGCCGTAATGCATTTCCTGAATAACCTAAGTGAGTTTAGGTTTACTATTGCTATTAGTGACAATAGGCTTAGTTCCTGGCGGATTGCAGCAATAGATGTAGACTTTGGGAGAGTCAGGACTGTTTTCCAGAACTTGCTCTCCAGTTTTTGCCAAGTTCTTTTTGGAATTGTTGGCATGGCCTCAGCTCCATAGGTAATTGAAGGAACAACTTTTTTCTTATAAAAGTCTATTACAGGAATACACGAGAATTTGCCAAATTTTGTATCGATTGCCTTTGCTTGTGAGGCTAGTTTCCCCAACTTTATTTCCAAGGCAAACTGCATAGATATTTCGTTTTTTGAGGAGTCGATCTGGACGCCTAGGTATTTATAGTCGGAGACCGACTCAATCTCTTTTCCCTCGAGATGCCATTTGAATTTTTCAGAGGATTTATTTTTCTTCCGTCCTCCTTCCAGAATCATTATTTTTGTTTTTTCTTGGTTTATTTTTAAGTTGTTTTCGGCTGTGTAGCTCAGGAGATTTGTTAGTTGTTTCTGGAGACCGATCTGGGTCTGATCCAGGAGGATTAGGTCGTCCGCATACAAAAGGTAGCTTATTTTTGAGGCTGCGAGAGACGGCGGAAACGTATGCTCCAGATCTACTGAGTCACCGTAATCTCCGAGGTATGCAAGAAACAAGACAGGTGCTAGCGGGCATCCCTGTTTTACCCCTCGCCCAGTCTGGATTTCGTCTGACAGATCACCTCTTTGGGAAAGTCGAACCCTGAGGGAAGTGTCCGTGTGGAGAGCTTTGATTGGTTGAAGTATTTCTTGTGGGCAACTCCATCTCTCCAGTTTTTCCCATAAGCGGTGTCTGTCGACGAGGTCGAACGCCTGCGTTAGATCGATGAAGGCGATGAAAATTCGTGATTTTTTTTCCCAAGCTTTACTTTTTAGGGTGCTGATCGCTAAGATGTTCGCCATCGTGCCCATGTTTTTCTTGAAGCCCGATTGGTAGTTGTCATTACATGGGGCTGTTTCAGCCCAGGATTGAAGACGATTCAAGAGTAAGCTTCCAAAGACTTTGCCGATGCAATCCAACAGCGCGATAGGACGATAGTTTCGGGGGTCGGTGATGTCCCCCTTTTTATAGATGGGGACGATGATAGCTTTTGTCCAGGACGGCGGCAGAGATTGCTGCTCAGAACATTTCTGAAAGATGGAGGCTAACAGTGTTGCCCATTCCTGGCAGTTGTTTTTCAGATCGATGTTTGAGATCCCATCTGGGCCCGCTGCTCTGGAGATCTTCAGTTTTTTAATATGATTGCTAATTTCTTGACGGTCATTCAGTTGGATCCAGGCTGGCTTCTGGGCTGTGGGGTCCCGACGGATGATTTGAGCGGGGGCTCGGAAGACCGAGGAGAAATGCGTGATCCATTTGTGCTCCGGCATGGCGTTGATTGTGGAGTTGTTCGTTGAAGGCACTGTGGATTTCAACAAAGACCAAAATTCTTTGGCTTTGTTACCATTGATGGCTTTTAACATATTTTCGGCGTCTTGTTGGTATAGACGGTGACGATGTTCTTTCACCCATGATTTATAGGTTGCGGTTGCCGATTTTAATTTTTCTTTGTTTGACAAGTCGTTTCCTAATTGTCTTTTGAGTTTTCGCGGCTCCCTTCGTTTTGCCACCAGAGTGGAATCATAAGCGTGCTTTGGGGGTGCATAGACAGGGATTTTCTGTTTTGCGTTCGTTCGGTGTTTTAACAGCAGAGGTACGTAATCAAGACTCTTTACGCCCTTGGGTCTATCTTCCCCGGTGTAATTTGCCAGCAGAGTTTTAACCGCTCGGGTTGTCAGGTTTAATCGATTTCCACGGGCGTTTGATTCTACTTCCATGGTATAGGGTTCGGGCGCCTTGTGGTGGTTTACCAACGACATTGTCAGCTGATTATGGTCGCTGGCTGTAGTCTGTCGGACTTCGAAGGATTGGACTTTGTTCAGAAGAGGTCTGGATACATAGATGTAATCAATGGTCGCTTTTAGTGGGCCTTGTTCCCAGGTTGGCAGACGGTTTTTATTTGGGAAGGCGAAATTCAGGTTTTCGAATTTTCTAGAGGACATCAAGGAAGACCATAGGAGACCTCTTTTCAATGCTGTTGTAGTTTGCGAGGATGCATCCAGTGTTCGCATTTCTTTGGGACATTTGGCGTTCAGGTCGCCACAGATGATGATTGAAGAGACCTGACGTGTTGCTTGAATTTCATCAATCAGGTTTTCCATCATTAAGAGGTAGGACTGGTGGTTTATTGCCGCCGGGTTCCAGTAGGTGTTAATCACCACTATTTGCGATGGATTGGAGAGGGGTTTTTCAGACCATTCGCATAGTACTGCTAGTATTGACAGATTTGCTTGAAGGGTAGACTTGAGGGTCAACCCGATTCCCTGTCGGCAGGCCAGAAGAAGACCTGAAGTCGGCCGACCTAAGGCTCCTTTGTTGGCTGGGGCCAGAATTGTGTCGTACCCGTCCATAGCTGGATTTTTTCTGAGCCAGGTCTCTTGAAGACAGATGATATCAAATGAGGCTAAGTTTGCATCGCCCGTTGTGGTGAGATGTAAGTGACCTCTCGTTTTCCATGAGCAGGGATGTAGTGATGATGTGAGCCGGTTGACGTTCCGTTTTCCCTTGGGCTCTACAGGGTGGCCTGCGAATTGCTATTTGGGTTTAGACCCGTGTGATAGGGCCTTAGGGAGCCAGGCCCACAGCTCCTGTAGTTTTGCGGTTGATTTTGAGACTGTAGAGGCGCTTTCTGTTTGGGCTCTGGTGTTCGACCTATTATTTTCCGCCATAGGCACAGTCTTAGTCAAGTTAAGTCGGTCTACTTTTGGGTGTTGAGGCTTCAAGGACGTCGCCTCTATGGACTCGTTCGGCTTGTCACACCTAGAGATGGCGAGTTTAAGTTCTCGATGGCTCTCAGGTAGCTTTGGGGATGAGTTTACCACTGTTCGGGTTAGCACTGAGAGTCTTTGTGGCTCCACTTTTGGCTCTTTCCCAAAGGTTTTGTCCTTTCGGGCCGATTTTTTTTCTGGGTTGGTTTTTTCCCTGTTGTGCCGATTTTGAGGATCTCTTTGCACTGTATAGCCTAGCGCAGCCAGGTCGCTTGTTGCGTCCACAATTTTCGTCCTTATGTGCTTCGAGGTTGGGTAGATATAGGCTTTCGCTCTTTCGTTGGAATGGTATGGGTCAATGATTTTTAGATCGGTGGACTTGATCTTCCGGAGGGTCGGTATCAGGCTGAATAGCGTGAGGATCCCTCTTCTATTCAGTATGATGTCGTCGTCGTTTTCAGCGTGTTGTTCAAGCTTGATTGGGGACTCCCTTGTGGAGTCATGTCTTTTCCGGTGTTGTTCAGTCCTTGAAATAAAATGGGACCGCAAATGTTGCCCCCTATTGTCAGATTTTCTTGATTCTGAGTGTGTATTTTCTTTGGACTTTTGGTGGAGGTCCTGAAATCGTTGTGCTTCCTGTGGGCTGAGTTGGTTGCTAGAGGCTAGCTTTTTACGAGTTAACCCCTCGCGAGCTGAAGGATATGTGAATGACACCGCTCTAGAGCTCATTGGGCTACGAGAGGTAGCAGGTTTCCTACAATGGAGGAGTTTCCTGCGCTCTTCCAAGGTGATAAAGTTGTATGGAGAGTCCTCTTCTGACAATTCTTTTGGGTTTTCTTTTTTTGCATTTTGATCCACTTTAGTTGAAATGGACTGCAGCTTTAATAGTTTAGGCGTTTTCTCATTTTTATCAGGTGGTGGGTCTTCGATGTCTTCAAGGTGTTGAGAGATATTCATCAGAACCTCATCTTCTAAGAAGTCTTCTAATGATCTAGGAGAAGCTTTTAGGGTTGGTTGGATTGCGGCCGGACTCCGGGCCAAGGGTCTTGTTTTTTCTTTCTGTTTTGCTGACCATGAGTTTAATCGCGTTGCTGAGGTTTGATTCTGGGTTTCGGCTTTCCCTCCACAGGGGTTGTTTTTTTTTTCCCATCTCGTGTCTGTAAACAAAGGGTATGAGAGATCTGTCTCACTCACTGGCTTATTCGAAGGGAGCGAAACGTTTACTGTTTCTTCTGTGATGTCAATCACCTCTTGTGGTTCAGGAATTGGTAGACCGGGGACCAGTTGGTTGTTGGGGAGAGTGCTGGGGGGTGGAAATGAATGTTGGACTGAAGAAATTTGGACTCCCAGTTTATCCCCCGCGCAAGATGGGATGGGAAGGTTTGCTGTGCCTTTATGGCCAATTTCTGTAGCTAGCTTTAGGGTTTTGAATTTATCATCTAAGGCTGTGATATAACCTTCCAGAAAAGTTAGTTTCGAGAGCATTGTAGCTTGGATAGCTGAGTTGTCTTTCAGATTTTCGTTGATGCCTTCGTATAATTTGGTGAACGGATTCATTGCGATGGTGATAGCTGACATTATTGGAAGAAGGTCTCTCTTGTGTTGCGTTGCAGGCTCCGTTGGCGGACCCTGGGGTGGGGGGCCTTGTTTAGGAGCAGGCGAGAGTATACTGGACTCGTTTAAGATCCGTCTTACTGTAGGCGAAGGAGGAAGATCAGGAAGGCCACCACTGAGTCGCCCAGGTAGATGTGATTTTGAGGGGGAGGCGGAGAAAATACTGCCTAGTGCGAGTCGGCCGTTCCTTGGTTTGGCTGGTCGCTACAGCTTTGTTTGGGAGCGTTTCAAACTTATGGTCAGATTGCGGAGGGGTTTGCTTTCGTGGTTCAGTGGGTGGGTCTTGAGAAGGCTGAGGCCCTGTCTGTTCTGAAGTTTCGGAGGGGGCGTTTGATTTCGGTTGATTTGACTGTAAGAGATCTTTACTGGCTGGCTGTAAGGCTTTGCAAAATGCCGGAGCCAAGTTTTCCTTGGGTAGGGCTGATTGCGTCGTGCCAACGAGCTTTTCTGTGTAAACGATAGCTCGGATGAAATCTGTGGTTTGTTTCGGCGTAATTTCCCTGTTAGATGTATGCTGGGGTCCCGATATTTGATGTAGAGTCGGGTCTATTTGCTTTGCTGATTCCGCCTGTAGGGCCTGTTTCAAGGGAGAAGCAGGTTGAATATCGTTTGCGAGGTTTTGATGTTGAACACACGGGTTTGTCGGGACGAATATTTTCCTCGCTTTTTCTGGTGGTTGGCACGTTTTTATTGCCTCCAGTATTTCCTCGTCGGTAAGGTCCGCTTGCCTGGAGTGAGGCTCTGGCGCAAAAGCATGGAAGAAGTCAGTTACGAGGGTGGCGACCGATGGTTTTGTTGATTTCAGGCCCCAGTGATTTTTTGTTACTTGGCCATTTTTTTGATTTTTTGACGTATGTGGTCTAGTTGTAATTTTTTGTGTTTTTTTGTAATTTTTGAGGGAGCTTTCTTCCAGGTGGATCTTGCATTTCCTATGTCAGAGGACTCCGTCTCTTTCCTGGTGCGTTTTTTTTTGTTTTTCGAGTCCGCCAGGGGCGCGGGCAGTGGTAGCATAGGCTCTTCCAGGGCTTGGGCCTGATTTTCATTTCCTATAATCCCTGAGTCTCTGTGCTCGTCTGCTGAGTGGCGAGGAAAAGTTTTTCGTGACTTGCTTGAGAACACTTGGGGTTTCATTTGTGTTGATGCATTAGTGACTTGGTTTTCCTTAATTATATCTGCATGACTTTCAGAGCCTCTATGCTCTACTGAGGAGTCTGTTAGGCCATTTCGTGTTGGCCGAGATGATTGGGCGTCCTCTTCGGCGATGGATGTGGCCTTTTGGCCGTCGTGCCCTCCCCACTGTGCGTCACATTCTGCCGTGGGGTGGGCGATGGAAGTCGGCCCCTCCCCCAGAAAGACCCGCCTGTGCGCAGCCTCGCTTGGGGCCATTTCCGGGGAGGCCGTTGCCGAGGGAGCAGGGCTTCGCTCGTCCTCCAGGCCGCTTCGCGGCGCGCGATCCGCGCTCCCTACCAAAGCCGGCCCCTCCCCCCGCTCTCGGTCCTCGATCCTCCCTCCGGAGGCCATCGGGTCCCGGGGCTGTGGGGGTGGGAGTCGCAGGCGAGACCGCGGTTGGCAGCCGCTGGTGTCAGCCGTGGCCAGGGCAGGAGCTCGTTGGTGCAGGCACTGGAGCGCCGACAGGTCGCCCTCAAGATCCAGGCTCGATGGGTCTGACGCCGGAGACACAGCCTCTGATGTCCGCCGGTGCGGGTCCTCTGTCTCCCCTGAACCTGTCTTTTGGTGAGTTATTTCAGGTTTTGAAGTGCTGGGCCCGGGTTTTTCTAGGGAGTCCTGTTTCCAACGGGCGTTTGCGGTTGAACCTGTTAAGGTTTTTAAATGTTTATGGGGTGGGCCCAGCATAGGATGAGGTTGTACGCTGTGGTGTTGTAGGTTTTTTTCTACAGCGGGGCGTGAGTACGCGCTTCGAAGCAGGCGACCCTCCTGTGTGTCCTTAGGGTCTCGGTCCGTGGTTGTGACTGTGGAGGTGGCGTTCACTGATGGTGCCGCCATTTCCGTTGTTTCAGACGTGCACAGACTGCCAGAGACTGCAACTCTGCAGCCAACTCCGCGGCCGCTCCGCGGCTGGGTGGGGGTTTTATGGGTCCTCCCATGTATGCGGATAGACACGGTAGAGAGACTCCTGTCTCTGGAGAAAAGGTTTGGAGTGACTGCCACAGACTGCAACTCTGCAGCCAACTCCGCGGCCGCTCCGCGGCTGGGTGGGGGTTTTATGGGTCCTCCCATGTATGCGGATAGACACGGTAGAGAGACTCCTGTCTCTGGAGAAAAGGTTTGGAGTGACTGCCACAGACTGCAACTCTGCAGCCAACAGTTATCCTTTTGGCAACTACCTGAGTCATTCCTTTTATTGATGTTTTAATAATTTCTGCATCTACCATCCATTTTAAGGGTATTGCTACCTCACCTTAAAGGGCAGGGAGCTCCAGTTCAACCATTGCAGGGTTAGATCCAAACAAATAGACAACAAGTGCTGCCAAGCCATGTCACTAACTGGGGTAATGGAATATCTGGGCTAGGGTGGGTAACACAAAGAAGACAAAAGGGACGACCCTAATATCAAGTTTCCAGAACACCTTTATCAGCCAGTGCCAGGATATTACAACATTGTCTAGTTTTGCTATAGCTATTTTAAAGTGGTCCATAGCCACCATGTTCTGAATACAAATCGTTTTGACTATGAAGGAATCAGAGCGATCTTTGGTGACCACCCTGTCACAGCTTGTGTGTCGTTGGTATCATGTATTGCATGATTTGCTGGATACATTTTCAGTCTGTGCTAGTTCTTCTAACAAAACTGCACTATGTTTTTGCAGTGACTTTATAGTGGACACCATTACTTTTTTAATGCATTTTGTTGCAACATTACTGAAGCATATCATATTTTTTGTGGTCAAGAAAAGGACAGAGTTTATTCTTGGCTTGCAGGCCAATTGAAATTGTATTATATTTGAATTACTAACTCAGGTATTGACTATTTAGCTCAGCCCTATATTGTTTTTTTTCTTTATCCTAGTCAATTCATTTCCCATAATGTTTGTGGAAATACACGGTTTCTCACCTGAAATATCCAACCATGATTGCTGTTGAAAGCGGAGTGGGTTGCTTCCGCCAATGGGTGAACAAGTCAATTTCTGTTTAGAGAGGAGATTATGTGATCAAAATTAATTATGGCATTGTGTCACAAGCAGCTTATCAACACTGACCAAAGAGCAATTGCTGAACTAGACCACTTTACAAAAAACTTGTGCTACCGCGGTATTCCATTGATCACCAATGCATTCAACATATTTTTTCTGTAATAACCACCCAGATGTCATAGAACCTAGAAAGTAGTTATAGGCACTTTAAAAAAAGTCATAGCATTTGTCTCTGGTTGGAGCAACCCCATATGTATGGCAGTATGTACACTCAACACCCGACCTGGATGGCCGAGAAAATTAGTTGTGTGCCCTGGTAATGCCTTGCCATCACACCTTCAAAAGAATGGCACATACCCCTTAAAATGTCCAAGTGCCCTTGGAGGCTACAGAAGAATAAATCATCCTACTGTATAAGGCAGGGAGCAACCCATTCTTCTCAACTCAATATACTCCATCCTATACTTCAAACCTCTCAGATTAATTTGTGACTTTGTCCCAGTCAAAACCTGTCACCTTCTAACTTTGACACCTTTTCACTCAAGACCTTCCCATTGACCAGCATCAGCCCATTCATCTGATCTAACATGTCTGGCTCTCTAGAAGTGCGCTGATCCCCCAAGCACTGGTCATTCAAAACCTGTAAGGTGTGTGTTCACTGCTATTGCAACATGTCTATCTATGTAAGTGGTCAAACGCATAAGAAGGATACTTTTGAAAAGTACTCTGCATTACAAATATGGTAGATCACAGGTCGACAAAATTAAATTGGTGTACACTCTGCCATACTTTGAAAAATTCATAACTCACCTAAGACGATCTGAAAGATAAGTCATGTTCTTGTGTAAGTCAACATTGGTTACAATACATTTGTAATACCTTATGTTACTGTGAAATGAGCTTTGTAACAAGCAATCTACAGCAATGCAAATGCTGTACTGGTGCAGAGCAGTTGCCTATCATCATCTCAAAACTAAGCTTAGCCGAAAACAGGGAACAGATGGGCTTTAAATGTCACCTTAAAAGTGGGGCTCATCCATATAACATTTGCCAAAAATGTGGGCACCCCTTTGGAAGATCTACTTTCAGGTGTGTTCCCCGCAGAGTCCCTCTAAAACCTTGGTTTTATCCTTGGTCATTAATGGTGATACAGACATGGATCGTTAGGCCTTATGAGACATTACTCTGTGAAGCATAGACAGATATCTGAGTTTACTGGTGGTACTCTTCTTGTTTAGAGGAGAATTACCCACCATATTGGTACGGAGCTGTCGTAGTGGGTGAGACCAGCCTGATATGCACATGTATATTTCTCCTCTGTTATAGAACTGGGAGCTAAAAAGCGATTGTAGACACTGTTGCGTTAACACCATACCATAATACAGGTGACTTTTGGCTTTTTTAGTAGATGGAGTCGAACATTTCTAATAGAACTGGACTGAGCCTTCTATTACTGTGTGATATTTGTTGTGGTTAATTGTCCCTCCATTCTTAGAGAACATTTCTAGAAACGTACGAAGCTCGTGTTAGCCCAATCTGGCACCTTGGGCAGGGTTTCACGGAAGGTTAAAAGTGTCCACTCCCTGCTTCCAACAGTTACAGTTTCAAGTGTCAACGTGTGGCACTGCATGCGCTCTCTGCACCCATCATGTGAAGTGTACTGATTACACGTCCATACTTGGGGCAAGAGCAGCTACATGGAATGGATGAATCATGTTTACAAACGAAATGCGATTCTACTCGCACATTTTTCTCTATCTCATCCTGGTCAAATATTGCCCAACTTGTGTTCCATTCAGAAATATAACTATGTGTTACTCTAGATGACTTCAGCCTGCGATAATATCCACTCAAGACGTGAAGCTCTGCTAAGCAGATCAAGGCGACTTGAGAAAGGGATTTCGCTAATCTGTGCAGTGTTACAGAGCTGTAAATAGATGCGCGGGGCTTAGTAACAATCATGAGACTGCGGTACCGTCAACTACATGTTCTCTCCACTGGCGTGTGTTAGAGCAACGCCAAATGGAATGTCTACAGGACCAACAGCGTTTTATGAAATGCTTCTTTAAAGTACGTTGTTTTATCCTCCAATTGAACATAGCTTTTCCTTTTTTTAAATGATCACTTATTCATGGTGCACACTGTAATTAGCATACATCAGAGGCTGTGTCGTGTTGGTAGTGCGGTTATCATTGGGTTACCTGGCACATGCCCACAGGCCCGGGCCTGACGTTAGTGAAGGCAGTGGTAGTGCCCTTGAGGCGTGCTGGTGGCATGCCGCTGACATTCCCTGTGGGTAGTGCAGCTGCACGATTTTTAGGGTAGTGCTGGCAGTGCTGGTTTAGTTTAGTTTGTTTATTTGTGGAACGCGCCAAGCTCTCGGGATATACCCATACACTATGCCTCTGGGGTACTTCTCATAGGTTCGACTAGCAGTGCATACAGAACTTGCCCACATATGATAGCCTGTCCACACTACCCATAGGTATGGCCATAAGTCAAACCTGTAGGTAAATCATCTCGAGGAAGAGTGCCTGGAGCATCCGTGTACGCTATGCACTGAGCAGTCTCGCGGGAAACCTATCTGTAGGGGTATTCCCCGCAGACAATGCTGACAGTTTAGTGTACCCCAGAGCGTCCCAAACTATGCCCTTCTGGTATTGCCAGCAGCAGAAGTGCTTTGTGGACATGGCTTCAGTGCTGTACCTCTATGGCATGGCCTTCATTGCTGGCAGTGGGACTACATCTCTGCTGTGGGTGAAGGCTATGCATGAGTCGCACATCCCGTGCCCAGCGGGTAGTGTTGAATAATGTAATGCCCCCGAGCACGGCTGCAGACAATCTGCAGGTACCATAACCACAGGGCATGGGCCAGAAGCATTCCCCTGTGGATGGTGCCGGTCATGGTTGTTTGTGAAGTGCATATCTTCAGTTCAGTTCATGCCACTGCACACAGCCCGCAGAATGTAGCAGTAGTTGGCATGGGGCACAGGTACAGGTATTGCACCTGTAGTGCAGCTGCAGGTCCTGCCCCATGTGCACTACCCACAGGGTATGGCAACAGAGCCTAATGCCCTGTGGTAGTGCAGGCAGACTTCTTGCATGGTGGTGACAGCAGCTGCATTGCATCCGAGCATGGTCGCCTGTTATTCCCTACTGGTAGTACAGGCAGCAGCAGTAGTTCAGTGTCATGGCCAAGTCCTAGGTGTCTTTTTGTAAGGCATGCCCGTTCAGCAGTAGAACTGCATTCCTGGCTTGGTTTAGGTGCACTGCCTTCTGATAGTAATGCCACTGCAAACCTTTTAGGCTGCTGCCAACACAACAGTTGCTAAACGCAGAGGGCATGACCACAGGCATGACATGTGGCTAGTGCTGGTAGATGTAAAACACCCAGGAGATGGCCAAAAAGTCCACAGGCCATGCAATGAGGGTAGTGCATTTAAAGATAGTGCGCATGTGGCCTGGCTGCATTACAATTTACTCTACACCACTAGTTCATACGGAATTAAATATTAGGTATCTCACATCCACACTCTAGTTAAACCAAGTGTTGTGAAGTAATATCGTATTATGACTTAAGGTCAAATTTATACGGTGGCAGTCTTTTTTTTTATCAGGGAAATATTTCATTCGGACTGAGTCTTCTTACCCTAACATTGGCAGACTTAACATTTCGCCACCTTCAAACTGAGTGATTGTGCATTTACATTGCCATTTGCAAAGTTTGTAGACTTTACCTGTCTATAAGTGACATTGCCTCATTACAGGTTTGGCGGTAACCGGCCGGTGCTACTGGCGGGTTGCCGTCAAACTCGTTACACCATTCCGCCGCCTGAGATCCCGGTGCCACTGGCGGGCTGGGACATGAGGCGGCAGAAAGTGTAAGCCTCCATTGGGGGAATGGGTACACTGAAGCACTGGCACTGTTACAAACGTTGCCCGTGCTTCTGTGCCAACCCCACCTGACGGGGCTGCTGCCCCCGGAAGATCAGACCTACTGTGCCCAGTGGCCCAGGGAGCAGAGTTGGGGTGTGGCGGTACAGAAAGGGTGCTGGTACGGTGCAACCGGGACCCTTATTTCCAGACCACCACACTCTGAACGAGGCCCATAGTTTCTAGAGGTGATTTTCAGTGCTCAAACTGTTAATCTATGATTCTAGGGAGGGCACTTCTAACTAGCAGACAACATACACATCTCTGTAGAATCAATATGTTAACTCCACGTGGTCACCATGTATTCCTTCACTCCTTAACCCCAATTTCTGTACTCCTCTCTGCCTCTCTTCCATACCCTCGCAGACCCTCTTTCAGTGCCGCTGCAAAAGCCAAAACTATTTGCTTTTGGATTGCTGCACACCAGTTACTTTGGGCCTGAATCTTAAACCAATGCAGGCACTTTTCCTCCAATGCATAAATTGCCCGAAAGAGACGTTTTACATTTGCATTTACATGCAAACATGTCCCCTGCAGGACATTTTGGCCCTGATTCATGGATTATTTGCGCCAAAAAAACGGGATTTGTGCGCCATTCTGCCCGCAAATCCACATTTTTTAAACAGGGATTTGCGGGCAGAATGGTGCCCAAATCCCATTTTTTTTGGCGCACATAATCAATGAATCAGGGCCTTTGTCTTTTGCAGTAAAAAGTACAAAAGGGGGGTGTGAGATGGAGGCAGGAGTATATATATTCCTACCTTTCACACTACACTGTCCAAATAGAGTAAACACTGCCAGGCATTTACGAATGGCAAGCAGTGTTTGCAATGGATTCTTACGGAATAGTACTGCTGTTTGCGGTATCCAGTGAAAATGTTGCCACCATAAATGTAGTCAGTGGAAAAATCGTGCTGAAAATACCTCTGCAGTGAAAACGTTGCCAAGCAAAAAGTAGTCAAAAATGTAGTGCTGCTAGGGTTTAGTGGACTTGGGATGGCCTGGTTTAGGTGTTATGGTAAGGCTAGGGCCAATAGAGTAATGGTTTAGGTATGTGCTAAAGAAAGGGATAGGCCGGTTGGAGAGGGCCAGTGATGTTGATGAAGGATAGGGGTTAGGATAAACCTAGTTGTTAGTGCAGTGTAGAGTAAGCTTTAGGTTAATAATAATAACTTGTCATTTATATAGCACTTTTATCCAAAGCGCTTGACATACATTTTTAAGGAAATTATTATTCTCCAATCTCATTATATTGACCTCGGGCGGGTAAAAGACTGTGTCGACCTAGCCAGGATATGAATGTGCGACCTATAGATCACACACAGATCGCAGCAGCGAGTGCATAACCTGCTGAGCTTTCCTACCGACTACGGGTACGTTTTAGAGTTGTGGTTATGGTAATGCAAAGGTTAGGATTAGAGCAAGGGTTTGGGTAAGGGCAAGGCCTATGGAATTATTTGCTAGCTGGCGATAAGGTTGGAGTTAGGTACACAGTTCATGTTCTATTCATTTGGTGTTTTGTATTAAGTGACAAGCAAATAAAATACTTTAAAACACTGAAGCAGTGGTGTTAGTAAAGGGTTTGGGGTAGAATAAGGGTTTAAGTAGAGTTAGGGTCAGGTTTAGGAATTACATTTGGGTGATTGTGGAGGTTTTATTAGTGGTTTGGGACAAATGGGCCTCATTACAAGTTTGGCGGTAGGTAGCCTTGCCGGTAACCCGACAAGCTGCCGCCAAACTTGCAATTTTTTCTGGCACCCGCAAAATGGGCAATTACTGAGTCATTACGGCCCAGCCGGACCCGGTAATAGCCCATTCGCAGGTCGCCAAACTTAAAAGCTCCCCATTCCCATTGAGCCCCATAGGGCTCAATGGGAATGGTGAGGTCGGAGACACCGGCACCATTCAGAATGATGCCCGTGCATCCGATATGTTCGGCTCGCGGGTGCCGTTCCGCGGCCTAATTACTGGCACTGTTTTCACACTTTCTATTGCTTATATTGATTGACTACGTTTTTTTAAAACAGCATTTTTTTTCTGACTACTTTTTCCCATGACTACACTTTCCTGGGAACGTGCTCACCTAGAACCCTTTTTGCTGGTCTCAATAGAATCCATTTTTCTCCAGCATGAAAATGTCATGATAAAACCGAGTGCTGTTTTGTAGGAGGAGCGGAAAAGGGAGTCAGAAACATAACTTCAGTCCCATAGTTCCTCCCCTCTTCACCTTCAAAAATCACAGAACTGACCCGGAGCATGAATTGAGGCCTGATTCACAAAAGCGCTGTGCAATGGTACATCTCCATTGAAAAAGGTTTTGTAAATCAGGCCCTAAAGGTGTGAAGACCGTTGTAATACCGATACACCTGTCTGCAACACCTTTAGTTATGCTACGGTGACAAGGAACATTTCCTGCAAGGAGTTTGTCATCCCCATGTGGGTAGGGCCTTTTTCCTTGCACACCATTAGTTTACATGCATGTAATTGTTCTGCATAAGTACAGAAAAATGCTTACCATTGAAATAATGTGTCTAATGAGCCTTTTTACTATAGTAATTGGATGTGTGTTAAATCTAAACCACCCTATGAGAAAACATCGGCCAGTTACAATAATTTAGCCAAGGGTCATGCAAAAAAGGAATAACTTTGACTAGATTAAGTGGAGACTATTAATTTGTTTTTACTTTAGAGCACATGCGCTACTGGAAGCTGCACACGTAAGAACGCATGGTGTTTTACTTGCCTACAAATACAGCAAGTCCTGAAACACTATTCACGTGACCTGTTTCTACGGCTGCACCCTTTGTATTCTGTTGTTGCATCTTGCTAGTTCTACACACTATTAACATGAGGCTTCGTTCCTTCTGCTGTTCATGTAATATGAAGGATGAAAGTATTCAGTTCAGAGGCTCTTCCATCGGAGCAGACAGAGAGCACATTCTGATCGACCCCGGGGGTAAATAAATGAACATTCCCATTCCATTGTTGATGAAGGAAGGAGCATTCAGGGGCATTTCACGGAAGATCATTTATATGAAATGCCACAGACTCACGCCATTACATGTCTGCTTTTAGTTTTGCGGTCGCTCTGAGATGTTAACGCATGAGTCTCTTTTCAGTCTGGAATCATCTGCGCGCACTAATGGAAGCGCGAGCGAACACTAAGGGCGCGCATTGCAATGATAATATACATGAATACAGTAGTCTTGGCAAAGCTATCACCAATGCCTGGTATTTTGTACTTGAAAATGCTTTCTTTTTTTGACGTCAATTCAAAATAAAGTGTGTTTAAAAAAGCAAATTAGAATCAGGGCTCACTATTACAATCAATAGAAATGTATAAGGACAACAACACTGTATTTCACAAAGGAATTTTCTAGTAAAATCACCATGAAAGGAGAGCCTAAAAGTGATTAGTCCCAAAGTGAACATATTCAAAATTGTAAGTCACTCCAAACGAAGAATATTTAACTATTTCGCACATTAGAATTCTAATGTCACATCACCTTACTACTCTTCAGATTTGGGGGGGTCAATACCAGCACCCGCATTGTGCAAACATTGTGCAACATGAAAATATCCTACTAGCGTACATCCGTTACTGTAAGCTTTCTGTGAAAGAGTTGTCCCTATCACAAAATTAAACACAGTTAACAGGTTGTTAGTGGCTATTCGTTAAGAATAAGAGAGATAATTAATTACATCAAACCGTAAACAAAATAGATATAGGTGTATTCACAATGTATCATAAAGACAATGAGCACATATTAAATAACTATGCTAATATCCAGATCAAATTGCTATACTTAATCATATAGTATTTTATGTGAGTTTAGTATGTGCATAACAGCAACATATTTCAAATCGCCACCTTTCAGGAAATGGAAAGGTACTCCCTGCCGCAACCCATTTTTCTTAACAATTGCCTACAAGAGAATGCACAGGTTTATAACACCATTCATTTAGGGCTAATCTATTATTTGTCCAGGCTCTATCACAAGGTATAGTATTCTGTTATTGGGAATCATTTCCCTTCCTGATGTAAATCAAACATCAATCATCTTTGGAAGGGAATGCGCGTGGAAACAATATGTTTCGGCCTAAATACGGGAACAAGCAATTTGTCTCCCTTCGTTTTTGGTGGCCTTCATCCGGACATAAAGACAATATACATGTATTCAACCATCAATGAAATAATCTGGTAGTGATGTAGAAATTGTTTCTAAAAAAACACAATATATAAAAACAAACTCAATATATGTCTTTCTTAGATAAACACCCACCCAACACGCTGTGAAGTATTTCAATCTAAACATTTCTTACTTTTCCTTCAACACCAAACTGCATGTTCTCTCTTGTGTAGTGTGAGAGGTCTTGAATCTATGGGCACACACCATTGCAATGAATGCCTAGTGTTTATGAACTAAATATGTCCATGCGTTCCTTTTTCAAAAGGCTGGACAAATATGACACTCTTAAACATATCTTTTCTGCCATGTCACTCCGAGCTAATCGCCTGGCTAGGGTTGTCCCCAATGTGTATATGTGTGAAAGAATGGTTATATAATATTCTCACAGCTTAAAAGGCAGTACCTTTTGTTAAATATTATTTACAAGGGTTCCTGCAAATTAACAGTTTGTTCTACACCAACAGTGTTTCGTCAGGTGCCTTGGCCTTTCTATGCCACCTTGTAGCTCACATATTTAAAGTGAACATTTTTCAATGGATGATTAGGTATCAGTATAAGATGAAGCAAATTGGTCAATTTGTTTGAAAGTTACGCTGGATTATGTAATGAAAAGAGACAAACAGAAGACATGAGAAACATAAGACACTGTTGACCAACTTTATTGGGGTTTGGCAATCAAGATTTGGGGTAGGTGTAAATGTATTCACCCTAAGAGTATAGCCTTTCTGTTTTAATGTTATAGCTATTTGGGAACAACTTTTTTTGGCTTATCTACCATTTCTAGAAACTATTCTGCCTTCCACCTTCAACCTCTTCAGAGATGCATGCTTCATGTTTTGAAAGCATTCCAGGACTAATGTTTTAACATCCTCCAAGTCCTTACCCTTTTTAGGTTCCTCCTTAGTTGTGAAAGGCTTAGTTGGTCCTTTCCTGCAGATTTTCGGGGTCCACCAATTTTTCTGTAGTATACCCATTTATATTTCATTGGGCCTCATTATGACCCATGCGTTAAACCATGGTGCTATTAGCGCCATGGTTGAAGCCGGATTCCGCCATGGTGAATGGCGGAATTACCGCCCCATTCCAAGGTTGGCGGGGCGGTAATTCCCCATTCACCATTGGCCCTTGTCCATTCCCATTTTTGCCCCATAGGGCTCAATGGGAATGGGGAAGGTGGTAATTACGGTACTGCAAATTGCGGTACCGTAATTACCTCCAAGATCCCTTTGCGGGTCCCTTCCTTAATGGCTGGTAAAACCAGCCATTATGGTAGGGACCCGCAAAGGGACCTCGTAATTGGGCGGTAAGGGATTACCGGCACCAGTGCCCTTACCGGTAGCGGTAATCACTTACTGCCTGGGTCGTAATGAGGCCCATTGTATTAAGTGGTACCATCAGAGTTCAGAATCTAATAGACATCTTGCATGTTTCTTGTTAGTAATTGTTTTGTTTCACTACTTTATCTACCTCTTTGCCACCTGGCAGCCTTGATTCCCTATTTAGCAATCCACAAAGAAAGTGTTCGATTCTTACCAGTGAGATACAGGTGGAGGATAGTAAGTGGGATTGGAATAGAGCAGACAGGGTTGAATATTGTGTTTTTTATTCTTCCAGAAAATCGTTGCAATATTTTGTGTTACTTATCTCTCTATCAGTGAACATATTAATATATTTATATTTTTTTATTTATTTATTTATTTATTTATTTACAAGTATATACAAAAAACAACATCATAGTACAGAGGAATAATAAGAAAAGAAAAAGAAAAAAAAAAAAACGATCAAACAAAGTCATTGAACATATTCCAAATCTTTTCATATGAAGACAACTTACATTTCAATTTGTAGATCAATTTTTCTGTTCTAGACAGAGCATGCATTTCTTGAACCCATTCCTCAAATGACGGAGGGATCCGACCTTTCCATCCTCGAAGGATCAACCTTTTCACAACAATGGTTGCTCTAAAAAGCCATTTCTTGAGGGGAGAGCTGACATCAGCCAGCTCAGAATCATCCCCCAGGATCATTGTCTTAAAGTCCAGGACACACCCTTCACCTAAAATTCTGACACACACATCACAAATGTCAATCGCGAAATCCCTGACCCGCACGCAGCTCCATAGCATGTGTTCCAATGATCCAACTTCCTGAGTACAACCCCAACAATCAGCATTGTCAGTCATGCCCCTTTTATGTAATGTTTCCGGACACCAATACACACGGTTCAGGATCTTAATTTGTCTAGACCTTTCGTCCAGATTCAGCGAACACAAGGAGACATTTCCGCATATATTCTGCCAGGCCTCAAGATCAATATCAGACCCAATTCTCTCGATCCACACTTCCCGTAAATTGTCATTGCTCCGAAAATATGACACAAAAACTTTGTATAACCTACTGGCTAAACCACCTCCCTGTCCATTAGAATCCGTCAGAAAAATATTTATGTCAAAAGGGTCAGATCAGTCCACCTCACCGACAGACCTCTTGAGTCGTCTATAAGCCGAGTCCGACAAATCCCCAAAACTCCATCTCTCTCTCAGCTCAGCAACAGTCAGCCATATATATTAATATTTTTAAAGTCACTTCAAATGCCAAATTCCTTGGTTTGGCTCTCTTTCTTGAAGCACCCTGGGTGGGTGATAGCTAATCGAACTAGAATTTCATCTATGGAGCATACATCCTCTAAGGAAAAGGTATCAAACTTCCTTGCAAGTGTTAGGACCAATTCTCTGGGGAAAGGAACATGCAGCAACCCTCTCTTGGACCTGCTAAAAGCCTGAAACGAATGAAGGGAAAGATGCCATTGAGGTTTTGAATCTCTGTGAGATATATGTAAGACGTCTGGGTTAACCCCTTCAGCTCCCCTATCTCTGATATGTTTGAACTTAGAGTCTCAACATTCAGTGTGATCTGAATCCTCAAAGCTGGGGTTTATATCTTCCTCCCATGACCTAGCCACTTGATTCCATTCAAGAACGTCAACAAGATGCAGTTTTTTTTCTTGGGCACTAAAGCCTCCACAGACTCATCTTCCCGAGCTGAAGGCTTTGTGATCGTGAAGTGTTAGGAAAGATTTCGTAATTGTAGGTAATTTTCCTTCCATGTGGCAACCCCTAAACTTTTTGCTGTTGTTTTTCACCTTGTTCTTGACTTTGCCAGAGAAGTGCAGCCTTCTGCCGCACTCCTCTGGGCTTTCGCTCCTTTTCTTATGGGGAAACTGACATGCCCTTAAGACAGTCAGTACCGGGGAACGCTGTTTCCCGTAGTTTCTTTTATCATGTTGCGGCTTTAGTGCAACATGACACAAGAGGGCACTGTAAGCTAAGTTACAGCTCTCTTGGGTCTCTAGCCTTCTACAGGCCCTAGATACTCGTTTAGGATGGTATTTGATCGGTGCAAGTCATTCAGGGACTCGAATGGTGGCAGCGATCGTTTTGTGTATTTTGAGCTCCTTTTGGCGTTCTGAGCGCGTTTTTCGCACTGAACCCAAAATGGTGGCCTGGCTCCCAAAATGGCCAGACCACGAGGCTCCTTTGTCCTGTCCACTGACCGTCTTGCTCCCTTCACCTTCCCCAGGTCGAGCGACCCGGGGCCTTCCTTATTTGGGCATGTACTTTCCCGCGAAACGTGGTTGCTTTCGCGGGCTTCTACATGTCTTTTGTGTGCCTCCAGGGTGTGGGCTGGGATGTCTGGTCCCAATACACATCCTGGGTGCCAGAGAGTCTAGGGTGGTGTGAATGCCTGGGACCACCGTGGTCCGTGATTGGTCCACGTATGGTATGTGTGTTGATGAGCGGATCTCCCATTGGCTCCCCTCCGTTTTGGCGCGAAGGGAACCGTGGATAAGAGGGGGCTGGAAACACCACTACCATGTCGATCTCCTGAGTTCTCACGAACGAAGGAATACAGGAGCCAAGTATCCTGCAACCAAGAGGCTGGACCGAGGAATCGCTGGTGACCCGCTGAAGGACTCCTCCTTTGCACTGCTGTCGTCCTGTGAAACCCTTTCCTCCTTTGATCGAACCAGAAGGCCTGTACTGGTGCTTCGACCTTTGGAATAGCAGGAACAGCTATTCCCGGCGACTTCATCATCTCCTGCCAAGTAAGCCTTCGGAAGTGTCTCTGGGCCATCCAGTTGACTGACCAGCTTACAAGGGAGTCCTGCTCTGTAACCGCCGCCAGGTTGTGTTGTATTTCGAGTCCTTGTCACTCTCCCACGCTTCGTACACTTGGCATTCCCAAGTCTGAAGGGAGGAGTGTACATTTGGCTCGGATACACACGGCCGCTCCGTTGTCCTGCTGCGGCAACAAACTGTGCTGGTTTCGTCGATTGGGACGTCTTTTTGCTCTACACGACTACGAGGCGTTCCCTGCTCTTCTGAACCTGCCAGCTGCTGAAACTTACGTGGAGAAGCCTGGGTCTGCTTGCATCGGGGACCGGTGAGTAGTATAGCTAGGATCTGGTCGCCCTCCTGCAGTAGCCCATTGCTTTTCCCCGCTGTGTAAAAACAGCACCCTTTTGTCCGTACTCGCGCTCTGCTTCTGCTCACTGTGGAGGCTGCGCTTGAGTTGTGGAACCTGTTCTCCTTCTGTTGTGCACTAACCCGAACTGCCTGACTTCCTCCGAAGAGCTTCTCCTTTTGCCCGTTGGCACCGGCGTGGCAGGTACTTTGAGCACAAGGCTCCACTCTTCGCAGGGCTCGGACTTCCATCTAGTTAGGTGCCTCTAAAGGCGAACTGAGTCTAAAGCATTATCGCACTGCCTGTTTTCCTTCCCTTGCAGGTGGACTACACATTTCGTGCCTCTAATGCTTGCGACTGTCGTATTTGTATATATATTGTGTTGATATGGTATGTGTTGGCTTAGTATTGTGATTTTCTCGCTACGGTCATTGTTTTAAAGGCCTTAAAATAAATGTGTATATATTTTTGATATAACAACTGTTTGGAGTAGTTTGTAAGCGCTCTTGCTTTGTGTGCTCATTGCGGGCTTTCAGTCACCCTCACCCCTCTTGAGACCTAGTCTTGACCGCCGCGATCGCTACCTTGATTGGTCTGGCTCGTCCAGAGGTTACCCTGTTCCAAGTAATTAGGTTGGCCTTCTGAACTTCTGCGCCACCAGGACAGAGTTCAGAAATCCGTCTTAACAAATTGGTGTACAGCGGTGGGATACGACTGAAGGTATCCAGTGTTGCGCACGAACTAAGGCATTTCAGGTTATTCCAACCAGTACACGTAGTGAATTGTTGTAGTATAACTTTAAAAAGGCCATAGTCCTATCTAACAGTATGGAAACAAATACCTTGTTAACTTTAAATGCTTCCAAATCAGAAACATTGAAGAAGATGTGTGCGGAGAGAGGTGTTTCCTCTCAAGGCACTAAATTGGAAATGATCCAAAGAATCGTGGCGTGGCAAGAAGCGCAGCTTGACGCTATAACTTCTGAGGACAGTGCAGAAGGTGGTGGGGCTGCTCTCACTGGTAGAACCGACGGTTCTGCCACTGCACTGATCCATCGCGACCACGAGGACAGGGAGGATGTGATGTCTAATGTTTCCTCTGCCAGTGCTGATGGGGAGGCTATGCTTGAATTCAAGAAGCAAGAGCTGCGGTTTAGGCAGCAGGAGCTTGAATTCAGCATAGCCAAACTAAAAATCGAACAGGCAGAAAAACAGAAAGACAGGGATCACCAGTTGGAACTGGCCAAGCTTCAGTTTGCAAATGGGTCCAAGGGTCCTGGACATGGGTCTGGGGCTTCCTCTCATCCACGGTTTCCGAAAGATCTGCTCAGTGTGTATGAAGAAAGGAATGACATTATGGACTGGCTGAATGCGTTTGAGTATGCATGCGAAGTTCAAGAAGTTAACAATGCTGATAAGATTGCGTGGTTGCTCAGTAGACTGCCCCATTCTGGCTGTAGTGCCATTATGGAAATGTCGAAGGCTGAGCGAGCTGATTTCGCAATGTTAAAGCAAACTCTAATTTTAAAGTTTGGGAAGACTCCGGCCCAACATTTAAAGCGTTTTCGAGAGTATAAGAAAAAGGAAGGTGGTACTTGGGTATCTTATGTCACTGAATCCTTGAAAAACTTAACTGGCTGGGTCGAAGGTTATAAGGTTTCTACCTTCGAAGGCATGATAAATCTTGTCATGCTGGAACACATTTTTGCTTCTTCTCCCCCGGAGCTTAAGCAGCATTTGGCCGATTCGAAGGAGATAGATCCTAAGAAGCTGGCCATTGCAGCAGACTTATGGGTGTCACATCGAGTGTCCCATAAGGACAAAACTCATCCTGGTAAGCAGGAGGAAGGGAAAAAGTCCAAAGATATGGAGGGTGGGGAATCTGCTAAATCTTCTTCCCAAAAGGGCCACACAAAGAAAAACAAGGGTAAGACACAAGAGAACTCACAGGGTAGTGGAGGTCAGCCTCCGAAACAGAACTCTGGTTACAATAAGCCTCCCTAGGTAGGGAAGACCCACTGGGGCTTGTTTTTCTTGTGGAGCAACTGACCACGTGAAGGGGGATCCCCGTTGTAAGGTTAGACCTTTGGGGGTCCACTCGGCTAATCTGGCCTTCTCCTCCTACGAGGAAGAAGAGATTACAGGAGCATCCTTCTCCTCAGACTCATTTCCCAGCGGAATAGAGGCTGAGGTAGTTTTAGTGTCCCTGGGTTCCTGGGAGCCTAAAGTCGCAGAGGCTTATGCTAGGATTCCGGATAATACCAAGCACTACTTTAAAGACAGTGTGCTGATCAATGGAGTGGATACTCCAGCTCTTAGGGATAGTGGGTGCAGTCGCACTGTAGTGGATTCTACCTTGGTAGACTCAGAGGAAGTTGCCAGAGCTACTCTGATGCCCACTAAGTTGGCTGACGGCCCCCTCCGTATGTTTCCAGTAATACCTGTAAATCTTACTTTAAATGGTACAGCAGTCAGGATTCCAGTGAGCATTCAGAGAAACGTCCCGGGAAAGGTCTTGTTGGGTAATGATCTCAGAGCTTTAGGGCTCGTAGGAGACACTGCCGAAAGACCCTACACACGGTCTCAAGCACGGGCAGCATTGGCCAAGTCCAATACGCCGCCCCAGCCGAAGGGGAAACCCAAGGCGAAAGGAGTCTACAAGTCAAAACGAGGGAAAGAGAATATTCCCCCGAGCTCGCCTACCACTGCGGTGGAGGAAGTTGGTCAATCGCCCGGGCCTGACGAGGAGGTGGCGATGCCTGAAGTATTCGACCCCAACGATCATCCTGAACTAAAAGACTTGTTAGTTGAAGGAGGTCCTGATAGGGACGAATTCAGTAAAGGCCAACATGAGTGCCCATCTCTGGAAGGCCTAAGGAGACAGGCCTGCTCCCAGCTTGAGGGTGAACCTCCTGGGACGCATAGGATTTATTGGGAAGGTGGACTCCTGTATAGTGAGCCCACAGAGTCTACAGAAGGAGACCATAGGAGGTTGGTGGTTCCCCTTGCTGTTAGGCCCTTCCTCCTGCAGTTGGCGCATGAAGTTCCCCTTGCTGGTCACCCTGGTATGAAGAGGACCAAGCAAAGGTTATCCATGCACTTCTACTGGCCCAAGATGGGGGAGCAAGTAGAAAGTCACTGCAGGAGTTGTGCCGCCTGCCAGTTGTCTGGTAAGGTTGGCGCGACAATCCAAGCTCCGTTGGTACCGCTCCCAGTTGTGGGGGTACCATTTGAAAGGGTAGGGATCGACATGGTTGGTCCCCTTGACCCGCAAACATCCTCGGGCAATAGGTTTATCCTGGTGCTGGTCGACCATGCAACCAGGTATCCTGAGGCCATCCCATGGAAAACTGTAACTGCCAAGTCAGTTGCAGAAGCTTTACTCGGCATATTTACTAGGGTTGGCTTCCCTAAAGAAGTTGTGTCGGATCATGGCAGCAACTTTATGTCGAAGTATAGGCAGGCTATGTGGAAAGAATGTGGGGTCACCTACAGGTTCTCTTCTGCATACCACCCCCAGACCAATGGTCTGGGGGGCGTTTTAACAGGACGTTAAAGAGCGTGATTGGGGCTCTGGAGGAGCCTCAGAGAAGAAAATGGGATCTTCTTGTTTCATGCTTACTGTTTGCCTACCGAGAGGTACCACAGGAGGGTGTTGGCTTCAGCCCCTTCGAACTTCTGTTCGGTCATCCTGTACGGGGACCCTTAGCCATCGTCAAGGAGGGATGGGAGATGCCCACTCCCCCTGTTACTACCAACGTAGTTGATTATGTGCTAGGGCTCAGAAAACGGATGGTACTTCTGATGGGCTTGGCTAGTGATAAATTGAAGGCAGGACAAGCGCTGGTGAAACATTGGTACGACCAGAAAGCTTCCCTCATCAACTTTACACTTGGTCAGCAAGTCCTGATCATGAATCCCATAAGGCCTCGAGCTTTACAGGACAAATGGTCAGGCCCTTACCCAGTGGTGGAGCCCCTGGGTGAGGTTAACTATTCAGTGGACCTTGGAAGGCCTGGACAGGCTCCAAAAGTGTTTCACGCGAATAGGCTGAAGGCTTTCGTCCCAAGCGTCGAAATCGCAGCACTGCTATTGGCTTCAGACGTTGAGGAAGAGGAGTCTGAACCTCTCCCCGACCTGTTGCAGAGCGGTCCTTCAGATAGCTCTTTTGAGGGTGTCCGAGTGGCCCCTCACCAAAATGGACAAGGCTCAGTGGTTTACCTTGGACATGAAGTAGGTGGAGGGAGGAGACAGCCTCTACTCAGTCAGGTACAAGCAGTACAAGACTGGCCTACCCCCACTACGCAAACCCAAGTGAGAGCCTTTTTAGGACTCACGGGGTATTACCGCAATTTTGTGGCAGACTATGGCACCATAGCTGCTCCTCTGACTGCCCTCACAACTCCGAAGAAACCCAAGAAGGTAACTTGGACCGACGAGTGTGAGAAGGCCTTCAATGGCTTAAAAGACTCCTTGTGCCAGGCCCCTGTCCTCAGGGCCCCTGATTATCAAAGACCTTTTATCGTGCAGACGGACGCCTCTGACACTGGGATAGGAGCTGTACTATCACAAGTAGATGAGAAGGGTAAGGAACACCCTATCGGTTTTATTAGTCGCCATCTTAAGGACAGAGAGCTCAGATGGTCCACGGTAGAGAAAGAATGTTTCTCTGTTGTGTGGGCCCTAAGGAAGCTGAGGCCCTACCTCTATGGGACCCACTTCACTGCGCAGACTGACCATAAGCCGTTAAAATGGCTAATGAACATGAAGGGGGAGAATCCAAAGTTGCTTAGGTGGTCCATAAGTCTACAAGGCTTCGACTTCACTATTGAGCATAGGCCAGGTGTCCAACATAGCAATGCTGATGGGTTGTCCAGAATGTTTAACCGACCTGAGCAAGAGACTCATCCAGGGGTGGATTAGTTCCCCCTGTCCATAGTCTGGGAGGGGCGAGTGTTAGGAAAGATTTCGTAATTGTAGGTAATTTTCCTTCCATGTGGCAACCCCTAAACTTTTTGCTGTTGTTTTTCACCTTGTTCTTGACTTTGCCAGAGAAGTGCAGCCTTCTGCCGCACTCCTCTGGGCTTTCGCTCCTTTTCTTATGGGGAAACTGACATGCCCTTAAGACAGTCAGTACCGGGGAACGCTGTTTCCCGTAGTTTCTTTTATCATGTTGCGGCTTTAGTGCAACATGACACAAGAGGGCACTGTAAACTAAGTTACAGCTCTCTTGGGTCTCTAGCCTTCTACAGGCCCTAGATACTCGTTTAGGATGGTATTTGATCGGTGCAAGTCATTCAGGGACTCGAATGGTGGCAGCAATCGTTTTGTGTATTTTGAGCTCCTTTTGGCGTTCTGAGCGCGTTTTTCGCACTGAACCCAAAATGGTGGCCTGGCTCCCAAAATGGCCAGACCACGAGGCTCCTTTGTCCTGTCCACTGACCGTCTTGCTCCCTTCACCTTCCCCAGGTCGAGCGACCCGGGGCCTTCCTTATTTGGGCATGTACTTTCCCGCGAAACGTGGTTGCTTTCGCGGGCTTCTACATGTCTTTTGTGTGCCTCCAGGGTGTGGGCTGGGATGTCTGGTCCCAATACACATCCTGGGTGCCAGAGAGTCTAGGGTGGTGTGAATGCCTGGGACCACCGTGGTCCGTGATTGGTCCATGTATGGTATGTGTGTTGATGAGCGGATCTCCCATTGGCTCCCCTCCGTTTTGGCGCGAAGGGAACCGTGGATAAGAGGGGGCTGGAAACACCACTACCATGTCGATCTCCTGAGTTCTCACGAACGAAGGAATACAGGAGCCAAGTATCCTGCAACCAAGAGGCTGGACCGAGGAATCGCTGGTGACCCGCTGAAGGACTCCTCCTTTGCACTGCTGTCGTCCTGTGAAACCCTTTCCTCCTTTGATCGAACCAGAAGGCCTGTACTGGTGCTTCGACCTTTGGAATAGCAGGAACAGCTATTCCCGGCGACTTCATCATCTCCTGCCAAGTAAGCCTTCGGAAGTGTCTCTGGGCCATCCAGTTGACTGACCAGCTTACAAGGGAGTCCTGCTCTGTAACCGCCGCCAGGTTGTGTTGTATTTCGAGTCCTTGTCACTCTCCCACGCTTCGTACACTTGGCGTTCCCAAGTCTGAAGGGAGGAGTGTACATTTGGCTCGGATACACACGGCCGCTCCGTTGTCCTGCTGCGGCAACAAACTGTGCTGGTTTCGTCGATTGGGACGTCTTTTTGCTCTACACGACTACGAGGCGTTCCCTGCTCTTCTGAACCTGCCAGCTGCTGAAACTAACGTGGAGAAGCCTGGGTCTGCTTGCATCGGGGACCGGTGAGTAGTATAGCTAGGATCTGGTCGCCCTCCTGCAGTAGCCCATTGCTTTTCCCCGCTGTGTAAAAACAGCACCCTTTTGTCCGTACTCGCGCTCTGCTTCTGCTCGCTGTGGAGGCTGCGCTTGAGTTGTGGAACCTGTTCTCCTTCTGTTGTGCACTAACCCGAACTGCCTGACTTCCTCCGAAGAGCTTCTCCTTTTGCCCGTTGGCACCGGCGTGGCAGGTACTTTGAGCACAAGGCTCCACTCTTCGCAGGGCTCGGACTTCCATCTAGTTAGGTGCCTCTAAAGGCGAACTGAGTCTAAAGCATTATCGCACTGCCTGTTTTCCTTCCCTTGCAGGTGGACTACACATTTCGTGCCTCTAATGCTTGCGACTGTCGTATTTGTATATATATTGTGTTGATATGGTATGTGTTGGCTTAGTATTGTGATATTGTGATTTTCTCGCTACGGTCATTGTTTTAAAGGCCTTAAAATAAATGTGTATATATTTTTGATATAACTACTGTTTGGAGTAGTTTGTAAGCGCTCTTGCTTTGTGTGCTCATTGCGGGCTTTCAGTCACCCTCACCCCTCTTGAGACCTAGTCTTGACCGCCGCGATCGCTACCTTGATTGGTCTGGCTCGTCCAGAGGTTACCCTGTTCCAAGTAATTAGGTTGGCCTTCTGAACTTCTGCGCCACCAGGACAGAGTTCAGAAATCCGTCTTAACATGAAGGTTTTGGGTTTAGTAGACAAAAGTGATAGGAGCAATCCAGTTTGTAATACCCCTTGGTTTCTATTGGGGTCATTGTCTCAAGTACTTAGCCTGACCCACAATAGTCCAGAGATATAGAGTGTAGATTGACTCCTTTTGTGAAATCACAGTTCA
Source organism: Ambystoma mexicanum (assembly GCF_040938575.1). Taxonomy (NCBI): domain Eukaryota; kingdom Metazoa; phylum Chordata; class Amphibia; order Caudata; family Ambystomatidae; genus Ambystoma; species Ambystoma mexicanum. The sequence continues at coordinate 663,150,584 of NC_090932.1, forward strand.
AGGGACATAGCCTATAGCATAGTCCTGAGTGCACTCAAAGTTCCAGGGATGTGGCTCTCACCTTGCTTCTTTGACCCACTTTACACCATGTCCCAGGGTTATTGAATCCAGCATGCTTCTTGGCTGTTTGATTGTTCCTCGCCTAGTCCAGAAGTGTTTCCTATTCCCATTCTTTTGAGTAACATAAATGGCTACTAGCAAGAGCTACTCCCCTTGACTTGGCAATGCCTTACCAGCATTAATTTGATACCCCAGTGCCAGGGTACTACAAATACTTTTACCCACAAGTACGTCTTCCCCTTCCCAGGGTAGTGATCAGGAAAACGTTTTTTCTCACCCACAAGGAAAGAACCAGCTTTCTGGTCTTGAGCCCCCAACAGTGTCTAGATTCCAGTTTCTGTTTCCAGGCCCATGTCAGGATCGAAGGGAGCACCCAAGGCCCCATCTTGGAAAAACCTTCTCATTGCTTCCTAACGTTTTACAAGGTCTGTGGCTTAGCCTCAAGAAGGATTTGAGTCATTTGCCTTCCATGAAAATGTGCTCCCGCAGCAGGATCGTGGCAGCTCTGAGCAGGCTTTGTAGTCTTTTTCATTGACTGAGGTTCCTAGTGTTCCAAATCCCACTGTTCCTGTGACATAGGGCTTTCTAACACCTACATTATTTAATAGGGTTGGTTCAGCAATTTCTCTGTTTAATGGGAACCCAAGGATAGGTTACAGACTCATTTTTGTAAGTCTTCCTCATGTGACATGATTCTTCCTAACGTTTCTCTGAGGTGGGGTATTCTTTTCTCCATTGTGTCTTCACTCATGCACAAATTCCCCAACTTAATAGGGATTAAGGCCTCTGTGGGTCATTTTTGGGTCTGGCAGAAGTGCACACAGAGGTGTTCGGCATCACGTCCTGTTGGCGGTCTCTGTGGCTTGCTTTTAAGTAATAGTGCACAGTGTGATTAGTGTAACAATTTCATTGATTCCTAGGATCTCTCTAGCATATTGGTCTGTACAAGTAAGATCTCACCATTTGCTCTTGTTCCACAGATGGCTGTTAGAAATCTGCTTATGTCAGCTCACTCCATTTTGGAAAGGCACCAGTTCTCTATGAACACTTTACTGTGTATCCTGTTTGTAGAGTAGGTCAGTCAAGTGAGAAAGACCCTAGGGGATCCTCCATTTGCCAGCAGCAAGTAAATCTTCAAAATGCACATTGATGTTCTTGGCCCCTACTTCCTCCTCATTCTCTATAGATTGACTTCTTAATGTGACTACTTCACAATTACGTTTTGTACATATTTTGGGTTGCCGAATACAGATTTTAAAAATAATGAAACATGACTTTTACGATAGAGTATAATTTGAATAACAAGTAGATGAAAAAACATTTACAAATCATAACAGAATTCCTGAATTTAAAATAAAATTTAAATAATGTTGACTTCTCTGCCAGAATCACTTGTGAGAATTCAAATTGCACAGTGTGAATCAGGCGTCCATCCAATTCACTATAGCCAGCATTAATAATTGATTGCATTTATTTTCCTGGATTATAGCATGCAGCAATTACCGTTATTGCACAAGGTGGACCGGAATCCTTCACATTATGGGAATTACTATGCTTTGTGGCAATAGATGTGCATTTCCTAAATTAATGCATGCTGTATTTCCGATCACTACCATGCATTCTTAAAAAATATATATTACTTTCAGCCATCATTTTGAGCTTGAAAGTAGATTCTTCTATACTAGAATGCTTAACAATACAGAAAAGGTTCATTGTTGATCTTTGTCTGTGTTACATTGGAAAATGGGTGAGAAGGTGATCATCTCAGATGCAGATTCTGTCACCCTTTTTGGATATTGACAAGGAAATGTTTTTTTTCCTGTCATGATGGGATGTCATTGCATACTTATACTATCTCACCTCAGATTCTGGTTGTAGTTACCACAGCAACATTTTTAGGAATAACACATGGGGTAATTGCCTCATAACTTATACATTAGTGGGTGGTAAAATCAGGCAGTATTTCCAAATACTGCTTATTTGTGTTACCACCATTCTCAGTGGGGGCCTACATATCTTTGCTGACAATGGTGCACCAAAAACAGCCAAGTATTCCCATCTATTTGTATACTCATATCTAATTGCGAAGTTGTTACACACCATGAATAAAGGATTGATTGGGGCAGATCTAAATGGGAACAGATGGTCCTGTATAAATGCAAATCAATAATGTCAACCTCATAGAAAGGTAACTGGTGTCTCTTTGCCTATCTTTCGCCTCGTGGATGGTTTAGCAGAATGATGTTTGTGTAATGTCTACAACCAGGATTTTAATATTAGGAACAGATGTTCGGGTTACTCAAGTTATGTCTTCAGTGTAACAGCGAGGAGTTTAACCTACTGAAAATAAACACATGGAATGCATTGGCATTGCTATCCTGAATGAATTCAAACACCCTTCTAAGCAGTCATTGGCACTAAATAGTCAGCTTTTAGTGTGAGGAAAGCCAGGAACCGGGGTGGAGCATGCATAATGTATGATGGGGCACTGGCCCACCTCCAATTATAGAGGACCACTTAAACCAGGGAAGCCTGGTTCCCCATTACATTTAAAGTTTCCCAGTGTGCATGTCCGAGGGGCCATGCAAATGCACTGCATGTTGTTTTCCCGGTCTTGCATGGCCCATGGGGCTAACGGCTGCAGAACAACAGGTGCAAATGTTCACAGGCAGTACTCCTATGCCTCTCACACATTAAGGACTACTGGGGCAGAAAGTTGGACATGAAACTACAGTTCTTGTCTCCATGGTACATAAGAGACAGTGGCCTAGAGTGTAGCTGAAGAGGCAGCATCAAGTTAGGAGCTGGAGCACCTTAGGCAAGAGTTTGTTATCAAGTGTATGTATATATTTATTCATGCATGCGATTGGGTGTCTGTGTAAGTGTGTGCATAAATGAGAGTGCAGTGTGCATGGTTTTAAGTGCACCTGTGAATTAGAATGCAGTGCGCAGTGGGTATGTGTTGGGTGTTTGTGCTACTGATTGACAGTGGAGCTGTATTGGTGTGTGTTGCATGTTTTTTTGTTCAATAATTTTTATTAAGCAATTTTATTCATCCATGAAAAACGCATTAAGATTTGGTTAAGGGGTTGTGGGTTGTATTAACCCAGTTATGCTCTGCCCTGCGGCACCCCTGTGTTCTGATGGTGCCAGAAATATCAAAATGGCTGCAAAACCCCTGTGCGCGCCAAAACCTATGTAAACGTGCTTTGCAACACAAAAAGATGGCTGCCAAATCTACCGTGCATTTTGTCAGTGATGGAACGGAGATCTCACTCCTGAAACATGTCGCTGGGCTGCCCAATAAGTAAAAATGGGGCACAGAGGGAAAAGCGGTGCCTTGTTGAAAGAGATCCAAAATCTTGCTTTTAAATCCTTTTTCTTCGTTGCTGAAACTGCAGAAGGCCGGTAAAAAAACACCCGCAAACATCCAATATTCTTGCTGGGTGCTACAAGTCACTTAGCTCCAGAAATCATTATGAACATACAATGTCCTGAAAAGCTGAATTTGTCATCAAAACATTCAAAGCAAAAATGTGCCTGCCTGTGAAATCTGTCAAAATCTGGGCGCAGTACCCTCAGCCGCCTGAATTACTGCTGTTAGAAGCCTGCATTAAACCTGTAAACTTATAAAACTGAAATCTAATGTCTGAAATCTAAGTGACCTGTTATTTAGTGTAACCTAGGTTGTAACTATTTAATCCCATGGTTTAGAAGCTGGAATAAGTGTTCTAGCTGCTTGTTTTGAAATTGCAAGTTTGTTTTAAATCAAGAGAAAATTGTACCAGAATGACATTGAATTAAGCCTGCCTAAAAGCAATCAAGCCAGTACAACAGCTTCCCCCACGAAGGCCAGGCATCTCCCTTCTGCTTCACTCCACCAGGAAATCACACCTCTGTGAGGATTAGATTAGGGGAACAGAATTTGGGGCTGCAGGGGAAGGAGACAATGGACATCCTCTGGCTGAAAGGAAATGCGAAGTTTGAAGAGTCATAAATGGCTGCGCCCAGAAAGGAACTGGGAGGAGACTGCATCTGAGCATCCAGGAGAAGAAGGAGGCGGAGACAAACCCCAATTTGCTGTTTAACAAAGGCCAAAAGCACATATTTAAAAGACTGATAAAGTACTGTGTAAAATTGTGAAAAATATGTAAACAACAGATTTGTGAATCTAATTTTTGGTGGCACGTTTCAAGAGGCACCAGAACTCAGTGAGATGTTCTGGGAAGTAACAGCAGAGAATTTGGTTTTACACCAAATGTATTTATGCCAAAAGCATGAAACTCCATACACTTATGCCCATATTCATTGCGCACATTTGTACACATTTTCTGATAAACTGGATATTGTGTTCCGGACAAAAAGGGCAAAATTCTGTCAAAAGCAGACGCAAGATCCTACAGCGACGAGGTTTGGAGGAGTATCTGCTACACAAAATATATAAACTGTATATATGATTGCTATAGAGATTGCACACATGTACATTTGTATTGTACTAAAAGTAGATTTTATGTTCAAAGGGACAAGAGGAGGATTCTCTGACTCATAAACTCACACCATCATGGTGACACCCTGTCTTCTCCTCCTATCAAGGTAGAGAAGAGATTCTAGCCAATCGCCTGCATAAGGGGCGCGCTTAGGATAAACCAGCACACGCTCCACTTTATCATAAGCATAATTAGGGACAGCTGAGGACTTAAAAAAGACACACAGATTCACCCACTAACCGATTGCTGGCGCGCACCCTGGTAGAGAACTATCCATTTTCCTTGCTCCAGACTCCAGAAATTTGGCAAGCAGAAAGGCTCATTGCATAGCTCAACTATTTTCAGCTAGACCTTAAAATTCCAGAACCTACCCCAGAAACCTAAGGGGAACCAAAGAAACACTGGGCTGTGCTATAACTGCTTTCCTGCTTTCCTGCTAAAAGAATTATCATCAGAGCCAAAAGATCCAATCCAGTCAGTGCCGTGCTGTGACCAGAACCATTGCATCCCCGATCCAGCCCGTGCCGTGCTGTGAACAGACCCAGTCCAATCCGGTGTGCCCAGCAGTCTGTCCCAGAACCAGAATCCCTGACGGTTCCATTTGAAACACATATAGTGAGTATTTATAGATAGAACGGTGTCACTAGCCTATGTATCTTGCTTAGTAATCCCTGTCTTAAACCCATCCTCCCTTGTATTCAGAACCAGTGGTGTTAGGAGTATTTTTAAATTGTCAGAATTGTTCTTGCGCTAAGTTTCTCTTATCTGTTTTCTAAAATTATAAATCATTAGTGTTGTGAATAAATAATTTGAATCCCAGAAAGAAAGTGAGTATCCACCACGTGAAGGGTGGCCAGGACTGTGGAGATTCATGTGTGGCATTCTCTTTTTCTATAGTCATAATCTAGTATAAGAAATCCTTTTAGTCTTTTAAATTGCACCCTGTTTTCCCATTCTTGCGCCTATTTCAGAAAAACGACCTCCACTAAAACGTACGTAACTTTCTCAATCTTTAAACTAGAAACAAAATTCAAATTCTGCTTGTAGCTAACATCCTCAGCTTTCCATAGAACCTAAAACCACTCCTGCAATCGCACGCAGAAAAGTTTGCCACAGATTTTGTTTTAGAAAATTTCTTACATGTGTAAAACAGCTTTTGATTGCACCCAACCTTAGTTTTAAGATTTCACATTGTTCCTTAGTATCAAATCATTGCTAGTGTTTGTCTGCAACTATCTAAAATGGCTCCCATAAGAATTTAAACAATTTCAGCAATTTAAACCATATTTAGTGTTTTACCCAATCCATTCTCAAGATAACTTTAAAACCATTTTGACAGTTTGCCAATCAATTCTGTTTTTCTCTTGTGTTTGCTGGAGGAAAATTGGGATTGACATTTTGTTTGACTTCTGTATTCCTGAAAACCTGTTCTCTCCTCCTATGCCTTTACATTGTCTTATTGGGGGGTTGAGGGGTGTGCAGGGGAAATAGTAACCACATTGCTAGTTGATCTGAACGCACATAAAAGTATTATTTCTGTGCTGAATTGTTTTGCTCACTGTTACACCTTGTGATTAAAGAGATTGTTTAGTGGTACATTGCCTCATTGGTGATTATTGTGTACAGATAAACATAGTGTGATTAAAATTGTGAATACATAAATAAATATTTTAACTTTGCAAACCAGCCTGATTCCTGGTTCAGTGTGAACGGGGGGGTTCCAAGAGAGGGGCATGATATGAGTGGTACATCGTTCAGAATAAAATAACTTTTAGACACAAATAAATAAGGGTTTCAGTTGTGCATTACACACTAGGCATTGACTTAGGTGAAGTGCCGGATTGAAATCACTTACAGAGTTAATAAGAGATCGATGAAAGTAAAAGTCAGATTCAAGGACATTATATTGGTGGCATAGCTGTACAAAGGGATTTTCAATAGAATTATAAAATAACTGTTTAATAAATTTGATACCATAGGAGTACCATCTAGTGAAGATGTTAGAATTGGTAATATTAGTGAAGGACCTATGGAAACAAAAGAATATATACCTCAGTCAGGGAAAAGGAACTAGCAGAAGGTTTACCCCATATAGATTTGAAGAAGTGCAAAGACGGGTATGAAGTGATGTAAGGCCACAAGGCTGCTAAGAGAAAATAAGAGAGAGAAAGTGGGGCAATAATATTGGCCTCAAGATTAATACAAGTACGGGCCCTGCCAGGATGATTTTAGTAATGGTTAAATGATTTCTTTTAGTATAGAGGCTTTATGGTAAAATAAAACATTGGGGAATTTTACTCCCCCTCTATGTTTGTCAAGTCTCAGTTTATTGATGGCAATTCTGAGTGTTTTATGGTTGCATTGGAATTTAATAAGCATGGAGTGAAGTTTGTTGAAATAATTAGAAGGAATAGCCACAGGTATCCTTGATAAAAAATAAAAGATAGTTGGACTGATCATCATTTTTACAGATTGAAGACATCCCCAGCATGATAAGAAAGGAGGTATCCATCTACAGACCATATTAGGAACATTCTCTATCATGAGTTTAGTGTTAAGATTAACCGTAGTGTGTACATCTGTAGTGTTATGTAGTCCAAGATATTTGATATAAGTGGGTTGCCATGAAAAGCCAACCATTGGTGTGTTGGTTAAAGTACAAGAATTGGTGAGAGGCATACTTCTGGATTTGTCAAGGTTATGTTTGTAGTTATAAACACTCGAAAGGGCATTTATGGTGGAGATTAGCTACTGAAAGGAAGTGGTGGGGTCATACATGTAAAGTAAAATATTGTCTGCATAAGCAGAGATCTTCACTTCTATATTTTTAACCAGAATACACCTGATATTAATATTGGTTCTTAAACTCTGTAAAAGGGCTTCTAGGGCCAGATTAAACAATAATGGTGAAAGCGTACAGCCTTCATGAGTGCTTCTCTTTATTTGAAAGGAAGGATAGAGAGAATTATTAATGAGGATTCGAGTGGCAGGATTAGAGTATAATATTTGGATAAGGTTAATGAAAAAAGGAGAGAAACTGTGCCATTTTAAGGATTGTAACCTAAAGATCCAAGAACCAAGATCAAAGGTTTTTTCTGCATCTAGCGCAAGAAGGGATTGGGAATCATTTGGTTTCTGAGAATGGGACAATACATTAAAGAGTAACCTAGAGTTTGGGGAGCCATAGTGACCTTTGATAAAACCTAATTGATCAATGTCAATGAGTTTGGAAAGAAAGACTTCCAGACATTTAGCTAATATTTTGGCAAAAATATTGGTGTCTGAGTTGATTAGGGAAATAGGTCTGTACTTTTTGCCAAATGAGGATCTTTTTTAGGGTCTGGGAAATAATATGAGAAGCGCCTCACCGAAGGAGCCATGACTATGGCCTATTTCTGCAAAGTGAATAAATAATTCTAACAGTTTGGGAGAAACAGAATCGATGAACTTCTTAAAGAAGTCGATAAAGAGTCCATTGTGGCTGGGGGCTTTATCAAGTTTAAGGTCTAAGATGGCTTGTTTAATTTCTTTTAACAATATGGGTGTATTAAGGGACGATAGATCATCAGGGTCTTTAGAATTCGTCTTGTTCCATGTAAAGAAGGATTGGATTTTAGATGTATTAATGGAGGGATAATCTGAATATAGATTGGAATAGAAATCTAGAAAGGCCTTATTGATATCATTTTGATTTGTTAACCTTGTGTTATCTGGAAAGGAGATAGTTGTGATGAGCAATTTCTATTCTTTATTTTGTATATAAGAGGCTAGAATTTTCTCTGCTTTATTGGAACAACTCTAAAATGTATATTTGGAATGGAGTATAGAATTAGCCATTTTATCAGTGCATAATTTTTTTTTAATTCAATATGTTTACTGATGAGAGTTTTTGCTATAGTAGGGTCTGGGTTTCTATAAAAAAGAATTTTCAAGATCACGGATGGATGTTAACAATTTGTTATATATGGATTCAGATTGCCGCTTTTTGGATGCCGAGAATTGAATAAAAAACCCACGAAGAGTGGCTTTAAATGCATTCCAGTTGATATGAATTGAAGTATGTTCTTGGCCGATTGTGGAGGAAAAACTCTTCAATGAAAATATTTGCTCTCTCTTTGAAGGAGCTATCTTTTAGAAGAAAATAATTGAATTTCCATCTTGGGAAGAATTTGGGGACCAGTATGCATTCTAGGGTAGTAATAACAGGAGCATGGACAGAAATTGTTATGGAGCTGATTTCAGAATTAATTAGGGATGAGGTTAGTGAAGGGTTAATAAATACATAATTTAAACTAGAAAGGCTTTGGGAGAAAAAAAAAGTAAAGTCTTTAATATTAGGGTGACAAAAGCGCCAGGAGTCGAATAAATTAAGGTTGCCTAACATGTTAAGAACATTTTTGCGAAACTTGTAATTAACAAATTTGGATGTAGATTTTCGATCTAGAGTGAAGTAAACAATGAATAATGTTGCAACAAACAATAAGTCAATCACAGTTTTACTGAACAAGTTTCAGTTTGAAATTAGACCCGAAAAGGGGGTCAGGAGCAGTAGGGCCATATACATTAACCACAGTTATTGGTATATTGTTGATAATCGCATCAATAATGATCCAACAACCTTCAGAGTCCTTTTCCTCATTGATTAGAGAGAAGGCCAAACACTTCTTAATCCAAATTGAGACACCTCCCCTTTTATCCATAGCATTTGAGAAGAAAGAAGAACCAGTCCAAGATGCTTTAATCTTATTATTTTCATTATTGGAGTTCAAATGTGACTCTTGAAGGCAAGCAATAGCAATTTGAAGAAATGACTTCATGACATTTTATGGGATGGTTTAACCATTTGAAATTCCAAGTGATAATCTTAATAGTCATTCATAGCTATATAAATGCAGGCTAATCATCCGATGTACAGCCCGTAAAAGGATGTAGGTAAACAGGCAAATCATAAGAATTACATTATTAATGGTGAAATTTGATTGCGGTGTTAACAGCCATGCATTACAGCGATGTTGAAGCATATGGGAAAGTATACGAGGATTGGAACATAAACATGAGGAAAAGAGATAACATAAAAGAAGCAATAATTGTGAAAGAGTTAATTAATGTGGAGAGGTTGAAAAACATAAATAGGTGGAAGGTAACAAGACCATTACCGTTAAAAAATATTATCATGGGAGTTACAAGAGCATAAAGATGGGCAACGCACAAGAGATATGAGCTGACCAACAGGAGATACAAATAACTATCAGTTATATAAGAAGAATAGGACAACAGAAAGCATAGGTCATAGGTAAGATATCAATAATAGTATGATAACGTGAAGGTATTTGTATGAATATGATGTTAATATGAAATCATCAAAGTGGAACATAGCATTGGAGAGTTATGGTTTAGGTTTGTAAAGCAGCGAAAGAAGGTTCTCCAGCTTTAATAGGCAATCTAGATTTGTCTTTGGAGCAGCTTCAGCTGAGTGGAGGAACCGAAGGTGCCCAGTTGGACTGCTTTGTGTGGAGCAGAGATTGTTTTGTTTGTTTTTTGCTCTTTCATAGATAAGTTATTGTGAATAATGGTCAAATTTAGAAGGATCAGTTGTTGAGTCTGAGAAAGAAGAGGTTTCCATCTGAGTCAATTGAAGTGATTGAAATAAGTTGAAAAGATGGCTGGGGTCTGTTAACTCCTTGGTCAGGCCATCTGAGAATTGTAATAATCCTTTTAGCTGGCTCAAGCAATCCATATCTGATGCCGAGGTTCTTTATGAGGGGTCTCATAGCTAGACATATTTTCCTTTTGGCTTGTGTGGACGTAGAGAAGTCAGGAGATATAAATATTTTCTCACCTTGAAATAGGTCAGGAGAGATTTTTCTGGCTGCTAATAAAGTTTGGCGTGCTTGTTGATGTCTGAGGAAGCAAGTAATAAAAATGTTTTGGTGTAGAGTTGTTGGATGAGTACCGAGGCCTAATTCGCTGAGCTCATTGTAGATCCAATGGTGGTGTGAAAGTGTTGCCGATGGTAGTGGGTATCCAATTGGTAAGAAAATGATGGGGTCATCAAATTATGATTTCTCAGATATTCTGTAGAAGCGCAGATTATCTCTATGGTTTCTGTCCTCTAACTCAGTAACATCAAATTTCAATTGAATTATGTGTTTCTGTATGTTTTCTAGAGGCTCCATCCTGTCTTCCATAAAAAATATTCTTTCTTCAGCATCATCCAATCTGCCAGTAAACACTTTTATTTCATTTTTCAAACCTTTAATTTCTTCTTGAATGTTAGAGGATCGTGAGTCAAGTGTGGAGATCGAGGAGCGACTATTGCTTAATTCTTCAAGTGTTTTCTCAATACATGAGTTTAATGTGGAACTGTCTGACGAAGCTTTGATATTGTTAGCCATATTCACAGCAAAATATAATGACTGGGCAAAAGGAAAACATTTGTGGTAAACAGAAAGCCCACCATAAGCTTTTAAGACAGCGGGTGCCAGCACTAAGTAGACCACAGCACACATTCAGGAAGCCCTGATGTAATGTGATCTGTCATGCAGTCAGACTAGGTATGAGGCACCTGAGTGAGGAGAAAGGAGGGCACAAAAACAAGCTTAATGGAGCACACTGAGGTAAAGTGGCAGACATGGTGACAACTGGACCTTCCATATTCTCAGGAGAACGGTTGCAGCCTGGAATTTTACTAAGGGCTCCTCAAGTACGATCCCACCTGTTTCTAGGGGAATGTTACCACAGAAATAGAATATGCTGTCAATCAAAAGTTCTTACTGGTACTGGAAAATTAAAGAAGAGATCTATCCTCGCAGGTATGTTGGTAGACTTCAATTGCCAGGTCCGTATGAAGAATTGCTGTGGTCGGGTCCCGCGAACACAGACACAAGACACTTGGTCGGATGGAGTTCCAGCTGTGCGGTAAGCAAAGTCTTTTATATTTCAGCATAGAAATGCTGCCAAATGAAAACCGGAGCTTTCTTAATGTTCCACAGTGATTTTTGTGCAAATAATGATTATTGAAGTAAGCCCATAATAACGTAAATATCTCACTATCAGGGGAGCGCCTCACTTATGCTACCATCCTAAATGAGGCCTGGCATATTTGTATCGAAAAATGAACAAGACATGTAATGATGGACAGAGGTAAACCGCACATAAATTGTGGTCATACACTTTTCCGATTTCGAAAATATAACGTCTTTTTATTGAATTACTTAAGAAAAGCATCAATTCATAATGTAGGTTCTACACAATTACAGCCTGATTCATGGATTTTTTTTACATGGAAAACAGGGATTTGCATGCCATTCTGCCTGCAAATCACCATTCGTCAAACAGTGATTTGCGCGCAGAAAGGCATGGAAATCCCAATTTTACATGCCAATAATTCTGTGAATCAGTACCTTAGTAGATACAGACACCTCTCATAAATCATCATACACATTCATTCACTATCACACCAAAAGAAAATGCATAACATTTACTGCAAACCGGTTGCTGTGCCAGGGGTACAGATTGACAGCATATATTGTCACGAATCGCCGATTCCGGCCCTTTTGGACTTCATGGTCCATAACGCACCGCAACATCGGGTCGGCTGTTCTCCCAACATGGCCAACCTCACGGAAACACTGCACTCTAGCGTTCACGTATAACCCGCTGCCTCCTAGAAAATAGGCACGCCCCCGCGGCTCTGCGTGTCTCAATGCTACTGTTCCAGGTTGTAGGCAAGTGTGCTTGTTACCTTTTTCCTTCTGTCAGTGCCCCTTTCCGATACTTATCGTCCTTTCCTCCCTGGTACTCCTTGAGCTGCCGCCTTCCACACTCATTCCTCCTGGATACTGAACCCTTACCTGCTTCCTGAGGCTGGCAGCTATCCTCACGCTAGACCCAGAGGATACTCGGCCATTCCTATATAAGTCCCGGACAGCCAGGGAGAAGGAAAGATCTCCAAAGAAGAAATCAAACTCAGACAAACAGGTGAGACAAGGGGCTGAGTGCGACATATATTTAGCACTTCAAAACACCTTTAACTAATAACAATGTGTGTCTATTTCTTCATCTATCCATCAACACATGTTTCAGCCGGTTCTCGATAGCCATTAAGTAAGGCTAAATGCTGCTGTGCCCTTCATCAGGACAGGAATGGAATATAAGTAGTAGACCACTCCTATATTCTTGTGCACTAACTGTTGGTAGTTTCACAGGTCAGTGACTACATTTAGGTTTCAAGAATATTAAGTAGGCATTTGTTAGATTGTCTGGTAATCTCTGTTTTATAGTAGTGGAAGTGTCATTGCATTCAAACCAATCACATCTTTTTTTTAATGTATGCAGTATAGTGATCTGCAGTGGTTGTGGCACCAGTGTGGTAGATTATGCCTACAGTTGTGAAGGTTTTCTTGCCAAGAGATACTTGCCTGTGTGTAAAGCTAGTAAGCTTGCAGTTGTTTTTGGTACCATCTGCATTGTATCTTCAAAGCATTAGTATTACATATTGGCTATGTGAGTTTATGTGTAAGGTGGAACAATTGTCTGAATTGCAAACAGTGCATAATATGGCATGATTTTCATTTTGCACCAGCTGATGAAATGGAATGGATTCACCATTTGGATCCATACACACATTGTTCATTAGGGATATGCTCTTGTGCATCATGGTTGCAGAGAGTGCATGCATGTTTCCACATGTATTCAATCTGGAAGATTTCATTTATAGGTATGTTTTTACTTTGCAGTATTTGTGAATATTCCTGTGTGTTCATGGTGAGTTTTACCATTCCTGCACAGTAGTCCAATTCTTGCCTTATTCCTGAGACACTGTAAGTGCTATCAGGATTATTTGTGGCATTTTTCTGAAGGACAAACATTTGTAAACATAACGGGTCAGAGCCTTTCAAGTAAATGTTTTGAACAATTGGTGGCAACTGGAACAGAAGATTGATTGTTACATTTTCATAGCAATTTACACCAGTTGTGTTGGAAAATTTAAATGGACCAGAGAGTTCTGTCTCTGTGTCATTTTCTGGACCTCCACTTGTTTTTTTAGAAGAAATATTTCTCTTTATATCTGTTGATGTATGTGCACTTGCATTTGCACTAGACAGCTATTCGCTTGTACTACTTGATGGAGAAGCAGTTGTTTTTCGTTTCTTTGGTGGTATTGTTGGGAGCTCTCTTATAAGTTCTGATTGCATTTCTTTTCTTTTAACAAATTTACCTTTTTCAGTAACAGGGTACATATCGAGATGGGGTGTGTAGAGTGCATGTAGTCTGTTGTACTCTACGATACAATGAATATCAGCCTTATTTGCATCAAAATTAACTAGAAATAGTAATTTGTGTATATGTAGATGTGACAGTGCTATATAACTCATACATTCTTTAAAGTATCTGCTGCTAATGTCAATCAATGCCTGATCTAGGGTTAGCCCTTTGTGATTTGTGAATTGGGACTGCATATGCAAGAGGCAGAGAGAATTGTTCTCTGTGTACATACATGTCTTCAAAAAGAAGGTATCGTGCTGTTGAGCATTCTAACCATTTAATTTCTGAAAGTTTGTCAAAGTGGATGTTGACAAACTGAATGTTGTTGTCATGTGGATACATCTATAAGCTAACAACTGTACAAATTGCTCAATTAACTAAACTTTGCTACATGTCAAGGTTATGTTTCAGAACTACTCTGCAGTTTAAACAGAACATTAACATTTTCTCCAAACCAGCTATGGTGGAGGTACATTATTCTAAGCTATTTAGTCGTGTTGTTGCTTGTTGACACATACAGAGTGTCATGCCATGCACTTCCAGTTTGTCTGTTGTCAGTTTGCCCTAATCTAATGCTTTTTCCCATGTTAGCATAGGTGAGGTCTTCAGACTGATGCATGTTTTCAGTTAGTTCTCTGTATTGGAAATGGTGCCAGAGATTTACATTTCCTCTGTTGCCAAGTGTGTTGTGGCATTGTTTGTGTCCTAAGGTTTTAAAAATAGGTTCACCTTTCATTGGTGTTAATTGTAGGAGATCTGCAAAAACAATAATGTTTTTCCTCCAAAGAGTTCTTCATAGTCCCTTTAAAGGACTTCTTGTAATCTGAGGTGAATTAAAGCCAACATTAGTTTGGAGACCATGCTCACTTCATCTATTAGGAGCATTTTCATTTGTTTCAGAATTCTGCATAGTTCAGTAGCAGCTTTTGTTGATAGTTTGTAGTACTCTCATTTGTTGTGTGGTTCTACTGAAAGGAGCAGTATTCAGTGTAAAGTAACACCTCCTATGTTGTAGGCAGCTAAACCTGTCATGGCTGTTACAACAACTGAAGGCTTGTTGTTTGTTAACTTTTAGAGGAATTTGCTGATTATTTGTATTAAGAATGTTTTGCCTGAACCAGCTTCACCACATACATAGAAGTGTATAGGTTTATCATTTTGACAGCTACACGTTTAACTCTCATGCTGCAAACCATGCTCAATTTCTTTACTCACTTCTAGGAACATGCTAAGTTGCTCATCATTGAGTTGTGATGTCAGCAGTGGCAAGTTTTCCTCTGATTGCTCATTTTGATACATGGTATTTTCTACTTCAGTCATGGCTAATTCTGTTTCATTTACTATGAGTGGCTCTCCAAGTAGTTCTTGGCTACCTGTAACAGGAAGTTGACTGCCCTCGGGAGTGTCTTCATTTAGTTGTGCTTGAACTTTTTCTCTTGTTCACATTCATTGTTCAATGTGTTTTTGTATTGCTTGCAATTGACATTTGTTATACTGCTTTCATTTGTACTGAAAGCAGCATCAAATGAGTCATGGGTGCCAATAAATCTTCTTTTCTCCATGGTTTAAAAAGTTGAAGTAGGGGCATCTAGTAAAGTTATCTATGTTGAGGAGTTTTAAATGATAATTTTAGATGATTAATTAGACTGGGTTTGGCAAGTTTGATGAGGCTGCCTTCACAAGTTTTGACAATATATTTTCCATTTTTTTCAACTGGTTTAACATTTGATCTTGTAGAAGAAATGTTGGGCTATGTGGTATAGGCACATGTTTTCCAAAGCAGTACTTCTGTTTGGGTGGTATGTGTCTAATACATTGTTTTTCAAAATGTCCTGGCTGTTGGGATCATTTTTGGCTATTATTTCTATGTCATGGTATGAGTTCAGCGCTCTTTTTCTGGATGCAGCAGGACCAAGGCTTAGCCAGACTATGTGTTCAGATTTGCCATATAAAGCTGTGCCTGTGAAACGGTCTGCAGCTTCATAGCATCCACATTCTCTATGGAAGCGCAATTTTATGCTGAAGCTGTGCAATTTTTGTGACAGTGTTTCGTGAGATGATATGTCATCCCAGAGGCTTTTTAGCTGAGTTTTCTCCGCTTTGGTTAGGTAGGCTGTGACATATCTTGCAAAAGCAGTGGGATTGTCTGCAATGTATTGTATATCTATGTTTGCATTCCACAAGAGGGCAATGATTGCATTGTAATCATTGATGTACTTTGAAGCTTTGTTTCTTTTAATGTAGTATGTGTTTTTAGGCAATTTTCCTTTCACACTGAGTCTAACAGAAGACATGAAGCTTTTTACTTGTCCTTTTGCTGAAACTGGTCTAGGCAAAACAAAGCAGCATTTGATATAGTATTTACCTGTATTTTTATAGCTGTGTCGGCAATATTTGCCACACTTATGTTTTTGGAAGCATAAAATGTGTGTATGTAGCTCACTATGTATACTTTCTGAAGGGATGTCGCAGGTTACATATTGGTGAATAAACTGCAAAAGAATGGCTTCACTGTCATGACCAAATTTAGGAGAATCTTTTATCCACAAAAGCATGTGGATGTGTAGTGCTCCTCTGGATTGATATTCTTTTATCCAAAAGAAGTGTTCCACTTCTCATAGGGGAGACATTGTTGTATTACACATGAAGTGCAGCATTACAATAAAGCAGTGGTGAAAGTATCTTGATTCATTAACAGGGTTAAGAGAGCAGCATTGTCCTTGTGTGTTTATGTCTATCCCTTCTTTTTTTTAGGTTTGCTATGCATAGGAAGTCGTGCAAGTCCTCCCATGCATATTTTGTACAACTCAAAGTGACAAACCATGTGGGTGAGCCAAGGTTGCGTAACATACACTGTACATCAGTGTGACATCAAAACCAGTAGTCTTTTGTACCATGCATGTTTGCCAAGTGATTTGTGATACTTGACTGCAAAATTTAATATTTGTCTTTTATCTTTTGAAGTAGTTGGGTAGCAGACATGTTTAAAAAATTGGAACCTGTTTTCAATGTATGTGCCACTCTGTAACATAGAGTTGCTGATTCACTTTCAAACAGAAGATGGAATATGTCTTCAATGTTTTGTCTGACTCTGGGGTCTTCAGAAAACATTTATAAAGAGCGGTATTCTGATGCTGTTATTTGTGTGCATCTGTCTTCATATCTTCCCCCTTTTCCTGTATCAAAGAGTCGAGGAAAGGCTCATGCTTCTACACTTTTTTCTCATATGCTGATTGGAGAGCCTTTGGCTTGATGCATTTGATGTGCTTCTAGTGCATTGTCAATGGTGTCTTTGGAGTGTAGTGGGTGAATTGTATGCTGGTCTAAAATATTGGATGTTGTAATAGGATCTACAAGTTCAAATTGGCCAGTTGTTTCATAATCCTGAATTATTTTGGTGGTTTCACTTTGGTTTTGTTCAATGTTTTATTCTTTGTAGTACACAGTGCTCTCTTTAAGATACAGTAGGGCTTTTCTAACTTTGTTTAAGTCTACCAGTTGTTGCCAAATGTATTTGTCTTTGGTTGGTACACCATTCTCTAGGATAATCAAAGATTGATCTATTGGCCATTGCACTCCTAGAGTGTCTACATTTTTTTAAGATCTAATTGCAAATAAACTACTTTGCCACAAATGCCTTTCAGTAATTCAGAAGCAGGCAATTTGGCTATTTTGGGTTGAAGGCGTATTATAGCTCTGACACGTGGGTACTGTTTGGCTCATAATGCTCTCATACAAATTAAGCTGTTGGAGAGGTTTTGGAACTCAGAATATTTCCAAATTATTAGTGATAGCCTGTAAAGGCATGTGGTTATTATCAAGCTTTGTTTTGAAGTATGTGCAAAGTATTGAGGGGTTAGTATTTGTGTATTTGTTTTCTGCTATAGGACATAGAGCTTATTGGAACCATTGGGATTCTTCATTGTCTTCTATTTTGTAAGTTATATCTACAGTTTTGGTGCTCTTTTTATAAAGGTTTTTGCGACAACACACACATCCTTGGTTTGGTACTTCAGCAGATGTGCTTTTAAACTTTGCTATTTTTTTTTTGTGCGTGTTTATTAGAAGATTAGCATTTGTTAGGTTTTTGCTACTCTTCTCTAAAGTTACTGGATTTTCTAGTTGATCTTCACTTCCAAAATATTTACTTTGGATGTGGTCTACTTGTTGAAGGAGTTCATTGGTTGTGCCATGTAGGAGATTGTTCTAAAGCAGGACTTTTTGCACTGTACAGTCTGTGGACAAGATTCCATATAGTGGAATGGTGTGTTGCTAACATTTTGAAGTGGTGGAAGGTGCTTTCGCAAGCAGGTCATGAAATGCAGGCTACTGAATGTCCTCGCAGTCCAGTGTAATTGTGCACTGGACAGGAATACATGGTTTGCAACATTTTTATTCTGATTTTCTCTTTTACTTTCACATAGTATTTGAGGAATTGGTGTAAAGGTTTGAAGGATTGTTTCCGTATGTTACACATTGAGGTGCGGGCCATTTGTAAACTGGACAGATTGGTTTGGTGGAATGAAGAGTTGATTGTATGTTTGTTGGGCACATTTTTTCAATGACAGTTTCTTGTGCCATAATGGTGTTGTCTTCCATTTCATACCCTCAGCCAATACTAAGTACAGCAATTGGGTGTTTCTGCTCTTGTTTGTATACCTGTTCTTTGAAACATGGTTCTGTGCTGCTTGTGTAAATCCATTCACCTGCACAGAAGTTTGCAAAGGTATCTATGCTGACATTGTGTATGTTTATATGTTAATAGTACTTATTGTAGTTTACTGATTAATTTTGTTAGTGGTTTCATTCTGGTTTAAATTAATATAAACACTTTTCTTTTGAGGAGCATTGTGCTGTCAATGAGAGCGTGCATGATTAGTCTTCTGCTGTAATTTTCAAGGGTTGAGTGTGACTTTTCCGCTGTTTATTATTTATTAGATTTTGAAGTACTCTACGGTGGACCATTTTTGTAAAATAATTTTTTGGGATTGCTTAACTGTGGCTACGTCAACCTTGGTAGATGTAGTGCTAGTGCTATTAGTAGTTTTATTCTTCTTTATACATTTTTTTTTTTTTTACTTTTTGGAAGAGGGGCCCTTGAGATTTTACTGCTAGCTGGTTCAGTTTTGTTGACCCACTGTATTAGCAGTTTTGTTTGAACATTTGCTATAAATTCTGCTAGAGGTGGATGAGTATTTTGCAAACTTTTACTTTTATTTGCCCACATTTTTCATTGTTTTCTACAGAGTTGCTTTTTAGTAGGTATTATGTTCCGACTATTGGAGAAAAAAGGAAATTGTGGGTTTGAAAGTTGTGCAATGTATTTGCGTGCATTATGAATGAGAGTTTGAATATGAGGGCAGACATAAATAGAGGGCTGTGTGATTTTGCAATGGGCTGTTCATTCTGGTTGGTAAGGTTGTAAGAGTAGCTGTGTCTGTAGATGTGTGAAAGGTTTGGTTTAGTGCATAAAAGATAGTGTACTGTACATGAATAAGTAAGGAAAATAGGATGTTTTCACGATACCAGTGGGTTATATGATACTGGTGTTAAGATGAGAATATGAAGAGTGTACCTACTGTGGTGCAATGAATAAGAGTGAAGTAAATGCTGTTAGTTTGGATATAATTTTGAAGGCTAGTATACAGCTACACTGCATTTTATGAGTGACAGAAAGAATACTACTACACTAGTGCACTTACTTTGTAGGATGTGAAGAGGACTTTTCTTTCGGTTGTTGTCTTCTACGAGAGAGGTTGTTGTCTTTCAGGAGGCTGTTCTTCACTGCAATTGGGAAAGAAGAAAATTAATGGGTATGTGTGGTAATGGCAAAGTAATTGTAGTACAAGAAGACATTATTTTGCACTGTAGGAGGAGTTTTTGGGAAGAAGAGTTAGTAACATTGCTCGTGATTAAGAGTATGGTTGTAACACTGCCGTTGCTGCAGATGGGTAGCCACCAGATTCCTAATAATTGTTTGTCAGCTAGCTTCCCGGTGTCACTGGGATATTACAGGTCAAGTTGGCCTGGAAAGTCTGGTGATGGAAAATGTTTGTCTCCATTTGTGTGTTATTGGATAGCACTGTAAGGGAATGGGAACATGGGTGCACCGGAAGTGTTGGTAATGGGGCCGGTGGTTGCGTGATAAGTATGCCCTATGGGGCTGGAGTTTTGAAAGTGTGGGCATTGTTATTGCACTATTTGCATTAGAAATGGTGCACTGCAAGTCCCAGTATTCAGAGAAAAATAAAGAAGCCAATAAGCTTGTACAGATTAGAAAGGAGAATGTTAGGTAGAAAGTATGATTGTGTGGGAAAGTTAATGAAATTGCGCACACTGAGTGCTATTGTAATATGTTGGAGACATTGTTTCCATTTTGTTTCCTTTATTTATTACAAATAACACACAGCACTGTTGTAAATGTACACATGCATTTATTTGTTTTCCTTGAAATGGTGCTGAAATTAATAGATTTAGATGCATTGGTTTTGTCATTTTTCATTCCACGTACATGCCATGCTTTAATAACATACGTGAAGTTTTTGTTTTGCGTGTGCATTGTGGGAGTTTTAGTTCAGCTTTATTGGTGGGAGAAGTGGTTTTAAAAGTGACAGAATGAAAGAAGAAAATAACAGTTTGTATATTAGAATGGATGATATGGGCAAGCATTCATGTCTTGGTAATATATTGAAGTTTCACAGAGTATCGGGCACTTAAACATGCTGTGGAAATGTTTCAAATGTGGTTTTCTTTTGTTTCACAAAAAAGAGACAGTCAGTGCTGCGGAAATTGCAAATATTTGTTTTGAAGGAGTTATGAAAATCTTAATTAAAAGAAAAGTTTGCAACTACACAGTATTGTAAGTGAGTGCCATTTGATGTCAGGAGGCGGGAAAAACGAGAGTATGATTATTGAATAGGTTAATGCAGGGTAAGTGGTAGGAACCCTGTTTAAATGCATTTGTAAAAGGGTTGGAAAAGTAATTTCAAAAATATATGCATACCTGTACTTTGGAAAGAAGGGCTGCGCTGTGTTACAGGGTCCGTGGACAGTGCAGTAGTCCGCAGACCGGGCGTGTCACATCTGGTTCTTTTTAGGATGCGTGGCATGGAAAGGGGGCTGAGGGGATTAGCCAACCAGGTGTTCTGGTTGTGCTTTATAGGAAGGGTAATCATTTTTTTCATTGCTGTATGTAGTGAAGATAGCTGTGGTTGGAGAGATGGAGAGACTGAGTGTGTGGGTGGTGGGGGATTGTATCATGAATAATCTGCAGAGGTATGCAGAGATAAGTGGCATTTCTGCTAACCTTGGATTGGAGGGAGTGGAGGCTTTGTGGTGTGGTGTGCTTGGGAGAAATCTGCAAGGTGTATGCACCTTTGTCAAGATGTGGCTGTTTTTAACACTGCTAATGTCCTTGTGGTGCACTGTGGAGGACTGTATTTGAGGTACATTAGTACAGTAACTTTGCAGAGTGCACTGAAGAAATTGTTAAAGGCACTAATGCAGATCTTTCTATGTGCAAAGGTGTATTTTCTCATAACCACCTAGAACACTATGGAACTGCCCCACTGTCTTCTGTCCTCAACAAGACGCAAGAAGGTGTCTTATGATATGATATGATATGGCATTTGTAACGCGCCTATACACAAGTATTTCAAGGCGCGACGAGGCAGGGAGGAAGGAACAAAGGGGGGATAGACAACAATCCTACTAGGCCAGGTTTCATTCAGATCACACAAGTGCAAAGGAGGTGAGGAAGGGAAAAGTGCAAGGGGAAAGGGAGAGGGGAAAAGTGCAGTACAGGGTTGGTAGAATACAAGATAAATAATAAGGGCCCGCTGGTGGCAAGTGCAAGGTAAGTGCAGACAAGTGCTGGGAAGGGGGGCTGTAGGGATACAGAGACAGTCTCGCTTTGCAGAGGTTGCCAGGTAGGCAGTGCAGGGGAGAGTGGCTGGGCCAAGGACCGAAAAAGGTGAGTAGCCCAGTTGCACATTCAGAGCAGTTTCAGTAATTAGCAGGGGAGAGGGGGAGAGAAAGCAGAAGCAAAGAGGAAGGTTTTGAGGTGCTTCCGGAACCAGAGATGGTTCTCCTCAAGTTTCAGGGAGGCAAGAAGGCTGTTCCAGAGGGAGGCCCCTGCTGCGGAGAGAGATCTACCACCAACTTATTGCTTGGAGAAGCGGCTGACCTTGAGGGAGTTGGAGGCGGATGAGCGAAGAGCTCGAGAAGGAAGATATTTAGGAAGAGAGAGTTGAAGGTATTTTGGCCCCAGACCCTAGAAGGCCAGGTGGACAATGCAGAGGGTTTTGAACTTAATCCTCGCAGCCACTGGGAGCCAATGTAACGATTTCAGTCCTGGAGAGATACGGTCCCTGGGCTTGAGGCCAAGGACAAGTCTCGCAGTCCTGTTCTGGATGAGTTGTAGAGGGTGAAGAGTAGTGGTAGGCAGATTTAGATAGAGGCTGTTACAGTAGTCCAGCTTCGAGAGAACCAGGGCTCTGGAGACAGTGAGCTTCTGGGGGAAGGAGAGGAAAGGAAGGATGCCTCTGAGGAGGTGCAGCTGGTAGTGTGACTTCTTGGAGACATCAGATATGTGAGGAGAGAAGGAGAGTGTGGAGTCGAAGATGAGTCTCAGGTTTTTTACCTTGCAGGTAGGAGCAGGAAGAGGGCCAAGAGAGGCCGGCCAGAGAGCTGCAGGGAAGGAGGGAGTGGGTGTGCAGATGAGTAGAATCTCAGTCTTACTGGCATTAAGGCAGAGGTCATTGGCGGCACACCATTCCTGGATAGCAGAGAGACAGTCAGAGATGAGGGAAGGGGAAGAGGAGGCCGAGGGTAGCCTGAAAATGAGCTGGGTATCATCCGCATAGCACTGGAAATTGGGGCAGAGAGCGGCGATGCGGTGGGCAAGGAGTGCCAGATACTGGTTGAACAGCCAGGGAGAGAGGTTATATCCCTGGGGGACACCACAGGTAGAGAAAAAGATGTCAGAGAGGAAGGACCCCAGTTGGACCTGGCAGGGTCGATGGGAGAGGAAAGAGGTCAGCCACGCCAGAGCCTGACCAGTGATACCCATGTTATCACGGAGACGATTGAGCAGGATGGCATGGTTGACAGTATCAAAGGCAGAAGAGAGAACGAGCAGAATGAGATGGGACTCCAGGGGAATGGGGATTTACAATTTACTGGTGCCTGACTTTCCGGACCGCCAGTTTTGTAATCCCCCGGTGTTACCAGCAAGTCAGGCGCCGGTAAACATTTATGGGTCCGGCGGTAACCTGCCGGTTATACTGGCACATTTACAAGCAAAATCGTAGTGAGCCCCAAAATCTACAATACTGCCTGAAAATAATGAGGAAATCAATGTAATGTTTTAAAAGAAAATATTAAGTTTAATACCTCTAAAATGTCAAAATCGAGAAACATTCTGAATGCCAATAACAAGATTTAACATATTATTAAACACTATTCACTTTATCAAATAAAAAGCAGGAGAAGGAAGAGAGGGTATGTTGTGGGGATGTGGTCTTTTCCACCCTCTCACCATTCCCGCGGTGGGTAGGATCCTGTATAGGCTGAAGGGTGGACGCCCCCCACAACTCGTCAATTATTCACACTAACTAACAGCAGTAAACAAACAAACAACCAAGCCTGCATCGATACCTAGAGACTGCATTTTGTGACACAACTGACGTCATCTTTTACTAGGCCCAAACATGAGCTCTAAATATTATCTCTACGCTGCCCAGTGCCTCCTGCCAGCTCTGCACAAGCCTTGTTCTCACCGAGGTCCAGACTTTCATTCAGGGTTGGACTGGCCCCGTCGGCCAATCGGCCCGTGGCCTGTGCGATCCGAGGCCCTGGGGGCCGGTCTTCTAATGTGGGCCGGTGTGCCAGGTTACCTTGGCTCAGGGCACTGGCTGGCTTGCCTGCGGGCTGCCCGCAGCCTACTCAGCAGCCATCTCCCGCCACAGCGGATGCATTAATTAAAGAAAGGTAACACTGAAGTGTTACCTTTCTTTTATGAATGTATCACGTAGCCATCGGCCTGCTGGCCTGGCAGTGCCATGGGCCCTAAGCCCATCCGGCGATGGTGTGACACCAGTTGTTGCAAATGCCCCATTCCTTTCTCGTCTCCTCTCTCCACCTGCTGCAGCCCCTTTCCTGCAGGGAGTTCCCAGCTAGCGGCTGCCCTGCGTCCCCTTCCTGCCTTTGATGTCTGTGCCCTCTGTGCCAGAGCCTGCTTTGGCTGCCCATCAGTACACTTTGCCAAACGGACAGGAAAATGCTTCTGCATAGAGCTTGTAGGACTATCGGGAGCTCGTACTGAAATGAAAGACACAGGGCCTCATCACGACTTTGGCGGTAACCCTTAAATCCGGCAGTAGCGCTATTACCGCCAGATTTAAGGGTCCGCCGAATCAGGGCTTCGGCGGATTTCGCCCCAGCTCTGAGCTGGGGGGAAATCCACCGAAAATTCGCGCTATTACCGCCGGCGGGAAATCCGCCGACGGTATTAGCGCGAAGATTCCCCATTGAGCCCAATGGGGAATGGGGCATTCCCGAATGGGCTCAGTGGGGAATGGGGACTTACATTACCGCCGAACTCGTGATCCGGCGCTATTAGCGTTACCGTTACCGCCCAAGTCGTGATGAGGCCCACAGTAAGTTAACCGGCAGAGATCAGGGGTTGTGGACGTGCGTACCCTGATTCCTTATACATCAGTTCTACTGTGAATGCCCAATATGTCCAGGATCCAGGGGTGTGGGTCCTATGAAGTTAGAACTCCATGTTGTTTGACTTTTGTGGAAATGAATGCGCGGAGGTGCACAGTGGAATTCCTGTGGCTTGTTGCACCACACACACTCGACCCCATCATTCAGGCACCCCCAGAGCCTCACGTATCACACTTTGCAGATGACAGGTTCTCACGCAAAATAGCCATTAAATATGTTAGGTCAGTAAAGCGCCAGGTGATGCATCTGCTTAGTAAGTCTTGACTGAATTTGTAACACATAATGCTGCAGGCGAACACTGAGTCACACAGTACTTTCTTCACCCGGGAGTCAGCCCAGTTCATTGCTTACATATATATGTTTTCTTTCCATAGTTTGTGTAATTGTTTTTTGGGGGGTTGTGTGCAGTGTCATGCCAGTAAGTTTCCACTGGCCTGTGTGACCTCCTGCAGCATCCCCTTGCTTCTGGTCAGGGCAGGCATAGCACCAGTGTGCTCCCAGCAGCCCCCACCCCCTATCAACTGCCTGGGTAGCCCAAGTCCACGCAAGAGGTGGCCTTATGATCATACACAAATCATGATGCTGTGTAGAAAACCGTCAACCCTTCTCCACAAGCAGTCCACCCTCAACCCCCTCCCAACGTCCTTTCTTTGGTGTTACATGGGAAATTAATTAAATGAATCCGTGGTTAGTCAAACATCTTTGTTTGATTTTGCCCCAGCTTAATTTGCAAGCACACTTAAACTCTGCTGTGGGATTGCTGGGGCTTGTACGTGCCCAGGGACACTGACAACACACAAGCTTGCATCGCTGTTTCCATGACAGTGGCTAGCACTGTGACATCTTTTTTGTCCTACACGTGCCATTTTAGGAAGGATCAGAAGTTTTGACATTAGCTTCCTCTATCTCATCAGTCCCTACATCTATCCTGCCTCCTCTCTCAGTTTCTACCCATTGTTACCCATTCACTGTATTGATTCTTCTCCCACTTCTTCCTTTCTCTTCCCCAGTCAGCTTTCTTATAGGCACTTTCTGAGGCACCTGAATAAGTATCCATTTCGGAGTATGTATTTTGCTTTTCGCAAGTTGCACTAATAGCATGTTTTTTCTGTCGTTGTCTCTGTTACGATCATCACAATACATTTCATCTTGGTGTCCTTGGTCACTTGATAAAATCCTTATGCCTAAAAGCTTGCGCACAGTGTGCAAATATGTGACCATAGCACATCAAGTGGCCATTGACTTCATTCTGCCACAATGAATGCTTTGTTGTAATGTGTCTATATTTGCCATCTCCCTAGCATGCTGTTCAGGATGTTTGTTTAGATGTATGAGGTAATGAGTGCTCAGAGTATGGGATGTCCTGTGAGTGTGCTGCTTTCCCTATTTTGCCATGCTCTGAAGACTGAAAAGTAGATACACGCAGGCTTGACATGTGGCCACATTTGCACCAGATCTGCAGATGAACTAAACTGGGCTGCTGTTAAATCTCACTTACCAGTTTAATGGTATCCACTAAAGAATAATTGCTCATTTTACTTCTGAGGTCGATAAATGAGTACCAACACAGGTTGAGTGATATTGAATGCGTAGTTGTTCTATAAAAAAGAGCATAAGCGGAAGTGCTATACAATAACATATTATCATTTGGACTTGGACGTCTGCTTGCCTTCACAGTAATTTGACAATATGGATCTATACACACAGATATTAATGATGAATACTGTGATCCATTCTTGTATGCAAAGTTATGTTGTTTTATGAGTTGTGTTGTAATGTAACAGACACATGAACCCTCCATAACTAGCATTTTCTGTAAAGTCGTGAATTGACACGATTCACGGATGATGGTTTGAGGGCCACTTTTTGTGAGGCAAAGGGCGGGCCACTTTTTTGAGGTGAGGGTGGGCCACTTTTTTTTGGGTGTCATGGCGTATTTCTTGTCCCAGTCCGACCCTGCTTTCATTGTTGCAACATTTAGTATTGTCTCAGGATGGACAAGCTCACCGTACTGTGTGAGACCGGAGCAGGCCCCAGCTCATTTGCACATCCATCTCCACAAACCTGTCCGTGCTCCCCTGACCCCCACCCCAGCAAGCCACAACCCAACAAGGCCCATGCCCCTCTAGTCTTTGATACAGATACACATCTGACCCCTTGCAATGACCAGATGGGGACACCCACCAAAGTCCTATTCCTGGGCACCAGTGTATCCTCCTTAGACCTAAACACATGTCTACCCGTATCATGAGGAATCAGGGAGATCAAAATCCACGGGGCAGGCACTCAGGTCCGGCGCATTGTGTTAAATGAACCTCTGGGTACAGGGGTTGGAATGCTGATATATCTGCCAATAGGTTCTGAAAATACCCCATTCATGCTAGAATTTTATGCTTGTCATTTGCCTCATGCCATCGGTTCCTGTTGTTCTAGCTTAGGGAGATAGATTTGTAGCACTCCTCTAACCTGACCTTCACCCATGGAGATTAGCCCAGCAGACCCACGTGTGCCCGGAGCGAAGGGGAGCAACGTCCAATTAGCATCCGACCTCCTATATGTGTTCGAGTATGGCATACGCCTTCCCCCAATCCATTGCCAAGTTTTGTACCCTATGCGAAATGTCACAGCTGACGATGTGTGTCTTTTTAATGCGCTGCCCATGTATTGTTTGGCAGAGAGCTCTCGAGCAGCAGAGTTCTCTGCTTGCCTTTACTTTATATACATTTATTTTACTTACAATTATTCTCTTGGTCTCATTCCCTAGCGGGATGTGTCCATTTATTTGGTCTCAGGTATGGGTGCATTTTTGGGGATAAACCTTCAGTGCACAATTTCCATGCATGGTGCAGCTTGCTAAATTGGAGAGCACTGGAGAGAGAGTTGAGCAACAGAGAGATGAGAGAGCCAGGGAATTCTAGCCAGTGGGAGCGGCGGTGGCAGTGAGCAACAAGAAATGAGGAATGACAAGAAACCTCCCCTGTAGACCGACAATGTCCTGATGGAAGAGGTTTTTGCAAGGTTTTCCTTGGCCATGAGGAGAGTACCATACCAGTGATGGGTTGAATGGTGTGGAGGTGGTTGCCTACTGGAATATACTTGCAGTAGAGTGTAGTAGAAATGAGAATGCACACAACTTAAATTGTATGTCACTGAGCTGTTCTCCCTGCTTTAAAATGAAAAAAGAGTTGTATTTAATGCATAACTCTGTGACAGTCTTTAGCACATACATTTACTGGAAAGGTATTTGGTCTGTAGCAGTGACACAAAAAGGACACTCACCCGGTAACTGGGTTCAGAGGACTTATGTTCACAGGAGAAATCCATCCAGAAGACATCCTAGTGCAGTGGTGGAGGACAACGCTCCTCCTCTGGCCAACCGCTGCCATCCCAGGTACCTCTCACTTGCCAACTCACAACACGTGTTGGGAACACCAAAGCACTCGCTGGTTTCCAGGGACAAGTGCGCACATATGCTGCACAAAACCATGCCCAGGCCAGCCAGAGAGGCAGATAGGATGGAAAAGGTAAGACAAGAACAGGACAAAGGGATGCATGGCAGGTTCAGAGGGTGGAACAGGGTGAAGGAACAGGGAAGGTGAGGAAATGGGTGACAAGACACACATACAGACACTCACAACACACAGTGCTGGTTCGACATGCCTGCCCGAGACACAACAAAAAGCCCTTCTGCCTTTCCTTCCCTATCCCCTCCTTATGCCTATATGAGGCTTAGGGAGTGGCTCTAATCTGCTCCAATTGTATTGGTATAATACAGGCCCCAGAGCGCTTAGCATGATGAGGTTGGATTGTGAGGCTAATGCAAGGATGTATGAGGATCATGTTATATGCCTCAATTACATAATCCTTTTACATGATCATGGCTGAAAGAGTGAGAACTGCATGGGCCTGAAAAAGGTAAGGGGTCTAATATGATGGATAAGGCTGTTTCATTGGAGGTTATGAAAAGTGGGAAGAACATCATATCACCCTCAAGGCAGCAGTATATTAGACAATACATGCTAACTAAGGGAAGGTCTCAAAGTAAGCCTGTGAAAATAGTCAATCTCACTAAAGCAAGTGGTGGGAAATGCATGGAAGTGCTGGCGTTTTTCTAATCACAATCAATGGTGGCTCTTGTTGCCTCCGAATATGCACAAATGACTGCTGCTAATCACCAGCTAAACATTAAAGGGAATGTATCCCTGTCCCAACCCAACCAACCATCATAAATGTGGCAGATGTTCATTAAACTTCGAGGGGGATCACAAATTCATGGAGGCTTTTCAATATGCTTGACCGAGTTATAGAAGTTAGCCTGATCTGCCCCCAGGTTTTGGTGCTCTTGGGCTGATCCCGTGAATCAGTTTTGGGTTAGATGACAAACCCCACAGCACTGGAATTGAACTGTTACATTATTTGGTTCAATAAGAGTACTGGATTTTGCAACTCTGAACAATTCAGTCTCTGATGTGTTAATTAACAGAGCAAAATCCATTAATAAGTAACTGATGCTGAAAGAGGATGACAGTGAAGTGAGAGAGCTGTGAAAAAACACTGATGTGGCAGACCCAGTTAAACTGGCTAGGGCAAGAAATGGAGCAAGGTGAAATAACTCACCCCCACCAAATAGGCGTCTGTGGTAGAGATTTAGCAATGATAAAAACAGTGCTATGGAATCAGGTCCAACATCATCAGTCAAGAAATTAGCAAAGGCTGATGAATCCAAGGTGTCAATGATGGCCTTTTTGGTTTCAACAAATCCCCTGATGGTGAATGACAAGCTAAATGGAAATGCTGCTGTAAATGAGAAGTCACTGCCCCCTACATGTGATTAACACCTAAGGGAGGACATTTAAAATGAACACAAATTCAAAAGAATATCCAATCTAGTTGAACATGTGCTATCCATGCACTTTGAAAAAGCAAAAAGCAGAAGCAAAAGAACATAAGGAATCCAATGATATGGCCACCCAGATAATTAAAATTATCAGTGCAAGGAGCACAGTGTGACCTAGGATTGTTACATCTCGACTCAACTAGCAAGGGAGACATGCCAGGTTGTGTGCAACTCAAGTAGACACATGCTGTACTAGCATCCTCGCCAATTCCAAGAATAAGAACACTCAGACTGTACATTTGAATGATATAACCAATGTTCTTGAAAAGTGTGGAAGTGACCAATTGGAGCCCACTTATATCTGTTTGGATCTATAGCTGTGTCATCTGAAGTAACTTGTCCTTCTGTCCAAATCTCCTGAAACATTGAAGGAACTTTGATTTAACAAACATTCCTAGATCATCGGAACCAGAGTCATTAGTTAATCTTGTCAATATGATTTACAAATTGAACATGAAGCTTCTGCATGAAAGGACAGTCCCAATATCAGCTATAATGGTAGTGAAAAGATTGCATGCACTCACTTGTGGACCTGATCATGATGTGGTCATGGTCAGGTGTGGACAATTCAGCCTGCATATTTGTATTACTATGATCCAGAAAGCAATCATTCAGCAAGCACAAGTAAAGGCTTCTTGTCTAAACTGTATTCTAGCGGAAATATCTTATCATGCAACCTTTTTCTCTGGCTCCCTTATGAAGGCCTGTTTCGTCTATTGTATAGATAACGCTAAGTTTCCCCTGTTTGTCATAGCAAATATGTTTTACATTAAGCTAAGTTTCTCCCATTTTGCCATGACAGTATTATTGTTCCTCTTTATAAGGAGGGTTTCCCAAATTTGGAGAGGGTTTATGGGAAATATAGCTTGATTGATATTGAATTCAAACATTCTTGACACATATTTTTGAATGCAGTAAATTGCTAGATAAATGAAACCCTTAACAAGGTGGCTATAGACCTGGTACGTCGACGATTGATCACATATTCATTCTTGACCATATCATTGTTAAGATTTTATACTGTCAAGGAATGCCATTTTATGCAACATTCTTGCATACATTCAACAACTGGAATCACACAATTCTTCTGCTATACAGAATGCAAATGAAGTTGGGATGGTCATTACAAGACCAGTCTGTAATCATGAGAACATTATTTCTCACAAAGTTAAAGCATTCTTTCCCTACCATGTATGGAATCGCAATGTGATATGTATGGTACTGAGTTGTGGGGGCTGGACACTGCATGTGCTTGTTTTGGGGTCAGCGAAAGAGCCTGGCAAACAACTTAAAAAGTCGGAAGATGCAGAAGAATGACTTATGTGATTACTGTCTTGGGGAAGTGGACAGTTTTCAACATTTTCTTTTTGTTTTTCTGATTTACTATCACATGAGAGATTAGCATATAGAGAGGGAGTACAGGAATTAGGGAATGTCGATATTGCAGGAGGCTTCACTGTATCTCCAAGTAGATTTGGACCTGTCAGGTACAAGAAGAGTGGCAGTAGCTAGTTTCTTAGAGGCAACCTGGAAGATCAGGTCCAAAGGTGTGGGTTTATAATAAGAATGTATATCCTATAGTAAGTGTCTGGGTGGTTCAAGATTACATTAACATGGTCACAGAGTGCTGAAGATAACTTAAGTGCCAGGCTATTATGCAAGTCTATGCCAAAAGGACTTGCATGCTCGTCCTTGGCACTTAAGGGAAGGGCATGTCCCCTCTCACTCAACCTTTCCTCTTCCCAACCAGGATGATCTGTTTTTCCATTGTTCTAATATTGTTGTTTAAAACTAAGTTGTTTTCAGTTGATGGATATGTATTTAAAATTATTATGTGTGTAGTTTGCTCATTTAAAAAATCTCTTCTAGTCGGAAATGTAAATTAAATAAAATCATCAATTAAAGCCAACATTTCTTAATGCCAGTAAGACTGAGATTCTCCTCATCCGCACACCCACTCCCTCCTTCTCTGCAGCTCTCTCTCCAGCCTCTCTTGGCCCTCTTCCTGCTCCCACCTGCAGGGCTAAGAACCTTGGGGTCATCTTCGACTCCACACTCTCCTTCTCTCCTCACATCTCTGACGTTTCTAAGAAGTCACACTACAAGCTGCACCTCCTTAGAGGTATTCTTCCTTTCCTCCTTAGAGGTATTCTTCCTTTCCTCTCCTTCCCCCAGAAGTTTACTGTCTCCAGAGCTCTGGTTCTCTCTAGGCTGGACTATTGCAACAGCCTCTTTCTAAATCTGCCTGCTTCAACTCTCCGATCTCTGCAATTTATCCAGAACCGGACTGCAAGACTTGTCCTTGGCCTCAAGCCCAGGGATCATATCTCTCCAGGACTGAAATCTCTGCATTGGTTTGCAGTGGCTGCGAGGATTAAGTTAAAAACCCTCTGCATCACCCACAAGGCCTTCTGGGGCCTGGGGTCTCAATACCTTCAACTCTCTCTTCCTAAATATCTCCCTTCTCGAGCTCTTCGCTCATCCGCCTCCAACACCCCCAGCGTCAGTCCTTTTTCCAAGCAACAAGTTGATGGTAGATATCTTTCCTCGGCTGATGCCTCCCTCTGGAACAGCCTCTCTGCCTCCCTTAAACTTGAGGAGAACCATCTCTGGTTCTGGAAGCTCCTCAAAACCTTTCTCTTTGCTTCTGCTTTTTCTTCTCCGCTCTCTGCTGACCTCCCAGTGTAAGTGGAAACTGCACTGGCTACCTGGACTCCCTCTGATTTCAGGACCAGGTCCTCCCCTGCCAGCGTTCCACACCTGCACTGCCCACCTGGCAACCCCCGCTCTTGGGGACCGTCTCTGTATCCCCACAGTCACCCTCACAGCCCTTGACACCTGATGTCTGCACTTATCCATGCACTTCCCACATGCTGGTCGCTACCTACTTATTGTTATCATCTTGCCATGTACTGCACTTTCCCTGCCATCTTCGCACGCACTTGCATGATCTGAATTACAACTGGCCTAGTAGGATCACTGTCCGTCCTCCCTTTGTTCCCCTCCCTTGCCTCGTCGCACCTTGAAACACTTGTGTATAGGCGCGTTATAAATGCCATATGATATCATATCATATCATATAATTTCATAACATTTCTGGATAATGAACTCACCCTCACAAACAACCATTAAAACAATATGAATTTAATTGTATATCGTTACAGCAGACACAAACAAAAAACAAAATACACAACAAAGATACAGCGTACTGTGCTACTATTTAAATAAATCGAAGTTATAAACACCTTAAACAAACTAACCAAACTATAGCTGCCAACATCCTATACTCTTGTTAATATTGTCCTCACATTTCACTCTGTAAAACAACCAACTGTTCATAGAGATAAATAAACAACCACACATATCACTTCAGTAGAAATTAAATAAAATACTGTGAACATATTTACACTTTAACACATTAAAAACAATCCAAAACTGCCTAGAGTGGGCATTTTATGCAATGAACAACAACTTGCAGTAATTTGCTAAAGACTGGGTAGAAACAAAACCAATAAAGAGAATAAAAAAAAAACAATAAAAAAAATATGTGTTAAGGTTTCAGCAGTGTTGGCATTCCCAGAGGTGGTGTGGGGGAGATAAGCATTGCATCTATATTGGTACCTATGTCTCGAACACAATGCCCATCAGCCTCTGTCCTGACCAGTTCTATTTGTGTAAACCTTCAGGTGGTTACCGAGAGGTAGCAACATCCAGCAAGAAGGTAGAGGAGAGGAGAGGCAGGCCAATACCCAAGAGTGATATTTGAAGGGAAGGGGATAGGATCAGTAGGAAAGTGGGGTGTGTGTACAGGAGAACGGAAAAAAGGGGCAAGGTCGGCGACACAGAGGATGGAGACAGGAGATGTTGGAGAAAAAGTTAGGACCAGGATATGGAGAGCGAAGAGAGAGTGCCAGATAGAAACAGAGAGGAGGGTGGAGAACGGAGAAGACAGGCAAGTGAGGATATACTTGACAGACGGTTATCTGGGGAAAATGCCCACCAAGGATAAAGCTAGAGTCTTGAACACAATTGTTTTAAATAAAAAGCTTGCATGTTCGCTGCTTCTAGCTACTTTCAACTAGCTATTTATTTTGTTGTGCCACCTTCCAAAAATATCCTTTGCTATTTCTTGTAGGTTTGTCATTTCCATTTAAATTATTTAATATTGCTGCCGCTGGCTAACACCTGTATTTTGTTGTTGTCCTTTGTTCTCTATTCCCTTGTGGGACAGGTTACATCTTAGCAAGGTTCTTATATACCCTCAGACTTGTTGCAGGTCCCGACAAAGCTTGAGGCTGGTACACAATTGTTTTAAAAAGCTTGCATGTTCTCTGCTTTTAACTTGTTATTCATTTTGTTGTACCCACCTTGCCAAAACATCCTTTGCTATTTCTTGTAGGTTTGTTGTTTCCAGTTTTAGTGATTTCATTTTGATGCTGTTGGCTAACTCCATTATTTTGTTGGTGTCTATTTAAAAAGTTATCCTCCCTCGCTGCAGCATGTGTGTCCCTGCTTCTGTGTTTTTCCTGCCCTCCCCCCTCCTTCTCACTGCACTCCCATTGGCTGGCGGCCCATTGCCTGCGAGGGTCTGCTGAACTTGTAACCCCCAGCACCATTTCCACATCTCTGGTGCTGGGGTCAGGCTGTGTGCTCTGAGGCACTGTAAGTATATAATTTAAATAAAGTTATCGTGCCGCAGCGCATGTGTCCCCACTCATCCTCCCCTTGTCCCAGTGTGTCTGTGTTTGTCCTGCCCTCCCCCTTCCTCCCACTGTGCTCGCATTGGCTGCCTGGCCCTTTTTAGGCGCACACCCTAGGCAGACCCTGCCATGTCAGCCCGCTCAGGAATGGACCTGAAGCTAAGGACAGCTCCAGAGGATGCAGCTCCTGATGGTGACTGCCGGTGTCAGCAGGGAAAGCAGGAAGCTAGTAGCCGTCAACCTGCTGTGACTGCCCAGGTAGGGGTTCAAGGAGGGCAACACTCCCTGCACCCCATCTACTGCTCCCCCCCCTGTTATAACTCTCTGTCACCTAATTCACCACACTTAAGCTTCTTTTAGCCTCCCACTTCCCCCTGTATAGACACATCCTCAGCATTCTGGGTGTTCTGCATTGCTGCTGTGTTGAAAACGATGTCTTTTTCCCTCTTTTCAGAAAAGTGAATCTTGGTGTTCTGCATTGATTCTGTGTTGAAAACTAGGCCTTTCCCTCCCTTTTTTAGGAAGGTTGAATCTGGACGTTCTGCGTTGCATCTGTGTTGAAAACCAGGCATTTTCCCCTCTTTTTAATAAAGATGAATCTGTGTTTTCTACATTGCTGCTGTGTTGAAAACTAGGCCTTTTTCTCCCTCCCTCTTAAAGGAAGTGAATCTGATTTGCTTTGTGATAACTGTGGTACTGCTAACTGTGTGTAATTGGTTTCTCCCACTCATCTGCCCCCCTCCCCGTTGGGAGCACCTGCATACTGTTGAGAGTACCTACCTGCCCTGTCTGTGTGTTCCCTACTGTGTGACACTCCTTCTCCTCTGTGCATCATGTGCAGTGTTGGCTGTGCTCCCCTCTGCTCTCTTCACACCCTTACTCCCGCTACACCTCCTGGCACCCACTATGATGTTTTCGCTGTCTACAACCTTCTCCAACTGCTCTTCTTCAGCACACCTTCCTCTCCACCACCTCTCTCAGCATGTGTGGTGTTCCCCAGGGCTCTATCCTCTCACCCTGGCGTTTCATCATCTGCTTGGCCTTTTTGGCTTTTCTCATCTCTACCTTCTCCTCTAACTTTCAGTATTAGGCGATTTACACTCAGCTCTCCATCCGACTCCACTCAGCCTCCTCTCCTCTCTCGGTCATCCCTGACTGTCTATTCGCAATTCAGGAATGGTGTGCCTCCAACAATCTCTGCCTTAATGCCAGTAAGACAGAGATCCTTCTCATTGGGTCCTCTGCTCCTGCTTCCCTTCTTTTGCTCTGGCCCCCTCCTTGGACCCTCTTCCTTGTTGTCATCTTTAACTCCACTCACTCCTTCTCTCCTCACATCACAGACCTCACTAAGAAGTCCCACTACCAGCTGCACCTCCTCACCGGTATTCTTCGTTTTCTCACTTTCCCCAGAAGCTCACTGTCTCCAGAGGCCTGGTTCTCCCGGACTTGACTACTGCAAAAGCCACTTTCTCAATCTGCCTCCCTCTACTCTTCAAGATAATATCTCTCCAGCCCTGAAATCTCTCCACTGACTCCCGGTGGCTGCAAGGATCAAGTTAGTGAGCCTCTGCATCATCCACAAGGCTTTCTAGAGCCGGAGTCCGCACAAGATCCAACTCTCTCTTCCTAAACACCTTCCTTCTAGAGCCCTTTGCTCAGCCACCTCTAACTCTGTGAGGGTCAGACGTTACTCCAGGCAGAGAGTGGGTGGTAGATCTCGCTCCTCTGCAGGTGCCTCTGTCTGGAATGGCCTCCCCTCCCCTCTCAAACCTGAGCCAGGCTGCCTGAGGTCCCGAAAGCAGCTCAAGACCTTCCTTTTTGATTCTGCTTTCTCTCGCTCTCTCCCTTGCTGGCCTACCTGTCTGCTACACTGACTAATTGCCTGGCTACCCTCAGAACCTCAATTGGCACCAGGCTCCTCCAAAACCAGTAGGCCCTGCACTGCCTCCAGGCCTAACAAGCACTTGGGGCTGTATCTGTAACCCTGCCTTCTCGCAGTCCCCAGAGCCATGCTGCCCCGATTGCACTTCCACCCTTACTTCTCCCTGGCACATCTCCTCTGCCCCTGCACCTATATGATCTGAATGACACAGGGCTTAGTAAGATCATTTGTTTTGTCCTCCATCTGTCTTTCCTACCTTGTCTTGTCACGCCTAGAAACACTTGTGTACAAGCGTGTTATAAATGACACATCATATCATATCATATTGTTCTCTATTCCCTCGTGGATCAACTGACATATTTGCAAGGTTCTTATGTGCCTGCACACTCTCCCGTGCAGATGTCAGATGCAGCGGATGTACCTGATGCGTGCCGAAAGCATGCAAAAGGCAAGCCCATCTGTGCCTGTCTGTGCGCCGGCCAATACCTATACGCCCATATTACCACCCGTTATTGGTTTTCTAGTGAGGTTGCCCTTGCCCATGAATAGCTGATTCATCTAGCCCCTCCAGAGAGTTCTTTTCTGGCTGGTTTTTCTCTGATGGGGCTGGTGTGCTCCGCCCCAATGATGTCAAGTATTGCCTCTCTTGCTTTTTTTTTCTTATTAACGCGTGATACCGTGTTGCTAATTACAGGTATTGCTATGACCTGATTACTGAGCTTTTACCTGACCTGTTATGCATTACAAAGATGTGGCTCAGGGATACATCTGGCCCGAGGTTTTGCACATGCTCCCAGACGTTAATACAATGCTCCATCTGGATCGGCTGTCTACCGATGCGGGGTTGGGAATACATTTATTTAAAAGTCTTAATTTAGGCTAGCTCACTTCTGATGGTACATGCTATTAAGATGGAAGCCCTTCTTGTCTGTTGGCCCATTTCTGATT
The DNA here is from genome assembly GCF_040938575.1 of Ambystoma mexicanum. Lineage (NCBI taxonomy): Eukaryota > Metazoa > Chordata > Amphibia > Caudata > Ambystomatidae > Ambystoma > Ambystoma mexicanum. Next base: position 663,187,556 of record NC_090932.1, read on the forward strand.
CCTCAACTGTGCATCTTTTGTTGGTTTATTGTCCATCCCCTCCCTGACCCTTCCTTTTGTGACTTGTTCTTGGAGCTGATAGCCGACATCCAACTTAAGTCCGCTAATTTATTGATTGTTGGTGACATTAACTTGAGATTGAATGCCCCTCCTGAACTGACCACTGCTCATTTTTTTAAGATATGGATTTTCTTGATTTTGTACAGCCAGTTCATTAACCTACCCATGGAAAGGGCAACACGTAGGACCTTGTTTTTTCTTCCAACATAATGACTATGGTTTTTCCTGTCTTCAATGTTCTCTGGTTGGATCACTCGTTAATCCCTGTTTCCTTTGGGGCTCCATCTGCGACTCATTGGCCTAAACTGCCTAATATTCTGAAATGCAATTGGCATTCAGTGAAAAAGACCGATCTCATCTCTACTATCACCCAGCCATGTGGGGATGTGCTTTCAGTGGATTTCTCTAAATTGACACATGCCTTTATGGTCTCAGCAGACATTCTTGTCCCTCCCCATTTATGTAAAGCATGGAGGCGCCCTTCATCTCTCTGGTTGAATGATCAGTTGAGGTCTCTTTGCTGTGTCATCAAGATGAACGCATGTGGCGTTCGACTTATTGCCTGGCTGACAAACAGGTTTTCCAGAAACGTACTAGGATTTATCATCAGTCTATTATAATAGCCAAATGTTCTTTTTACTCTGATATAGATGAGGGTGATCTTAATAAACCTAAAGCATTGTTTAACCTTGTTCCCTCACAGTCAGCTATTGATTATGCTGCTGAAGGGATGGACCTCTCACAAGCTCTATGTGACTCTCTTACACGTTTCTTTGTTGAGAAGGTCAATGATATTCATGCTAACATCAATGAATCAGACCCTGGGGCATCAGCCTTTCTTTCTGGTGCTAGCTTGGTAGCCCCTCCCTCCTCCTGGACTTCATTTGCTGTTTTTTAACAAGGAAAATATCATCACAGCAACAGCTTGTCTTACGTCTGCCTCTCCTCTGGATCCTGTTCCTCTTGAGCTGCTGAAGGAGATCATGCCTTGCATTGCCCCCTGGGTTACTCAGGCAGTTAACACCTTCTGCAAGGTCGATCATATCCCTTTGAGCATAAATTGGCTCTTGTGTTCTCTCCTAAAAAATCCCAATCGTGACCCTGCTGTTCCAGCTAATTGCTGCCTTATCTCTCTCCTTTCCTTTTCTATGAAACTCATTGAACCCTTAGTCTCTCCATTACTGAGCTCCTTTTTGGAGGACTCCCACTTCTTGAACCCCTTTCATTCCAGGTTCATCCTGGACGGGGCACAGAGAGTGTCCTGGTGTCACCTTTGGATGACCTTGCTTGATTGGCCAGCCAAGGCTATGGGCATTCTAATTCATTTACATCTCTCAGCAGCCTTCGACACGGTTGACCATTCTAAACTCTTGGGCCCTCTCTCCCTTGCTGGTTTCTCTGGCTCTGTCCTGTCCTGGTTTAAATCTTTTCTGCTGGATAGATGTCATATTAGCTCTCTTCCACCCGTTCATTCCTTGGTCCCTCCTCTCTTTTATGATGTCCCTCCAAGGCTCTGCTTTGTCCCGCATTCTCTTTAATGTGCACATACAGCCTCTTCTTGGTCTTGTCCGCTTGCATGGCTTCCATTGCTACTCTGATGCTTAGGATACCCAGAATATTGTCCAGCCTAATCTGGTGCAACATAACACTGCTTCTCATCTGAGAGTTGATTGGAAGTTGTGGGTCAGTGGATGAACCACAATTGGCTGAAGTTGAATGGGGAGAAGACAGAGATCCTGGTTGTCGGTGCTACCACTGCCTCTGCCTCCTGGACACCACTCTTCTAGCCCCCTTCTTTTGTTTCTTTTTATTTTCCAGTTGCTGTGGTCGAAGACCTGGCATGAACATATCTACCACTATATCAATGGTGGCCCAAGTGGCTGCCGCTTGTTAACCATGGCATTTTCACCTACACCTGCAGGAGGTTTTGCCATTTCTTCCCCTGCTGGTTTACGCTCCGGTTGTGGCCTTGTTTGTATGGAGCCAGATTGAACATTGCAACCCTTTATGTCTTGCTCAGCCTCAGTGTCTTATACGCTGCCTTCAATGTCTTCAGAGTGAGTGACCACTGGTAGTCCTTTTGAGGCCCACATTTCACAATTGTTTTGTGATTTACATCGGTCGTCTGTTGGGGAGCGAATGGAATTAAACGTTATTTGCATTGTCCACCAAGCCTTTTTTGCTAGGGGTGGTGCAGAGTATTTGCAGGAGATGTTACATCCATACATACCGCCCCCGCCATGTGCTCCCAGGATGGTTGTTTTATTCAGGTTCTCCAGTTTTGGTGGTCAAGGCTGAGGGGTTTTGCCTTCTTGGTTACTGCTGCTCAGCTACGGAATGCCCTGTCAGTTTTCTACCTGATTGTTCTTTAACTTTGTGCCATGAAGCCATTCACGAATGAGCACTCTATAAGGCTACATAACATAACATAACATAACAAGGCAGTCAGGCTACCCCATTAGGGTACCTGGGAAGTCTCTGAGGTAGTCAGAGAGATACGTCTATGGCCTTCAGTCCCTTTCTTGGAAAGGAACAAACTAGTCAGTAGAGGTACCCTGGCAGTAGAGAATCTGCATAAGTATAAAAAATGTTGGAGTAGGGTGTCAGGGCTATGAAGGTGGTCATCCCTTTGAAGGGTCAGGGAAAGGTTACAGGGACCACCTATAGCATTGGCACCACAATTATGTTCTTTTGTATATATTTAAGAATAAAAGTGAAAAATTATATTATTTTCCTCTTGTAGTGACCAGATCGGTAACCTGACCTTGCACAAGGAGTTAGGAACCACTCAAAACCTGGAATGGGAGCCTACTAGGGTAGTAGCTATAGCCAGCCCTACCCCGTAGGGAAAAGGTGTTCAGTTACATGGAAGTAACAATTATGTGTTTTCTGACTCCAGCCACAGTGCTGGGAAGGGGTTTTTCCAGGAAAATGAAACCCAGGCCTCTGAGGAATGGCTCCTAACTGTATCACTGTGCCTGAATACACAAACGTTCGAAATTATCTCTTTGTTCTCAAAACACAGGCCTTGGAAGGAGAATAACAAAAGCTACTAATTAACCTCAATTTGTCTCAGGGTCTAACCAATGCAAATAATATATTTTTAAAAACAGTGGACTTCCCCCAAGTAACCTGAAACCTTCACCAAACAGGTCTTCGATTAACGATGAAATTCACACTGAATCAAACATGAAGTTCATGCCACCCGGAAATAATGCTGTGACTCTAGATCTCCCGAGAGCCCCTGACTGACTTGTTTTGCTGTCTTTTCCTCCGGACCCTCCCAGCAAAGTTAAGAAGAGCCCATGCTCTTCACGTGCTTATACTTGCCTGCTACAAAGTTACACCATCCCTGCATCCCTGTCTAGTGATGGTCCTCTCCCATCTCATATGTGTTCATTACCCGCATTGCTAGTGCTTACACACACTGACCAAGGCCCCTCGCAGCACCAGATATCTGCCTGCAGTCAATTCATCTGGCACATACCTCACGCTCATGCTGAGCACAACGCCATCCTAAAAGCTTGCCACCATGACTGTAACATCTCGCCTCCCTTGTCTGTAGCAGCCCATGGCACATCGAGTGCAATTTTCCCAGACCTTGACATTGTTCCTTTGCTCCATGCACATGGTGCATTCACAGCCTTGTGCATCCACTCCTAATATAAATACTTTGACTGTGTTGACTATTCACTAAATGTGCCCTGGAGTGCGTCCACTAGCAGTAGTGCTGCACTTTCTTGAGATACTGCATCCCCTACTGAAGCTGCCCTGGCTCTTTGTGTGATACCTTTCCAAACCTCCTCTAATATACACCTGCCCCAATAATGTTCAATATGTGTGACATGTCAACTGCTGTTTCTCTTTGACCACGTGCACAACTGATGTAGCGCCCTGTACCATGAGACGAGGCATTACCAGACTGTGCTCACCCACTGATTTTGTCCTTTGCTTGTCTGCACAACTGATGTAGCCCCATACCATGAGGCAAGGTTTTACTAGACTGTGCTCACCCACTGATGTTGTCCTTTGATTGTCTGCACACCTGATGTAGCCCCCGTAAAATGAGGCTAGGCTCTAGCAGACTGTGCTCACCCACTGATGTAGTCCTTTGCTTGTCTCTACACCTGACGTAGCCCCCCATCCCAGGAGGCAAGGCTTTACCAGACTGTGCACACACACACTGATTTTGCCCTTTGTTTGTCTGCACACCTGATGTAGCCCCGTACCATGAGGCAAAGCTTTACCATTCTGTGTACTCACTCTGTAGCTCTTAAGCATGTTTTCTGCACTTTGAAACAATACATTTCACTTTCTGTAACTAGCGCCTAGATGCCTATGTGTTGTGTGCGCTGAAATAAATGCAAAAAAGAAATTGGACATTTGTGTTAGCAAGTTGTAATCAATCAACAAGACTGTGTCAACAAAGGGCTCTGAGCAACTGAACTTCAAAGAACCTTTCCCATGACAACCACCCTCTGAAGGGTCATAAATGGCCATGCGCTAAGCCTCAAATTGACTAAACCCTATAGCTTCTTTCTAGGATGGGATCTGGAAATTCCAATATTTTGTGAACACATAATATAGGAAGGAAAATAATAGCAGTTTTACATTTTGCATATGAGATCACATTTTCTTGACTATTGTTTGATAGGAACGATAAAGCAACTCACTTAACAAAATTGGGGTAAAAAACTCTAACAACTGAATGTAAAATGATATTTCTTTGATATTTTGTATTTATGCAAATTATACAAATGTAAATATTTTTTCAAAGAAACGTCACATGTCAGTGGTTCATTTACCCTAGTGTTCATGCAGGCTAGGCCGATATTCTGAGATGCGAATACAATATTTTTGTGAAAGTATAAGAGAATAAAAAGCTAAAATCTGTCACACACACATCACATTTGATTTACCTGTGTGAGAGAAGTCTGGAAAACGAATTAGTGACTTAATCACATGCCAGGAACATAATGCTTTAGAATATCACAATTGTTTAATGTGGAAATCTCCAAGATGACATCACATCCATCCAATGGGAGGGAATGGGTGGGAAAAGTGTTTACAATGTTACTCCCATTAAACTGCCCTCTTCAATATTATACCAAATAAGCAATGAGTTTAGTGTGGTGTGACTTCTGGAAGACTGGCCAATCACAAAGACTAACCAATCAAAATAGAGAAATGAAACACACATCTAAAGGGAGTGGTTAAAAAGAGACTGGCTGGGAGAAGGATACAAAGGAAAATTGACAACAACAGGAAGGAGAATAGCATAGCTTGCTTTCCTTTAGACTCATGTTTTATTTCAGAACACTGCGAGAAGCTTATTTGCAATTCAACCTAAGCCTTTCTCTTTGAAAAAGGAAACAGACAGTATCATAACAGAAGGGGAGAAACCAGATAGTGGAGGTAAGCTTACCCATCTTGCTGATTGATGCACGCCAGTTTTTAGAAGGGGACAATTCAATCACTACATTAGATGTTACCACCTGTTTGTAAGAGTGCCAACAGAAATTCCTATGTATGTTTAACCGGCAAGGGGAAACTTAATTCTATAGGGAGGTATATTCTAACGAGGAATAGATTAAATACCAGCCCCTCTAATTTGTGAAAGTACTGAGGGGGTATTTCAATTGACAGTATATCCTGGGAAATTAGTAAATATTTCAGATGTGAAAGTGCTTCCTGAAAATTTGGATTTGATCAAATAGACCCTAATGGTGTGTATATTGGGAGATCCCTGACTCCTTTTTTGTATAATACCCAAGGACAGAATGGGAGCCATATCTCACTTTGCACATGACTAGAAAAATAATGCAATTGAAGTTATTCCCTGGTTATAGCCCTGAGTAGGGTCCTGTTACTAGCTCTGAACCATTCAAGTAAAAAGGGTGAGGGTTTTTAACTGCCACTTGTTTTTCCCACTTTAAGTTGTCCATTGAAACCGATAAATATGCAATTCTACACATTAATCCAAGAAACACTATTGTATGGAATCAGTACTGTTAAAAGGTTATGAAAAGGTTCATAAAAAGAACTTTGCTTAATACATAAAAATTGTGCGCACCTGATAAGGGGTGTGTAGGAATTCCCGAAAAATAGATGTCACCCGATTTAAACATAGTATAAATAGCATGGCAACATGTGATAATGTCCTGTGGTAGTGGAGGCATACTTCTTGGAGGGTAGTGTCAGCAACAGCAGTGGTCCCTAGCATGGCTACGGCTCATACGCTGGTAGTGCCTGCAATATTGGCCATGCACGCAGGGTAGTGCAGTAACAAATAGTGAACGTGGAGAATGGGTGCACTACAACTCACTCTACACCATTACCTCACAGGGAATAAATAAAAGGTAACTCACATTCATACTCTAGTTAAATTGAGTGTTGTGAAGTAATAGCATAGTGTGTGTGGCTCCCAAATGTTTGTAAATAGTTTGAGTTAATGTTCAGTTTGTAGGGTGCTACACTTTTTATTGGAGTTTATTTGGACTTAATGTCTGTACCCTAAGATTGTCATTTGTACATTTCCCATTTTGTTACAGTTGGACTGAGCATTTGCAGCTTTAAGTTGCCATTCCCATTATGTATGGACCTCATCTGTTTGTGACACAGTTTCCAGATTACATGACCTGGAAAGTATGATGGACCTGGATTTGCATATGAATCCTAAGTCAACGTTATTTGTCATCCTCAGGTGGGTAGGGCATGTTTCTTGCTATACCATGTATTTCCATGCATGAGATTAATATAGATAAACATGCCAACACTGCTACAGTTGTAACTCATTTATCATGGCAGCAAGTGACCGTGTAAATTAGACCTGTTGTACAATTAACCCACCTGATTTTGAAATGTGTGTCCGTTACAGGAGTTTGGCCTATTGTCATGTAAATATAGTAATCAATTAGACTCAATCAAAGGGCGGCATTTTATTTTCAATATGACTTGTCCATTGGGTGAGTAGAAGCCTTCTTATTTTTTGCTATTATGTGGTGATGAATGCGCTGGGCGTATGCTGAAGGTATTACAATGGGAAGTGAAGATCAGAGAGTGGGTAGATGTGAGAAGAGGCACACAGGGCCTGATTTACAAAAACACTTTTGTTTGGGGGAAACCACCATTGAAAAGGGCTTTGTAAATCAGGCCGACAGTTTTTGGGTCTTGTTTGGTACTTTTGTCCCCCATTGACCTACCCCTTCCCCCAATCCCTGTACCCAACATTGCTATATTGGTCTCTATGACCATTCCCACCCTGTATCCTCTCCTCCCTTCACAAAATACATCCATGTGATCACTTTCAATCTAGTTCTGAAGTTTCTCGAAAACTGTCTGAAAGGTAGTGGCTTAATTGCAGCTATCAACTAGCTAAACCAGCTCGCCATGCAAAAAAAACTGATTTAATAAAGTGTGTCTTCAGCCTCTTGGTTTATAAGTAGTATGTGGTGTTCCATTGCATCAATGTGTTCCTTGCCCTGAATTCCTGTTAGTCGCATACATTGAAAAAGCCAACTGTCTAGACTCCTGTATAGGGATTATATATGCATGTTCGAGGTACTACAATAATATGTCCAGGTACTAGCACCATTTGCAAGCTGTTGCCAATTTATGGGCAGGTAGTCCTCTTATTGCAGTTCCTGGAAAATGCAAAGTCCATGCCTACACAAAAGCTACAATGGGTTGCTTTGCCAATGCTTGGATTTATGTGTTTGTGCTTTAGAGAAGTTGCAGAAAAACGGACATATGTTATTGTTACTCTTGCACACATACTGCAAGTCCTGAAACACTAAACACGTGACATTTTTCCACGGCTGCACCCTTCGTGTTCTGTTTCTGCGTCTTGTTTGTTCTACACACTATCTTCGTTTCTTCTGCTGTTCATGTGATATGAAGGATGAAAGTATTCAGTTCAGAGGATCTTCCATCAGAGCAGGCAGAAAGCGCATTCTGATCGACCCCGGGGGTAAATAAATGAACATTCCCATTCCATTGTTGATGAAGGAAGGAGCATTCAGGGGCATTTCACGGAAGATCATTTATATGAAATGCCACAGACTCACGCCATTACATGTCTGCTTTTAGTTTTGCGGTCGCTCTGAGATGTTAACGCATGAGTCTCTTTTCAGTCTGGAATCATCTGCGCGCACTAATGGAAGCGGCAGCGAACACTAGGGGCGCGCATTGCAATGATAATATACACGAATGTGTAGTCTTGGCAAAGCTATCACCAATGCTTGATATTTTGTACTTGAAATACTTTCTTTTTCTGACGTAAATTCAAAATAATGTGTATTTAAAAAGCAAGCTAGAATTAAGGATCAATATCACAATCACTAGCCATTTATACGAACAAAAATAATGTATTTTACAAAGTAATTTTCTGTTAAAATGACCATGATAGGTGCGTCAAGAGGTGTTTGGGCACATCGTGAGCATGTTACGCATCATCAGAGTCACTTCAAATTAAGTGTATATAACTATTTCAATTATCACAATGTCATTCTCACATCACTCATGCCACTCTTCGGACTTTGCGAGGCCAATGCCAGCACCCTTCACCCCTTGTGGAAACATTGCAAAACACGAACATTGCTCACTGTTGAATAACCAATTCTATTAATCAGGAAAAATGGCTAGGTAATCAATCGCAAGGTTCAAATATGGTATTTTTTTGTTGTTAAATATTAATTTCAAAGGGTCCTTTAAATGGACAATGCATTTAACACCAGAAGTGTCTCTAGGTCTTTCAATGCAACCTTACAATGTACATATTTAAAGGGAACTGTATTAATGGATTTTTATATATCAGTATAATGTGAAGCAATTTGATAAACTTGTTTCAAGGTTAAGGCTGGGGGATAACTCAGGGGAAACCCACTTGTCTAGGAAAAGCTCGGGGCATTGGAAACAAGAGAACGTGGAACAGCACAGGTTCATTAACCGGTCCAGTGCTTACATGCTAGGATCAAGTGTGAATGAAATGCGATATAAAATTCGAATTTGTTGATTTAAAAAAAAAATAAAGTTGCTCTGGATTACGTTTTGAAAAGATACCAAAAGAACATCTGAGACACGTGCAATTCTGATCAACAACTTTAATAGAGTTTGAATGGCCAAATTTGGGGTGAGAGTAACTCCTAAGGTTTAAAGATAGAGTTTCTTCAGCCTTTGTATTGTCTGGTATCACCAGAGCGCAGGAACGTATAGCCATCCTATTTCTCGCTGGTTAGTCTTGGAGATATATATGCCTTGACTCCACCTAGTTCTTGGCATCCGGTGGTCTTGCCACCTCATCCAATTCTTAATGAAAGCACCTCCTCACCAGCAAGGTAATGCTGCAGGGTAAAGGGTGGGACAGGAATAGGGCAGGCAGGATTGAACATGGTGGTTTTTAATTGTGATGTTTTGCTTTATTAAATGGGTTATCAACTAAACACTTTAGTACATTTTCCACGGACATGCCACTGGTTTGACTCCTTTTTTTCTTCCTATTTCTTAAAGAGTTTCCCTGAAGGTTTCTGGATTGGTGTTAAAGGTTGATCTAGTGTTTGATCTCTGGGAATATTCCCTTGGACTAGAGTCACACTGTACGGTGTACAGTGTTTGACCATCCTGGCAGGTTTCCACTAGGCGGTCATTGCAGTAACAGGTGGCGCAGCCCTGAAAGAACAAGAATGTCCTCTGTTTTTTCCAAGGAGTGTGTGGCCAGCATAGAAAACATCAGCTTCAGCATGTATATAAGGAGGAGAATGCTGAGACACCACTCTCCTTAATGAGGTGATTGCTGGACTCTCCGCTATGTGTTTCTTGAACCTCCTGGTTTCTGATATGCTCCTGTTGCTCAGCTCCTTGGCACTCATGCTATCTTCTGACACCTTTCTGCCCACAACCTTTTCGTCCTGTTTCTTATTCTAACACTCATTCGTTTGAACGCAATCAACTCCTGCATCTTCTGCTTGTTTTTCTTGTGTTCCCTGGATAGATTGTTTCAACATGGCACTCTGATTATTGGCACTTCAATGGGATGGATGGATCACCTCAGATGGATCATGAACATTTCTTTATTATTGTATGGACTGTCATGGGATTTAACCTTCAAGAATTTGAACTGTGTTTTAACTTCATTGTGTGTGTCCTAGAAAGGCACAACCAAAGGACTTCTCTGAACTGGAGCACTCTGAATGTAAGTAGAGAATGTATCATTCCCCGTTCTATCAGCAAAGCACTGCTGACAGAAAGAGGGTACATTCACATGTTGGGTGTAGTTACATTTGAAATCACAGTATACCAATGCATTGCTAGTACACCTAGAATACATTTAATGTTGTGAGCTTTTTTTTAAAATCTTGCATGTACACATCTTTGTTTGACTGATGTGCTATTAGCTCCGTAATCTGTACCTGTTCTATTTTCACCCACTGGGATTCACTAGCTCTTGGTCGTTTGGGTTGGAGTTCTTCCCCATCTTTTGAGACCTAAGAGGTGGTGAATGTTGTCGAATGTGTTGCCCGCTCTGTTAGTGCTCAGGAGGTCTGTGATAACTGCTATCAGGTTGACACCCCGAATCTGACAACTAGAAGTTCCTCTCTTTTAGGCAACTGTTTTACTCTTCCATGAATGTCTCACTATTCACTTCTCTAAGGGAAGAAGAGTATGATGCACCTCACTTGCACCCTGGAAGTAAGGCAGGGTGAATTCCAAGGAGCTTTTGATCATCTGGTAAATATTTGTGAAACCTCTGGTTTACCTAGTAAGTTCCCCTGGCCGTGGAATGTTCATTTTGGAAGCGTTCCACTAAAATCAGTCTAATTCTTCTGAGAATCATGTTTGTCTCTTTTTCAACTGACTAATAAATGTCTGACAAGCTAGTATCAGCTTGAGAAGGGAAGAAAAATTTGTTTATGTATTAATTTACAGGTTCAGCTAGAGCGCCACAACTCATTCTATGTTCCCGATGTACAACCCAACCCCACAATTCCATACAGCAAATAGACTTTGATTGCTCAAACCAAAACAATATTTAAAGAAGTGATTCAATTCAAACTAAAGCTGTCTTGAGCTTTATGCCACGGAAATCACTACAATGTTTTGTATGCAAGGAAAATAGGATAGTAAAAATAATTGTACCTGTCCACATGAATCTCATTGCACACTCTCACACAAACATTCCTTTTTATAATCCATTTCACATGTAAATATATTCTAACATTTGCTGGCCATTCAAATACTCTCATTCTTTGATTGCTTTTTTCTATGCAACAAAAGTTACTTCTTTCAACCTACATGTGTATTTTGTAATGGATATGTACTATTCTCCAGTACAGACACCATGTTAAAACACTGCTCCCTTTCACATTATAAATAGGCCTGTCTGTGCATTTCAAGAAAAGGGACTGCAGGGGTTTAACACTTTGTTCTATCAATACAATGGCTTTGCTGTGCTTATTTTGATGCACATCCATATAATGTTTAACTAGAACCAAACCAACTGCAAATGTTTGCATTATCATACTAGACAATAGTGGGTAATGACTACACTGTGGCCTGTATGATTCTATGTTGGCATAATCCAAAAGATTCCATGTAATTCTGCTAAATTTTACAAAAACACTTGAGCATTTAAATTGCACTAAAATTCTGCCTGTTTTAAATTGGGTGTCTCAATACAAAATGCCTGAGTGTTTAGGAAAGCAACATCTCACTTTGTCCTCAATATGCATGGGAGACACAGGGGACTTGATGTAACACTGTACCTGTATTGATCAAATTAGGATTTCCCTTTAGTTCCCATCTCCCATCCATGACTGGGAATTTATTGTGGATAATATAGAGACAATTTGGGTTTTCTCAGGGTCCTACTTACATTTTTTACGTGGCTTCTGATTTTGTGGGGAATCAGCTTAGACCCGTAATATGGAGCTGCTATACCTGCAAAGTCCTTTTCAGCTGGATGTCTAACAATCATTCCCCTCTGGCCTGCTCACCTGTGTGAAAATTGCTCCAGCAAGCCAGTCTCCAGGTCTCAGTTCTCACCAACTCTCAATTTCCAGTGATATACCAAAATATTCTTCAATATTAATTGTTAATATTTTCTTAATAATCTCCCTCCCTGAGTGCATGCCTCTGATCGTGTGACAGAGATGTGGCTTCCGCCAGTTGCATGAGTGCAAAGGTTTGAGGGAAGTTCACTCTTCATATTATGCAGAGGCATTTTGTTTACTTACAATAGCATTTGATTAACATGTTAGTTTAATAAAAATCAATATCATTTTTCTGGATCAGTGTGGACAATCACAGGTGCCTCCTGTCCCTTTGAAATTCATACATCCAGGGAAAAAACATGTTTCTAAAAGCTTCCTTCACAGAGATCTCATTTTTCAGAATGATAAAAGGTTTGGGTTAAAATATGAAACATGTATCTGTCCTTTTCAGTTTGTAAATGAAGAAATGCTGATTTTAGCCCATATAGGTCATTGTTGGTACATTACAACACATTGGGTCTCAATACACGGTAGGCGGTAAGGGTTTACTGGTACCGGTATTTTACCGGTACCAGTAAGTCCTTACCGCCTTACTACGAGGTCCCTTTGCGGGTTGGGGAATTTAACGCCTGCTTTTTGCAGGCGTTAAAAACCAACCCGCAAAGGGACCAGTGGAGCTAATTATGGTAGCGCAATTTGCAGTGCCGTAATTAGTGCCTTCCCCATTCCCATTATGCCCTATGGGGCAAACATGGGAATGGGGAAGGGCAATGGAGGAAGGATGAATTACCGCCCCGCCAACCTTGGAATAGGGCGGTAATTCCCCTTTCCTCCAAAGCGGTACCAGTAAATTACCGGCATGAACCATGGCGCGAATAGCGCCATGGTTTACCGCCTACTGTGTAATGGGGCCCATTGTCCTTCCTCATGTAAATGCAAGGCAAGGTTTAATTTGTTTATTCACAAGGATCAGATAAGGTGTTGCATGACTTCAGCTGAATGATTTTTTGAGGGTCCTATATATGGATATTCTTTGAAGCTGTATTATTATGCCAGCCATTTGGCAGAGTCCACTAGCATAATGTGAAAAAGCATGTTCAGCGCAATTAATCTGTACCTGTGTTTTGTGATGTGGCTGGGCCTGTAGGAGAAGATTAACTTTAGGTCAGCCTAAGTCAACCACTAACTTCACCCAGGGTTATGTACGTGGATGTTTCATTTTTAATTAAATTCAACAGTGTTGTTCAAAGTGGAGTGAATTGTATAGTAAAATACAAAAGAACTTTGAATAATGCCTAATTTCTGTCTTAGACTTTGCATTATTTCATTTTATTTAAAAAGGAAACATATTAAAATACACTCATTCATTATCATTCATTATCATCCATAATGCTTTATTTCGAATATAAAAGTCATAAAAGGACTGGCCACCAGGGGGCGCACGGACGATGACTCCCTCCGTGTGAGCTCCCAGCCCACGGGCCCCAAAAGTGCCTTGAGCCCCCACTTTTGCCCCCCCGTGCCCAAAAACGGTGGCTTAACCTGAGAGCAGTTCCCCCCCATCCCCCGAGCGAAAACCTGATCGAAATCGGACCTCCAGAGACGGAGAAAAGCCTGCGACAATCCGCCTCCCCCTCACTCACTAGGACGCCGGCTCGGGAGGAGGACGCGGCTCGCGGCACCCGACACCGCCTCCCGCGCTCCCTGCAGAGGACCTGAGACGCGCGGGAACTTTGGAAGAGGCCGTGGATGTTTCACCGCCCCCACGAACTTCGGAGGCTGCCCCCCTGGGCTCGGGTTGCGGAACGCCGACCCTGCGGTGCACGGCGGAGGCCCGCAAAGGTGAATGCCCGCCCGCGGTGCTCTGCATCGCCGTGTTGAGACAGGGACCTGCTTCTCTCCCCCCCTGGCCTTCGGCAGCCGAGCAGAGGTGGCCAAGGCAGCCCCTCCTCCCCCGCTCTCTTGGAGGACCGAACAAAGCTTCATTCCGGGGGGGCCTATCGGCTGCCCAATTCCCCCGGCGCTCCCCTCTTGACACCCCCGGGGAGCCCCCTTGAGTGGAGCACCCAATCACAAATTGAAGAGGCCCTGGCACAGGAACGGAGTTGCATGCTTCACGCACTCCTGTATCGGCAGCTACATTGTATCCCGCATCATTACACATCAACGCTGAGGGACCAAATTAATTCGAATCTGGCCTCAAACTGCAGGGATCTTGTTCAATCACTGAAGTAACGCTCCCACCCTGGCCTACACTGCCTTTCCCCAGACCCGCCGAAGTACCTCCTGCAGACTTCTCTGCCCGGGGCCTCTCCCCATACAGCGACGAATGACAGTACACACGAGGGGACAGCAGAGGGTTGGGCCCTCACTCATGAGGCGTGTGCCCTCCTCTGGCAAGGCCCTCATCTAGAGCCTGATTGAAACACGGGCAAGTAGCCCAGCATCCGGAAAAGCAGCAGATTACTCAGGGGTGCCTACCCCCCCCCCGCCGTATTTGCATCAGGGGCCCTCTCTCGGATGCTGGACCCCGCATACTCTCTCCTGATTCCCACTACGTGCTGGTATCGGGACTCCGACCCCCCTGGACATCTGACCCACAGGGAGACACGGACCAAGGCGGAGGGTACAGCCCCTGGTGACAGGGCATGTGCCTCCTCCCACTCCCCCCTCCAAAAGAGCTCCGCAACAAGGAACAACACGCTGGGACCCTCCAACTCACCCCACGTGCCTTTCAACACATCGGGCTCGAGGGTACGGCCCCCGATTCCGGGGTGTGTGCTTCCTCGCAGGCCGGTGCTACATGAACGTTCCAAGTAAACTCGCCAAGTACGCCTACGTTCCACCGCCACAGACTCCTGACTCCAGGCCTACGATGTCAATAGAAGCCTCTGAGACGGGTGCAGCGGCCACCAAGGGAGACATTGCTGCCCTCCTTAGTGAAATTCGAAATATGGGTGCCAACCTTGGTGGTAAAATGGATAAAATGACCCAGAGGGTAGATAACATTGAGGAGAGGCTAGAGGGAGTCGAGAACAACCAGGCCTCGATCGGCACTTTGGAAGCCCAAATGGAGCTTAGAATACGGAACATGGAGAAGAAGGAGGATGAGATTCGCCTTAAGATTGATGACTTGGAAAATAGGGAGAGGAGGAATAACCTATGCTTTTTTGGAATTCCGGAGAGAGCAGGGGAGACGGAGGAACACCTTAAACAGACGATACATGATATCGTCAAAATCTTGACCGCAGATGAAGACATTGATGAGCTCAAGATTGAGAGAATTCACATAGATGGAGGACCTGCAGGTGGCCCGAGATCGGTCCTTGCCAGATTCCACAGCTATCAGGATAGAACAAGGATACTCGCTAAAGCCAGGTCCGGGGGTACCCTTACCCTTGGGGGAGCCCAGATTACTATTTTTCAGGATCTCACATCGCTAACGTTAGCCTTACGCCACCTGTGCGGCCTTCTCACGAGATGGCTAAAAGATCAAGGCACGAGGTATAGATGGGGATACCCCTTCTCCCTTTCGTTTGAACAAGGGAGCAGGAAGTTTCTACTCCGCTCTGAAGAGGAAATCCGTGACTGCACTGCTGACCTTCTCGGAACAGCCTCGGGAGAGGGAACTCAGAACACCCCTGCGCAGGACGGATCACGTTGGGAACTTCAGGGCCCGAGAAGAAAAAGGGTGAAGGGATCGCAGAAATACAGGCGGCCTAACGACACACCAGACAACAATAAGTGACGTAGTGACTCCAAGTTCTTCATCCTTGCGTATTATGCTTCTTGATTAGAATACGAGATCTGCCGTAGAATGAAGATTCCGGAAAACGCATGTATCATATTCTCATGGTTAAGATTGTTGTATGTTGACATACTACCGTTTGTTAAATGATCTTATGAAAAGGGGGGTGGGGGCTCAAAAACGTTATTTTGATGTTATTATTCGACGGGGTCGTGCGGTTATGACCCTCACTGGTGGTCTGACAGTGGACTGGTTGTTCGCATCCAGCCCGACTCGGACGCCATCACAAACACCCACAGATCCTCATCAAAAAATCAGAGAACAATGCGATTGGACAAGAGGACACAGGGTATGATGTTCAATACCCGGCAGGGGCAGATGGGGGGATGGTCAATGGGAATGACACACCCTCAGAAACAGCCCCTGTTAAGGAGAGGCAGCTGCAACAACACTTCCGACATGGCAAGCTCTAATACTGGGCAGAGTGACAAAGTGAATAATTCCCACAAATACATCGATGTCCTACAGACATAATGAATCAAGTGACAGGCAGGGTACACTGAAAATTGTCACGCTGAACGTAAAGGGACTTAACTCCCCTACCAAGAGATCGCTTGTGACAAGGCAGTTCAAGAGGGCCAACTTGGACATTCTCTTTTTACAGGAAACACGATATAGCAAGGGAGAAGAGAGGAAGGTTCTGTACACCAAACTAAGGTCTGATTATTGGGGTTCTGGTCCGCTGAAGAAGGCCGGAGTCGGCATATTAATCAATAGGGCGATTCAATTTGAACTCTTGAAGTCATGGATGGACGTCAGTGGCAGAGCGCTAGTTCTTGTGGGCAGAATACAAGGCAGGGTCGTCACCCTTGGGGCAATATACGCCCCCAATACAGATTCCTACAGAAGATAATCCCAAAGGTTATGAGCGAGGCAGAAGGAGATGTAATACTAGGAGGGGATCTGAACACATGGATGGACCCAGAACAAGATAGACAATCGGGTCGCATCTCTGCGACCCCTTCCGCAGGTGTCAGACGCCCTCCCACCGCAGACATGATGACTGCCTACAATCTTACCGATGCGTGGAGACATGTCAACCCCACCCGGACGGGCTTTACCTTCTTCTCAGCCCCTCATGCGACCTATTCCAGAATAGACTATGTAGACCTAACTGCGGACCTCATTACGGCAATGACTGAGGCCAGTATAACTCCTGTCTCGTGGTCAGACCACGACATGGTCACGGTCACCCTCGATCAAATGGCTCTTCCTCGAAGATGCTCTAAATGGCGCTGCAACAAATCCCTTTTCAAGGACCCAATCTTTTGGGCGCAACTAAAGCAGGACATTACCCAATACTTCGAAATCAACAATACGGGCGAAACTTCCATGAACACAATTTGGGAAGCGGGCAAGGCGACCTGGAGAGGACTACTAATTGGAGAGGGAGCAGCCAAAAAAAGAGAAAGATTATTGATAGAAAATAGGCTCCGGAACGAAATTGCGCAATTAGACCTTGCTGCACAGTCTGCTGACCAAGATAGACCGCAAAAGATCAAAGAGGCCAACTACAAGAGGAATGAACTGCGACAACTGGAGACGGATGGCGTTGCACGCAAGCTCCAATATCTTAAGCAGAAACACTATGAACATGGGGACAAAGCAGGCGCCTTACTAGCCGCAAGACTGCGAGGCCAACGTCAAGGGAAATGGGTGCCCACGATCCAAACAGAAGGGGATTCAGACGAACCACCTCCCCCCAGTGTCCCCGATGCTTTTGCTGACTTTTATGAGGAGTTATACAAGTCACATGCTACCTCGCATCCGGAAGCGATAAATGAATACATGGATCGAATACCCTTGCCCGCTATCCCGCCTGACACAGCACTTACCTTGGAAGCCCCCATCACAGGAGAAGAAATTGCAGAAGCGATCAAAAGACTTCTAATGGGGAAGTCCCCCGGAAACGACGGATACACGGCTGGGTTCTATAAAACCTTCAAAGACTCCCTTCTCCTGTTCATGGTCGACTTATTTAACAATATCCTGCAATCCGGCGTGGCACCCGAGTCATTTTCTGAAGCACTGATAACAGTCATCCCCAAAGAGGGTAAGGACCCGAAGCTGTGTGCCTCGTACCGCCCAATATCACTTTTAAACATTGATGCCAAAAGAATCCTTACTGTGAGGCTGGAGTCACATATGCCCGCAATAATTCACAATGATCAAGTGGGCTTCATCCTGGGCAGACAAGGAGCGGACTCCACCAGGAAAACCCTGCATCTGATCCATGAAGCCCAAACCTCATTGAGCAAACCGGCACTGCTCTCCATTGATGCCGAAAAGGCATTCGACAGAGTTGAGTGGCACTTCCTTGAGGCCACGCTACTGAAGATAGGCCGAGGTCCCACACTCTGTCGAGGGATTAAAGCAATCTACACTTCCCCGAGAGCATCGGTTGCAGTGAACGCCCAGTTCTCCCATTGGTTCCCTCTCAGCAGGGGTACGAGACACGGTTGCCCCCTCTCGGCAATACAGTTTGCACTGTCCCTAGAACCTCTCGCCGTGATGCTCTGAGCAGATCCAGCAGTGGAAGGGATTACGGTGAACGCCAAAGAATACAAATTAGCCTTATATGCGGATGACATTCTGCTCCATGTTTCAAATCCAACGTCTTCCATTCCACGAGCGATCCAGCTGATAGAAGATTACGGCATGCTCTCGGGATTCAAGATCAACAAATCTAAATCCACTCTATTCCCACTCCACGAACCATCCCCGGAACACCAAATCGCCCTCGAACACCTTGGGCTGATCATTGGAGGCCCAACTCTGAGATATTTGGGGATTAATTTGACGCAACATCTTGACAACCTTTACGAAGCTAACTTCCCCGAGCTCCTTGAGGCCCTTAAGGTCGATCTCAAAGAATGGAAACCATTGACAATCTCCTGGATGGGACGCCTAAACGCAATCAAAATGGTTACCCTCCCACGGTTCCTGTACCGCTTTCAGGTCTTGCCCATCACAATTCTGGCGCATTTCTTCAGACAAGTCAAAAAGGCGATATTAGAATTTTTGTGGAATGGAAAGAAACCCAGGATCCCCTATGAGGTTCTCATATTACCAAAGGACCTGGGAGGAGTGGGCTTGCCGGACATAGAACGCTACTATCAGGCCACGCAGCTCAGAATTTTAATCCCGCACCTGCAAGACAGGAAAGACCTCCAATGGGTCCAACTGGACAATAACATTTTCTTCAACGTAACGCTAGCAGAATGGTTATGGGTCCCCAGAAACAAATTATCGAGGAAGTTGCGCACCCACCCGATACTGAGCACACTCTGGAACATATGGAGGAAGGGGAAGGCGATGTTAGGAGTCACCACGTGGCCCTCGCCACTGAGCCATCTCTGGTCCCCCGGGATCAGAGAAGAAATCCCGGAACACGCTAGATATCAAGCTTGGTTTGATGCTGGTCTCGAGAGAGTCGGGCAGCTGTGGAGAAAAGGGAAATTCATATCAATAAGTGAATTGGAAGAAGCCCTCCAAATTCACCCGATACCAGTTTTCCTGTACCTGCGATTGAAAGGAGTCATTTCCAGAAAGGAGTGGAAGGCCACCACACAGAGAGAGCTCACGCCCTTTGAGACGATCTTGGATACCACTACCGCCTCCAAAGGCCTCATAGCATGAATGTACAGGGCTCTAATTACCAAAGATGACGCCCCAAACCACTGTCTCAAAGTGAGATGGGAGCAAGACTTTGCTAGAGAGTTTGATCAGAAGGCCTGGGACAAAATCTGTGAGACACCATCGAAGATATCAATTGCGGCCCAGTATAAACTGCACGCCATAAAATTACTCCACAGATGGCAGTACGATCCATACAGGTTGTCCAAAATGTTCCAGACCTCCAGCCCGAGATGCTGGCGTCAATGCGGTATGAATGCCGACTACTGGCATATGTGGTGGACCTGTCCCAAAGTCCGCATTTACTGGCAGGAGGTCCTGGGATGGATCAAACAGATGGACGGCATTGAGAGGGAAATGTCACCCCTCCTGATTCTCTTTGGCCTCGAAGAAGAAGATGACGAAATGGTCAGGGTGAAAGGTTTAACATCTTCCTTGTTACTAGCATCGAGAGCAGCTCTTGTGACGAAATGGAAAGCCCCACGCCTCCCCAATGAAAAGGACTGGATACAGATCGCCACAAACATCTACACGATGGAAAAGATAACGGCTATACTACACGACAAAGCAGCACGTCAAGAAGAAGCCTGGTATGACTTCACCGTACGGTACATCACATGTTCAGCAATAGACGACCCAACACAGCAAGAAAACTAGCACCGATCTAGCGCCATCACTGGCGAAAAGACGAAGAGCTCATTGTCAATAACCCTTGCCTGTCACAGACCACAATAGGGACCTATGTCTTTAAAATGTTCAATCTCGAATGTCACTCAGCCAACTACGATTCAGAATGGCAATGCCTCGAAGGAAGTGGACTCGCAACTCGGAAAATGGGAGGGAAGAGGGGGGAGGGGTGTTTCTATTTTCTCTTTCTCCTTTCCCTTGGTTTTCTTTTTTCCTACTTCCTTTTTGGATTTAACGAACAATAATGTTAACAAACGTTGTTAAGGTGGACTGGAATACCCTCATGAAACAATTGGTAATGCATAACATGTACCCACCTGTAAATTCGAATCCAACGTTAAAATTAATAAAATTCAAGTTTAAAAAAAAAGTCATAAAAGCGACATTTAACAGTACAATTCAATATCACATGATATCATAAAAAATCTCTGACTTAACAATTCATAAAAACAATAAGTAAAAAAAGGTTTAGGGGTCACAGCTGTGGAACAATTCATGAACCATCATCATACAATTGAAGTGTCCCAGCTTTATTGTCAATGGATCTGTATCTTCTTCAATCTCACTCACCATGCCCACACAAGATACCTACTGCTTGCATAAACTGCAAGCACATTGCTAGAATTAAGACATGTTAGTATGGCATCAAAGGTTGTCTGATAACCTCGGGCCAAGACTAATTGCTTTAAGAATCTATCCTCAGTGGGAGTGTTACTGGGCATAACAATAGAAAGTGGACCATAGTTTAATTCCCATTTCCACACACAATACACTTATTGCAATTGATAGGTCAACATAGTACACAAGTGTATTATTTTTTTTTCTGTACTTGATATCCAGGAACATAACACTTTAATGAAAGCCTGGATTGTCTTTCTATTATTATTCCCAGGTGGGGTGTTCTTTTCACCCTTCTGGTCGGGGCCTAACATAGGCTGGCAGATTAAAGCCCCTATAAACTATGTTAAGGTCTCGTATGATCCTGCACAAAGGTGCTTGCCACCCCATTCCATCAGTCATCTCAGGGGCTCTCTGGAAATTATTTTTGCTCTGTGAAATCAGTGTAACAATGGCAGTGGGCCCAAGTTCTCGTGAGCATATTGCTTTGTATAAGTGAGAGCCCTTCCTATAGTCGGGTTTCCAAGGTGGATGCCTTCAATCAACGTATGTGTGTTCACTCACTTTTGGCAAGGCAATGATGAGCAGGCAATACTGAGCAGATCATTCCCTTTCATTTTTTCAATGCATGAAACATAACTGATTAGTAAATGCTGACGAACAGGGATTATTCAATGTTCAATGTATGCCAGGTTTCCTTTATTGTAGATCTAAACCATCTACAAACCCCTTGCACTGTAGCCCTGTTTGACAGACAAGGTTACGCAGAGGAGAAGGATTGTGGAGGTTCATCCATTTGTCATATCCAGGTAGTTCTTCACAATGTACATAGGTATTCCTTGTATCCATAGTTTCCTCATCTTCCCTAGATAGTGACCTAAATGTGACTTTATCCCAATTAATTGTTGCACATATGATTGGTTTCTGATCATAGATTGTAATCATAATTAATTATGAAGTGAATAATGGGCCATTATTTGACTATTAGGTGAAATAACATTTACAAATCATGCTAGCATTACTGAAATTTAAAAAAGGAAAATATATTATTGACCTTTCAATGGGAGACCTCTGTGGCAATACAGATATCTCAGTGGGAATCTGGGATCAGACTAACGCATTATGTCTATCATTATGAGTTGGGAAAGTTTTACTGCATGCAGTAATTAGCAATAATTCACGTTAGACTTGAAATTACTTTCTTAAGCGGTGACTTAATGCAAATTGTTGGCATGCATACTTGTACATCAATTTTGACCTTTGTTTTTAAGGATGGATATGCATGGTGCTATTGAAGAATGTTTCACAATGCAGAAAAGGGTCATTATTGACAATTCTATGTATTGCATGCAACATGGATGAGACAGAGATGTGGATTTTGCAACCCGTACGGACCTTCACATACATATTTACTTTTCCTTCAGTGAAAGGATGTAGTTGCATAATGTTCATGAGATAGCTCAGTTTATAATCATATTGTATCTACTACAGCAGTATTCTGAGGAATTGAACATGGGGTATAGTCCAATACATTATAAATTAGTGGGTGGTAAAATCAATAAATATTTGGTGATACAACCCGCTCTTGCCATTACTGCATCATCAATAATGGCCTAAACACCTCTGCAAACAAAACTACACAGGAAATGTCCAATTATCCAATGTACTTTCACACTCATACGTGATGGTCACTGAAACAGTTGCTATGCACCACCAGTAAGGGTCATTGGATCACATTTTAAACAGAAGAGTTATGTAACTATATATTCCAAAATATATTTTATTTTAAGAATATGGTTGTATTGCTAACAATAAAACCTGGGCAAATTAAGCAGCTAACTTCTGAACCCTCAGAATTCCTGCCGATAAGGACAGGCCAATCTTGCCCAAACTTCCTTAGAAGTTCAGGTGGCTTTCATGTGAAGTTGATCTTCCAGGTTAGATAACATGCTTGTGAATTTTGATTTAATGATCCTTCTTACAGGCCTAACATTAAGCAGGAGATTGCTTGGAACTTTGCTAGTGTAGTTAGACAGGGAAGGAGCTACTCTGAGTTAAATTAGAGTGTTGCAGAGAGAGGCAGAATTAGACTAGTTTTCTTTATTTTCTGAGTGAAATGTCACAGTCACACATGATGATGTTGCTGTATTAGAGAATAAAATGAGTGTACAAAACACGTGCCATCTTTTTGTGAACTGGGATGAGAGAATTCCTGTAACCATCACCATACATGACATACACACGTGATGCTTGTTGTCTGTGACTACTACCAGAGAGGAGAACATCCAAGAGATAGTTTGTGACAGAAGAATATCTTCACTGCCAGTAAATTAATGTGTAATACATGTGCCACACTATTCTGAGCAGGGATGAGATATTCCCAGTGACCAACACCTTGCATGACATACACAGGTGACATTTGCTGTCAGTCAGTACTAGGTAGGGAAAACACTATGATTACTTGGGTCAGAGTGACTGCCTTCATTGGTTATAACTAAGTGTGGAATACATGTTGTGGCAGGGCAGGAGAGGATACAGTGACCAAGCTTCATGAATAACATGCATTCACCACTTGTTGTGAGTGAATACAAGGAAGAAGACTATCCAAGTTTGTTGGAGGCATGCAATTACAGGCTGTTTCTGTATCTGCTCTAGGTAAGAGAAGTAGAATATTTAATGCCAAAATCAGCTGGCCCTTGTATTGGGTCACTGAACTTTCATGGCATTTTTTTAAAAAATTTGGTTTTATTAGGTTTTACATAGAAGAAAAAGAAACAATGTTCTCGCATTCGAGAGTAAACAAACAATGAGTGTTCATACATACATATTTGTACGTCAAAATATTGTCAGAGAAGCAAACAAAGAGGAAGCAAACAGCAAGAGAACATAAAAATATTGTACCTGTTGGTACCCTATCATAGTATCGTACATTCACAGGTCGATCTGGCAACTAATTTTGACAGAGCACAACGAGTTACTTCTCTCGTTCTCGTTTAATCAATTCCCCCGCTCCTCCCCCCAGCCTCCGGGCTGGGTCTATAACTCCTAAATGAGTGTATGTCCGTGCATATATTCTAATTTTAATGTGTCTACAGGATCTGTACTTGATATTTTACTCCATTTTATTTGGGATCTCCTTTGTTGGGGGGCGCTCTTGCGTCTTCAGTTCAGTTTCTTTGGTCTTTCTCTGTGACGTCTAATCGTTTATTTCTGGGATTGAAGGGGGGGTCATTACTCTACCGTAGGGGCGCATAATTCAAACTAAGCTTGGGCGGCTTCTGCCCCATTCACTACCTCAGGTGCGTATTTATCCAGGAAGTCTGCCCATAGGGTATCACATTGAGACGATTTACCATGGAAGGATGCCGTTATTTTCTCCATAGTGCACATATTCATTGCCACATTAACCCATTCTTTTTCGGAAGGGGCTGTGGGAGATTTTCATTTTATTGTTAGAAGCGCTCGAGCAGCAAGCAACAGATGCGGGACCAGGCCCTGGACTTTTCTCCATTCATCCTCATCTTTTTCAAACCCAAAGAGAACTAGGTAAGGGTCTGCAAGTCTCTGTATAACATCTATGGCCCTGATCCATCCAAGGACTTTGTCCCAGTAAACCCTAATTCGTGGACATTACCACCACATGTGCCAATAATCGGCAATTATTCCACATTCACGCCAGCACAAGGGGCTAGTTGTTTGATACATTCTGGATAGCCTGCTTGAATCATATTGCCACCTGTGTAAGAGCTTAACAGCATGCATTTTATATTGAGAGGATATTGAGGTTTTGAATGTTGCGCGGCACATTTTATCCCATGTATCCCCATCTATGTCTATCCTCAGGTCCCTCTGCCATCTTACCCTGAGATGTTCTGTATTTCCTTTTCCCGCCTCTATTAATGTCTTGTACATGATGGAAATTAGGCCCTTCATGGTTGTTCTGGAATCGAGTAGTTTCTCAAAGGGGGTGAGTTCTCTACTCAAGTTCTCCTTCCATTCCTGTTTGGTCAAAACTCCTTTTATCTGTAAATAGTGGAATGTGGACAATACTCCTATTCCTAGCGCTTCTGTTAGCTCTGGCAGTGTTATGAAGGATTCGCTCCGCACGAGCTGACCCACCCGCTCCAACCCCGCCTCGTACCAAGTCTGGAATCTCTCAAGGTTGGGGATATGATTATTTATGCACGCGGCGGACTATAAGTGGCTTAGGGGTGACGGCCATGTGGTATTCTTTTTCATCTCTGCGCTCTCTTCCCATGTGTCCCAGATAGTTGCCAGTATCGGATGCGCCTTTGATTTAGCCCGTATTCTCTTTCTTGGGGCCCACAACCACTCTGAGACCGTTGCCGGGTGGAAGTAATGGTTATCCATTGCAATCCATTGTGGTTCGCTCTGGTTTTGTAAATGGGGATTAGCACTCGTAACTGGGCTGCCTTATAATATTGTTTGAGGTCCGGGAGGCCTACCCCACCTTTTTCCTTGGGTAGTGTCAAAGTGTTATATGCTATCCTTGCCTTCTTCCCTTGCCACAGGAATTGTACGATTGCCCTCTTAACCTCTAGAAAGTAGCTCTCTGGAATGTGAATGGGTAGCATTTGAAAGGAGTATAGGAATCTGGGGAGACAGACCATTTTTATTGCGTTAAGGCGCCCCAACCAGGATATTGTTAATTTGTTCCATCTAACAAGGTCCGCATGGAAGTTTTCAAGGAGTTTAAGAAAGTTGGCTTCGTATAGGGTTTCTATGCTCTTTGTAATTTGTATCCCTAGATATTTCAACTCATTGTGCTCGGTGCATAAGCCAAGAGGGGAATATTTGAGTTCATTTTCCTCCACGGAACCTTTCAGAGGGAACAGAATTGATTTAGCGCGATTGATCTTAAAACCGGAAATGCCCCCATATTCTTTGAGGAGGAACATGGCTCTGGGGACGGACGTCTTCGGGTTGGTCAGATGTAGGAGTATGTCGCCAGCATAAAGTGCCACTTTGTACTCTGCCTGTCCTAAGTGGATTCCCTCTATCTGTGTGTCGCCTCTCATCTTTTGTGCGAGTGGTTCAAGTGAGAGGGCAAATAGAATAGCTGACAGTGGGCATCCCTGCCTGGTACCTCGCTTTAGTTCAAACCACCTGGAATATTCTCCGTTGACGGATACCGACGCTCTAGGTGTTGTATATACTGCCTGGATTCCCCTTCTAAACCTGGGTCCTATACCATTCTTGCGCAGGAGGTACATTAGGTAGTCCCAGTTGACCCTGTCAAAAGCTTTTTCTGCATCGATGGAGAGCAAGGTTGGGTCTCCCACCATGTTTGCAGAGGCATGTATTAGGTGTAGTGTCTTGCGCATAGTGGCGGCTCCTTGCCGGCCTAGTATGAAGCCTACTTGATCGGGGTGGACAAGTTGGGGCATATGTGATTCAATTCTGGCAGCAAGGACTCTTGTGTAGATTTTTGCGTCTACATTTAACAAAGATATGGGGCGATACGATCCACATTTTTTGGGGTCCTTTCCCTCCTTTGGGATCACCGTGATAAGGGCCCTAGCAAAGGAGTCAGGTGGTTTGCCTGTTTCCAGGATTTCGTTAAATAGCTCGACCAAGAAAGGGGTAAGTTGGGCACTAAATGACTTGTAAAAACCAGCCGTATATCCATCCTCTCCTGGGGATTTACATTGGGTCAACCTTTTTATCGCATTTTGTATTTCTTCCCCCGTTATGGGGGTTTCCAGGCAGGCTGACTCTGTGGAGGATATTTTGGGCATTGCTATGTTGTTTTAATATGACTCAATGTCGTGCGAGTTCGGGACTGTCTCCGGGGTGTACAGCGCTTCATAGAAGTCTGCGAATGCTTCAGGGATAGTAGTTTTGCTAACATCCGTGTCGGGCTTCCCGTCCACTATCTATCGGACCCTGCATTCTGCTCATTGTTCCCTCAATCTGGCCGCTAATAATGCGTCTGCTTTATCCCCTTTCTCATAGAACCTTTGTTTTAATAGCAGGATTTTGCGGGTGATTTTATCATGCTCTAGAAGGCGGAGCTCCTCTCTTTTCTTCCTTGCCTCATCTATCCTACTGTGGTCTTGGGTGTCCCCCTCTTTAGCCTCTTTATCAAGCCGGTGGATTTCCTCTCTAGTTCTGTTTTCATTCAATGTTCTCTCTCTTTTTTTCCAAGCGCCCTCTCTTATAAGGATACCTCTCCAAGTTGCTTTCCCCGCATCCCAAATACCTTGCTTGGAGATCTCACCTGTGTTATTAATTCTAAAATATTCTGTAATTTCGGTTTCCAACTCCATCTGAAAGACAGGGTCTTTCCACAGAGTTTCGTTACACCTCCATTTTCCATTTTTACGCGGTAGATGCTCCCATTGGACATCGATGGTGACCATATCATGGTCAGACCATGTGATTGGGGTAATCTCTGAATGTTTTGAGTGATTGTGGACTTCTTTGGTGAGGTAAATGTAATCAATGTGAGTAAAGTTATTGTGTGGGGGTAAAAAGAACGTATAGGCTTTCTCATTGGGGTGCATTTGTCTCCATACATCAACCATACCGTACAGATTCATCATTTCGGCAAAACTAGTGTTTGCCTGTCTGGTAGTGTCTTATGGTGTGGGGTTTGTAGTTTTGCGGTCTCGTCTGGGGTCGGCCCATATGTTGAAATCCCCTCCCAAGATGGCATGGCCAGAGGATTCTAACATGATTTTGCAGATTGTTTTGGCGAGAAATCTCATCTGGTTCACATTGGGGGCGCAAATTGTGGTAATTGTGATAGGCACGTTTCCAATGGTTCCCGTCACTAGTAAAGCACGGCCCTCCATGTCTGACCAGGTTTTAGCAATATTGAAATCGATTCCTTTCCTAATGAGAATTCCCACACCCCCCTTCCTCAATGGGCCTGAGCCCCAGAATTCTATTCCACTTTGTGTTCCCAGTACGGGCCTCTCATTACCTTTCATGTACTTGGTCTCCTGTAAGAGGAGGATGTCAATTTTGGTGCGACAAAATTCTCTATAGACCAGTGATCTCTTGGTCGGTGAGTTAAGACCCTTGACATTGAGCGTTCCCACCCTTATGGAGCCCCTGCTTTGGGATTCAGCGGTGGCCATCTTTATACAGTCCGAGATTATGCACATCATTCATTTGTGTCCGCCGACTTGTTCTAATTTCAAGTAGCCATGTTACATTTTTGTACATTCGGTATTCTGCACTAGTCCATTCTTCAGTTTTCCCCTTAGCCCGTGTTCCCCTCCCAGTCGCCTCCCCCCTCCCTCCATGTGGTGACGTTCGACCGGTTTCAGTTGACAAAACTGTCCCGGCACTGAACCACTAGTTCAAATTACTAATTGAGCCCCCATCTTTCCCTCTTTGGTATCATCCTGGAGTTCCAGTTCGAGCATCAGTCAATGAAAGCTTACCTCAGACAATGTACATGCTCATCATTATCAAGCGACATATATGTCAAACATTCCATGATTATTGAAATTCAGTCACTGCCATCGGTTGATACGTTGCCTCTACAATATTTCCTCGAACCTTTCACCCTTTTATGCCTTGGGCCTTGGTTATGCCATGCCCTCCCCTCTCTTGCAGATTCCTGTCGATCTTCTCCATGGTCCTGTGTTCCAAGCAAATCCGATATGCATGTTTTAATATCTTTTTCTGAGTTCAGTCTGATCCTTGTGCTTTCGTGTTCAAAGGAGATCTCGTTCTTTCAGTATCGGGTATCTCGTTCTTTCAGCCACTTTGTGAGGGGTCTACACATTTTCCTGAGAGCTAAGGTCAGGGAGGAGAGATCCTGATATATTGTTATTTGTGCTCCCTCTAGGGTGATGGTGCCTCCACTCCTCGCTTTCTCAAGGACTCTAGTCTTATCTTGGTAGTGGTGGAACCGCGCAAGTACTGACCTCGGGCCCCCAGGCGGGCCACCTGCTCTATGGATGCGTTCTGTTTTGGGCTCATCAATGTCGTCATCTGTTACGAGAAGTTTGATAATATTGTGAAGCGTTGTTTTAAGGTCTGCCTCCGACTTCCCCTCCTGCTCTGGGATTCCGAAAATGCGAAGGTTGTTCCTTCTCTCCCAATTTTCAAAATCGTCCATCTTAAGCTTGATCTCCTCTTCTCTGTCCTCCAGACTCGTTATTCTGTGAGCCAGTTGCGTCTCTAAAGTGTCTATTGAGGCTTGGTTGTTTTCCACTCCTTCAACCCTGTCTTCTATTTTATCCAGCCGTTGCGTGAGCTTGTCAATTTTGCCGCCAATACTGGCACTCATATTTTTTATTTCAGTCAGTAGCGCCGCTATGTCCCCTTTGGTGGCGGTAGTTTCGGCACCCGGAGTCGGTGTGGAAGCCGTCTTGGGGTCGGTGGTGTAGGAAGCAGTTGGGTTGTAATCGTAGGTGGCTAGCTTCTGCTTCGCATTCATACACCTGGTTCAAGACGCCCGATGCCGCTTCTCAAGTTTGGGGTTGAGGTGGCACGACCACCAGGAGAGTATGTGAGGAGGCACACTCCCCAGGTTTGGGGGCCGAACCCTCAGTCCTGGTGAAGTCATTCGCCCGTGTCCTGGGCTGTTCCCCTTTCTTGTCCGCCCTGAGATATGTGTCACTGGGTGAGGAGCGCTAATTACTGGGTGCGTTCGCACTCTTGGTTTCTCCAAATTTGGTCTCTATCTGTCTTCTGATTTTCCCAAGATCTGAGGGGTGTCGCTCTCTGTGGGTGGATACAGCGTGGTCCCACGTGTATATGAGTGTATTACAGTCTTTACTTTCGTTCAATGCCTCCCCTCTTTTACTTCCAACTTATACACAAGGTTCACAGAGTGCCTACGGCTTATCTTATGTCTCCTGCTGAATGTACCATGCGTTTTCGCATGCGAGGCCTCCGTTATAGTATGATATCCTTTATGTTGGTTGGGGCTGCTTATGAAATCCCCCCTTCCGGGTACACTCACCCCGCGAGAGAGGGGTCTCTCTTGCTCCGTGTAAGCGGGCACGGGGGCGCGGTCACTCGGCCCTCGCAACCGCTCTGGTAGTATTGTTCTCGCCTGCGGTCGAATGGCGATTCTCACAATGGGCCTGGTTGGACGTGGCTGACTCTCCGCGCGGAGCGCCGGGTATGTTTGAGCGGCGCCGCTATGGGCTGCGTTGAGGCTGAGAGGGCCGGGGCCGCATAGTCTTTTGGTCCGGGGGTGGATTCAACTCACCGCGCAGAGGCGCCGTGTTGTGTTTGATGTTGGTTGCTTGTGATCGCCTTTTCAAATCGGTCGTGATGGTTCCGATCGATGTTTCCTCTCCAACAACGTTTCTCAGCTTCCCTCCAGGCCGATCCTATCCCTGTACAAGTTTCCAGTCACCTCCGTAGTCTTCTGAAGTTCACGTGCGTTGCGCAGTTAAGCCGGCGATCAGGACCTTCTATGTTTCTCCACGAATACTTGCACGATTTTCGCCGGATTTATTTTCATGTCATGGTAGACGTCCTCTCCCACACCATTCTTTCGAGCGTACTTAAGGGAGGGGGTCTCAAGCAGGGGCTCAATCCACTTTTCTGGGACCTCGGGACGGAGCTCACATGAAGGGGTTGTTCATCCGTGCACCCCCTGGTGGCCAACTCCATGGCATTTTTAAGGTCCTGATTTGCCAGACAAATCTCTCTGAGTGCTCCAGTGGAACTGATTGACTTGATGAATTTGCTCTTACCACCTAAACTCTACCTTCAGTTGGATGAATCCTGAATATGGCATTTGGATCGACTTTTGAGCTCAGCAAGCAAGGGAGGGTTTGTTCAGGACCTTTGAGCTTAGCTGGTGAATGTTAGTGCTTTGTCCATTTTGCATTGTGACCATAATGTATTTTCAATTAAAGATTGTTCAATTAATTTTAAAGGTGTTTCTTTTAACCTGAGGCTAACCATGACTTTGTATAACTTTATTTTAAATAACGATTTTGATGCTTGAAATGTGCCTTTTGGTTTGCATGGGTGTGTATTGAGTGAGTGTGTATCGATATGTGTATATATTTATTTTCTGTGA
The DNA here is from genome assembly GCF_040938575.1 of Ambystoma mexicanum. Lineage (NCBI taxonomy): Eukaryota > Metazoa > Chordata > Amphibia > Caudata > Ambystomatidae > Ambystoma > Ambystoma mexicanum. Next base: position 663,218,376 of record NC_090932.1, read on the forward strand.
AAAAAATAGATTAAGGGTCACTATGGTGGCAGCACATACTCTAAAAAACCATAGCAATGTGTCAGTTATGTTAAGCTACACAACCATAACTGAAGCCGCTACTGTACATTGTTGATATGACGCAATGGCATAAAAATTGACATGACAAATAGCATCATAGATGACATCACTGATGATATTATATATGACATTACCAATCCGTAAACATTATGCAAAAGCACTTACTAGTTGTATTTAGGTGATTGCAGTGTTACAATGTGTATGCTTAAGCTGTGTTGTACAACTCTACAGACAGCATTGAGATAGAGACTAACTTTTGACAGTTCAAGCTACTGATGGAATCACTGGTAGTCCATCAGTATACATAAAAGAAATGTACTGTGTAACAAAAAACAATGGCAATTGGACTATACATACACATACACATTTAATATTGGAAAGCATTGGTGTAAGTACAGTATATTACAACAGTCTGTAGGGGTGAAATGAATATGTTCTGACCATAAAGTTGTCAGTTGAATCCACACACAGTAGAAATGTCATTCAGAAAGTATCAGAATTCAATAGTCATGTTAATGCTTAGTACTTTATTCATCTTGCACTTGTGAGACATGATGTGCATGGTATGGCTGTACCTGCAAGGTCCTTTGCATCAAATATATAATGTCTACTGTATTTCAATTAAATATCACTATATGATGCCTAGCAGAATTAATACATTTATTTAAAATAAAGTATGCTTAAACTCTTTTAGCGAGTAACTATTTCTTTACATTTTTTTTCAAGTAACTGGCAAAAGAATACTTCTTGGCACACACTTTCTTTTTCATATTATTCCATAATGCTTAAAGAACTGCTTACAAAAATGAAGGGGCAATGAAAATATTAGGGAGGAGAACAAAACAATCAATGTGCTCTGAGGTAGCAAAAAAGCTGACACACTATGTTCACCAACAGAGGAACTTGGCAACACTCCACTAAAAAGCGGCTTTGTTTAAAAAAATATATATTTATTGTGCTTATGGTTTTAAAAGACAAACCTTACACAGGTCACAAAATATATACAATTATATAAGAAAAAAGAGAAAAAAGAAAAGTTAATCTTAATCTAAACAAGAATAAAACATATCAAAGTACACATAGTTTTTAAATGCAACAATTTGGTCTTTCAACTAAAAGAATGTAAAGCATGTTTAAGAACATGTCAATATTATAAACGCGTGCAATTCATGAGTCAATCTATTCTTAATTATTATGGTCCATGCATAGAAAGAAATGTGTCCCACATACAAAGTATAGAATTTAGAATGTTAGAGCCATGTCCCTCTTCCCCAGTTTATTTACAGGAAACATATGTGTAAAACCTAAGGCACAGCTCACAAACTCCATACAAAAGGCATCATAATAAAATGCTGAGATTTTTGCCAAATTATTGATAACATCTGCCAAAGTATCTTTTAAAAATATAATTAAAGATACAGCATATATCACTAAGCATCAACACAAACATCAGGTAAACAGACACATTAAGACTCTTCCGAGGGCTATTATCATGGATACATTTTCTCCCTGCATCATTCTAGCCCACACGAGCTCACCTGCATCAGACAAAGGTAAATATTCAAATGTACTTAAGTGTCAGGATCTCTGAGTAAAGTTCTTGTTACAATATATCATAAGATGCTTTAATGACTTGGGTAATGTTTTCATCACCACACCATCTGCAGATTCATTTATCGTTGGTAATACCAAATTTAGGACCCAAACAATCAAGGGTTGATATTTGGATTAGTTTAAATCTGATGTACCTGTTTCTCATTGTATTACATGGGAACAAATGATTGTATATTGATAACATTAACCTTTTTTATTTCAAATAGTAGGGATAAGAATTCACTTTATCAGTAGTTAAGCACCAATCTCTGTCATAACATTTCTTCTTGACATTTGTGAGATTTGCAGCCAATTCATGTACATCTGTGCCCATTTCAGACAAAAGCACGTCTAGTGGACAAATAACATTATGCAGAGAGTCTACTTTGTTATCATCTAGGATCCTTTAAAGGTCCTCAAATAAGCTAGATGAAGGGGATCATATATATTACCATATTAAGATAGCTTCCTCCAATTTACTTAAGTTTGAAGGGATATAAGTCCCAACTCATAGCGCAAGACACAGTTCGGAATAGATGATTGCAATCCCCAGAACCTTTTCCAGATCATGCCTACCATGGCATTTAAAAAATGTCCCATGTCAAAAAGGCCGCTTTTAGGTAATATATTAAAGCTGAAAAAAATGTTAATGTTGGGAGTATGGACAATATGCAATATGTTAGATAGATACTTTCAATTGGACAGAGAGAGGAGACATTGTTGCTTTTAAATTTGCCTGGATAGATTTTTCTGACAAGTTTTGCTGTTTTGTGAAACCCAGATATTTAAGACAAGATACTCTCTCCAATTTAGTGTCACCGAACATCCAGGTAATTATTTCAGATGTTCTTTCGTTTGAAAAAATGATAACTTTTAACTTGCTTCCTTTGACTAAAAGGTTGTTGTCTATTGCGTAAGAATTAAAAACCTACAGCTTCCTTTGTAAGTCAATTGGAGTTGCGGCACAAAAAAGCAAGCTATCCACAAAAGCCAGCCAGTGTTTTTTCAGAAAGCTCAATATTGCCAGAAATAAATGTACAGATTCCCACAAGTTATTGATGTCCGAAATGTACAAGTTAAAGAGTAGTGATGCAAGGGTGCATACCTAAGACCAATAAAGATATCAATTGGGCAATATAGAAGGCCATCCACACTTAATCTAATTCTTATCTTTGTTTTATCATTGAGAAGAGCAACTAACTTCACCAATGATTCTGAGATGCCCCAAGTTCTGAGTTTTGCAGACAACTTCTCTTGATGTACACTATCAAAAGCTCTCTTAATTTCCATGCTTGCAAAGTACATTGATAGAGCTGTACACCGCTTAGTTGTTGCAAATAAGTGGGCAAGAATGGACCCATTTCAGGAAGTTCCTAATCATTTACGAAAGCCCACGTGAAATTTAGTGAGCATATTTAAATTTGTAACCAGCCAATCGAGTTTCTTTACTAATAAGGCAGCAAAGACCTTGCTAGGTGCATCCAGAATCGCGATCGGCCGATAATTTCCTGCGTCTCCCTTTTTATCAATTGGAATGATATTTGAGCAATATCATGAGAGTGAACGTTTCGTGTTTCCAACAATTTCCATAAAGTTTGTGTATAATATGGAAGACCAAAAGTTTCAGTTCATGTTTTAATGTAACTGTGCCCAGACTATCTGGACATGGGGCTTTAGATGGTTTCATTTTTTGAAATCATCCCATAGATCTAATCAATAGAAAGAACCGCTGTCAAATCTTTATGTTGGCTAAAGTATTTTGCCCATAGCGATTCTGGGATAATGTTAACATAGGACTGCTGTCAATTATTGAGTGGCTTATTTGTAAGTTCCCAGAATGTAGATGATTTACTTCCTTTTAGTAAGAGGAAACATTTTCAGCTATCAGCTACTTGCAATACAGCCTCTAGTCTCTTTATAAGTAGTATATATGTTTGGAGAGCCGTCTTCTTTCCCAGAAAATAGGCTTAAGATCTAGAGCCATATAGGTTATTCAAGTTTTTAATAGTAGCCCTCTTTTGCCTTATTGCTACAGCAGTCCTTTGATTGTACACATGGATAATATATGTTGTAACAGATGTTATGCCTTTTTCAATTACCTTAGATACAATATGTTGTACAGTCCCTCTGTAACCAACATCCCCTAGACTAAAAACATGATTGTATCTCATCTCAAGGTCTAGTGCATTATTATTTATTTTTCTAAAACTAAAATTCCATTTCACTTTGTGTCCTACAGCTAGGGTCCACTGCACTGCTGCATCTCTGCACAAGCAGAAATACTTGTAATACATCATACATTTACATTTTTGAGCTGTTATTTCTCATCTTTATTGGCATTCAAAGGAACCATAAAACAATGCATTGGTCATGTGTGTTGTATCATCTTTCAGAATACATAAAAAATAATGTGAATTATACTGTCCATATGGTGGCCTACAAAGGAAATCTAAAGAGGAACAGCAAGCCACCACTTGACTTTGACATAAATAGGTTGCAACAACAATCTTTAACACGAAGAGCAGAGACTTGTGGGTGCAGGTGGGAGGGATGAACAACAAATGGCCTGATTCCTGAAGGCAAGAGAGCAGATATGTGCAAAAAGAACAGATTGAGATGGAATGCACCTACAACTGCCTTACACTGCTGAAGCCATGCGAGAGGGCGAAAGTCAATGTCCATTAACCATTTGGAGATCTATTATCAGTCATGTCATGTGGTTGTTGGAGAATGCTGCCAACCATAACACAATTAGCTTGAAATAACTGCAGGTTAGTTAATGTCGGTCTTTTTCAAAAAGGCTTGCATGATGAATATTGATCAGTATTGATGGGAGAAATTCAGGGCTCATATCCGAGATATGCAGAATTTAACGGCACATGCAATACCTTAATTGTTTCCAACCTGTCCCACTAGGTGATGTGGAAGTGAAAACATTTCTTCATATTGTCCTTGAATGTACATAGTATGGGGATAGTGTAATGCCGAATTGTCAGCAGGAGGGTGACATGCAGGTGAATAGAACACCTAGATACTTTAGGTGTGACCAAGTCCAACAAAATTATAGTAGGGAGGCCTCAACCATTTAATAGAAGATCTCTCTTTGCACAGTTTGATTAATAAACCAATAGGGAAGAGTTTCCAATTATTAGGGCCATTAAAAGTGGCAAGGATCTAATGGGATTTAGTGAGGTGAACTAAAACATAGTCTGCATATGCAGATATTTTGAAATGACAATGCAATTTTGAAACTCTTAATGTTGGGATTCTTTCTGATAAACATCAGAAGTGGCTCACATGATAGGCTACATATAATTAGGACAGAAGGGGAAGTACCGTCTGGTTCCAAGATTGTTTTAAAACTATGTGAAATTTGACAGACCGTTGGTGCTAAATTTGATAGCCTCTAACACCTTCAACATAATGTGCCATTCAATCTGGTTGAACACCTATTTAGCATCAATGGTGTTGCCGAACACATGGTTTCTGTAGTAAACCTTGAGTTGGATAATGTTTCTGCACAAACCCCTCTTGGTTACTCTATTCTCAACCTTCTGGGCTTGTCTTTAGCAACCTTTCAGTTTCTTTTTTTTCCAAGCCTGCTGGGACATCTAATTCCCCAGCATCCTGGGCCTCACATACACTCTCTTATCTCCTGTTGTCTGCAAATTCCAGAGGGTTTCCTACATTCTCCAGTGTTAAAGGAATGGTTTGGTCAACATTTTTTATTGTCCCTACGGGTCACGCGAAAAACAGGCACCAGGGCGCTGCCATTTTGTGATAATCCTATCACTCGCCCCATCGCCCTGGCTGACCTGCTTTTGCGGCACTAAATCATATCCCCCGCCCCTGAGCCTGACATTATCAAAACATTCATATTCCCCGCCTCTCTCCGTGACGTTACTGTGCTGCGTAGGCAAACGCGCCCATTCGTCTTCTACGCGACTTCACACAGAACCCGGAAACCAACACAGATCAACTCACAACACAGCGCGCCACAATTCGGAATATGAAACTGTGCTTTAAAATCAAACAGCAATACGGTACATTTGGTAAAGTACATTTATTTGACATTAAATGTTTAGAGAATATTCAGCAATTGGCATATTACATCGGAATGGAATTTATTTTCTTTTCTCTCGATCCGCAAATCCGGAAAAGTTTATCGTGAGTCACGCGCTGTTCCTTTATGGTACACATGGTGTTGGTTTTCGTTGAAAGAAGCACTTTGGACGCATGGTGAACCGCAAGGCTGTTCCATCAACTAGGCACTAGGCCACCGTAAAGGTCGATATGTTGCTTCTAGCCGCTAGTACCACATAAGGGCATATGGCCCCTTGGCGATCGTCCCATAAAATGGTCAACGTTGTGCAGTGTTTACAAGAAGCTGCAGCTGGCGGTTGAAAAATCCGTCTGCCGGGGTCTGGAATAGGTGGCAGTACGGTAGGATGTACCTGTTTAGAAAACATAAAAATTGAAATTAGTCTCACCAGCGATCTTTATTACTATTATTCATTTTATTTATTACGGGCAAGCTGAAACTATTTGCTTGCGAGGATAGTGCAATGGAGTATGTTCGGCTCTAAAGTCAATGCGAAAACTAACAAATTGAGGGAAACACACAAACTAATGATTTTTTTTACCGTTGAACCACTGAGAAACGACAGTTTGTCTACATGCGTCTCGAATGGGCACATGCATGCCCATGTGCCCTGTAGAAAGACAATCCCACAAATGTTGTACTTGCTCTTCATTCATTCATTCATTCATTCATTCATTCATTCTGGTATAAAAGCGTCTAAAGAGTTACTTACATTATATTTGCCATTTCCATTGTATCTCTGTATAAAGCAGTCCGTAAATCCCATTGTGTTCGTGCCAACGATTTTTCATATACTGAACTAACATGAAACTCGGGCTAGTTTCAGAATTTTCAGCCTTATCGTCTCTTACGTTATTGCCCCCCCTCCTTCAAATGAAGTACTTTCGGCATGGTCCCTGTCTCTCAAGGTCAAAAAACAATAGAACCTTATACTGCCAGTGCGATTCGCGGGCCTCTTCAGCCCGCGAGCAAAAAATCAAAACCGCTGACCTTCACTCTGCATGAGCGTACATTCTTACTTTGCAACATCCCGTGTAAAGCCATCTGTGAGAACTTGAATTTTCGACTCCGTCTTTGTACTAGGCCTCAATGTGCAAATGCAAACTGGCTTCTCTCCCATCTGCAACGCGTTCTAAAGCCCCCAATTTTGTCCTCGTTGTCCACGAGCTTTCCAGCCCTAGAGAACCATAACTATGGAAACATTGACTTTTTGGGGGAAGGTCAGGGAAAGTATAAAGTACCCGAGGAGTTGAGTTGAAAGTGAGATTTATTGTTTATTTGTTTTATTATTTGCAATACGCAAGCCTCCCCTCGGTTAACAGTGCGCAGCATTTACATGAGATTGTGAAACTTAGATACAGCAACAAAAATATATACATACACATATTCACAAGGTCAGCGATATGAGGTGAATAGAGAGAGAAGTCAAAGAGGACACCCATGTTGTTCGCCACCCAGGATGGTGAATGTAGGGTTTAGGGTTAGCATACTTTGTATGCACCCTGTACAATAACATTATTTTCAAAAAGACAATCAGATTACAATGATTTATTTAAACCGGGATTTGAACTTCTCAACGACCTCTGCTTTGGGTGGACATGGCACAGTGGCAATGTTTGGTGGCAATGCATCAGTGCTCTGCACAGAAACGCTCAAAATTCCATATCTGTACTTCTCTAGTACACTAACAATAAGGCCTTTAACAAAGTTAAACTCCATTTCCTCATATACTGGTTTCACCACCCATTTCTTACTTCTTTTTCCAAAGGTCGTAGTGTAGCGAGGCATCCCTACATTTCCCGTAGTCCTAGACTGTTCACGGCCCACATTCTCATTATGGGCCAAGACCGCTAGTAGAGTCCTATGTTTCATGCACTGTATGCCGAAATGCAATCGCTTTGACCTGTACTTTAGGCACATATTGTGGAACACCTCCAATTCTCCTGTGTGACCGAATTCTGTCAGTCCCCTCAAATCTCTTGATAGAGTTTTATCGAAAACAATCTTCTCAATGGCTTTGTGTGTAGGCGAAGATGCAATCAACCACTTCTTCTTCCGTGCCTCCTCTGTGGACAAAGGGCCATGTTCACATTGGTGGAAATGTTGGTTTTCTGTCCAGCGGTGAACATTGGTACAGTGGTGCATCAGTGACCGCCATTTTTCAAGTAGGATTTCCACTGACCCTTCACAAGTTTTGGAGCTCCACCAAAGATGGTTGCTGATAGACTGGGACCACTGTGAAATACTTAAAAAACCTTTTTTTTCCCTGCAGCCGAGATTTTCTTATTGATTGATTTAGCAAGATGCCATACGTCAAATTGATGTTTAATATGCGGAACTGCTCTCTCATTGTCTTGGCAATTGAAACGTGTCTGTCCGTGGCTATGAGGTCGATGTGCATTCCCCTTGATTGTAGATATTGCAATGATTTTATAAATCCTAGTTTCTCCATGGCCACTGAGACCAGGGACATTGGGACACCTGCATGACCACCAAACTCAAAATGTTCTTACTATCCATGTCCTGAAAGTGGTAGTTGCAGTACTTGGCAGAAAACCCAGGGCTGTCTCACTGTCCATCGACGGCTAGCCTGAATCGTTTCCCTTCTAATGTACTTGCTAGAGACAATTGTTCAATTTTCCAAGCATCGCTAATGGCTGGAAACAGATAATCATGTTGGTATTTGTAGTACTGCGTTTTAGAAATGAAATGGAGTCCCACAAACTGAAAGAAAGACTCTAACTTTCTAAACTGGACCCAGTAAAAAGTGAGGCAGCTGCACACAGTAGATTGCCTGCTGGCAGCTTCCCCAGCATCGGTTGTGCAGACCATGAGAACGCATGATTTAATCTACAGGCGGCATGTATTTTGACGTTACTGCCTTGTTTTTGACGAGTCACATGAATCAATGGCTCCCCACATACTTCCCCTCCAACTGAATGCCCACATTTCAGCATACTTATAATATGCATCAAACAACTGTCGAATACTATGTATTTGCCCTCTTTCATTAGAATGTCATCCGGCATGAAAGTTGTTTCGGACTGTGCCGTTGAGGACATATCAACACATTTGAAATAAATATCGCTGCTATCAAGTTCTGATGCGTCGTTGGGTGCTGCTGCTGGTTCATTCTCTGTCATTTCAATATCTGTTACTTCAGCATTGATGGGAGAATACAACAATGTCGACAGCTTTTTGGGTGGCATTTTTTGGCAGGTGTAGATTGTGTGAATTGATCTGCGATTACTTGAGAGCTATCTTCAATACATTCAGTATCATCTTCTTTTGGTGGTGCGGTCGAAATGTAGCAATGGTCCAATAAAACTTTACTGGATTCTCCGGACACATTCAATTCATGTTCTGGGTTCTGGCCATTGGACATGAGCATCTCGAGTCTCAACACGCCACGTCTGAATTAATAGTTCCTCCATAGTGTAAATGGTCTGGCAAGCAACATCTCTCATTTGCTTCACTGTCTGTGTATACCCACGGGTAACTAGAGGACGGATTGGAAAAGGGATGTTCATTTTAAACACAATATAATGTATAGTACAATTGACAGGAAAAAACATAATATAGTCCCCAACACAAAACAATTCCTAAAATTATGAACTGTTTGTAACTAACCTTATTTTTGTTTCTTTTCTTTGCAACTTTCTTGACTCGAACTTCAACATATGCACGCTGTTGCTCCGATTAGTTTCCGCATGTCTTCCCTTCTTCTTGCGCTGCAACAACTATATTTTCTGGATCCGCATAGACAGCACAGAATGACGCTCCATCGACTCCCTGAAACGTAGTACTTTCATTACTATGTATCACAATATTGAAAACATAAAACACACGTGAGGACGAACACACAGGTACATCTCAATAGCTAAACACAAATGAAACATTGTGTAGAACAATCAAACGACAAGTATTCGAGCTCTGATGATCTAGTTCGATGGAACTGTCAGTATCCATACCTCTGGCTCCCCATGGACTGCCATGAATGGTTGTATTGGAGAGGAGGCATCAGCAACTCCCTGAAACACAGTACTTGCATTAGTATGGTTTTCAATATTGGAAACATAACACACACTTGGGGTCGACGGCACAGGTACATATAAAGAGATAACCACAAATGACGCATTGTTTAAAAGAATCAAGGAATATCTAAATATGATCAGATTTCATCGACTTATTTCTCCGATTTCTTTACATCTGCATCACCTACAAGGGATGTTGTAATTGTAGAGGAAGCTCTGTCGTCTCCCTGAAACACAGTACTTGCGTTAATAGGGAAGAAAGTATAGCAAATGGAATCACGTTATATGATGACGCTCGATGGAGCTGTCAGTATCCATACCTCGTGCTGCCGAAGAATATGTAGGGATGTTGTAAATGTAGTGCGCACTTCCGAAAGCTGTTGCGCCGATTCGTATATGTAAGGTCCCGCTTCCACTTCCCCTGGAAGTAATTGAATGTCAGGCTCTGCATCAAGTGCAGGGGTTGACGCTCCATCAGCTGCCTGAAATATAGTGCTTGAATTAGTAAGGATTACAATATTGAAAACATAACACACACTTGGGGTCGACCGCACAGGTACATATCAATGGCTAACAATGAATGAAACATTATGTAGAACAATCAAACGACAAATATTCCAGCTCTGATGATCTAGTTCGACCGAGCTGTCAGTATCCATACCTCGTGCTGCTGAAGAACATCTAGGGATGTTGTCAATGTGGTGGACGCTTCAGCATCTCCCTGAAAGACAGTACTTGCATTACTATGGATAACACTAATTATAACTGAAAACAAACACAAGTGGACGAAAACTAAGGTGTATATCAATTGGAAAGCACTAACCAAACATTCGGTAAAATAATTACACTATACAATAAAAATATTACTTGACATGCATAAAACAAGTCTGTAGCGGAATAGCCAAGTAAGATTACCTGATACGCGCAAGAAGTGGTTGATAACTGCGAGCACGTCACGGATGTAGAATGTTCGTGCTTCAGATTCAAGGGATAGTCAAGCAGTTGTAAAGGTAAATTATTGATTGATAATGAAATGCCAATATTAAAAGTTGCCATGTAAGGCGACAGAATACTTGAGAGTAATGCTATTGAAAATGGCAATATGACACAGTTCCCTGTGCCCATATATAGATTTCGTTTGTGGGTTATGAAATCGAAAAAGAATATATTGATAAATGTCATTATTCAAAAAGCTATACACTCATATCAATGTTGAAAGTATTACAGGGGACACAACACCTAAAATATCAATGAATCCATTCGGCTACCTACACACTACCGCAAGGCCTAAAGCTAAATCCGGACACTTGACTCACCAGTGGTGGAATGTGGACGAATAGAGTGGGAATAGCGTTCGCGAGCAATTTTCGTGTCGTTCTCTGTTTATTCTTCTTTGGTACCCAAGATGTTGTGTACATGTTCGAGGAAAAGTGCCGGCTGCAGATGCGGTATCGATCACCCCTCTTGTCCTTCAAGACTTGTTGGACTCTACTTTCCAGCTCATCCAGTGCATATCCGCAATGTCTGACCCATTCTCTTATTCGATCAACAGTTTTCAGGAATACATGCATTGTAGTGCCTTCAGATTTAGCATGGGTCTTCGAAGGGCAACCGCTAATCGAACAGGCAGGCATTGTTGAAAATTCTGAAAAGTAAATATCGACATTATTATACAATCTTGATGAATAAAAATGTGATACAAAAGTAAATGAACCATACAATGTTCAATGCAAGGTTTGTTTTGGTTGCAGAAACTGTACCAGTTCATCATGTGCGGCTTAGTATTTGCATAAGTTGCAGAAATTTATAAATGATGTCACTAAACTCTGAACATGTGACTCGTCCCTTGGATGTTCTGTCTTGCACGAGAAGGAAACATGCTTACATTATAGACTGGACCCCCGAAGGATGCAATTCGATGACAATTGACACAGATGAAAAAATAAATAGATCTATTGATAGCATAACAATGGAAACTCAAGTCAATATCAATGAGACCAATGAACATAGCACTATTGAGTACTCTACTCGCAAATAGAAATTTAAAAATCAACGAAATATGACTCGGATGCATGGCCTTACCTTTACCAACAAACAGTTGGATTCAGCAAGCCGAGCAGCACGTTGCAGGAGAACAGGTAGATGGCCACAGGTAGCACACTGACGAGTTTGCTTGAAGCGGTCACAGAAGTTCACGGATAGCACGACGACAAGCAGATTAGCATAGATCTCAGTGGTTCTCAGGGAGCACGTTCAGGAGTTGACTTGCAAAGCACAAAGTGTTCTCATGAGACAAGTGGTTTATAAAGTATTACAAACAGGGGTGTGTTTGTGAATGAATGACGTGGTATTATGTGGTTTGCCGGGGGCCGGCCAGCGTGAGGGGGGGGGTCCTGGCCGGACACACAGGGTCTGAGGAGGCCATATGAGTGATGGCCCCTTAGTGTGGGATACCTTTTGAAGTGTACCTGGTGTTTGGCACCTTGGCCATTCGCGCCCCTGACAGCCCCCATGGCAGCGCGCATCCACTGGTGCAAACCGCCTCTGATAGAGGGGGGTGGGATGGATGGGCCTGGGGCATGCAGATAAGGCACAGGAAGACTGCTGAATGGAGACACACTTATGTGGATTGCAGTGGGGTGGCCTGCTTCAAGGGGGAGCCCTGCCTGGAGACACAGAGTCTCAGGAGGCCATGTGAGCGATGGCCCCTTGGCGTGGGATACCTTTTGAAGTGTACATGCTGTTTGGCACCTTGGCCGTTATCGCCCCTGACAGCACACCTTGGCAGCGCTTATCCCCTGGTGCGAACTGCCTTTGATAGGGGGTGGGGGGGTGGATGGGCCGGTGGGCGTGCAGACAAGGCACAGGAAGACTGCTGGATGGAGACACACTTATGTGGATTTCAGGGGGCAGCCTGCTTCAATGGGGAGCCCTGCCTGGAGACACAGAGTCTGAGGAGGCCATGTGAGCGATGGCCCCTTGGCGTGGGATACCTTTTGAAGTATACATGGTGTTTGGCACCTTGGCCGTTCGCGCCCCTGACAGCCCCCCATGGCAGTGCGCATCCACTGGCACAAACCGCCTTTGATAGAGGGGGGTGGGATGGATGGGTCTGGGGCGTGCAGATAAGGCACAGGAAGACTGCTGAATGGAGACACACTTATGTGGATTGCAGGGGGGTGGCCTGCTTCAAGGGGGAGCCCTACCTGGAGACACGGAGTCTGATGAGGCCATGTGAGCGATGGCCCCTTGGCGTGGGACACCTTTTGAAGTGTACATGCTGTTTGGCACCTTGGCCGTTATCGCCCCTGACAGCACACCTTGGCAGCGCTTATCCCCTGGTGCAAACTGCCTTTGATAGGGGGGGGGTGGATGGGCCGGTGGGCGTGCAGACAAGGCACAGGAAGACTGCTGGATGGAGACATACTTATGTGGATTTCAGGGGCGGCCTGCTTCAATGGGGAGCCCTGCCTGGAGACACAGAGTCTGAGGAGGCCATGTGAGCGATGGCCCCTTGGCGTGGGATACCTTTTGAAGTATACATGGTGTTTGGCACCTTGGCAGTTCGCGCCCTTGGCAGCCCCCCATGGCAGCGCGCACCCACTGGCACAAACCGCCTTTGATAGAGGGGGGTGGGATGGATGGGTCTGGGGCATGCAGATAAGGCACAGGAAGACTGCTGAATGGAGACACACTTATGTGGATTGCAGGGGGGTGGCCTGCTTCAAGGGGGAGCCCTGCCTGGAGACACAGAGTCTGAGGAGGCCATGTGAGCGATGGCCCCTTGGCGTGGGATACCTTTTAAAGTGTACATGGTGTTTGGCACCTTGGTCGTTTGCGCCCCTGACAGCCCACCATGGCAGTGCGCATCCACTGGACTTGTTATGGACTTTTGTTTTTGTTAAACTAACCTCTTTTTTATACTTTATATAGTTATACTTCGCCTTTGATAGGGAAGAGGGGTGGATGGATGGATGGATGGGCCAGCGGGCGTGCAGACAAGGCACAGGAAGACTGCTGAATGGAGACACACTTGATTCATTTAAAAAATCGAAACAACCGTTGTTAAAATATATGTGGTGTTTTATTTTGTTTCTTTTTTTGATGGCACAAAAATACAAAACTTAACACATTGTACAGGTCAGGTTGTAGCACAGCGAGGGAAAATCCCCTGTACTGACCGCTGTCACTCGGGAAAGTTTCTCTTATGGCACGAACGGCACAGGCGGGTATTACTCTTCGAACGCGGTGTCCAAGCCTCCCGTGAAGCCACCATGTAAAGGAACGATAGGCCACCAGCCGGTACCACCTGTGAAAAATAATAATACAAACTGTTTTTAAATGACCAAGATAAGTCGATTAAACATTTGTTGTCAATGACAATTCTTGTAACTAATGGCATTCTGATCGGACAAATGCTATCTAGACACTGCACACTATTGAACGACTTTCATGCGTTACAATGATATGTAGATGTAATTTTGGATATAGGAGACAACCATGAAATAGTAGTGGCATCACAAGCAGATTATACTTACTTGTTACTCGGATTACGAGGACGAAACATTGCGTGAAGTTCGTGCATAAGCACCATCATTATCCTCAACACGGACCGTGTGAGGCAGGCTGCCCTGAAGTCTGGCAGCTCGGTGGTGCATTGCGGACGTGGCTCGCCTTCCGAAATGTAGGCCACGCATCCCGAGTTTTCACAGCAGCAGCAGTTCTCCTCCTCGGTTGGCATTAGCGCGCACCAATTGCATGTGCACCAGGTGGAAACACCTCCCGTGCGACTAGGTACAGTGTCTTCATCCGTTGATTCATCCTGCCAACTGCCGTCCGAAGCCCCATCGTTTACGCATGATTCCCTTTCCAGTAGTTCCTCCTCGGTATACTTGGGCTCGTACATGTAGGGCATTATTGTAGTCATTGTGTGGTAAACAAACTAAAATAATGTATAGCGAAGGTACAGGTGTTCACACGAGCTACAAGTGGCGAAGGTAGCTGACCAGAGCACAGAAACGAGTCACAGAATACTCATAGTAACACAGAGAGAGGAATGGAATCGAAAATCTGCTGCTGTGTGTTATCAACGGTCTGTTTATACTTATTGAGGAAAGAGGCGTCTTGCCATTTCCATGGCGACACGTCATTAGCTGAAGCGCAGCGATTGTTGAAACGAGATGTGCTTTGGCGTTGTGAAATGGGCGGCGCGCGTCTGCTGATGACAGGCTAAGAGGCGGGGGATATGATTTAGTGCCGCAAAAGCAGGTCAGCCAGGGCGATGGGGCAAGTGATAGGATTATCACAAAATGGCAGCGCCCTGGTGCCTGTTTTCGCGTGCGTTTAATGGAGGAAAACCCAGGTAAGGTCCATAGAAAAGTTTTCTAAAATCGAGCGACTTAGGCTTAAAAACACATGGCCGACCCGTAGGGACAATAAAAAATTCTGACCGAACCATTCCTTTAAGCTCCTTTTTTTCAATTTCTTCTGTTCATCCTGCTTGCAAACTCCAAATGAGCTCTTTTGCCTAACTCCAAAACTCTTCTGCCATAGGAATTGAGTTTTAGGGGGCTTTAGTCCCACCTTCCAGACTCCTCCTGCTGTAGAGGAACTTAGGTGTGTGTACTTAGTTTGAATGGGTATTGGCCATCAAACACAAACCCAGGATTTAACTTACAGTTCTGATGTGGAAAATTGTGTTGGCTTGGGTGTTGCTCTCCCTGCCTTCCTCACACTGGCCATGTTATGATGGTGGATTCCCTTAATCTAACCAGTCTATGTATGGAGCCTTTGGGAGGTGACCTGTTGTTTTCTTTTTATGTCCTTGTTCAGTGCCTGCTCCTTCCCCATGTGGTTTTGTGTTGTATTTATGGTGGGACATACTGCACCTCGTCCAGTATCACATTCACATGTCTTGTGGTTTCCCCAGCCCCCATGGTGTATACCCTTCATCACCAGTACTTTAAGGCAGTGGATTTTATGTACACATTAGCAGGGCAGAAAGTCTAATGAAAAGAGCCTAAAGATTTTGGGGGAGTCGCAGGGGTTGAAAACCTGGTGGTCTGCGTTTAGATAGAACAGAGAGTGGGGAAGAAAGAGTAGCAAGGAGATGGAGGAGAGAGTAAGATCAGAGTAGGAGTTGGCAAAATAAGAATCAGAGGAGAAGAAAAGTGGAGAGTTGTGGAAGGAGGTATAGGTAGGTAGAAACATGTGGAAAGGCATTGAGGATATGCTTCGATAGCCATTGGAGAAGACAGATTCCCGAAGGGCTCTAAAAGGACCTTCTATCAATGAAACTCCATTGCGGCAATGAGGGACATAGTCAGAGTGGGTTGTGGGCAGTTAATATTAAGCCCCAATAATGTGGTGGTCAGAAAGACTGTATTCTACCTGCAAGCTCTCAAAGCCTCCTAATCTAAAGGTTGTATGATACCTACAACTTGCTAGTGTACATCTAAGACTCAACCTGGCTGGAAAACACACTCATTAAAATCCTGACCAGCAAAAGGGAAAGACAACTGTGAGAAGGTCAGACATGTACTGTAAGTGAACAGGGGGCAGCATTTGTCTTTGTTCAGACAGTCTTTTTTATGCTCCACATTGACTATCCCTTCAAATACATAGGCTATTATGACTCAAAGTGCATTTTCATTTGAATTCAATTGAGGCCATAGTTCCTTTTGCTGACTGAAATAAACCTTTGTTTAACTCTTATATCTGACTCATTTCTTTTGTGGAGACTACTCAGGCAGTTAATATGTTTTCATCAGAACAAGTTATTTCAGAATCGTACAGAAAATTTAAAATAGTCCAACATTTAGATTCCCTACCTTCTGTAGATAGCTAAATGCTTGGTGCAATCTTTTTATCCTTCCCTACTCAGCCGATTTTAACCCTTTTTTATTTATGTGCTGACATTTACCATGAGAATTTATGACAATTATGTAAACTTTTTTTGAGTTTCTAATTTAGATTATATTCAGCACACCACAGTGTTTAAGTGAGAGATACTAATGGTCTTGACATGAACAATATCAGATGGTTAACTACTGCTTCTAGAGGTACCAATTCCTTGTGATTCTCTTTTCTTCTGCAAGATGCATGTCCCAGATGAATTAAGGACATGTCTCCTTAGGAGGGATTAAAGCTTTAAAGTCACCAAGCTGTGTTTTAATAGTGCTCCTTATATAACAATTCGGTCACACACGTCCATAGTCTCCTTATACGTGGACGACATGCTGATATACGTCAAACACCCAAAGGTTAACCTGAACCCCCTAATAGAAGAAATTGCTGAGTTTGGGGCTTTGTCAGGCCTGTATATTAATTGGACAAAATCTGAAGTGCTCCCTCTCACTGCGGAGGTTACCCCTAACAACACTGTTAATACCTTTGCCTGGTGCCCGCAGGGAATCCGATATTTAGGCATACGAGTAGCCACATCCACTGCCAGATTATATGAGGAGAATTACATCGCTGACCTGCAATATTTAGAACATAGGGTAGACACATGGGTGCACCTTCCCATCTCCCAATCGGCTTGGATCTCCCTCTCCAAGATGGTGGTACTCCTGAGTTGATTGTATGTTTTTAATAATATCCCGATATGGCCCCCCGTGTCATTTTGGAACCAATTAAAGAGTATGATGATCAAATTGATCTGGGCAGGGAAAAAGCCGCATTTCCTTGGACACGCTCTGTTGGCCAAGTTCCCAGGGTGGCTTTGATGTCCTGGACCTCTTTATATACTATCTGATTGCTCAGGCCCAGTACACTGTCTGGTGGTGGTCCCCTACAGATGACCTGCCCCATATGCATCTCGAGAAAGCTCTCGCCTGACCAGATGATCTCAGGGGTCTCCTATGGGCTACAAGGGAACAGCACACAAGGTCAGAAGTACAACCGATGGATGTCACCATGAGGTCATGGGACTACTTAGCAAAATGGACCGGACAGGGACAATAGTGTTCACCTGCCCTGGCCATTCATCACATTCAGGGCATACCACTCACACACGAGGCTATTTTTATACAACACTTTACAAACTCTCCAGATTCATACACTAGGTGATATCGCCCCTCAGAGCAAATTCATATCATGGGATGGCCTTAAAACCAGAGGTGATTCTGTATTTTAGACTGCAGGAGGAGTTGAGAGGCAGATGACTGGACTTCCTTAACTCCCCCCACACATCCCCATTGATGGTATACACCACCACACCGACATCCACGAGGAAACTGGTCTTGACCCTATATAGTATGGCCCAGGCACTTAGACCCCTGAGCCAAGACCTATTTAAGGGCAAATGGGAGGACAAAGTGGGAAAACCATTGACTGATGACCAGTGGAACCGGATATGTGCCCAGACCAAACCCATCTCTATCAACAATAGATTCCGCCTGATCCATTTTAAGTTTTTACATCAGATTGATTACTCCTTTCTTAGTTTACACAAACTATTTCCACTCAGGGCTCCAACCTGTAAGAGATGTTCTCACTCCCCGGCAGATTTGTTTCATGTAGTGTGGCTGTGCCCTCACATACAGACTTTATGGTCGGGAATAGCTGAAGCAATATCGAGGGTTATTAATACCCCTACACTACCCGACCCGGAAATATGGCTGTTAGCTCTAGTGGAGGCTGGTACCTGGAGTGAAAAGCGCCTTGTCGGGATGGCCTCTGAAGTGGCGAGAACTTTGGTTGCACGGACATGAGGAGCTAATAAGGATCCTACTCTTCAACACTGGCTTAATCTGATGTTGAGCTGTGAACTGAGGGAATCACAGGGCCTCATTACGACCCTGGCGGACAGCCGTGCCTGTAATACAGGCATGGCTGCCACCGGAGTCGCTTTTTTTTCGGCGCCCTGGAATAGGCAATTACAGGGGTATTACAACCCCGATGGACCCAGTAATTGCCCATTCTAGGGTGCTGGAAAAAATTCTTCCCCATTCCCATTGAGACCCAGAGGGCTCAATGGGAATGGGGAAGCTGCATGCACCAGCACCATTCGTGAATGGTGCTGGTGCATGCGGCATGGTGTGCTCACGGATGCCGCTCTGCCCGCCAGGTCCGACCTGTTGGACAGAAAGGCACCCGCGAGCGCAACTTCTAGTTTGCCAATCTGGAAACTACGTTACCAGTAAGCTTACTGGTACCATAGTTCCCGGACCGGCAACCTTAAAATGAGGCCCATAGTATAGCCTAACACTTTCACCTAACAGCAAACCCAGGGACTACTGGACATCCTTCAGAAGCTATATGTCACAGGAGAGAGTCCCTGAACCTTGTCCCTTGGATAAGAAGACCCAAGGCCCACGGAGGGTCTTCTCCTCTACACTTGAAGCAGTGAAGACGCTAAAGGAGGGGCCCGCTTGGCTATGGTCCCCACTAGGAGTGATGATGTCTAGGACTGTAGTACTGAGATGACTCATTAAACCTACGGGTGTTTCACTTCTCTCAGAGACTGTGGCAATAGATGTGCTAGACAAAAGGTTGTTTGTATATGCTGGAAGAAGGGAAGGGGAGGTAGGGTGCGGGGTGGATGGGGGGCCCCGTGGGGGGCCCCATTGCCCCCAGTTTTTGTTGCAATGTTCTGTTTATTGTGAAAACGCATACAAACAGTTTTAAAAGACATAGTGCTCCTTATCTACTTATCTCCACATGCTTTCAGGGAGAATAGCCTAACCGTCAATTGGTTGCTGACAACTCCAGCCAAATATAGCCCAAATCGGAGAGCCATCTAAAATCGAGATGCCCCTATGCTTGGCTACAACATGTAGGAGGCAGCATGTTGTTAGAAAAAATGACTTAGTCCTCGAGGAGAAATTGTTAGCATTCAAAAACCAGTAAAAACCAAATCCCATAACATGTATAAAGTAAATGATGACTATCATTTTTGGATAAAAGCACAACAATCAATCAAGCCAGCCGATATGTAAATAAGTCTACTGAAAGAAGCACAATCCCACCAGTAGTCGGGAGCGGCCACTCTATAAACTCCTCAGATCACTGCACATAAATCACAAAAACATTTATGAAAAATTTGTTTACCTTTATTTAATTAGAAACATTAAAATGATTATTAAATAAGTCAGAGCTTATACATGAATACGAGTAAATGTAAATATAGAACATACAACTATACAGCACGAATAAAGTGCATAATGTGAAGAAAATACTAATTTCGCAATAGGACTGCTAAGAGCTGGCTGCCAGATCACAAGCTGGGGAATGATCACCATCGTCCCCAAATAGGTATAAGTCAATGTCGGTGGATTAAACCCACTCGAGAGAAGGGAATCCCTCGGGTAGGAAAAATCCTGGTCAACCGAACAACCGAAAAAAGTCAGGATGGTTTAGAAATGAATTCAAAGATGGATTGAATCCTGAAAGTGACAGAGAAGAAAAATCGTTGTTTCCAAATGTAGCAGCTCAAATATTTCATAAAACAAGAAACTGAAGAATCTTCACAAAAGTAATCATAATATACCCATACTCTAAAAAATCTAACATGGGATGCTATACGTCAACTACTGCGGTGACATGCGCAATAAACCACAAATACATAAAAAACAGTATAGTGTCCATCATTTTTGGATCCTCAACAATATAATGAGGGGTATCCCTCATGTCTGACATGGCTTTTGAGGTACTAAGATGTTTATCCTTAATAACACAAATTCAGACAAATTTATCAAATAGTTCATACATGTTAACTCTTTTAAAATTAAAGGTAGTATCTACTGATTGTTTAATTTGTTGTTGGATCTCGACATCTAATATCTATCAGTTTGATTAAGAACTTGTGGACACAATTTGGATTCTGAGCTTTTAAGGCACCCTTTGTCATCAATGCCCTGATTCAAATCAATACATTTATCATGTGTTTAAAGGGTCTTTGGGCAATTGACAGTCATAAATTCAACTTTGTGTTTGTAAAAATACATTAGCAGAGCAGAACAGTTCTGATAGAGAATCCTCACTTGGACACATTGAACATGATCATCAAGTTACGTTTAGTGATTAATTATAGTGAGGGTAACATAAAGATTCTGGAGTTTTGCTGATATTGTTGTACCAGAAATGTGTATTCTCTGATGTCTTTATATTGTTCTCGACAGAGATATACACACTATAATGTCTTAGTTATCTCTGCAATAGCCAGTTGATACTTAGTCAAGTACTGTTTGCTGAAAGTGTCAGTTTTATGAAACCAGAAAACAATCACACAATTCACCCATAAGGATAAGCTGTATGTTACAACACACATTTAGTTTATCGTGATCTGTATTATGACTCACGCTCAGAACAAAACCTTTTTTTAACACGAACCAGCCATGACACCATTTTTAGAAAAATGTAATGCAAACCAATACAATTTAAATAGAATCTGAAGTTGAAATAAATCAAAAACCAAGACCCTACTCAATCCAACAAGCACCCCTTTCTGGAGTGACTGTCACTGTCCCCACACCGTGAGTTTCCATTACAACAAACTAAAACATGAGAGTCACCCTTGATCAGGTACTTTCCATCACCAGCCAATAGGGTACAGTCGTCAAAGCCTGTTTGTACCATCTCACGCTCCTTCAACACATTTTTCCAAACATCACCTTCTTGAAAGTGCCACTGCCCTTTCCACTATGATACTCTCCTGGAACAACCACAATTGAAGTATGTACTTAGGCTTCCATCTCGGGAAACTGCAGTGTCTTCAGTGCATGTAAAATGTAGAAGCCAGGCAACTGTCGCAGATTCAGTGCAGATGACACATATATAGTTCTGTATTTCATCTACTGCTAACCTGTCTGCAAGAGAATGCAATTAATATATGCCAGCATCACCTACATAGGCATCCTGGACCAGGACTGAGTTTCCCAAGTTACACAGTCTCCCACCAGACCCCACCTTGCTCTCTTCTATCAGCTGAAAGGAAACTCATGTGCATCCTAAACATTAAGTCAAGATAGGAGAAACCCAATTTAGCCGAATATCAGGGGTACGTTGCTTAGTAGAAACAAAAAATTATACTATACAAACAACACATTATATATACTTAAGTGCCTGAAAACAAGTAACAATATTTTATCCATGCACACTCAGATAGTAATTGCTAAGCTTAAATGGTATATTCAGTTAGATGGTGTGGGGCAACTCCGTGTGATCAGACTGAGAAAATGCAACCCGCTAGGGAAAAAGGCTAGCTGCACCATTTTTCGAGAAAGATAAGAGCTTTTATTTTGCATACAAAAGGAAAAGGTGACAGGGTATTACAAGTCCACTACCAAAGAGCTCTCTGACGCTTTCGTAAAAACTTCAAATTACAAACACACAAATCGACGCAGTCAATAAACAGGGCTAATCCGACACCCTTATTGGCTGCTGCCTATATGCATGCTAATTATTACATATAACCCATCCTCTAATTGGTTCCGCTGTCTTCTCACTCCTCTTCACCACACGTGGGTAACATCTTCATCCATCAAGAAATTTTAAAAGCAATTGGTTAATATCAACTTCACCACCCTACATCCGATCCTAGCCATGTGACATGTACCTGGTTATCAATGTGAACTCAGTGGACAAATTCGCTGTCAGTCTGGTCCTTGTGAACAAGCTAGCCCTCAGCTTTTGTCACTTTGAAGCAGTATTAAGCAGGCACAAGTATCTAGTGACAGGGAGTGACAGGGAGCCTACTGAGAAGATGATGATCACTCTAAAATATATGTGGCACCACATGGGCCTGTCGCGCTATATTGAGACCACCAGTAACCTGGGGAATCCCTTCCCGCCCCCATCAAGAAGCCCTGCAATACTTGCTTATGTTTTTTAGCGCTGGCCTTACTGAAGATTCATACATAGTCACAGAAATCCACCCCCGCCCCTATGCCCACAGCAAGCCTAGAAACTGGTCTGGGTATCAGAAATATATTTGTATTTATTTGAATCATACACAATGGAGATCACCAAGGAAACGATACACGCCACCTTCTCTGTGGCTCACAATTAAACTTCTGGTTGCACAAATAAATCACACAAGTTGGTTGGGAAAAACACGAATGACAATACTTTACTTTATCCCAATTTCACTTGCAGAAATAATCAACACTGGTCAATGAACAAAAGCAATTTACATCTGTAGTGCTGTGCATATTCAATGTTCCTGTGCGCTTGAAAGGCTAGCAGTTTGGTTTATAAATTGGTACAAATTTAGATGGCAATTATTATTTTCATTATTTTATTTTTTTATTAATTGTTTTCAGTTTACAAGAAACTTTTACACTAACACATTAGGAACAGTTTAAACAAAATAAACACCACAAAGTATGCAGAAGTTACATCGATTAGTTCACAAATAATTAATCGATTAATCAAAAAGACGGTTTCAAGTGTTTTCAATGTGTGTTTCACGATTATAGGCATAAAACTAGTCCCATATCTCCCTCCATTCTGCTTCCCCCTCAGACATTCTGCTCTTCAAACCCTGGAGAATTTCCTCTAAAAATTATGTTAAGCCTGATTAGAGGTGAGTATAAGCATCTCCCATAGGTTGAGCCTGTTTTCAGTCCTCAGTCTGCTTCATCACATCAGCCGCACTCCTTCTCACTTGTTCTTCCACTAACTGCAAGTGGAAATATAAATAAAGTGTGAGCTAAGCCATTTGACCCAGTTCTTCACAAGCATTTTGGGACGTATAAAATGCCTCTAATGCTTTGTTCAATGTCCCACATTCACACCAAATGTAGTGCTAACTGAGGTGACCTGTTGCACCATTCTAGTTTGCCAGCTCCCAGGTTTGCCCTCCCCATTCTCCTCGAATGAATTGCTTTCTAATTATTGAAGGAGAATGGGATGAGGGCAAGAAGGTTCTTCCTGCCATCACACGCTTCTATGGTAGTTATTTTAAAATGGCTTTTTGGAACGTTTGTAAAACTTTTTTTGCACAGGGGTAGCAATCATCCTGTTCCTGCTTGATTTCTACACACAATGCCAAATCAAAAATGAATTTTTACTCAATCGCCTTTATGCCTTAGCACTCTACAGACTTATTTTTCTATATCTATACACCTGCCTGAAACTCAGGGATCAAGCATTACCCTGGCCTTTTAACAATGCACAGCGACTTTATATCTACCTTAATGCAGTTATACCAAAATTAATATCCTGTCACCAATGTACTTTCCATGAGTCAACAATAATAGACAAGATCCTGGATGAGCCTCCAATGTGTTATGTTATACTGAGACCACCCTTAACATAGGGAGTTCCTTCCCACCGCCAATCAAGGAGCCCTGCAATACTCGCTTACATCTTTTAGTGCTGCCCTTAATGAAGAGTCATATAGAGTCACACAAATCTCCTCCTTTGTTCTCACAGCAAGCTAAGAACCAGGCTGGGGTATAGGAAATATATTTGTATTTATTTGAATGATAAACAATAGAGATCACACCAAAACGAGGCACAGCGGCTCCTTTGTGGCTCACAATTAAACTTCTGGTTACACAACTAAATCACACAAGTTGGTTGGGAAAAACACAAATCACAATACTTGACTTTATCCCAATTTCACTTCCAGAAATAATCAACACTGGTCAATGAACAAAATTAATTTATATCTATAGTCCTGTGCAATTTTGATTTTCCCGCGCTCTTAAGAGGCTAGTAGTTTGGTTTATAGATTGGTACCAGTGGAGATTGCAATTATGATTTTACCCACATTTTTGCTTTAAAATAATTACAGGGTGATTCAGAGGATCTGTGTTGGAGAACTTGGACAATAAAAATTGCGATGATTTAAGAATTTTGGATTTTCAGCCCCCCTCCACTTAAAGGCCTGTGTTAGTGAAGTTGAGCAGTACAAATCGGGATGATTTAAGAATTTTGGATGTTTAGCCCCCTTCCAAGCCCCCTTCCACCGAAAGGCATGTGTTAAGGGATGTAGGACAGTAAATATTGTGATGATTTAAGAATTTAGGATTTTCAGCCCCCTTTCACTTAAGGGACTTTGTTATGGGGAACTTGGACAGTAAACATTTTGATGATTTAAGAATTTGTTATTTTTATCCCCCTCCACTTACCGGCCTGTGTTAGGGACACTGGACCCATAGGATTACCTAATTAAATTACAGTCTATAGTTTTCACTACACAAAAGGAATGAGCTTTGTTAATTTCACACCCTGCTGTGTTCTGCCAAAAGGAATTAATTAAATTAATATTTTTAGCTAAATAGGTTAAGGATATACACAGTTTTAGCCCCCAATTTGCCCACTATTAAGGGAAAGGATTTATGACAAGCAGATTCCCCCACCTTTGGTTTCAATTGGCTCAATTCTACTTACATTGAAAGCTTCTGCATACAGTTCAGGAAATCCAGCTGCCTTTTGGGACCCTATGGGAGGACAGGGCGGTGGTCTGGTCACTCCACCCTCGAGGATGGTCCCCAGCTTTTCACCATAGGGCCTAGTCAGCTTTTTAGGCCTCCCGAGAAATAGACAGTTCTAACCAGATGCGATTCCGATTTACCTTTGGTGTTTCCTTGTGTTTCCTTGTGGCTGTCCGATGGTAATTTTCTCCAGCTCTCTCCTTCCCCTGTAGTGCATCCACTTTATATACCAATGATGACACCATCAAGATTTCAATTTTGGGCAGTGCCCTGCAAGAATTACTGCCACCAGTATTGTACAGTTACCCTTCTCTCTACAACCAAGTCCAGCCTCTCTCTAAGGATTCATTTAGGAGTCTAGAATGGACATATGACAACTTCCATTTCAAATCCTCTTTTGTTCCCAAGTCAACCTTTGGCAAACATCTAGTTAAGTGTCAAAAACTCTATGATTTACTAGTAAATGCCATAATATATATATATATATGTATATATATATTCAGTGAAAAAACTTTGTTAAAGGAACGTTATGGTTAAGTTTTGCTGATAAAAACTTATGAAATTCAGTGAAAAAACTTTGTCAAAGGGACGTTATGGTTCCAAATAAAACCGAAAAACCCTTGAAATTCGCCAGTTATGGTAAGCTAAGCAACCATAACTCACGCCACCACCGTGCACTGCTAAGACTGACACCCAGGACATCAAAGATGACATCAGCGCAGGTTTTTATCAGCGCAACTTAACCATAATGTCCCTTTAACAAAGTTTTTTCACTGAATTTGAAAGGTTTTTATCAGTGCAACTTAACCATAACGTCCCTTTAACAAAGTTTTTTCACTGAATTTCTTAGGTTTTTAGTAGTGCTACTTAACCATAACGTCTATTTAACAAAGTTTTTTCACTGAATTTCATAGCTTTTTAGTAGTGCAACTTAACAATAATGACTTTGACTTTATATACATGTCATATGGAACTGACTGAATCTCTACTACTGTACTTGATGTCCGCAAACGTATTTAATGTTCGCGGACATGTTCGAAGAACAGTACCACTACCTAAAAACTCTGGGGGGGGTATGTTTGATTGTTATATCATAACATAGGAACATTTAACAAATTCAAAAAGGAGAACACAAACACATTATATGTACTAATACATAAGAAATGTAACCCCTATATACAACACACTAACCATTCATTTAAATGCACTATGTTCTAAAATGGAATATACCACAAGAAGATAAATTGGCTTCCAACATAATTACCTCACAAACACAACATAACTGAGAACAAGAGTAGACCCACTGAGTACATAGGACATATCTTACCTGAAATAGTAAGTGTACTTAATTTTATTCATATATTTATAAACTTTCTGTATTAGATAAAAAAATATATACTCTAAATGTTCTTTTACTTTATAGAGCTCCCACAGTGGATCCCACCTTTCCCACATCCTTAAATGGCTTACTACTTTCTCTTTTGAAACCTAACACGAAATTGGTCTTGCTAGGAGATTTTAACCTTTGGCTGGGTAGCGATTTGGATACCACAGCAAAGTTAATGGAGAATACCCTTGATGCCTTGGGCTTTATCCATCATGTCAGAACCGCTACACATTCCAAGGGTCATACTCTGGATTGGATCTCCACGCTTAATGTTTCCGTAACCAATGTAGATGTGCAACCTTGTCCTTGGTCGGACCATTTTAGTATTGGCTTCCAGTCCAGGGTGGAATCCTTTAGGATCAAATCTTCCCACCCAAAAGTATCCATCACTAGTAGGAACCAAAAAAATTTGAATAAAGAGACGCTACATCCTTGGGCTCAATCTCTGAACACCGACATAGGCAAATTAGGAGATCTAGACGCTATGTCGGATAGGTTCATAAATTCTTTTCAAACAGTAACCAATAAGCTTGCCCCCATCAAAAATAAAACAAAGAAAACTGACCATAATAATAATTGGTTCTCTAAAGAGCTATCAGAATTAAAAACTAAGAAAAATAAACTTTATCACACTTGGAGAAAGGATAAATCCGATAGTAATTTGAAAATGTACAAAAGTAGTGCTGTTCATTTAAAAAAAGAGGTTATAACAGCCAAAAAGGAGGTACTAAATGAGAGGATCATTAATGCCAAATCAGACTGTAAGGAATTATTTAAAATATTAAAAGAACAAACACACGTGCCAGGACCCACACCAGCCCCGATTATTAAGAATAAGGCTTGGTGCACAGAAATTCAGTCAGCAATGTCGACTAAATTGGATAAGATTAGAGAAACTATACAGATTAAAAAAGGTTCCCTGAACATATTAGATCAGCAGGAGAAGATCACACACCTCCGAGTTAAAGACAAAAATCAACCTTTATTCAGATTTTTGCCTATATCTGAAGAGGAATTGGCAAAAACTATCAGTCAAGAGCACAAGTTGTAAAGGCGATCCATGCTCTGCAATTATAATTAAGGAATGCCTACCCACCTTAATACCAGCTCTCACAAAATTTGTCAATGCTTCATTTGAGTCAAAGGTAGTGCCTGCTAATCTGAAAAATGCATGGATTACACCTCTACTAAAAAAGTCTAATCTCTGCCCACTTACCCCATCGAACTATAGGCCCATTACTAACACAGCCTTTCTTTTGAAAGTACTGGATCGGGTGGCATATAATCAGATCTCCACATTCCTGGAACAGAATCAAATTCTGCATAATTATCAATCAGGATTCCGCGCCAATCATGGCACGGAAACAGCACTCCTAGCCCTTAAATCCCATCTTATTCAGGGCATGGATAAGGGTCAGATTGCCTTACTGATGATCTTGGATCTTTCGGCGGCTTTTGACCTGGTGGACCATTCGATCTTGGCCACCAGGCTAAGAGAAAATGCGTTCTTTTCGGAAGAGGCCATCCTTTGGATATCATCCTTTCTAAAGGATAGGCAAATTAGAGTTACCAGTGAATTGGCAGAAGCAGATCCAATGTTATTGTTGTTCGGAGTTCCACAGGGAGCTTTCGTGTCACCATGCTTCTATAACATCTTCATGATCCCCTTCTTTCAGATGCTGGAGGAGGAAGGGATCATGTTTGCCAACTACGCGGATGACACGCAATGCATCCTACCTATCTCAGGAACCTACCAAAAGGACGTAGCTCTCATTAATGCAATATACCTAAAAATTCAAGATTGGATGGTATCCAATGGCCTTGCCCTAAACAGTGCCAAAACTGAACTTCTGTTGGTGGGCTCGCCAAGTAAATTGGATAAATTAGGAGCAGAATATAAGAACATCAACCTGGACAATTGTGCTATCAAAATCTTGTCCAAAGTTAAGACCTTGGGCGTATGCCTGGATAGACACCTAAATATGAAGG
The DNA here is from genome assembly GCF_040938575.1 of Ambystoma mexicanum. Taxonomy (NCBI): domain Eukaryota; kingdom Metazoa; phylum Chordata; class Amphibia; order Caudata; family Ambystomatidae; genus Ambystoma; species Ambystoma mexicanum. Next base: position 663,246,927 of record NC_090932.1, read on the forward strand.
CTCAGGTGAACAGTCTTGTTTCATCAGCCTCATATTTCCTCAAACTTTTTTGCCATCTTCGTCCATTTATTTCTGAAAAAAATTCAGAATCATTGGCTAGAGCCATCATTGGATCAAAATTAGATTATGGATGCAGTCTTTTGGTAGGTATCCCCCAGACCGAGATTCGTCATCTTCAGGTGATTCAAAATGGGGCTGTGAGAGTAGTTAAAGGCTTAAGTAAGAGAGATCATGTATCAGAGGCCAGAAGGAGCCTTCATTGGTTGCCGGTTAGAGAAAGAATTAAGTCTAGACTTCTGCTCATTACTCAGAAATGCATTGTAGGTCCAATGCCATCATATCTGAAGGAAGCTATAATCGTGAAGGACAAGGGAAGGTCACTGAGATCAGATCATTCTAATACACACCCATTGCTTGGAATGCCCTTCCAACCTCAATAAGAACGTTGGTCTCAACAGAACTCTTTAAAAAGAAATTGAGAACATTGCTTTTCGCATAAACTCGCCCAGAGGGACAATGGACAGACAATAGTTTAGCTGTTGTGTGGCCTGTTTTATGTTTGTATGTCTGCGCCCATCAGCCTTTGGGTACCAGGTGCGCATTACAAATGACTTAACATAACATAACAACATAACATAACATTATCATTTTTTTTTCTCTCACAGAAATGTCTAGTACTCTGGAATGGCTAGAGGAGCATTTCCCACATGAAGAAATGTCACAATATAGTGAAACTAATGGTAAACACTTTATAATATAAACCATTGAATTATTATTATTTTGTATACATTTAACATATATATATATTTTTTTGTACAGCGCATACCAAAATAGAAAATACTTCAGAAAAACCTGTAATGGATAATACTTTTCACAGTATAGAAGAAAAAATGGATTTATTGATGACTCATTTTAATGATTTGAAAACTTTTGTGGAAGATCATTTTAAACCAAAAACTTCGTACCATTGCCCCACATGTACTTGTCCTTCCTCACCATATCCCAGTCAATATCCCCAAACCCTCTCCATAACCCAAAACGTTTTGATGAGACTTCCATCCCTTCTTCACCTAATGACAATCATGTTGAAACCCCTAATTCTCCTGTTTTTGTTTCTGTTTCTGCCTCACCTTCTCTGTCATAAATTATTAATATCTGTTAAATAAAGTTTAATTTTTATATTGTGTTGTAAATAGTTTCGTTTTTTTTTTTAAAACAATGTAGGTGTCCGCGGACAGTGCAGGTGCTCTGAAATGTTCGTAAATAAACGAAAATGGAGGTGTCCTGAAGAACACTATACTTGTTCGTACTGTTCGCTAGCAAGATGAAACTGTTCTAAGAACACACGCGGTGTCCTGAATTGTTAGTAATTAAATGAAAATGGAGGTGTCTTAAAGAACACTATACTTGTTCGTACTGTTCGCTAGCAAGATGAAACTGTTCTAAGAACACAATTGGTGTCCTGAAATGTTCGTACGTAAACGAAAATGGAGATGTCCTGAAGAACACTATACCTGTTCATAGTGTTCGCTAGCAAGTTCAAACTGTTCTAAGAACACACGCGGTGTCCTGAATTGTTAGTAATTAAACGAAAATGGAGGTGTCTTAAAGAACACTATACCTGTCCGTACTGTTCGCTAGCAAGTTGAAAATGTTCTAAGAACACAATTGTTGTCCTGAAATGTTCATACCTAAACGAAAATGGACGTGTCCTGAAGAACACTATATCTGTCCTTACTGTTCGCTAGCGAGTTTAAACTGTTCTAAGAACACACTAAGTGTCCTGAAATGTTCGTTTCACGTCTGACGCAATTTTAATTAGTTCAGGACCCGAACAGTGTCCGTAGAACATCAACGCGCATGCGCTAGCCAATCTCCGTGCATTTGGTGTCCTGCGGACATGCGCTTCCTTCCCGGACTTGTTCGCAAACGGATCATATGACCGAGCCCACGCTGATCGCGTGTTCTGAATGCGGATACTGTTTGTGTCCCCGAACAAATTAAAAGTACATTTTCAATGAATCCATAATATTTTTCAATAAAATCTCACCATGGCACAAGTCCCACATTGTAATCCTGAGTTTCTACATATCTTTTCAAACTTTTCTAACTTTTTTTTGCATTCGATCTGTCCGTGGACAGCGCGCATGTCCGCGGACCGCGCACAAGCACCCCTAAAAAAGACCACGCCCTAGAGCTTATTCTCATTGTGTTTCTGGCTATTCTTCAGAACACAGCGATTTTTGCTGCCACCTGCAGATTACACCATCATCAAGATGGCATCCCTGGCTGCTGAACTGCCACCTGGTGCTGCACCTGCTTCAGCACCACCCCCACCCCCTCCACCACCACCACCTCCCCAAGGGCCTGAAGAGCGGAACAGGAGTGAGGATGCAGAGGAGGAAGAAGAGGATGATGAGAATGAGGTAGAGGAAAACCCTACTACCCGCACTAGGCGTGAGTCTTGGGTGTGGCGGTTATTTACCATTCATGGGAATGTTCCTAAGGCTCGTGCAAACCGTGTTACCTGCAATGAGTGCAAAATGATACTCAGTCGTGGGAAGCATGGTCAGTACAGCTTTGGGACCACTACTATGAAGCGACACCTGAGGTCATTTCACTCTGGGGCTATTCGCAGGGTTGTACCTTGCGAAGAACGTAGCAGGTTGATTTCCTCTACTTCATCCTCTGTTTCTGATCCTGTCACCACAAGGACCACCTCTGTGGGACAGCGTCTTCCTCAAGCTGCCTCACAGGCCATACAGAATGCTGATGACCCTTACCTTTCGAGGGTCACAGTTGTATGTATGTACTGTGACACAGTACTCTGCAGGGGGGAGCGACTCGTAGTACTTTTGAGACTATCGTCTCAGAGCACGAGAAGATCTGCTCACTACCCAAATAAAACCCACTCTACATCTTCCTCTCTCAGCTCGCTCTTTCTTATCCCTGTGGTTGGTGTCCCCCCCTTTACCTTCCTTTCCGCTCCTCTCCTAGTGTGTCGTGTATAAAAAAAACCAAAAATATCAAAAATCAAAAAAAAAATAAGGCTCTTTTCAGAGCCGCCTTTCACAGTTAAAAAATAGAAGTGAAAATAAGTGAAAGCAGGGCCCTTTGTATTTTTTAGAAGTCCGCGGACAGTTCGCGAACATTTAAAAACACAAACATTGCAATTTTCTGTGGTGGCTCTGAAAAGAGCTTTTGGGAGATGCTTGTAAGTCAAAAATTATAAATTCTTAACACCTACTTCAAAATGGATGTTGTAATTCCAAAAAAGGTTGCAATGCATTTGTACATTTCTCAGAAAAATCTGATTGCAACCATAAATAAGATGTTCTCTGTCTTTGCGAAAAATGTTTGTACTACGAAACAGAATATTTTCATTGTGAAAAGAAGACATGCCAAAATCTTTTAGAAAGGCACAAACAGCTTTATTAATATTGCGCCTTGCTTTTTCCATTTGTGAACCAAATGAAGAAGAACGAAGCCACATTTGTCTCTGTGCAATCTGTGAAAATATCACTTGAGAATTAGGAAACATGTCCATAACCTTCCCAAGTCCTTCTTTCATAGCAAATTGCAAAACAATTCCAGTCACATGTCCTAAACTGTTCCCTCCACAATGAATTACAATTATGTCTGGATGTTGCTCTGTCTCCAAAGTAGCACAGAGAGGTAGCAAGTCCAACCACTTCATTCCACGTACTCCATGCCAGTGTACTTCCACATGTGGGAATCCAAGATCTACAGCTACTCCACAGCTTTCTGCATGCACCTTCAACCAATATATCCATGAATCTCCCAAAATCCATACAATCTTTTTCCTAAAATACACAGACATAGCTATCTGTTGTTCTCTCAGCAAAAACAGTATATGAGAAACTCTCTTCTGGCACAACACACCCACTAAACTTTCCTGACCAATCCCTTTTAGTACTCATTCTCATTTGCATGACTTCTGAACCCAAAAATCCCCGGATGTAACTCCTGATGTCAGCGAACTACCGCCATGTCCGCGGACATATCGTAACATGAACAGTCCTACCATTTCCACTTCACTCTCTCTGCCATTCCCTCATTGGATGTAGCTAAGAAATCACATGACCATGCACCAATCACATTCAAGACCTCTACATCTAACTGCATCATCATAGATCAGCACTGCAAATGTACTGTGAATCTATCTGAGTACAAGTGTCATTTCATTGGCAAGCACCATCTACCAGAAATACTGTACAAATCTCCAAGATTTCTACTTGCAGCTCCATGCATATCCATATGCATGAACACAAACTTCAGGTATGCATATTTTCTGTACAGTAGATGAACACATTTTCAAACAGACTTTTAGCTTGTGTAATCTGTAAAATGAATTTACTGTATTTTTTTCAATTTCCTAAAATCAACTATCACTTATAAACCTTTATACTATTTACTTTCTTTTTACACACACACTCAAATCATGTTAAACTAACATTTTTAAAATGAAATATATAGACTACATATATTCAAACAAAAGTGCATGCAAGCACAATCTATGTTTAAATCTTTAAAAAAATACTTATACAATTTCATATTTTTTTGTTTTAATTATTTATTTACTTAATTACTTTAGACATAACATTGAGGCTCTATTACCTAGAACAGCTTAGTTACAGAAATAGTGGTATTCACTGGTATATTATAAATTTCACAAGACATAGTAAAGATGTTTTTTTTTGCTACAGTTAGTCATTCAATACAATTTGTTCATTAAGAACATATCATATGTACTGAACTGATGCAATGTATTTTATGTAAATAAATTAGTTTAATGGTTTTAAAGAAGGCACTGAGCATTTCAATTAAAAAATCAATATCTAAATTAAAAACAGCGCTATATACAAACAAAGTTACTAATTTGAAGCTTTTACAATTGCAGTGAAGACCAGTCTCCTGAAAAGAAGCAGCCAAATTCGAAGAACAAAGAAGAACTAAGAAGTTACCTGTTAATTTAAGAAAAAAAGTAAGTAGAATATCACCATAATATTTGTATTATTACTCAAAGATACTATAAAGTTAATACAAGCTATTTCTGTGCCTATAAATAGAGATTGTGTACCATTTTGTCTAAAAATCTCCATGTCTTAAACAGCGATTTACAGCCAGAATGGCCCACAAATTCCCATTTTTGGACACACAAATTACCCAACTGAACCGCTATGATTTTCATATTATAGAACACACAACTGTTTTAATTGTATACATTAGATTTACTATTTGTACTTTTCCACACCACTAGCTTACTTTTTTTTGTCATCTGAACCCCAGTTTAGTAACACATAAATTTAAGAATACCTATCCCTACTAGTTGTAGTTCCCAATGCACAATCACACACCATTACATACATCTTTATCATCTTACTCAAACACTCATGCACACAGCACACATACATTGCAGAACACCTCAACACATACCTTCTTTATTTTTTTCAACAGACCCTAAAGAATGCCTACGAAAAGTCAAGTCCGTAGAAAGCAATGCAAAAGTAGAGCAAATGAAAATAAAAGTGTCCAACATAAGCATCCATCTCTAGCAGAATTTGTAAAAAAAAGTTGAAACAAAACAGCTAATACAGTCATTTAGTGAAACACAATAAGTTTCAAGTACAAAATCTTTGCCTCCTCTATCAAAATGTAAAACAAACCAAAAAACAATTAACCGAAACTCAGCTCACTACAGATAAAACTACTTCTTCAAATTTTAATATAGTGCAAAGTAAGCATACCAAGAAAAGTATTTTAGCCAAAATGTACCGTCACAAAGTCCTTCAAAATCTTATAAAAACAGGAGAGAAATCAGGTTCAATGCTTAAAACCTATCGTAGGAAATTAATCTTAGAAGCGTTGATGGACAGTGCAATTCTTCTCAAAAGAAAGTTATTTATTTTACTGTTAAACAAAATGAAACCACTAACAAAACTAAATACCAAATTACAACAAAGACTTCTCAATAAGCGAAATGTCAACAGAAAGAACTTCTTAAGTATCTGCAGAGGTGAATGGAATCACACTACGAGCACAGAACCATATTTTAATGAAGAAGCGTACAAACAAAAGCAAACAAATACAATTGCCATACATAGTAGTGGTCGAGGTTATGAAAAAGTGAATAATACCATAATGGAACAAGAAGTACTCCTTACAAAAACATGCCCTGAAAACTTAGAATTACCCCTCCATTAAACTGAATCAGAACGAAGAGTGTACAAATGGCCATGCACGTCAATGTGTAACAAACCCAAACAATGTGTCAAATCTTTATGCCAATTCCTCAATAAATATGTAAAAAGCCAAGACAAAATCAAAATTAAATTACTGCAAAATATGGATACCTGTCCAGTGCGCAAGTACAGAGGACTACAAGGACATTCATTGGCCTGCATTACAGGACCTACTTGTAAAACCACTTTACATGATATCAAAAGGATATCAACACATCATTCAACTATAAGAAATTTGTCTATAAACTGTACTATGCTAAAAGTCCTGCTTTAGCACTAGCAAAGTTAAATAACATCCTTCGACATGGTACAGCAAAAGACCGACTTGAAGAAATTCACTATATCCAGAAAAAATATTTTGGAAGTGAAAGCCATTTACAGAATGAAATAGCTTTAAACCAATTAAGCAACAATTCTACATACGGCAACCTTTTGCCAAACACATACAAAAAAGAAATACTAAAATTTAAAAGTACATCGGCTGAAGTACCAAACCATGTATGTGTATGTTGCTGTAGAACTTTTAATAAAAGTAACACAAAAACTGTAGACCTATCATACAAAATAGAAGACAATTAAGATTCTAAATGGTTTGAATTAGCTCTCTACCTTGTAGCAAAAAACAAATACGAAATAACTGAGTCCTTAATACTTTGCAGTTACTGCACTACAAAATTTGACAACAACCAAACTCCTCCACGTGCTATCACAAATAATTTGGAATTATACCCAGTACCAAAACCCTTACAACAACTTAACTTATATGAGAGCATCATAATTCAAACAGTACACCCATTTCAATCAATAATATGCCTTCAACCAAAAACAGCAAAATGACCTCCCTCTGAATTGGTAAAAGGCATTCGTGGAAAAGTAGTTTATTTACCATTAGATCTAAAAGAAAATGTGCATACTCTAGGAGTGCAACGTCCAATGCAGCAATCTTTAATTATCTTAGTAAATGGAGTACCTACAAAAGACAAAAAAATATGGCAACAGCTGGTAGATTTATATAAAGTTAGACAAGCCTTCCAATATCTTAAAGAGAATAATGAATATTTCAAAGAAATCAATATTGAAAAAAACTTGAAAGATAGAACTGAAATAATTCAAGAAACACAAGAAGCTGGTCAATTTGAGCTACTAGATCCTGCTACAATATCAAATACTTTAGACCATTATACAATTCATCCTTTGCACTGTAATGACACCGTAGAAGATGTACTGGAAACGTACCAAATGCGTCAAACAAAAGGATCGCCAATCAGCATATGGGAAAAAAGTATAGAAGCACGTGCTTTTCCTCTGCTCGTTCCTATTGGCAAAGGAGAAAGGTATGACGATAGACCTATTCAAATATCAGCTTCAGAATACCGCTCATTACGGATGTATTCTGAAGATCCCAGATTTAGACAAAATGTGGAATAAATATTCCACCTACTCTTTGAAAGTGAACTAGCAACTTTATGTTATGGAGTTGCACACATTTTAAATCAGGATCACACTTTCAAAATATGACAGCTACACAATTATTAGAAAAAGTGCAACAAAAGGATGAGGTTTTACAATCAAATATTACAAATCAATTAGCAAATATGCGTGGTACTAAAGAGTACTGGTTTCGACGTCATGGAGTAGTACGCTGTATGATCAGAAACCTTGGCCCACCCACTTGGTTTGTTACATTAAGTTGTGCAGAATATGCATGGGAAGATGTACATGATTTCCTACGCATATCAAATAAAAACAAAACAAACATATATATACTAACACCTGGAGAACTTTGTTCTTTGGATCCTGTTAATGTTTCAAGATATTTTCACCATCGTTTCATTGCTATGCTACATTTTATTTGTAATAAAACTGTTCCTCCTCTTGGAGAAGTGCAACACGTGTTTTGGAGAAAAGAATACCAAGCCAGAGGAGCAGCACATATCCACATGCTTTTATGGATTAAAGATGCTCCTAAATTTGGTCAAGACAGAGATGCCACTGTTTTCATTGAAAAATATGTCACTTGTGAAATTCCATAAGAAGCCACAAATAGTGATCTTCATGCACAGATTTTACAATTTCAAAGACACAAATGTGGAAAATATTGTCGTCGCAAATACAAAAAAAAGGGAAATACTACACCAAATGCCGATTTGGTTTCCCTAGACCAGTTACAAATACAGGTCAAGTGAACAACCTCATGTCTTCAGTTAGACATAGTGTTAAAGGTAAGTCACCTAAAAATACATATTACATAAAAAGAAAAGAAGAAGAAAAATATATCAATGATTATAATGCAATCATTGCCCACTTATGGAATGCAAACACGATATGTCACAGCATACTTAACTAAAGCAGAAAAGACAGAGCTCCAAGACCTCTGGAATGACCTGTCATCAGATAAAACAGTGTCTCAGAAATGATACAGCTTGGGCATAAAAATGCTCACCCATAGAGAATGTGGATCATATGAAGCAGCTGATCGTTTAACTGGTACTGCATTGTATGGTAAATCTGAAAATATAGTATGGCTAAGTCTTGGTCCAGCTAAATCTAGAAAAAGAGTTCTAAAATCATATGAAGATATAGAAACAATAGCCAAACATGATCCCAACAGCCAAGACATTTTAAAAAACAATTTATTGGACACATACTACCCAAACAGAAGTAATACTTTAGAAAACATATGTCTATACCACATAGCCCAAAACTACACATACAAAAATAATATGAAACCTGATGAAAAAAAAGGTAAATATAGAGTCACAAACTGTGAAGGCAGTTTAGTTAAACTCACTAAACCAAATTTAATTAATCATATCAAATTGTCATTAAAGACTCCTCAACATAAAGAAGTATATTACATGTCCCTGCTACAACTCTTCAAACCATGGAGAAAAGAAGAACAAATACTAGATAACTATGACTCATTAGAGGATGCTTTCAAAGCAAATGAAAGCATTATAACTGATGTAAACTTTACACAGTACAAAACAATGTTGCACAATGAACAGCAACACGAAGAAGAACTCCAAGCCCAACTAGATAAGGACACTCCTGACAGTAGTCAACCTTCTGTAACAGGAAGCCAAGAACCACTGGGAGAACCACTAATAATAAATGAGTCAGAATTAGCTATGATAGAAATAGAAAACACCATGTGTCAGTATGAAGATAAAGAAGACTTAACTATATTACAATCAAAACTAAACAATGAGCAAAGTAGCATGTTTCAAGAAGTAACAAAACAAATTGCACATGGTGTAAAACATGAAAATAAAGAATGTTCCTGCCATAATTATAAACCTATACTACTGTACGTCAGTGGTGAAGCTGATTCTGGCAAAACATTCCTAATCAAAATCATTAGTAAGTTCCTTCAACAATTGACAAACAACAAACTGTCAGCTGTTGTCACTGCCCCCACAGGTTTAGCTGCCTACAACATAGGTGGTGTTACATTACACCGATTACTACTATTACCAGTAGAACACCAGAACAAATTAGACTATTACAAACTTTCTGCAGAAGCTGCAATGGAATTACATAGAGTATTGAAACAAATGAAAATGCTACTAATAGATGAAGTGAGCATGGTCTCCAACCTGATGTTAGCTTTGATTCACCTCAGATTACAAGAAGTACTCAAAACAGACTATGAAGAGCTCTTTGCAGGAAAACACATTATTGTTTTTGGAGATCTGCCTCAATTAACACCAGTAAAATGTGAGCCTATTTTTAAAACATTAGGACACAAACTCTGCCATACAACTGTTGGCAGCATTGGAAATGTCAACCTTTGGCAACATTTCCAATACAGAGAATTAACAGAAAACATGCGGCAATCTGCAGATCTCACTTATGCCAACATTTTAAAAAGTATCAGAGTTGGTATACTTTCTAAAGAAGCAGAAGCAATATTGAAAACCCGGCACATTAATGCACTTTATGGCGATAATGCATCTGCTACAGATGTTATGGAACAATTAGCCCACAAAAATATCAATTGTATGGCCTTAATGCCAACTCTTGCAAGCTGTTTCAAATTCAATGAAATCATGCTAAGTAAAGAAATGCAACCAATCATGGAAATTAGCGCCACAGACAAACTAGATGTACATGGTATGACACTACCCATGTGTGACCAAGCCACAACAAGACTAAATAGTTCAGAAAAATCAATCTCAAACACAGCAGGCTTAGAAAAGATATTAAAATGATCCTTTAATTGCAGAGTAACGCTTAAACGTAACCTTGACGTGGACCAAGGACTAGTTAATGGAGCACTGGGTACAGTTGTTGGCTTTCAAACATACCCACGCGATAACAAAATTCAGTTTGTCAATATACTCTTTGACAAACATTCAGAAGTAAAAAGGATAGGACGCTCAACAGCTAGATTCCTTCTCTTCAAAGATATGTATGTACGCAGAGAACAATTTTCTCTAACTCTTGCATACGCAGTCACGATTCATAAATCACTAGGTCTTACCCTAGACAAAGCAATGATAGATATTGGTAACACAGTCTTTAAAGAAGGCATGATCTACGTAGCACTATCACGCTTACGTACACTTGACGGTCCATTTCTAATCAACTTTGATGCAAGTAAAATAAACGCTGATATTCCTTGCATTTTAGAATACAATAGACTTCGCTCACTATACACCCCCCACCTAAACACATGTTCTGTTCCACAAAAAATAAAACACTATAAAAGAAAAATAAATCAAACAGAAATGCAACAGAATGTCACTGCAAATCCTCCAAAGAGAGTAAAAGAAACTAATACTTCATCAAGTACCACAAGCAAAAAAGAATCAATTAGGGAAAGTAAACCAAGTACTTCTTTAAAGAAGGAAGACAAACTCCAAAAAAAGCAGTTAGATACAGAACTACCTGGACCATTTAAATTCTCAAATATAGTTAGTGTAAGTTGCTACGCAAATGTAGCAATGAATATTCTATGTCAATTACCACCAATTGTTGACAACATTTACTTACACAGTACAGACCCATTGTGTTTGCAAATGTTAGTACTTCACAGAAATGCAGCAAACAATCCTGACAACACGTATAGTGTTTATGGAATAAGACAACAATTGGACTACTGTGCTGGAATGGTGAAATTCACTATAAACTCACAGGAAGATCCACAAGAATTTCTAATGTACTTACTACAAGTACTGGAAAACAAAAACTTACCTATAAATGAACTCTTTCAGATTTCATACATGTGGAAACATACATTCACTCTCTGCAACAATGTGACACAAGAAGAAATCCCCAATGAACGCTTCATATATATATCAATACCAAATTGTAAATCCATTCCATTTCAGCGACTTGTACAAAATGCAAACCATGGTAGATTATGCTCTACCTGCAATTCAGATAATCGCTCCACGTTAGTAATACAAACACATAGTAAATACATAATACTAATGCTTCTACGTTACAATGCAGATGGTACCAAAAACAACTGCAAGCTGACTGGATTCACACATGGTCAAATATCACTTGGTAAGAAAACCTTCACAACAATAGCTATAATCTACCACGCAGGAGCCACAACCAATTCAGGGCACTACACTGCATATATAAAAAAGAAATGTGGATGGTTTGAATGTAATGATAATACCATTACTCTAAAGCAAAGATTACCAGGAAATCTTACAAACGCTTATTTGATGTTCTTAAAACCAAAATTTGATAACTAAACTGTATTTAAACCCTAAGTAAACTTGTGTTAAAAAAATATAAACTTTTAGAATACTCCAAAAGCTATCTAACTCCTCAAAGATTCTACAACAACTAATCAGATAAATGAATACCACTAAATTAGACCAAAAAAATACACAGTTAGAACACGCCAATTGGTAGCTAACTGTCCCAAAATTAAACAATATCCAAATAGATAAATCAATACCACTAAAATATATTAAAAAAATAGACAGTTAGAATATGCCAATTGGTATCTAACTGCTCCAAAATTTTATAATATCCAAACAAATAAATAATATGTTACTGCTCCAAAAAAATGCAACAAGCCAAAGTATAAAGCATTAGCCAGAAACAACAAGTGAACACTGAAAACAAACAAACAAATAAACTGTAGCATAACAGAAAAAGGTTTTTTTTAATCCAACATGGATTTTTTTTCTCCCACAGACCCAATGATTTGAGCAACAAATACAGAAACTGAGCAAATTGCACAGTACTCTGATTTGTAATCTACTAAATATGAGGGTCCAAAAAAAAAAAGTATGTTGATTATACAATGTAATAAGTCATTTCAAAATACTAATACTAACATGCTATTTTCTTTTATCACAGAAATTAACAAGAAATACATGTACTCCGGTTACTAGACCAAACAGTAAGTATACAATAATAAGGAGAACCATAGCAGCATATCACATCCATAGTATCTAATACCTTTGTTCCTTATACATTTGTTTTTCACCCAAAGTTATAAGCAAATATGAAAGTGATATGCTGCAGTGGTTGTTGCCAGGGCATAGAGTCTTGGGTGCAGTCTTGGGTGCATGGCCAAATGGCCATGCACCCAACACTCTATGCCCTGGCAACAACCACCGCAGCATATCACATCCATAGAGTCAAACATTTCAACTATGGTCTATGGAAACTTTTAATGTCCGGGGACATTATGAGTGTTCTTAGAACACTTTCAACTTGCCAGCGAACAATACGGACAGCGTTTTCAGGACACCCCCTACGAACATTTCAGAACAACGCGACAGTTCTTAGAACACTTTCAACTTGACAACGAACAATACGGACAGTGTCCTCAGAACACCCCCATTTCGTTTATTTGCGAACATTTCAGGACACCATGAGTGTTCTAAGAACACATTCAACTTGCCATCGAACAATACGAACAGCATCTTCAGGACACCACCTATGAACATTTCAGAACAACGCGAGAGTTCTTCAAACACATTCAACTTGACAAAGAGCAATAAGGACAGCGTCCTCAGGACACCCCCATTTTGTTTATTTGCGAACATTTCAGGACACTGCGAGTGTTCTTAGAACACATTCAACTTGCCAGTGAACAATACGGACTACGCCTTCAGGACACCCCCTACGAACATTCCAGGACACCGCAAGTGTTCTTAGAAATGTCTTCAGAACACCCCCATTTTGTTTATTTGCGAACATTTCAGGACACCGCGAGTGTTCTTAGAACACATTCAACTTGACAGAGAACAATACGGACAGCGTCCTCAGGACACCCCCATTTTGTTTATTAGCGAACATTTCAGGACACCGCAAGTGTTCTTAGAAGCGTCTTCAAAACACCACCATCTTGTTTATTTGTGAACATTTCAGGACACCGCGAGTGTTCTTAGAACACATTCAACTTGACAGAGAACAATACGGACAGCGTCCTCAGGACACCCCCATTTTGTTTATTTGCGAACATTTCAGGACACCGCAAGAGTTCTTAGAACACATTCAACTTGCCAGCCACAACCCATATTCATATTTGCGAACATTTCAGGACTCAGCAAGTGTTCGACAACGTCTTCAGAACACCCCCATTTTGTGTATTTGCGAACATTTCAGGACACCGCGAGTGTTCTTAAACACATTCAACTTGACAGAGAACAATACGGACAGCGTCCTCAGGACACCCCCTACGAACATTCCCCGGACACCGCGAGTGTTCTTAGAAACATCTTCAGAACACCCCCATTTTGTTTATTTGCAAACATTTCAGGACACAGCGAGTGTTTGACAACGTCTTCAGAACACCCCCATTTTGTGTATTTGCGAACATTTCAGGACACCGCGAGTGTTCTTAGAACACATTCAACTTGACAACGAACAATACGGACAGCGTCCTCAGGACACCCCCTACGAACATTCCCCGGACACCGCGAGTTTTCTTAGAAGCGTCTTCAGAACACCACCATCTTGTTTATTTGTGAACATTTCAGGACACTGCAAGTGTTCTTAGAACACATTCAACTTGACAGAGAACAATACGGACAGTGTCCTCAGTACACCCCATTTTGTTTATTTGCGAAAAACATTTCAGGACACCGTGAGTGTTCTTAGAACAGTTTCAGTTTGCTTGCGAACAAAACCGACACATATTGAGTCCTCAGAACACCCCCCATTCAGTTTATTTAGAACATTTCAGAACACCAGTGATGTCCGCAGACAAATCGAACACAAAAAGAACGTCTAATACATAATAAAACACAACTTTCATCCTATCTCATACACTCCCACCCTCCCCAAACACTCCTACACACCAACACACTCTACTAAATACAAATTTTGAACAAAGTTTCACCGCGCTGTCCGCGGACGACCGCGAATCCAAGATGGCGGGCGCTACCGAAAATCTGACGCGCTTCACACTCCACGCCGTCCAATCAGCGAACACGTTGCATGTCCGCGGGCATCACGCAAGCCGATTGGCCAATCAGGACACTGTCCGCGGAGCGAACAGGGAAGTGTGTCCCGCAGACCGAACACAGATATCACACATTTTTTTTTACCTACTTTTTGGTCATTTTAAAAAAAAACTACTGGATGGATTTTCACCAAATTTGAAAAAGCATGCTTTTGGGACCAAGCCGCTGCTCCTGGTCCAAATTTGGTGAAAATCCGTCCAGCAGTTTGGGCTGTAGACGCAAGCAAAATCTTTTTCCCATTCAGTCTATGGGGAAAAAAAAGTTTTGGGACCCCCCCTATAACTTTGCCCCCCCCCCTGGACGAATCCTCCCCAAACTTTCAGAGTGACCCAAATACTTTTTTTGCAAAGTTTGGTGAGGATTCGTCCAGGAAGAGCAAAGTGATAAGCCGCCCAAAAAGTGCTCTTCCTATGGAAACACCAACTTAACCATAACTACATGGCCACTACCATGACCATGTAATATATATATATATATATATATATATATATATATATATATATATATATATATATATACATATATATATTTTCAAAACGAAAATTCAGCCCTATACAGGGCAAAACCAGCGGATTGCACTCCCAAGAGCAGCTGAGTCCAGTCAATCCAATCTTCAGCAAATAATGGGCTTGACGGCAAAATCAGACAGCACCAAATATTCTTTATTAATTAAAAGTGCATTCGAAAGGGGAACATGAAAAGCACAACCGACGCGTTTCGCAATCGTCCGACCGCTTGTTCACATATATTACACAGCAACTTAACCATAACTACACAGCCACGCTAGTGGCCGTGTAGTTATGGTTAAGTTGCTGTTTCCATAGGAAGAGCACTTTTTGGGCAGTTTATAACTCTGCTCTCCCTGGACGAATCCTCACCAATCTTTGCAAAAAAAGTATATGGGCCACTCTGAATTTCTTTGCAAAGTTTGGTGATGTTTGGTGCAGGGGGAGAAAAGTGAATGGGGTAAAAACTTTGCACATGCCTACAGGTCAAACCGTTGGATGGATTTTGACCAAATTTGTGGCAGGGGCTTGGTCCCGAAAGCGTGCTTCTGTAAATTTGGTGCCAATCCGTCCACTAGGTTCCTATAAAATGACTAAAGAATATGTCTCAAAAAATGTGTGATATCTATGTCCGCTCCGCGGTCACACTTCCCTGTTCACTCCACGGACAACATACCGATTGGCCAGGAGGGTGGCGTTGTGACCGCGGACACGCAACGTCTTCTACGATTGGCTGCAGAGAGCCGTGATGTGCGTCAGAATGTGTGGTTGCGCCCGACATCTTAGATCCAAAGACAGCACAGTCGCCACAGAGGCAAAATTCTGTTTTGGACCTTGTTTTGCTCTCCTACAGTGCTTGGGGAGGTTCACAGAGTATCAGATAGGTTAAATAGTGTTCTTGTTTGGGCGGCAGTTGTTAATGATGTATTAGCCACCTGAAATGCTGGTTCGGAAACTACTTTGATGTCCTACAGTGCTTGGGAAGGTTCAGTGAGTATGAGATGTCTGCAAAATGTACTTGTTTGGGCGGCAGGTGTCAATGATGTATTTTCTATGCCCGCCTTGTTCATGATGTTTGTATGTGCAGACAATGAGGGCACTCATAAGGGTAGTATTTCTGTCTGTGGTGTGTACAGGCACCTTGAGACTGTTGTAAGGACACGCGTGGTGTTAGAGACCATTGCAATTGAGTAAATGTTGTTATTATATTATTTTTGCCTATGGGTGTGCCACTGAATAGGACGCCGCCATGGGTGAGACATGCTGCGGAGGTTGTGGTCCGGGCCTAGAGTCTTGGATGCATGGCCATAGGCCGTAGGCCAAAGGCCATACTTCCAAGAATGTAGGCCCAGCCTCTGTCCATTCAGACATTCTTTTCTAATTCACATGCATATGTTTTAGGTATGCCAATGTATGGTTTTGAACATCACTTTTTGATGTAAAAAAAAAAATTCAACAATCCTAAAAAGAGTGGAGGACAGTACAGCCTAATCTATTGGTACACTAACACCTGCGGAAACAAATTCAATACGATGAACGGTGTAGCTGTTTTTCTTCTATTTCAGATGTCAGCAGCTGGGAAGGACATTTGAAATCAGTTAAGAGAATTAGTTATTTTGGAAATAGGTGGGGATATAGCAAACACCAACTCTCATAATGCATCTGTAGCCAGTTATAATTGTACCACCAGTGGGATCCCTGCATGTGTATTTTACTGCCAGGCGTTATGTGGTATTATACTGCCAGTGGTAATTTGCAAGATATGCATTTATACCACCTTGGCTGCACCAGGGCATCTAGTGTATGGTGGATAACTTTAAATTTGATGTGGGAAAGATTAAAGTTGGGCAATCCTGTTTTGTTCGGTGAGCGTCCAGTGACAGAGCAAATTCATCCATGTCTCCATGCGCTGTTTCCATTGCATCCACGTTAGAAAAGCAAAGCTTGTTATGCAGCCTTTATACAAGGGCAGAACCTCCATTGGAAGCTTGCTAATTGGCTGGACCGCTGGAAACTGCGAGGAGAACCAGGGAGAAGCTGATACCTAGAGAGATGGGTGTAACAGGTATTAACAGCCAACACCAGAGTAGTGGGCCAGAGAGGAAGGAGTCATTAATACCTATCACAGTCCTCTCCCCTAGGGCTGTTTGTCATTAATGTATGACTTAATCACAAAAACAGGTCATAAATGGGTTAATAACATAAGAAAACAGTTGGAGAACGTGACAATAATTATTAATTTTAGATTTCTAGTCATATTAATAAATATTACCGGAAATAGTAAAATCTAAACAAGCGGTATCCAACTGATATTACAGGGTGTACTATGTTGGTCATCATATAAAGGTCAAGTGAAGAGAATGTGCTATAAAGAACCTACAACTAAATTGTCACATGTGCAGCGAGCGTTGTAATACTTATTATACCCAATGTTTTCATTATTTTTTACATTTTGTATATATTAGTCATGTGAGCATGGCTTTTAATACACAATGTAAACATGACCAAGCCGTGCAAAAATTATTCCAAATTAAACTAAAATTAGGCACGTTAGGTGGTGTATTTAAAACATGTCTGCCCATGAATTAGTGTTGTTTATGTTGGCCGTAAATTACGTCACCTACAATAATAACTTATATTACACAGTTGAACCCAAACAGTTTACAATCACATTCTATTTCACAATAATCCTAATTCACTGCACTTCGTGGTATATTTGAAAGCCATGGCCATGCAATTCTTGATCACGAGCAGCATTTCTTTTTATTTTTTTTATTGACATAGTTGATTAATCAACTTTTCAATACATTTATACAAAAGATAAAAACAATATAACAAAATAACAATTTCCTTTTTGACCTAAATTACATATTTCATAATATGCATCAACATTGCATAAAATTCAGTAAAAATAAGATTCAAATTGCACAATGTTAAATGAGAGAAAAAAAAAGCACAAATAATTTGAAATTTAGATACAGTCGGCTTTAACATCATTTCATACACTTCATGCATATGCTAAATGCACATTCTGTATGTTTAATGAGATTAGGTAATTAACGATTGTTATTCTATTTTTGTCTGACTGCTTGTTAAAAATGTGGTACCAGAATTGTTCAGCAGATAAGGAATTATGAGCCTGAAAATAGGATTTAAAGTAATCAGTTCTTTTGTTACGTAGCATTGGGCACATTGCAAGTAGATGCAATATCGTTTAGGATTATTTTGGATTTTCACAAAATCGACAAAAGTTGTCCTCTGCGGAGATTAATTTCCACTTAGCCAGGACACTTTTAGTGTGCCATATGTTTAGTCTAAATCGTAAAAAAAGATCTCTGAACATAGCTCTTGGAAATTTTGTTACATAGGTTTCTGGTGTTCTCATTCTTTTTACAATGATATTGTGCGTGGTTGCATGCTTGGTGCTTTGACACTGTTCGAAAATTTGTGTATCCAATCCCATAACATTATTTTATGTTTTGCTTTATCAGGATTATTTAATAATAATTCTTCAGTAACATCTGCATTCTGTAGAAAAATGTTGATCTTATCTCGCCAGGTTACCATAAAACCATGAGTTGCTGTTTGCACATATGTAGACAAAATGTGTAAACAGTATTTTCCTGTCGACTCAGCAAACATTTACGATATAAAATGGATAATCTACACATATATGCAGTGTACAGAGAGGATGAACCCATTTCATACCTCAGCAAACACGTGGGAGTAGCTTTGGGTACACAGAGTATGCTTTTCCAAAAGGAGCCTTCCATTCTAGACCAGAATATCTCAGGCGTCCACGATCTGGCCTCTGCACCATATATCACTGTAGATACTGCTTTCTGGCAGTAATATGTTATTATTGGTTTTAATGAAAAGTGTCCATATTTGTGATTAATTATGGAAGCCTGAGAGTAGGCAGTTCTCATTTTGGCTCTTAATTCATTGTGATATGCCGCCTCAGATCCCTTATTATTTATCAGTACCCCTAAGTATTTGTACTGTCCAACATTTTCTAGTGGTTGTGATTGCAGTGACCAAATCTGATGAGATATTCTGTTCTTATAATTGGGTACAATCTTCATGACCTTAGTTTTTGTCAGATTTATACGCAATTTATTGGTTTTAACATACTTCCCTAATTGATCAAGTAACGCTTGCAGCCCCCTGGGAGTTTTAGCCAGGAGCACTAGATCATCTGCGTAAAACAACCAGGGGATTGTGTTGGTGTCAGGAATTCAGCTCGACACACATGGCGGAAATGGAGAATGAGTCATTCACGATACCAACAATGGAACTCAAGATGGCGGCTCATCAGCGCTATTACCACACGACGATTACCGTTCTAGTTGTTTCCAACATGGCGACCGCGTCTGCCCATTCTATATCTTCCTCTCTATGGTTGGGCCAGACGCGTCGCTTCTGTTCGCTTCACCTCGCTTCGCGCTGGTGCTTTTTCTAACTTTCTGCAATACTACCGCTGAGGTTTTCAAAGCCTCTCATCCTCTCTTTTGCACTCTGCGCACTTTGTCTGAGTTCCGTCTCAACTTATTCTACTTTTCCTTACCTTACCTTTTCCCCGTTTCTCCTCTTGCCTTCGTTCCCCGTGCACTCGTGTGCGGTTCATTTCTACTCTACTTCCTTTCTCGCTTCCTTCTTACTTTTCTCCTTGCCTACTACATAGAGCTCAACCGGACTTCCTTCCACGTTGCTGCTCGAGTTCCTTTTCGCCGAGCGGAATCCTGAACCGTTCCGTCCACAAGCCTGCTGCACTCGACTTCCTCTACATTGCTGCTCGACCCTTCTTCCCGAGCGGATTCCTGGAATCGTTCCTCCTTCAGCCTGCAGTACTTACCATTCTTCCACAGATACTCGGAAGACACCATCCTCTACGAGACACAATTGGGTTTTCTTCCCCACGAGGGTTTCCCAAGGGTACTGCCCCCGGAGTGCACTGAGTCCAGTTCTCTGGCCTCTGAACACTTTGGGGGAATTACCTATATACCTCAGAGCTATTCTACTCCTCTGCTGTTTCCAGACATTCGTGAGTACCTAATTGTAACAGAAAGCGACGCCCAAAAGATGGAACAGCAGATGCAACAAGTAATGGCAGCCATGCAGAGTCTCAGTACTGAAGTACAGATGTTAAGAAACGAAAATGCAACATTGAGACAAATGGTTGCAAACAGGGCAGAGATCCCTCCAGGATCATTACCCATGGGAAAATACGATGGCAACCCTAAAAAACTAAAAGAATTCTTGGATTCTTGTTTGGTGCAAATAACTTTGAAAGCCTCGTTTTTCCCAAACGATAGAGCTAAAGTAAGTTTTCTGATATCTAATCTCGCCGGCAGCGCCCTGGCCTGGGCCACACCATTAGTCACCACCAACAATCAGCTAATGGATTCTTACGCCGGATTTACCAATAGTCTGCAAGCCATGTTTGGGAGAAAAGAATTAGTGGTCTCAGCACAAGAAAATCTCTTGGATCTGAAGCAAGGGAATACTGATATCCTAACTTTCATCACACAGTTTAAACAATTAGCCAATGAGACGGCATGGGCTGATCATGCTCTCCTGACCATATTTCGTCGGAACCTATGTGAAGAACTCAAAGATGAAGTCTCTAGAGTTCCTAGACCTCATAACTTTGCAGAAATGGTTACATTAGTACTCCAGATGGATTACCGGATACAAGAAAGAAATCTAGAAAGAAAGAAAGGGAAATCACGTCCACTGTTAGGACCTTACAAGTCGGATATTACAAGGACCAGTAAAAACCAAGAATCAGGGGAACCTATGCAATTGGGAATAGCTCGAGGACCATTAACACCGGAAGAAAGACAAAGAAGAAGAACATTAGGTTTATGCATGTATTGTGGTTCCGATAAACATGTTCTAAAAAATTGTCACCTGACTACTCCTAGACGTCAGGGAAACGACAACTCCCACCCATGAAGGGAACCATGAGTGGGTCTTTGGTACAAAGTTCCCAGGAAACAACCTCAACTCACCATAAGATGGTGGTAATCAATGTGTCTCTACAATTTCTAGACAATCATATCCAACAAATACCTGCCTTAGTAGATTGTGGAGCAGCGGGATTGTTTATGGATTCCGAATGGGCATTCAGAAACAACATACCCCGGGTGACTAAAACCCTGTGTCTGCCAGTGGAAGGAGTAGATGGAAATCCTTTATCATCAGGACCCATTAAAGAAAACACAACTTTTCTCACCATGAAGATTTCTACTCATGAAGAAGAATTATCATTCGATTTGATAAAAGCCGCTCACTATCCAATCATACTGGGTCTCCCATGGCTTGTTAAACATAACCCATTCATTAATTGGACTGCAGGAACATTATTTTTGGGTTCCGAACACTGCTTGCATTCTTGCCTACCCAAAGGAGTGGTGGGGTTGTATACTACAACTGCATCCCCAGACAAAAGCCCGGTATTATCTACCATATCCCACCTGAATCTACTACCGGAATGTTACCACAAGTACAGCTCTGTTTTCTCAAATGATGAATACAAGGAATTACCACCCCACAGAAAAGACGATTGTTCTATCGAATTACTACCAGATGCGCAAGTACCCTTTGGTCGCATGTACACTCTTTCTATTTCCGAGAAGGTTGCCTTAAAGGAATACCTACAAACTAACTTGTGTCATGGTCTCATCACAGAGTCTAGAAGTTCTGCAGGTGCTTCACTCTTCTTTATACCCAAAAAAGATTGTAAAGAGCTCCGCCCTTGCATCGATTATAGAGGCCTAAACAAAGTTACATACAAAGATCGATACCCACTGCCCCTTATCCAGGACATTCTGGAAGCAGTCAGAGGTGCAACTATCTTTACAAAACTCGACCTTAGAGGGGCATATCATCTGATCAGAATTAAAAGTGGAGATGAGTGGAAAACAGCCTTCCGCACGCCTTTCGGACATTATGAGTATCGGGTGATGCCTTTTGGGCTAGCAAATGCCCCTTCAGTCTTTCAACGTTTTGTTGATCACATATTTGCGGATTTACTCCTTCATACCCTAATCGTATACTTGGACGATATCCTCATTTTTTCTAACAATCTGCAAGAACATATTATCCATGTTTCCGAAGTTTTAGAACGGCTTCATCAAAATAGATTGTTTGCCAAAATTGAAAAATGCTCGTTTCATCTACCCAGTATCCCCTATTTGGGTTTCATTTTATCTGCAGAAGGAGCTGCTATGGATCCAAGGAAGGTAGAATCCATCTACAAATGGAAACCTCCTCAGAACGTAAAGGAGGTACAACGGTTCTTAGGGTTCACTAACTTCTACCGAAAATTTATTCCAAATTTTTCTAGAATCATCAAACCCTTCACTCTTCTTCTTCGAAAAGGAAGATCTTTTGAGTGGAATCCAAACACTCAGAAAGCCTTTGAAGGTCTCAAGATAGCCTTCTCTACAGCACCGATATTACGGTTACCAGATCAGACAAAACCTTTTATATTGGAAACCGATGCCTCGGATTCAGCCATAGGAGGAGTACTCAAACAAGTTTCAAAAGAAGGGCTCGAACATCCAATTGCCTACATGTCGAAATCCCTTACAGAATCAGAACGCAATTATACCGTACTTGAAAAAGAACTCTTAGCTATAAAAAGGAGTTGCCAGGAATGGAGACACCTCCTTTTAGGGGCTCAGCACCCTGTTCAAATTCGCACAGATCACAGGAACTTGAAAGTGTTACAGAACATGGAGTGCCAAAACAGTCGACAAGCTCGGTGGGCATATTTTTTTTCATCCTATGACTTCATCCTTACTTACATACCTGGAACCAATAATCAAATCGCTGATGCTCTATCCAGAAGTTCACACAATACTTTGTCATTCCTCCCGGAAAAGATGTGGTCACACGCCACTTTTCTATTCTATGTTTCCTCTTACTTACAAACTATACGAAAACAATACCAAGAACTGAATCAGACAGAAATCAGTGATCATGACCTGAGAATGGAAGACGGACTTTACTTTCGAGCTAACCAACTATACATACCTGAAGGTACATCAAGAAAGAGAGTATTACATATGTGTCATGACCATAAAGTCGCAGGACATAGAGGAATCAAAACCACCTGGGAACTCATCAATAGACACTTTTGGTGGCCTGGAGTTACACAAGACATCAAGGATTATGTGTCCTCCTGCTCCATCTGCCAGCAGTCTAAGGTTCCTAGACATCTGCCTACAGGGCGGTTAGTACAACCTAAACTTCCCACTCAACCATGGGAATGCATATCTACAGATTTTATTGTAGATTTACCACCTTCTTCAAACAATACAACCATCATGGTATCTATAGATACTTTGACCAAACTAGCACATTTCATTCCCATGAGCCGATTACCATCAGCAGCTCAGATGGCATCTTGTTTTTTACAAACTATCTTCCGCCTCCATGGACTTCCAAAATCCATCATATCTGACAGAGGTTCACAATATGTTTCCTCCTTCTGGAAGATACTATGCAAAACCTTAGGTATACAAAGAAACCTCACCTCTGGGTATCACCCGCAATCCAATGGGCAAACAGAGAGACTAAATCAATCCTTAGAACAGTATCTGCGTTGCTTTGTTTCAGCTTCTCAAGACAACTGGAGTCTTCTTCTACCATATGCTGAATTCGCATATAATAATTCCTTTCACACTGCCATCAAAATGACACCTTTTTTATGCACATATGGGTTCCATCCATCCAGCTTCCCTACCGTAACTCCTCGATCCACCAAAATCCCAGCGGTGGATGAGTTAGTCTCCAACATCCAGAAAGGGCATGCTACAGCCCTTGCTACCCTTTCTGAAACCAGAGACAGGGTAAAACAACAAGCTGACAAGAAACGCTCACAGGAACCCACGTACAAACCTAAAGATCTGGTATGGCTCTCCTCTAAATACCTTCCTAAACATTTGGTACCATCGAAACTCTCACCCAAGTATTTTGGACCATTTCCCGTTATTGAGGCCATCGGGAAGGTAGCATATAGAATCCGTCTACCAGTGTCTTGGCACCGGATCCATAATGTTTTCCATGTCTCTCAACTCAAGACACAGATACTGGATAGGTTCAATAGGGGCTTCAATCATACTCCCCCTCCAGTGGATACTCAAGATGGTCCTGAGTACGAAGTAGCAGCAATATGCGACTCCAGATACTATCATGGGAAGTTGCAATATCTAATCGATTGGAAAGGCTACAATCCATCAGACAGAACTTGGGAAAACGCTTCATCAGTTCATGCCTCCAGACTGGTAAACAAATTCCATCGATCTCACCCTTGGAAACCTGGTCCAATCACCCCACGGGGAGGGCATACTGTCAGGAATTCAGCTCGACACACATGGCGGAAATGGAGAATGAGTCATTCACGATACCAACAATGGAACTCAAGATGGCGGCTCATCAGCGCTATTACCACACGACGATTACCGTTCTAGTTGTTTCCAAAATGGCGATCGCGTCTGCCCATTCTATATCTTCCTCTCTATGGTTGGGCCAGACGCGTCGCTTCTGTTCGCTTCACCTCGCTTCGCGCTGGTGCTTTTTCTAACTTTCTGCAATACTACCGCTGAGGTTTTCAAAGCCTCTCATCCTCTCTTTTGCACTCTGCGCACTTTGTCTGAGTTCCGTCTCAACTTATTCTACTTTTCCTTACCTTACCTTTTCCCCGTTTCTCCTCTTGCCTTCGTTCCCCGTGCACTCGTGTGCGGTTCATTTCTACTCTACTTCCTTTCTCGCTTCCTTCTTACTTTTCTCCTTGCCTACTACATAGAGCTCAACCGGACTTCCTTCCACGTTGCTGCTCGAGTTCCTTTTCGCCGAGCGGAATCCTGAACCGTTCCGTCCACAAGCCTGCTGCACTCGACTTCCTCTACATTGCTGCTCGACCCTTCTTCCCTAGCGGATTCCTGGAATCGTTCCTCCTTCAGCCTGCAGTACTTACCATTCTTCCACAGCTACTCGGAAGACACCATCCTCTACGAGACACAATTGGGTTTTCTTCCCCACGAGGGTTTCCCAAGGGTACTGCCCCCGGAGTGCACTGAGTCCAGTTCTCTGGCCTCTGAACACTTTGGGGGAATTACCTATATACCTCAGAGCTGTTCTACTCCTCTGCTGTTTCCGGACATTCGTGAGTACCTAATTGTAACAGTTGGTACCCAAACGAGGTGCATCAGATATTACTGTGTTAAACTCATTTCCCACATCGGATATATAATAGTTAAACAGAGTAGATGCCAACAGGCAACCCTGTTTAAGACCTTTATAGGTATTAATCGGTCTAGAAAGTTTCCCGTCCATTGTTAGTCTTACTTGAATTGACATATTACTATGAAATTGTGTTATCCAATGTGTGAGATGTGAGGGGCACCGGTTCTTTGACAGCTTACTAAATAATTGCTGCCTGGATACTGAATCGAAAGCAGTTTCGAAATCAATGAATGCCATGTATACTGGCTGCTTGGTTTGTAGTTCATGGTGCTTGATTGCATGTAGCACTTGCAAATTAATCGTTGTGGCTATACCAGCTACAAAACCTGTCTGGAAGGGGTCATTTACACATGCATCGATGGTCCCTTTATTGAAGTTCTTCAAAATCAAGCACACAAATATCTTTCCTGGAGCATCGAATAAGGCAATTGGCCTGTAATTGCGAGGATCCAGTCTGTCCCCTTTCTTGTATATGGGGACTATAATAGACCTTTGCCAGGAAGATGGTATTCTGTTGTTAATTATGACCTGATCAAAAATGGCCCTTAGGATGGTGGCCCACACCTCAGGGTTATCTTTTAGCATGGTGTTTGTGAGCCCATCAGGGCCCGGGGCTCTAGATCTACTGAGTTTCTTTATATTTAGTAATATGTCAAGATCATCAAATATCAGTTGGTTATTCCTATCCAACCTCTCTCCAGTAGTTACACCAGGCCAATATTCTTCAGCGTAGAGCGATTCATAATATTGAGACCACACTTCCTCAGGTACTGCGTTAACTTGTACTATGGATTGCTCATCACCATGAATGGATTTTAGTAGGCCCCACACTAAAGCAGAGTTTTTGGAGGCTATTGAATGTAGCATGGTTTGAGAATCTCTCATAGACATTGTCGCTTTGCGCTGCTTTATCCAATTTTTATACATATTCTTGCATCTAGAAATTTCTTGGGCCTTGTTTATTAGATTGGTTTGCATCAAGAGATGTATATCCTTCCTGAGCTTAATTTTGTAATTGCGAACTTCTTCATCATAGACATGGGTGTGCGATTTGTTAATTCCATGCTTGATGCTTACTTTGATTTTAAATGTATGTAGGGCTGCAACATAGTCTCCATTCAAATGCATCAGGTGCAGTTCAAGTATGTCCTTGGGGTACGATATGACCCGAAGAAGGTCATTCAATGAAGATGGAGTCCATTTAAATCGATTGCCTTTGGAGTGGACCGCTAGAGCCTGACTTTGCATGCGATTTTGCGCCTTTGTCTGGTTTATGGGCCAATCCCATTGTAGACATAGGATGTTATGATCGCTTAGGACCTGTTCGATCACTTTAAACGAGGTGATCAAGGACAATAGCCCACCATCCGCATACACATAATCTATAATGGAAGTCAGGAGACCTTGCCGCCAGGTTATATTTGGAGGGATGTCCCCTTCCACAGCACCATTGATCAAGTTAAGGCCTCTCTCTTTCATTAATCTTCTCCATTGAGATACAGTGGTTTCAGCTTTCCACTATTATCAGTCACACAGTTCATATTCAAGTCACCTGCTATGATGATATGCTTGATAGAAGAGGATTTTGCTATCAAGTCCAGAGAGTTGCTCAGGTCTCTGAAGAATCGTTTGTCCTGAATACTCAGATGATTCCAGTATATATTAAGGCATGCTATCGTCCTTTCTTCAGATGATATATGCACCAGCTGGATGTAGCTATTTGGCGAGAGCCAGGGTTCCAGTTTTAGCCCACACAAATTTTTAACTGCAGTTATTAGACCAGCTTTTGGTCTGCCCCTAATTTAAGTAATGGCTCGGATTAAGGCAATTTGATGATCTTCCCAGATGGGAGGAGAGCTCCTCCAAACTTCTTGTAGCATAATAATATCGTAATGAGCTAATAGAGACACCGAAAACTTTGTTAGGTGAGCATAACCTCTTGTATTCCACGAGGCTAATTGCATTGTTCGATTACAATTAGATAGAATTGTGAATATTGGCCCGTCCACACTTGGATAGAATTGTGAGTATTGGCACGTCCACACCTAGTTGGAATTGTGAATGTTAGCCTGCGTCGCATCTAGATGGGACTTTGAATGTTGACATGCCCACACCTAGACAGATTTCTGAACAACGGCCTGCGCCACATCTAGATAGGATTAGGAATGCAAACAAATGCCACATTTAGACAAAACTGTGAATGTTAGCATGCTAAAGGTCAGGTAACCCACTAACCGATATAAGCTCAAACTCTGCTTACTTTTCTCACTCAAAAAACTCACACAACCATCTCTCGCACAACAAGCCGCACGCACTTCACAACACTGCAACAACACATAGTCCGGAGCAACAGCACACGCGGACTGACACCGATCCAATACCCGCACCAAAGCTCAGTATCTGGTGCATACCGAGCTGAAGCTGCCAACAGAACACCACTCCTCTCACTATCCTACTCCTCTTCACCTTACTAACACATCCCACCTTATCATTTGCAGATCTGCCAGAGCGCCTGGGGACCAATTCCATTGGTGACGGTGCGCAGTACACATACCTTTAATATTTAACATTTTAACATTTTAACTTTTTGGGCCTCATTACAACCCAGGCGTTAAGGGTTTAACGGCGCCGTCGGCGCCGTTAACCCTTAACACCTGATTATCATTTTAACGCCTGCTTTTAGCAGGTGTTAAAATGCAAGGCGCTAACCCGCCTTGGTGCTAATTACGGCACCGTAATTTACGGTGCCGTAATTAGCGCCTTCCCCACTCCCATTATGCCCTATGGGGCAAAAATGGGAATGGGGAAGGGTAAATGGGGAATGGGGATTTACCGCCCCACTCACCTTGGAATGGGGCGGTAAATCCGCCATCCACCATGGTGTAAACAGAGTTTACAGCATGGTGGTAAAGTAGGGAACTTACCGCCTGGGTTGTAATGAGGCCCTTTATCATTACTTTGTTTTGTACTTAGCTAACATCTCATATCCTCATTACCAATGGCGGGACAGGCTACAACTCTCTGGTGGTTACTATTAGATGTTCAGTATGATACTGTAACTGGATTTTTCATCCATGGAGCACTTTGGGTAATTGCTCGGTATACATTAGGCTGGATATTAGGCATATTTATTGTTTGTGTTGGATTGAAAAGAAGGAAACCCAATTGATAGATCTCATCTTTCCTCTGCCAGATGGTATAGTTAACCAAGGCCGAAAGCATCCAGATTTTGAACACAGAACGATCATGATCATGAATGAATTCAATTTGGGCTATGTCATCAGATTTGGTTCCTTGTAGGCTTGAAACATTGTTCAATATGTTCAGCACAGAAGCTCGATTCAGGTCATATAGACCAAAGTCACCTCCACGACATTGCAATATGAGACTAACATGAGTCATATCATTGCATTTGTTATGCCGATTTTTTGGATTGGCTTTAATTTCCGTTTTTTTGTTTGGCACCATGAGAGTCGAATCCAAGGTTGAGTTTGTTTGGCTATAATTCCCATTTTTTTGAATGGCCTGGAAATTGTTTGCTTGCAACTTATTAGTCCAAGTCATACTAGAGCTGCTAGTGTTTTCAGTAACATTGTGGGATTTGAAGTTTAGGACCGGGCGAGACATAAACAGTCCCATTGATTTCTGGATTTCTTCCTGTCTACTTTCCAGAGTCATGGATGTGTAGTCTTCTAGCCGGGCATTCATAGCTGTAGTTGAGCCATTGCTTTCATTGACTTGCGGGGGAGGATAAGATTTTAACGCTCCCCCACGTTTTTCTATTTTCGCCACTTCTTCCAATAGGTTGTCTAGAGGATCATATCGCAACTCAGTCGGCACTGAGGGATCCATCTCATTTTCTGTGGATTTTTTCCCTAGAGTGATGAGCTTATTTTTTGATATTGCCGAGTATTTGCATATGATGGCAGCGCTCTTTTCCTGGGCTCTTTTATCAGCTACCGTCAGGAATTTGATAAATTGTCTTGAACTTTTTTTCTTCTTCAATTTATTCAATTTCTGATTTTTGTTTTTTTTTGTTGGAATTGATTCCGTGCCACGTTTCTCATTTGCAGTTTTGGCATTAAAGATGTTATACACTAAGCTGCCCTGTGGGAGTGGCAGGGTCACTTGTATTTGATTGTGTACAGTTTTTGCTGCCACTGCAACTTCCAGTTCGATTATTTCTAGGTCATAATTTTTTAAGGTGACACGCCCTTGTTTTTTTCTTTTTCCCAATTACAGGGTCTGTTTGTTTCCCTTCTGTGTCATTGTTTTTCATTTCATCATTCCTGTTCGTGTCTTCACCGGCAAGAACAGTCACAGAATTGTTTTTTTGACAGCATGAGCACGCCATTTGACTCAAAGGCGTGCTTGGAAGAGCCATTGCCGTTTCTTTATTTGATGACAATCGATTCACCGAGTTCTCCAATAGTTCACGTAATAAAAAGTTTTGGTCTAGTAAACGTGAATCTAGCATCTCATAGAGTTTTGCCAGTGATAATACTGATGTGTTCAAAGCTTGCAATATCAAAGCCGTTGATGACTTTTGAGGTGACTCTGATTCGTTTGTTGGCAGTGATTTATTAGCGACTTGTTGTCGCGGGGTGGATTGCGTAAAAGAAATAGATAAAAGTGAAGATTCTTGTGAGGTTTCTGGTAACAGCACTGGAGATTGAGATAATTGATCCTCATTTATGCGGTCATTTGGGTGGTTTGGTACATCCTGGTTAGCTCGGGGTAGAGCAAGAACTATGACTGGCAGCGATGCTTTTGACAAATCCGTTTCTTTACATGAAGGACCAGCCACAGCTTCTTCACAATTAGTTGGTAGAGATAGAAGAGGAATTGCATGTATGATGTCATTCACTACAGTTTGTGGTTGCACAGGAGCAGCATAATCACCCAACAATGCTGGTTCCATAAAGGCAGCTAATAGAGAGTCTGACGGTGGAGCAATTAGCTGCGAGTCAGAAGGGGTGCATAGGTCAACTGGCAAAATCACTGGCATTGCCTTTGGCACTAGTGCTTGAGCCTGTGGTGCTGCGGAGCTAGTTGGGTTCAATATATCATCAGTTTTACTTAAGTTCATCAAAGGTGCTAGAAGCGGGCTCTCAGAGTAGAATTTTCGAATATCGCTGGTGTGCGAAATCGATCTGCTCCGAGCAGTAGCTCGCAAAGGGGCATTTGGCAGCGCCCGTTTGGGTGTAGTGTGAAAGTCATACACGTAATTAGAAAGTGAGTTCACTGGGGGCATTCCAGTGCGCAAGCCATATGGCTTTGTCATTGTGTATAATTACTTCGCAGACAATTGGAGTAAACCTCTAAAGACAATAAGGTTATGTGGGATCACACAAAAGTCACAAATACAACAAACAAATGCTATTCAGTCGTGCTACCCTCCACACTCTCCAGCACGATTAGCAGTATCAGCCCTTGCGAATGCCCTTGCCCGAAATGCGCGCGCGTGAATGCACGTGCGCTGGGCTAAAGTAGAGCTTGCTGGGAGGGGGAGGCGGAGTCCACACAACACCAAAAACGAAAGTAAGAAATAATGTTTGAGTATCAGTATCTGTATCTGTTTACAGCGCTAAGCCCTAAGTCCACAAAAGTAGCAAGGGGAAAAGCACGTTTCAGGGTTAATACCGTGACAGTTGAAGCCGGATAACAAAGAAAATCCAGATCACAAGCGAAGAACGCTGCCGTCAAAGTATCCTCTCAGCTCAGCAGTACCAGCCCTTACGAATGCCCTTGCTCGAAATGCACGAGCAGCATCACTTAAAGCAATCATGCATGAGATTAATGTAACTTTGTTGACAAGGTTTGTTATCTGTTTTTCAGTTTCATGCCACAGTGTAATAGTAGTGTAATCAGTTGAACAACATTGCCCATCATGGTGTTAAGCCAGATATTGAATTGCTCAGTCTCATTGAAGTAAGGTGAGTAGTGTCTAGTAATGTAATTGTTTATTTGTGAAGCGCTTATACACAAGTGAAGTGTTTCAAAGCACTTCAAGCCGGGAAGGGAACAAGGGTATACAGTCACCAAGCTAGGAAGGGGAGACAGAGGGAGGTCTGGACAGACAGACTTGCAAGGACTAGACATTAAGGTCAAAGTCGAGCAAGTGCGCAAAACAGGAAGTGCGAGTGAGGGGGAGAGGGACAAGTGTGCCCACTCCAGCAGGGGCCTGGGTTAAGTGCAGAGATGTTGCCCCTCTCATGGAACATATTGCAGTAGTGCCAGGCAGAGTGCAGAGGCCCAGAGGCAAGAGCAGCACTGGCGGCGGAGCCTGGGACCTGTTATCCTCTGGATGTGTACCAGGCAACCAGTAAGCTAACTGAGCAGGTTGGGGAAGAGAAGGAAGTAGGGAAAGAAGCAAAGAGACATGAGGTTAGCAGGAGAGAGGGAGACCAGTAGTAGCAGGACAGTATAGTATATGGTTAGATGTTTCATATTTTTAATATTTCTTGCTGTGCATAGCTGACAGTGTCTGTTTCCGACAGGAATTTTATTCCAGGCCCCTAGGATTTCCAGAAAAGGCAGATTTACATTTGATATAATCAATCCTCCTGATTGTATTATTTGTTTATTGTTTCACATATAATGGAGTGATCGCCTATAAGGGGGTGTAGGGAATACACTCAAATGCTAGTTTTTTTTTGGGTGAAAGATCTACCGTACATTGTTCCTGTCCAGTCTGATATATGGCTTTTCTGTTTTCAAATCCATACTAGTCAGAATCCTAGTCTTAATGCAATTGGCCCAGACCATCACATCTTTGTATAATAAATAAATGATACCACTAAAAACCTTGTTTGAGATGATGAAAACAAAGCCAAGTGACCAACCTCTTGACAATAACATGGGCATCTTTGTTGCTTCCGAAATCCATGGCTCAACTGAAAAGTAACAACCAAGGAAACCAACTTAGACTGAGTGCTAGAAACATCGAGGACCTGACGAAGAACTAAAGAACACTGCCTGAGGTCAATTGAGAGTCAGAAAACTCTTCAACAATCAACTATCAACCCTTACTTACAGTATACAAGGTTGCAGCGAAAAAGCCTTCCCTCTTCTTCCTCTGAAAAAACATATCTTTGATAAAATCCCGGTGGAGAAGAGGCGCCACTTACGAAAAATCAAAAGAATGCCGTCCAAACACAACTCAAGAACTCACAGAACAATGCTCCAGGAAGAAACAAAAAAATACAAGTCTTGGCCAAAAAAGCCACCGCATAAAACTCTATCAGCAGGTCTCAGAAGCAATGTTAAAGCAGGTGAGCGGCCCCAACTGCTGCAAATTCTGGTCTCTGATTAGATTCACAGGAATTCAAATTGAAGGAGCCCTTACAAACAGTGTGGGTGAAGATGCTTGGACGGCCTACTTCAGAAAGTTGTTCTTTTTACCATCTCCCAACATGCCACCTCGGGAAGAGGTAAAGACAGTCATCTGGGAAAATCTAAGCAACAGAGAGAACACAGAAGAAGTCATTTGGAAACTAAAAACTTCAAGAGCGCTGGGCCCGGACGGATTGACGAACATTGACCTAAAAAAACACCCGGTGGAGTGGGCAAAGTTCATCAGCCAAGTATTTAAAAGGTGTAAGGATTTGAAGTCCATCCCGTCATCATGGACTTCATTGGTGGTGGTCCATATTTTCAAGAAGGGCAACAAAGACGACCCCAGAAATGACCACCTGATTGCATTACTTGATGCAATCGGGAAGGTTTTTGGCATCCTTCTAGTAGCAAGGTTCCACACGTGGGCAATGTCTCCACCCAGTGCCAACCCTTTCAAAGCAGGTTTTAGGAAAAACAGCGGCACCTCGATCAACATTATGTTTTTAAGCATCATAAAAAGCAAAATCAGAGAAGGCAGCCCCAGGGTCTTCCTTGTGTTCATCAATCTGGCACAAGCTTTTGACCAGGTAGATCGTGGAAAACCATGGACCAAACTTTCTGCCTGGAATTGCCCCGCAATGATTCTTGACCCAATAAGAACACTACATACCAACACCAAAATGAGGGTCCATTTAAACCAACAGGGTTGGCTATCAGGCGAAATCCCCACCACAAGGGGTGTCAAACAAGGATATCCCTTGGAACCGGCTCTTTTCATCACCTATCTTGGCTACTTCAAAGAAACTGAAGCTAGCGTCAGGTCATTTGCACCTAAAGTTGGGCAAGTGGTAATGTTCCGACTGTTGTACGCAGACAACATGATTCTTTTAGACCACACACCAATTGGCCTTCAAAGGCAACTTGACAATCTCTCAAAGTATATTCGTCAGAACAACCTGGAAATAAAAAAGGTGAAAACAAAGGTCATGTCCCTGAAAAAATCTAGCAAATAAGAAAAATCTAAGTTGGTACCTTTAAGTCTCACAGATCGATAAAGTCTGAGAATTCAAATACCTTGGAGTCACGCTAGACAGTTCGAGAGCCGAAACCAGAATGCAACAAGTACTTTGGGATAAAACCCGGAACCTTACATCTCAAACCCGAGCAGTAGACAAAAAAATGTGGCCGTTTCTCTCTTCTTCTGGCAATAAAATACTATAGAGCAAAAGTGGCTCCTTCACTTGCCTAATATCTCAATAGATATTTGGCCGAAACTGGAGGGATACTTCTGGAGAAGTGTACTAAATCTACCAAAGTCAACCCCCATGTCATTAATCAGACGGGAACTGAGTCTGCTCTCGTTGAAAGCCATGATCGTTTGCAGCAGCATGATGCTCTTCAGAAAACTCCTGATGCCAGAAAGTCCACGGATGTACAACCTGATAAACAATGAGCTGTAAATCGGGGGCTGCAAAATGCGGACAAAATGGGCTGACAAAAAGAAGACTCAGCTGACACTGATTCAATGTACAGAAGACGACCTAATACATAATCCGTAAAGGATATAAAGGAAGATGGAAGACCTTGATTGGACCTGCACCCAAGAACTTGCAGAGAAAAACAAACTGACAATCCATCTCCCTCCGACTACAAAAAAGTTAAACCAGATTCAGGAATTCATACAGAAATTCCCTAACAAAGCGTTAAGATCAGTTTTTCTGAGAGCTTGACTAAACCTGTTGGCAACCAATGAAATTAGGACAGTGAAAAATCTCTGTAACTCCAACACCTGCAGACTGTGTAAAGATCAAACACAGACTGAGACCATAAGACATCTAGTCATGTCCTGCCCAGAACTCTAACTTTCAGAAATGCATATCTAAAACCATTACTGTCGCCATTTCTCCTTTGCGAAGAAGATCTCTGGTGGGCCCATCTGATCACTGGGGAGAATACCGCTTGGAACTCAATGGCAAAAATCGAGAAAAACATTGTTTAACATCACAAAAGACTTTTTTTTTCTTTCACTACATTTTCAGAGCCTGTTTGCTGCCTCTCTACTGGGTCCTTCAGTCACTTTGTGATTGACATTAAGGGGCCATTTGTTAAACAGGGATTTGCGGGCAGAATGGCGCACAAATCCCCGTTTTTCAGCGCACAAATTCCATGAATCAGCCCCTAATTGATTCATACAAGTAAATAATAAAATAAAAAATAAATAAATGATACAATATTCAATGATCTGGCCCATATGTGTGACCAATTTTCTTCTGCTTAGTTGTCGTAATTGATGTAGCAGACTATGTGAATCTGCCATATGTATTTTATTCACCATTCTTGTTCTCTTATTTATTTATTACATGGTGTATTACTAGGTGTGTTATGGGTGTGTGGCGATTTTCAGATCTAATACATTCAGCCGGTAGACTTTGTGCTAATGTCAACACATTCTTAATGGGTAACAATATTATTAGAGCAGGAAAGTCCTCTTTTTTGTTAAAGGGGGCTTGTGGATGAGGACGAGAACATAGAAATACCAGCAAGTTCCACAGGAAGCTACCCTGCGTTTACACACCTTGGATGTGGGTACTCAGAGTCAGTTTCATGTGTGACTGAATGGAACCACTGGGTCAGTAAACAATTTTAACACATTTTATTCAAAAACATGGTTTAAAACACTCAATGGGTAAAAAATACACAGATTGAATGGGTGTCCAAAGTACACATATGCAAACCACTTTCAAGACAAATACTGACATAGTGAACTTGATGGACTGTTCTTGTGTATTTAGCTAAGTGAGGAAAAGATTCAGGTTATCAACACCTCCACTCACTAACATAAAGACGTTGTCTATGTATCAGTGCCATGTCCTCATGTAATTTTGAAAAGCATTAGTGGGTGAGTAAATTGTCCATCTATAAGTTTGTTAGGTCTGGGGCGAAATTGGACCCCATACTTGTTCTATGTTGTTGTTGGTAATAGTTATCCTCACATAGAATATTTTTTTCAGTGGGTGCCAATCTAATGTCCTCTGTGATGAAATCAGATGGAACTTTGAGATCTTGTCGTTTTTCTAGGTAGGTGTGTATTATATGTAAGCAGGCCTTCTGAGGACTGCATGTATAAAGTGCTTCCACATCTAATGTGACAAGTATCTCCCCGGTCTCGATGGTTATGTATTCGATAATCTTTATCATGGATATAGCGTCCTGTACGTACAATTTCATGTTATATACAAATGGTCTCCAGAATAGATCTGCATAAATAGACAAGGTTTCTAGGATGGAGCCTCTGGTGGATACTATAGGGTGACCTGATGGCTGTAGGGCATTTATTGCGGATTTTGGTAAACAATAGAAATCAGGTGTAATGGGATTGTGTTTCACCAAGAAGGCCTTTTCGTCCTGGCCTATCCAATATTCACTCAAAGCATGAGTCATTACACTTTCAAATTCCTTGCTATTCTAATGGTGGGGTCCCCTCAGCCTGAGGATTTTATAGATTTGTTGACCCTCCAGGTGATTTTTTACTCCTGTGTGATAGAGTGAGTTGGCCCATAAGACTATCCCACCACCCTTGTCTGCTGTGGAACTTGTTGGTATTTCAACACATTCTTACTGCAATAGCTATCCAATGTGATAAGCTGTTTTAATTTCTTGCCCCCTATATTTTAGAGCCATATAATACAGTTGGAACAAGTTTTAGTTTATAATAATTAATTATAGATTTCAATGTGTAACCTCAATGGTGTGTCCTAAAGGATCAAATGTCCACCTTGTCCTTAGGTTTCTCCCAACTCTTCTCGCTATGTTTCTTCTCCAAACCCACTCGCTGCACCACTCTCCTCACCTGTGTTGTCTGTCGTAGGGTCTTCTTGTAGTCCGTGTCGGTGTGCCAGATAGTCTTTGTCCTTCTTTTGCAGAATGTGCCTGCCTCGGGGGGAAGCCACAGTGATGCTGTTCACTTTCAACGCTATGGCTCCATCCCCGGAGACTGGTTGACAAATGTGGGAGAAAAAGCTTGAAGGCAGAAAAAAAAACCTTGCGGTGTGATGAGAAATGAAGGGCACAAGTCCAGCACCGGGACTAGAACGAGGAATAGTTCACCAGCCGGATACAGCAATGAGTAGATGAGGAAGGAGGAATCACAAAGGTAACTGTATACGCACTTGCAAGGAAATAATGAACCTTGACTGAAAAAAGGGATAAACAGAAGAGAGTGTAGCGCGGAGGAGCTGAAGAGGAGAAAAATGGGGACAAAAAGTATCTTGACCAGAGTGGAGGGAAATGGAGAGATGACTGCTGGAGAGAGCGTAAGTACTCCGGTGGAAGGAAAGGAAAGAAAAATAGAAATATATAGAAAGAGAGGACCTGATAAAGCAGAAAAGTGGAAATAAAAGGTAAGTACAACAAAACAGCGCTGAGGAGCCAGGAAAGACAGAGAAAGAAAGAGCTTCAGTATGAAGCGAAAAATGCAGAAACTAGCGTATTCACCGGAACAAAGAGAGCTATCAGAACGGTTGCAACGCGCCGACCGCGGGCAGTGCAAACGCTTAGTACTTCCCAGTGGCGGCCATGTTGGGTGAACACCTAGAGCGTTGCTTGCCGTTCTGAATGAATGTGATGGAACAATCAATGGTGGTATAGCTGCCAACGCGGTAATAGCTGCCAGTTGGTCCGGGGTATGACATCAAAATGTAACTAAATGAAGTCTGGCTACACTTTTGACATGTTCCTTGATGTCCAACCATGTCAGCCTCTGATATGTAATAACTCCAGGGTTTGTGTAGTTGGAAACTACTTCTAGCCTGCTTTTGGTGATTTCCCAGGTCTGCAATTTTTGTTTGTGCCAATAAAAATAATGACCTTGGTTCTGGTGTTATCCGTGACTAGTGAAGTTGTAATGGTTTACTCAGAGAATACATTAAGCTAATTCTGAAGTCCTGCTGCAATTCAATCAATTAGTATAAGATTATCAGCATAGCGTAACAATTGGGCTTGAAATTGCCCCATTTTCTGTTGATATACTACGATTTGGGAAGAGGGGTAGGTAAGTCAGCTAGGGATCAGTTGAAATGCGTCAGGGCAATTACACACCCTTGTTTTAGGCCAGTCTATGTGTTGACATAGTCACTTAGTTATCCATTTTGTTTAATCTTATTGGCATGGACAAAGGCACTCCCTATGGCTCACACATCTCTCCTGTACTCTGCTCACTGGACTGGCTCTGGGTGCAAAAACATGTGATGTTCAAATCTCTTTACATTGTGCACTGGGCTTATGATGGCAAAGGTGCAGAGTATTTACAGGAGAATTCTCATCCTTACCAACCAGTACGCTAGCTACCCTTGCAAGATGCCTGTCTGCTTTCTGTTCCATGCCTCTGGCTCACTAGGCCAGGCAGCCGCTCTTTTTCAATTTCTGTGGCAAGGCTTTGGAAGGCTGTCCCATTCTTCCTCTGAGCCATGGAGGACAATTTGGTCTTCCATCACTCCTTGAAAACCTACTTGTTTTAGGTCTTAGCTGGCCCTGTTTTATCGCTTAGCTCCAAGGTGCCTCTGGCAAATGTGCGCTTTATAAAACCATTTAACATAACATAACCATAATTTTTTCATGTAAACTGACTGTCATGCTAATGGGCCTATTTGGTATTTCCAACTTTTATAGCATACTTCAGAGTAAGCCTCAATCAACTGTGTTGATTGTGGCACTGAGATCTAGGAAAGCCACATATATAGGACTATTGTATCTGGATCGTTCATGTTCTTTTCTGGTGACTAAAGTCAGGATGTTTACTAGTATGCTGGACCCCTTCCAAAAGCTTGTTTGTTGTTTGGGTAGCATATGATGATTTACAATCCAACTATTGTGTTCTTTTAAGAGAATGCATGTAAATACTATGGAGGAAGCATCCGACATTGCTAATGTTCTATATATAGTGGGGTTAGTTATGCTTCCTTGTTTACATACCCAGACTATTATGCTTTGTCTGCATGTGTCTGGTATTTATCCCAGTTGACTCTTTTGTTTAAATAACAGATGCAGTATGTTCCCCATATTAAGCTACTTTTTTTTTTTTTTTTAGTAAGGCATTGCAAATGCTGTCAGAACCCAGGTGCTGTGGATTTTTAAAATGTTTGTCCAAAATGTTTACCACTTCTTATTGATTTATTTATTTCATTTGTACAGTGTGCATACAACCCAGAGGCATTGAAGCGCTGTTGCAGGAGAGAGACTGCTAGTCGGGCTAGTGTCATACAGACATATCTTTCATCATACAAGTTCAATGGTAACCCAAGTACAATTAGCGTACATGAACAGCCAGCTAAATCAGCAGTAGTATGTGTGGCATGGGGAAAGTTCTGGTGAGTAGATGGGAGATAAGTTTTAGTTAAAACTGAGTTTTAGGCACTTTGCAGAAGATCCAATAGGATTTCTTTGCCCTTGGGGAGGGTGGGAGGTCATTCCAAAGTTTGGCAGCAAGGTATGGGAAGCTGGAGCCTCTGGTTTGCGCCTCTTTACTTTGGGAACCATTAGTTCATCAGTGTAGGGGGTCCTGATGGGTCTATAGAGTGGGCTTCGGGTGATTTATTGGGCGAGATAGGCTGGAGCTGTATTGGAGAAGCACTTATGGAAAATGGAGAGTGTTTTGAAGGAGATGTGCTCCTTGATGGGAAGCCAGTGTGTTTCTCTTCTGGCTGTGGAGATGTGCTTTCTCTGAGGGATGTTCAGGGCTGCCCTGAGTGCATTATTCTGGATGACTTGGAGTTGGTGGATGTTTCTAGATCAGGTGCAGTTG
The DNA here is from genome assembly GCF_040938575.1 of Ambystoma mexicanum. Classification (NCBI taxonomy): domain Eukaryota; kingdom Metazoa; phylum Chordata; class Amphibia; order Caudata; family Ambystomatidae; genus Ambystoma; species Ambystoma mexicanum. Next base: position 663,286,537 of record NC_090932.1, read on the forward strand.
AATAGGTCATTACAGTAATCAATCTTGGAGCCAATGATTGTTCAGGCAATGGTTAGGCAGTTGTCTTTGGAGAGGAAGGGTCTGGAAACATAACGTTTGTTATAGTTCCCGTATATATGCATAATTACCCATATCTATGTTCATTGGACAGTCTTAGATCCTTTGCCCTGAGTGGCTGTGATGTTGTCCTCCCAACTCTGTTTGGGAGGACAACATCACTATGGTCATACATATCCTGTAAGTCTGTTTCCTTATTTTACAAACTACTAAGATTATTTCATATGTTAGGTTACTACCCAGTATGATTTGTGAGTCCTTCCTCATAATTCTTCATAGCCTTTAATTATCTTTGTTGTTATTATTTTTGTGTAAGTCAGCTCGATTTGTCTGTTGTTTGCTGGCATCATGTGTTTGTCCATTGTGTTTTGTTAGGGTGTCAACAAACTTAATGTAGTGTTCCATGTTTTTCTCATGATTAGTGCATTCCCCATAGTTGTCATTTCTCTCCGAATCATCCTGTACCTAACAGTTCACAGTATCCATGTTTGTTGCTCTCCATTTGAGATGATTTGCTACATTATTAATACTAATTTGGTCACTTTTATCACAACCTACTTCTGGATGTTGTGTAAGTGCGCATAGGATAATGGTCGCTATCTTCCCTTGGTATTTATGTAGCTAATGTCAGGCCTACTTACATATGCAAAGTCGATAGTGCTAGTAGTTACTTGAAACTCTAGTGTAGCTAGCAAGCTTATCATCTATGAAACAGACATTTAGCATACACAGTCCTGGAGGTATTAGTGTTTTATATCAAGGTTTCTTTTATTTTTGCCTTTCTGCAGTATAAGTTTCAATTTTGGGATCATCCAGACACCGTACAGTGTATCATTATCACAGAAACTCAGTGTTACAGGTGATCTTGCATGGAAGTCCCCAGTCACTAGTAGGACAGTAATTTACCAATCTATATCCTGGAGATTAATCAATTCCACAATAGTCGTATTACTATTTTTGTGGAAGCTTATGCCTGGAGAGTCATACACATTTCTGATAAATATCTGTCTACACGTATGAGGTAATTTAAGGCATAATTAGACCTGCAAGCATGTTTGGATTATATGTTTTAAGATGAATCTTCCTAAAAGGGAATCTGTTCTTCATACAGATGATTAGTCCACCAATAGGTCTTCCGCTGTCACTCCAGTTGGCTGTGTTGTGTATGGTTCTTCTACTATCAATCATATACATTTCAGCAGTGTATGTTATTCCACCCAGGACCTCATAATGGGAATGTCCTTGATTTATATATTTTTTATTTTTTTATTTAAATAATGTTATACGCAAAAGTGATGTACAAAAAGTAAGAACGGTACAAATATGTAAAACAAAATAAAAGGCACGGTTTAAACTGTAAGGAGTTGAAACTTAAGGTGAGAGCGGAAAATAGTCAAAGAAAACAAAGATCAAAGAGTGACAGGAAGTGCTCTGCAGTGCTTGGGGGCAAATAGGGACAAAGAAAAGAAATGGGAGCTAGCACAAGGGTGATAAGGAACAATAAGAAGAAAATGGAACTTAGAACAGAGAGGATGTGATGGAACATAAAAAGACATATGAGTGGAAAGATAGGGTGGGTCAATTCCATGCAGGCATGTACGGACCAGACAGAGACCATTAAACAACAGCCATGACTCAAATGGGAGCTGCTGAAGAGAGACAAGAGCAGGTGTAATAGTATCACCGGAGGATAAGGAGATAAGAAGACATATAGTGGAATTATAAATAGAGCGAAGAGTGGAGATATGAGTCACAGAAAGACAGAGTAGAAGAGAGGAGCAGTAGAACTGTTGAGAAAGATTAGAGAGAAAACAAGAATTTTTGTAGCAGAAAAATAAAGAAATAATCTAGCTTTCCATATATTGAAGTGCTGGAACGTACAGGTGTGGGGGAGAGCAGAAATATGGGTAGTGTGAAAAGAGAGGAGTCGAGAACGACTCAAAATTCCAGGCATAGAGAGAAATGGGATGAGAGAAGGGGGAAAAGGAACTATAAAGGGGAGACAGAGGAGGAGGCAGAGTCACAGCAGGAAAGAAAAGAACTTCAGTCTTGGAGGTATTTAGATGAAGAAAGTAAGCTGACATCCAAGACTAAATTTCAAGGAGACAAGAAGTAAGAGTAGAGTGTGTAGAAGAAGAAAAAAAAGAAAATGAAAGAATGAGTTGCAAACCATCAGCATAAAGATGGTCGGAATGACCAAAAGAAGAAATGAAGAGAGCAAGTGGAATTGTATAGAGAGAGAAAAAAATAAGCCACCCAATACCAGGCCCTGGGGAACTCCATACTGGAGAGGAAGAGTAGAGGAGGAAAGACCAGCCCAAGACACTAAGTAAGTGCAATTTGTCAGATAAGAGTGAATCTATTTTTAGCAGAGAGCCACCAGAACCTAAACCAGAGAGGGAGCAAAGAACAAGACAAGAGATGAATTCAGATTCAAATTGAAAATTGCTGAGAATAGCAAGCAGAGAGAAGGGAGTCACAGAGAGAAGAGCTGTTTCGGTAGAGCGAAGAGGGCATACACCAGATTGGTAGATCAGAAGAAGAGAAGAGTGTAGAGGATGTCCTAGACCCTTTCCCCCCTCAAACTGAATACAGGTAACATGCCAGGCTAATCAATGGTTCCAGTATTGCAAAATCAGAATTATAGTGCTTTTTGAAGACTAAGAGTGCATACAGGGCGACATATATTTTTGGGGTCAGAATGATTTGGGAAATGGAGGGGTCTCGGGTATTACACGCATGAATATGTAAAAATGTAGTTTGAAAACTGGATGGAAAGTGAGTTACGCCCAAATGTAAATTGGTTTACCATTTGGTAGCCGAACATATAGGTTCAACAGGCTCAGATATTTTCTAGGATGGATGCCAAAATACAAAATGGTGTCTTACGTGCTGGTGTTAAAAGCCCTTATTCATGCAGAATAATTAATATTTCTTTGGCAGCAGTTCACTGTAGACACGCATGGCTGGAATTGGTGTATTTAGAAACCTTGGCAAGACAAGCAGACAGTGATTGATAGTAGATCAGATAAAGGTCTGGGAAAACTACCAGTTAGAAAGAGCAGCTGCTTACTTGGCAACAAATAATATTAGCTAATGGAGGCCTTCACAGCTTTAGCTGCCAAGTAGATTTGGCAGGTCTCGAGAATTAGATAAGGGCTGCTTCTTGGCAGTCATTTAAGGATTTATAATGAGGCCTGGCTGGATCTCACGCAAGTTTATCAGATTATGTGTCAGTCAGACGGAGCTTGCCAAGATGAACTAATGTGGCTCTGTATGTGACAGTTAAGCCAACCAATCACAGACAAGTAGTGGTTTGTTTTTGGCTGAAGGGATCAATGAAATATGTATTCTGAAATTGTATGAAATGTTGAGTCATCCTGAAAAGAGTATAAAAGGAATATGATTGTAGGAGCTCACTGCTGCTACTTCTGGTGTCTTTTGAATATGTACTAAAGATGACTTTGAACCAAGTGCGCGTGTGTCCCTTTCCTGCTCTATCCTTGTCTAGTCTCCAGTGCCTAAGTCTGCAGATGTCAAATGCTGATGGAGGCTGGAGGCTAGAGGGTCCTCCTGTTCAAGAGGAGTTAACATCAGAAGAGATTTGAGAATAGACGTTATGTTCAAGGAGTTTATTTAGGAAAGGTAGAAGCGAAATAGGGCGATAGAGGGGATAGAGGGGTGAAGAGAAGGTTTGTTAAGGATTGGAAGAACAGAAGTATGTTTTAATATAGATGGAAAAGTAGCATACTGAAGAGATGGATAAAAGAGCAGAGCCAGATATGGAACAAGACATGAATAGACCTTGGGGATGCCTGTGGGCTGTCGGCGCATTACAAACACAAAGAATAGAATAGAATAGAATAGAATAGAATAGAATAGAAAGAGAGGAAGGGATGATGACCAGAAGTGAGAGGCTGTATGTTTGCTTTAAAAAGAAAGCAAGACATGTCAGAAGGAGTGAGAGATAAAAAGAAGACAGGGGAGAAGAAGTAGTAGGATCAGTGGAAAGGTAGCGAGAATAAAGTTGAAAAATGGGGGAGTATAGATGACCAGTGAAGAGCAATTTTGGAATGAAAGTAATAAGCAAGGTCAGATGCAGTGAGAGAAGATGAGAGAGAACGGTCATCGGTGGAGGGAGAAAAATATGGTTAAGAGTCTGTCTCAAATAAGCAACGAAATTAAGTTGAAAGTGAATACAGAAGATTTGTATAGAAATGTTGTTTGTCAATAATAATGCCACCCCGTAGTCAGAGTGAAGGGAGGAGAAGTTAAGGTCAGAAGGAGATTGAGATTTCCCAAAACTTTGCTCAGCATGACTTTGCAGGGGCACAGAGAACGATGGGCGAGGGTGAACCAAGGTTGGGGAGGATTACATGACGGTGAAAAAGAACAAGAAGTATTGAGATAATTGAAAGTTTCGAGAATCGAGGTTGAGAACAACCTCATGGGTATTCCATGATAGTATTTTGACTTCAGCATTGTCGTTATTGCTAGGTACGCACTGTATGTTTGGTATGGTCGGAGTGGGCTTGTTGATATTATCACATACTGCTCTGCAACCCTCTTGAGATATCCTAATGGCCATTACTTTGCCCTCATTTACACGTTTACTGATGTTAGACCTTTTGTGATAATATGGATCTGTCATCTCGAATGACCCAGTTCTATGGTATAGCTTTCCATGTGTAAGTTAGCCTCATGGATTCCACTGCTTCTGAAGCAAAATAAATAACTGAGGTGCTCAGTTCTGCATCCTCACATTGGTCCACTGTATCCATATAGTGCATGCTAATTAATCTTAGTTGTGAGATAGAGTGCAGTACTTGAAGTATGCAATTTCTATTTATGATGACCTGCCTGCTTGTGCATAAAAGACTCTGGAACATAACAGGTTTACCTGTGACCTGTTGGTTGATACAATGATTTTAAACATTTCTTTGTTTGTTAGGGGTGGAATGATCATGTTCCCCATTAATGCCAATGTTTTTGAGTCCTGAAAAAACTATGTTCACCCGGTGTCAGATGCTCCATAACTCAGTAATTATTACCTGTAATGATAGTAATGGTGCAGGTGTGGGCTTCATTAAGTCTGGAGGGTTGCTTAATACAGGACCTAGTGCAGTCACCTTCCAGAGGGTTCTTGCACATTGTATGGTTCATCGTTCATGTACACCTTAAAAATCCAGAGTGTCATTACAGTTGACCATACCATTAACACCCGGATCTCTGGTTGGGCTACACTCAGTGGAGCCTGTTTGTTGGATGGGTGATCTCTTCTTATCTCAATGTTTTTTAGTGTGCGTATTACCTTGTCATTTTTATTGTTATGTTTATCCTTTTCACTCTCTTCTTGTTTTTTGATAATAATGTATATGCCATTATCTTGTTCACCAAGTTCTGTACTATTTGAGGCTCAATCTATAAGATAATTTTGGGATGGTGTTGTAATGCCTTCTGTTTGTCCTTCTTTCTCTTTAACCCCCCCCCCACTAAAACCCCTTTGCTGTGTAAGCTTTAGGTGTAATAGGTTGACTATGTTGCTTCTTTGTTTTTTAGTGTTATGACTAGCTTTGCCTGCACCTGATGTATATGGATAGCATGCTATGAGTGACTGATGTGGAATACATAGTGAGAGGATGTTGGGTTATAAGTGGGTTCCATGAATGTCAGTTGAGAAATTGTGATTACTCAGGGAGAATGCCGATGGATGTCACTGTCCCTTTTAGTTAAATGACTTGATGTATCTGACTTGATGTACCAGGAACAAAGTAAAGAAGTTGTCTCCATATCTAAAGATGTCAGAGTCATTATGGCCAGGGACTCAACTTAACATTGGTGATGAGGATGCTGGCTGTGTTGGGGGGACAGCACCATGAAAGGGTCATCCACCTTTATGAGGATGGAGTGGTTCACTATGTCAATTGAAGAAGCGAGATCAAGGCGGATGGGGACAGCAGGGGTGTTGGAGTCAAGGGATGCAAGCAGTTCTTCACAGGTGTTCAGGAGAGCAGTTTCCATGCCTCTGGATTCTCAGAATCCAGACTGACGGTCGTGAGACCATCAACAAGTTCAGTGTGGGAGTTAAGTTGGGGGCGGGACAACTTCTCAAGCAGTTTCGCCAGGAAGGTGGTGTTGGGGATGGGGTGATAGTTGGCCAGGCAGGAAGGATCTGCTCATGGTTTTTAAGGAGTGGGCACACAAAGAAGTGCTTAAGGGAGGATGGAAAAGAACCATTGGCAGAGGAGTGATTACAGAGATCGGCGACAGCAGGGGCGAGAGAGGAAATGTTATCCGTTATGGTTCTGGAGGAGCAAGGGGCAACCTGTTTGGAAGAGACCCTCATGGAGTTGACTACTCTGGTAACTTCTTTTGGAAAGGCAGCAGCAAAGGAGGCGAAGTAGGAAGAAGGAGGGTGAGTGCTCAGGGGAGGCAGGGGGGAGGGATGTATTGGGAGGGTATGTGACAATGCTGATCAGTATATCCTGGGTTTTGGAAGTGATGTGAGTGGCGAGTGAATTGCAAAGGGCCTGGGATGGAGTAGGGGCGGAGGATACTGCTGACAGATTAGCAAGTTCCCTGCAGATTTTGAGTTCAGCCATGTTGTTGGAAGCGTCAGATACTCATGCCTGAATGTGGGCTCTTTCTTTGCATGAATGGAGAATCTTTAGTGCCTTTGGAGCAGCCAGCAGGCCAGTTTGTCAGAGGGTGAACCTGATGTTTGCCATTTCCGTTCTGCACCCCTGCACTTATGTTTTTGGTCTGCAAGTTCAGAGTCATACCAAGTGTTACATTTGGAGGCAGGTTTCAGGCAGATCCTCATGACTGGGGCAAGGATGTCATGGGTGTTGATAATGGACAGATGGAGGTTACTGAGGGCAGAATCAGCGGTAGAGTTTGTGTTGAGTGGGCAAGGGGGAATGAAGGTGGAAGAGAAGGCAGCAGCTGAAACTCGTTTCATCGGACGTCTGTTCATGAATGAGGTTGGCAGAGCTTTATGAGGAGCTGTCACAGGGCCATAGGGACCCAGGTGGGAGGTGAGGAGTGAGTGGTCAGACCAGGAGAGACTGGTGAACAGGGGAGAAGAGAGTGGGAGGTTGTAGTGGATTATGGCATCTAGCGTGTGGCCAGCAGAATGGGTTGGGCCAGAGGGAAGAATGGAGAGGGATAGGGAAGAGCAGAGGTCAGGTAAGAGGGTGGATGCAATGCATAGGGAGTTTACGTGGATGTTGAAGTCACCTAGGAGTAGCAGGTTGGAGGTGGTAGAGAGTAGGGAGGAACAGAACTCCACCCACTCATAGAGGAGCAGAGAAGAAACGCCTGAAGGCCGGTAGATGGTAGCAATGGCCAGGCTGGAGGAAGGGGAGATGACCAGTTTGCATACTAGGCTCTCAAAGGATGAATAGGGCTGAGTGGGTATGATGGAAGAAGGAATCCACTCAGGGAGGATTAAGGCAACCCCACCGCCAGCACAGTGGGGTTCAGGCTTTGAGGTGATCCTAAAGTCGTCGGGAAAGAGTGAGTCAATGGAAGTAACTGAGCTTGATTTAAACCAGGTTTCAGTGAGTGCAAGTATGTTCAGGTCAGTGTCTGCAAGGAAAAGTCAGATGTCAGCAGAGTGTTTGATGGTTGAGCATGAGTTGAGAGTTGCCAGGTGGAGTCAATTGCTGCCTTTGCAGGTTTTTTGAGGCGGAGTGTCAGGCGTGGGGCTTCCGTCAGAATTGAGGGAGCAGGGAGGCAGAAGGGGGAGAGGCAGGGCAAGGAAGGAAGTTGATGAGAGATGGCAGGATCCAGTCAAAGAGAAGGAGGTTGGCTTGAGGGTCTTGAACCTGGACCGTGCCGGTGAGGTAGCCATTGATGCAGCAGCGAGATGAGAAGAATCCTGTAAGGAAGGAGGACTTCCCACTTGGTGCTGCCATTAATGGATGTGGAAGAAAAAGGGGGGGAGTGGTGGTGAGGTCAGAGGTCGATAGGTCAGGAGATGGGACAGAGAAAAGGATGTCAGTGAAGATTCCTCTGGAGGATGCTCTGACATAGGTGTCTAAAATTGGGAGGCCAGGGTTTGCAGAAAGGATGTCTTTTTTATGCTTTTACCGTGCAATTTTTGTGAGAGAGGGAGAATAGGTGATGGTGTAACAGTTGGAGTAGATTGGGAAGATGGAGAGTGCCATCACGGAGCGGGAGGAGGAAGTAAGAAGCAGAGCAAAAAAAGAGGGTGTGTGTGTGTGCTGCAATGCACAGTTCTGAACCTGACACACAGTCGCCCAAGTGGGTGTTAAGAGTTCAAATAACAAAACAGTATAGGATGAAGGCACACCTTAAATTGATTTTTACACAGTCGCATACAATGCAGGTTGGAGACACACCTAAAATTGATTTTTACACTAACAGACACTTACAATGCAGGATGAAGGCACACCTAAAATACACCTAAAATTGATTTTTACACAAACAGACACAAACAATTCAGTATGAAGGCACACCTAAAATAGATGTTTATACTAAACAACACATACAATGCAGGATGAAAGCACACCTAAAATGTATTTTTATACTCGCAGACACATATAAAGCAGGATGACACAGGTATTGCAGCACAGCAGTACAGAAATGGGGTGAGTGAAAATGAATCTCGGGGAGTGAAAAGCAGAGTGACGTTTCACTGTGGTACAGGGGACATCTGCCAGCAAAGCCGGGCAATGTGAATGACTGGAGAAGCAGCGGGAGTGAGTCAAGTAGAGACGAGGCAGCCACCAAGCAACAGCCAGTACTCATGTGATAGCAAGAGGGGGGATGTCACAGTCTAGAGGTGCATGGAAGAAGTACCCAACATGATGGTGCATCTTTGCCTGCAGTAGTAGTAAGAGAGTAGGGCCCAGAAAGCAACAGACAGGGCCTTAGATGTGGGCCTTTGTAGAGGGACCGGCTTAAGCCTGCCAGTACCCCGATAGGCCAAATGAACGCAGTACCAGACAGTCAACATGAGTGGGGGCGGGTGCAGGGGAACTCAGAGGAGCCTTTGGAGTACTGAAAGAAGGTGTTGGCCATCTTAGAAATGCTACATGGTGCCAGGATACAAAGGGCACACAGGTATCTTGAGTTACAAAGCCCCATATGATATGATTAGCCATTTTTGACGTGCCTGTACACAAGTGTTTCTAGGCGCGACAAGACAAGAAAAGGAAGACAGAAGGAGGACAAAACAACAATCTTTCTAGGCCTTGTGGGGGTTTGGGGGGAGAAGTTCCAGGGGAAGCGGGGAGGGATGAGTGCAATGGAACTTGTACATGCTACCAGGGAGGTGGCTCATAAGTGCAGGGAGTCAGGTGTCTGTAGGGTTGCATATACATTCCTTAGGTGTTTGGGAGTCCGGAGGCAGAGCAAGGGCAACTGGTCATGCAGGAGCCTGTTCCCGTAAGTTCAGTGGGTTGCCAGGTAAAAAATCTAAACTGCAGACAGGGGCATCAGTAAGGGAGAGAGAAAGAGAAAGCAGAAGCAAAAAGGAGAGTCTTGAGTTGCTACTGGAACCTTAGGTGGTCCTGCTCAAGAATGAAAGGGGCAGGCAGGCTATTCCAGAGGGAGGCCCCTGCTGACGACAGAGATCTACCCCCGCTCTCTGCCTGGAGAAGCACCTGAACCTCAGAGAGTTGAAGGTGGATGAGCGGAGGGCTAGAGAAGGAAGATGCTTAGGAAGAGAAAGTTGGCTGTAGTGTGGTCCCTGGCTTCAGAAAGCCTTGTTGACAATGCAGAGAGTCTTGAACTTGATCTTTGCAGCCACAGGGATCCAGTGGAGAGATTTCAGGGCAGGAGACATACGATCCCAGGGCCTGAGGCCAAGGACACGTCTCACAGTCCTGTTCTGGATTGGTTGTAAAGGGTGAAGAGTGGTGACAGGCAGATTTAGAAAGAGGCTGTTGCAGTAGTCCAGCCCGTAGAGAACAAGGACTCTGGAGACAGTGAGCTTCTGGGGGAAAGTGAGCAAAGGAAGAATACCTCTGAAGTGGTGCAGCTGATAGTGTGACTTCTTAGAGACATCAGAGATGTGAGGAGAGAAGCAGAAGGTGGAGCGGAAGATGACACCAAGGTTCTTAGCTTCACAGGAAGGTGCAGGTAGAGGGCCAAGGGTGGGCAGCCAGAGTGAGAGAGGGAAGGCAGGAGCAGGTATGCCAATGACAAGGATATCGGTCTTACTGACATTAAGGCAGAGATCGTTGAAGGCACTCCATTCCTGAATTGCGGACAGACAGATAGGTATGAGAGAAGGGGCAGAAGTGGCTAAGTGGAGCCTGAAGTAGAGATGACTGTCACCTGCATAACACTGAAAGTTAGAACAGAAGGTAGAGATGCGGTGGGCCAGAGGTGCCAGGTAGTGGTTAAAAAGCCAGGGAGAGAGGTTAGACCCCTGGGAACACACATGTAGAGAGAGAGATAGAACAGAGGATGGACCCAAATTGTACATGGGAGGGTCGATCAAAGAGAAAGGAGGATAACCAGGCTATGCCCTGATCTGTGATACCCAGGTTGTCACAGAGACAATTGAGCAGGATGGCATGGTTGACAGTGTCGAAAGCAGAGGATAGATCAAGGAGAATGAGGACAGAAGGAAGTTTAGAGTCTGGATTAGGGAGAAACTCGTCAGGGATCTCCAGGAGAGTAGTTTCCGTGCTTCTGGCTGCTCTGAAGCCAGACTGGTGGCCATGGAGACAACCAAGAGATTCAGAATGTAGATCAAGCTGGGAGATGGCCAGCTTTCCCAGGAGTTTTACCATCTATGTCTGATGGTTCTCATTTTTCATAGGCTACATTTTATACAGGGACATGGAAATGCTTTGAAAATAGTTTGCATGTATTTATTGTGGCTGTTGTGTGATTATTTCTTTTGTTGTCATTCCTTCCGCAACAATTACACCTCAGAATTAGGGCTCATATTAACCCTATGTATTGCTTGACTTGGATGTTACATTTATTTCTTTTGAAAAGATTGTTTCTATATAAATTTGTCTTTCTTTGCTCATATTTGTTACTTCATTTCCCTGTATAAATCAAGGAGAGACCCGCCCCATACTACAGACAGCCCCATTTCCAAACACATTTAATACAATTTTCTCTGCTTCATCTCTGTAGGGAATCTATTTTTTATTCCCCTCCCTCCCTCCCTGTCCTGGAACAGTTTTACACACTTCTTTCTGGACCCCTTCTCCTGACATTGGTGTCTCTTCCCTTGTGCATGTGCCATTGCTCGACCAGGGGTCTGAAACCTGTGGCTCACCAGATGTTTTGGGCTACACCTCCCATGATCCCTCACCATTCACCATGCTGGCGAGGGTTCATAGGAGTTGTAGTCCAATTCATTCAGAGAGCCATATGGTCTCTAGATTGATTGACGGTCTTAGATTCTTAGACTCACTGGAACCCTCCCCCACTCCGCTTCCCCTTTGTACTCATGGGATTACCCGTTTCAGTCTGCTTAATTAAACATAACGGGCACGGTCATTAACTGCTATATTTTATGGAACTCTGAGTGGGGAAATTCACTTTGTATTGCATTTATTCCTTAAACAGCATTCGTTTTTGCATAGCGCAGATATATGTTTCAAAAAAGATCTGGTGACGTTGAAGACAGATAATCAAGCAATGATACCCCTCTTTAGATGGCATGGGATGGAAACACCATGCACGGGAATATAGACAATCTCGCATATGGGGCCTCTGGAGCATAAGCAACAGGAATGTTAACAATCTGTCATCTCTATGAGGTGTCATCAATTTCCAACAGCTCAATCTATATTTTACTTGAGCTTCTGCAGTCAAAATGTGTTAATGGCAGCTGGGGAAGCGGATCTGATGCAATGGCCTCGCGCCACAACATAATTAATCGATGTGTCAGAATTTCCTTTTATAATTATTTTAAGAGAAACACAGGTGCTGTTGATGCATCCGCGACGATATATGTGGCACGCTTGCTTCTTCGTCCATATTTCTATTCAACAATACATTTAAGCTGCTTTAACAAAGGTAACAACGTATGTCAGTAACATTTCCATGACTAATATGGGCATATATGTAGGTATAAAATATAAAACATACATAGGACATAGGATTCTCTAAGCAGGCATGAATTCACCAATAACAGGTAAACGGGACCATCAACTCGTTTAAAGGGAGTTGACCAGTCAAGAAGTTCTCAATCTTGAATCGAGAGTCACACTTAGAGTTTCAAGGTTGCCTGGGTTTCGAATCCAGAGCATGGAATCAGGGGGATGGAGAATGAAGAGACACTGAGAAGCTACGAATCTCCAAAAGGACATTTGAGGCATTAAAACATCCTTGCTCACTTGCTCTTTCCTTTATGATTCATGCCGGCCTCTTGGTGTGCTGGTTTTTTAGGGCCGCTCTTGATCAAAGATGTAGGAGTGTTGGGAATTGTATGAGTTTTTGTAGACTCCTTGGATGGTTTATTGAAGTTAGGAGTGTGTACCTAATTGTGTTGTTTCCCCTGTTCTACTCTTCTGTCTATTTTGCGTGACTTCTTTGGATATGTACCATTTTGTGTTTGGGCTGTTAGGTGGTGCTTTAGCCTCCCGACACTCCTTCTCATGGGAACTCTTCAGCTCGCTTTCATAAAGACTTGCCATCAAACCTTTTACTCAAAGTGCCTGCCAGTGTTTTTTCAAAGCAATCTGCTGAGTGTTAATGACTTAAATGGAGATGCAAACGGGCTACTGGTGTAATACGAACGTCTTAACCTTGTCTGCCTTCAGCCACTCGATTTTTAAGCAGTATACATGTCCTTAACTGAAGTCCTGTTAAAAACAAGCATTGCAAAGCTAACAGTTTTGGCTTGAGTGTAAATATTAGGAATTTGCCAGCCAAAGCCATTAGATGCTCATACCATTGAGCACCTGCTATTATCAATGGCCAGTTAATGTCACTACAGCAGTGCGTGGCAAGTGCCTTTCCCATGCCTACATAAAAGACTAAACTGTTAGCATTGCCAATGCTTGTTATTATTTGTATATTCCCACATTTGAAACAAAAACATAAAATAAAACAGGATTTCCTGACCTTTTCTATTGAGTTGCACAGCAAAAAAACAAAAAAAAAAATGTTCTCCCTTTTCCCTTATTATTCACCGGACAAAGAAAATACAAATAATTCCCCCTTTCCACTGTATTGTTCTAATTGAGTGATCCCTTTATCCATCAAATGTCCTTGTCGTCGTTGCACCTGTGTTAATTTTATTTTATTTTTAGAGAAATTGCCATGGCCACAGGGCTAGGGGAAGTGATATTTTCCTTTGGGGAGATGTTATGCAGATCTTGGAACATAATTCTCTTCACTCGCTGAATCTATGCTGCAACTACTGTCTTGCTCTATACTGCAGCCACCTGCTATGTGGTGGTTTGTTGTCCGTTTCTTCCTAAGGGCCTCAGAATTATCTTCCCATTGTTTTCAAAGGTGGGCCCTGGCAGTACTAAACCTTGTTCGCCTGTACACTAACACACCACAGCTCAGTGTTTATGGCCAGTCAGGCACGACTATGATATGATATGATATGATGATATGATATGTTATTTATAACCTGCTTAATACCCAGAGGTTTCTAAGCGCGGATCCGGTGCTCCGTGTAGTCTTGCTTCCAAGGTGATTATGTTGTCCCTGAGCTATCCTCCTGTGACTATGTAGCAACACAGACTACTTACCCATCTGGAATTTGGATACAACATTTCTTACTGCAGGCACCTGGTAGGTGGTGGTGTGTTGTCCGTTTCTTAGCACAGGTCTCAGAGAAGTCTCCCCTTTGTTTTCAAATTTTGGACCTGGCAGTACTAAACATCTTTTCTTCTGTACACTAGCAGGCCACAGCTCAGTTTTTCAATGACAAATCAGGCAGGACTGTGCAACTACATTGAGTACTTACCCATCCAAAGCAGTATTGGATCATCATATATTTCCAGATGGAATCCCCTCATTAAGTACACACACACAATATTTGGCTCTGGTAGGTCCACTATAGCGTATTGTTGTCGATGCGGATACATTGAACATACCTGACGGATGGAAGAACTAGTCCACAAGTGTCTTCTGCTAATGCCTGAATCCAAATCAGGTGTATGTCGAATGGGCAAATCCTTCATGATGTTCTTGGATGTGTATGAGTGTGAGGCACGGGGAGTGCCTCCTGACCATTCGCACTTCACTCTTGCTGAAGTTGTTTGTCCACGTGCCTCATCAGATCATTCTTGCTTAAGGTGAGCGCATTATTTTTAGACTGTCTCATCCCCATCCAAATGCTGCTACAATGGGCCACCTTAATTTTAAAAAGTGGTTTGACATTAACTTTTACTTTTTTTTGTTTTAATCTTTTTTATCTTCTGTTTTATTTTGATCTCCTATGTATACCATTTGTAATGACACAGTTTTCTTCTATCTTTTTATGATATATTGTATATGTATGTTATGTAAAAGTTTTGATTGAACGAATATACACAATAAAACAATTAAAAAAATAAAAATAATTAAAGAAAGTGGGTTGAGTAGTGACAGAAGAGGTACTGGATGGTGCCTTTTAGTGCAATAATTTCAGGTCACCCACAAGGTACACCTCACCAGGTGAGCTGCGTCTGCTTTGCCAGACAACCATGTTCTTTTTCTATGTTAGAGAGCTCCAGGTCGAACTGGCATGTAAGTAATAACACTTCATTTAGTGACAAAGCAAACAGGGCAATGCACCCAAAAAGAAGTGAAGAAGGGAACAGATATTGTCCTCCCTCTGTCACCGAATGGGTTGGAGGCGTGCATGTACCAATTGTGGGCTGCAACGGGTGCAGTAGTCAATTGCCACTTAATATGTCAACGCAGTGACGTGGCACCCAGCTCTCAGCACACTGTCTTCTTTCTCAGTGGGCAGATTCTAACTTTCATCCTTTGCTTGCCCATTGTGAATTAATCCTAGACAGCACATGTATGTACCGGTTATTAGTCAAAATCTCGAAAATTAAAATCTCGAAAAAAAAGCACGAATTAAAAATCTCGAAAAAAAAAATATCTAATTGTTTTTCAATGCGTTTTTTTTTCAAAATGGGGGGTTCCCCCCAACCCCCTTTTTTCATTTTTTTTATTTTACCCCTTTTTTTTACTTACCCAAAAACACATAAATAAATAAATAAAAAATTCAATATTTTTTTTTTCGTGATTTTTAATTCGTGCTTTTTGTAATTCGAGATTTTATTTTCGGTATTTTTACCGACCACCGTATGTACCATTGATCAGTTTCTTGTATTTTGAGAATTCATTCTGCATGGCGGGTTTATGTAGTGAGCTGATGATGTGTGCCCTTTGCTCAGGATGTTCAGGTCCACACAGGGTCTACTTTAAGTACTATACATAGGTCATTAAGATGGCAATGATGCTTTCACAATCTGATGCATTGCATTAACCTCATATGGTCTTGTGACCCAGCTTTGACTCCTCTGCGTATACTGTAACACTGTGCACTGTTCCAGAGCCGACTGTTGTAGGCAGTTCCATGACAGGTGATGAAGACCTGCTAATTATCCTGAATAGCAAATTGGCTGCACAGTGGCACACCCGATGCTAATGTCTGCATTGGTTGCACAGTGGCACACCCGATGCTAATGTCTGCATTGGCGGCACATTGGCACACCCGATGCTAATGTCTCCATTGGCTGCACAGTGGCACACCCGATGCTAATGTCTGCATTGGTTGCACAGTGGCACACCCGATGCTAATGTCTGCATTGGCTGAAAAGTGGCACACCCAATGCTAATGTCTCAATGGTTTCATCAGCAGTTATTCTTGAGTACAAGAGCCAAACAGCTCTATCCCCTCACCAGCCCCAATCCCTGGCTCATTTTGGTGATCCAGACATGATTGTGGGTAATATAAAATGTAACACATTCACAGGTAAGTGTGAATTATTTCTCTTCTCCAGTATTCAAAATATTGCAGGTCATCTGCCTGCCATTTAGTTTCTCCCAAACAAATCACTGGTTTATGTGGGTTGTCCGGGTTCTCCTCCCATGCAACCCCACTCCTCCCCCCAGCAAAAAATAAAACACAGGTTAATGTTTAATTTGGTTTGTCCTCTTCTGCACACCAGAAAATCACGTATCAATATGCGTGATTTGTACTTTCTTGTGCCCCAAACATCTCATAGGTCAAACATCTGCATCTCGTTGGTGTCCCGACACATATTTAGATTCTTATTTCCTGCTCCTAATAAATCACTTGCCAATGTAATGTAAATTAATATTCTATAGCCAACCTCTGCTATTGGGAGGAGGAGTGGCACAATGTGAAATAGGAAGTTTAGGAAAGTATAAGCTGAAAGACACGTATTGTGTGTGCTTGTGTATTTCTAGGTCATTTGTCCTGAGGGCACTTGGGGATTGTGTGTTGTGATGAGGCCACATTAGAAGATCTTGCTTTGATGCACACGAGGGCTCTAGGCCACAGGGCTGCCCACAAGCTGTGTGAGTAGCTTCCTTTAAGTGGTGTGAATGGGATTGCCCAGAGCCCCCTCGTAAGTACACACTGAGCTTGTCTCAAAAAATTAGGAAGAGAGGATGTGACACCCAAACCCGAACTCCAAGAACAAGAGGTGAGGGAGAAGAACCACACACATATTTCACTTCCCCTAGCAAGGCAATTATCCATAACAGTCTGTTCCAAAAATGGCAAATAATAATATAAAGTCTGAGAGAACTACTGACAGCCGACCCCACCCTCATTCCATTGCTTGAGGATACCATCTTCTTTTGGTCATCACAAGTCCCTTTGAGAACAGGGTTGTTATCATCATCAACAGACACTGGTGTCCACAGCCTGGAATGGATATGCACAAATGAGAGCGTGCCGTCCAGAGTGCACCGTGAAACTGCTGCACAATACACAGAAAATCAATCCCTGCAGGGACGTACCCACGTGATCCCAAGAGTAAAATGCATATATTACTTGCATAAACAAACCAAGAGACAACCGAATTAGTCAGAAACCTATCCAGAACATGAATACATATGCACCAATCTTAAATGTTCCGTCTTACTCATGATATGATATGATTGTTGATTTATATAGCGCCTATACACAATATGTTTCAAAACACTTCAAGGTAAGGGAGGCAACAAGGGAAAATACAACGACATTCTAAAAGGCCAAAAACAGTAAGGATGTGAAATTAACTGTCGTACTCGGCCTGACAACATTTCAGATAGTGCAAGAGGTAAGACATAGATAAGGAAGGGAGGGGGAGAGTGGGAAGGAAATGGAAACAGACAGGCAACTACTGTACTAGGCCTGACAACATTTCTGGTAGAGCTGGAGAAAAACAAAAGGTGAGGGAGAGGGGTGCAGAAAGGGAGGCGAGGAACAAAACAAGCGTCTATCATACCAGGCCTGACACCATTTCAGATAGTGCTGGGGGGCGGGTGGGAACAGTAAGGAGATTGGGGAGCGACAGACGAGGTTGCTATCATACTAGGTAGCCGGCTTTGCAACGAAGGCTTGTAACAAAGGCGGACCCCTGTCCGAGCTGGGAGGCCTGGAGGTCTGCCCGTCTAATCCACATATCCACTGCCGCCCTCATCTGCAGTCCGCACGACTCTGTCCTACATTTCAATATGAATCGGAACCTTTAACATGCGGGTGTCCCGGCCGCATTCTGTCACTTCCCGGCCTCCGGCGCATTACAGCTGTTGACTGGGTCTGAATTGGAACTTTATCAGCCTCAGATTGAGGAAAGGCTTTTAGAACGCATTTAACAATCACTACCCTACTACATACAGGAACAGTGAAGTCCCCACCCTGAAGATGGATCATTCGATCCGAAACGCGTTGGTTACCTATGTCACCTATTAAAAGGGGCTTCCCTGAATGGTGTTACTTCACAATACAAAACCCCAAGAGTGAACTTATTGCTGTTTGTTAAATTTATATCGCTGGTTTACAATTGGTTAATGAAATGTATACATGTCCCTTTGAACATTTACAGGATGTGAATAATAATGCTAGGCTTTGAGCTACTTGCTTTCTGCTTTTGTTGCATTTATGTACCTTTACAAACCAGGATATACTCTGTTTGTTAATTGGAATGAGAATTCCTGGATGCTTCACCATTGTCTGAATAATTCTTTTGTACATTGTTCATTTGTTTGAAAAAACAGACCTTGAGAGGTCTATTAAAAAGTATCAAAAAGTATTGGTCAGCACCAGATCTGTATAATTGGTTACATAAGTGATCTTACATGCCCGATTTACCCTTTATTGATGTTATGTATTTTCTATTTTGTAATTTGTTAAAGTCAAGACTCAATTAACACTCTTTCCACATGAGAGTATCAATTGATCAACTAAGAGTCAACATTTAACTCCCGAACGAAGATTCGGTAGGAGTGCATTTGGGCTTACTGCCTAGCAATAGGTAGTTTAGGTTGTTTTGCTATCATACTAGGGCCAGGGGCAATTCTGATAGAGTAAGTGCATTGAAGAAAGTAAGGGCAGGAGATGGGAAAAGGGAGAGGGGAGGGGAGGGGAGGAGAGAACAGAGAGTAAGCAGTCAAAAAGAGTGGAGAAGCAAGAGGGGAGAGCGGACACAATTTCAGAAGTCAATACTAACACATTATATTGCAAGCCAGGATACAAGATGAAGATGGGAACAGCATGATTCAGGGCCACCATGAGTACAAGATGCAAAGGAAGTCCAGCATGAGAGTTGGGAAAGGGTGACGCACCGTGAATCAATGAAGTCCATAAAAGTAAAATCCAGCATTGGACACAAGACGGTGATGGTGAAACCAGAATGTATCAGGACAGACTCCTGGGTGTGGGAAGGGGGGGCACAAGTGAACAACACAGGGGGATCAGAGAGGGTGGTGATGGTCTGTGGGGACAGAGGGTGTAAACACATGTTGGTGCATGCTTACCTGTTGTCTGAGCAGGGAGTCAGGCCCTAGTTCCTCCTGTGCGAACAGGTCCAAACAGGAATTGCCCTTTTCTTTGACTGCCCTTCACTTTGGACGCCCGGGCAAGAGACGCTCTTGATCTAAGAGTTAATAGCAGGAAGGAAGACGCAGGGCTAGGAAGGTGGGTGGTGCTTAGGCCAGGTGACCTAGAACCACTTACACCTGCTCCCCAGCTGCAAAGGAAAAGAGGCTGGAGGGCTCCTTAAGTAGGGAAAAGAGCGGGAAGCAGTAAGGCACCAGGTGGGCGGGGCTTGCTAAGTGGTGAAAAAGAGCAGCAACCAGGAAGGCACCAGGTGGGCAGGGCTTAGGCCAGGTGATTTAGATCCACTTACCTGATAGAAACAGAATTAGTACTCTCCCAAATGACGGACAGAGCCTCAGGCCACAGTTAGAGTAGATGTCCAACAATGTGCTCAAAGCTGCTCTTTGGGCAATGGAAATTGAGTAAATACTAAAAATGTAAACAAAAACAATAGTAAGGACATAGAAAAACATTCTTAAAATTAAAAAAAAGTATGCTCTGCCATAGGAAGGTTTATGGACATAGACAGAATACTAAAATGATAATAAAAATTCTCACTATGGTAGGAACGATTGTAGTGAAAATAGAAAAAAAAACAATATTAAAGATGAGACTCTAACTAAAGGGACATTTAAATGAAAAAAATATGGAAACTTAAATAACTACTCACTATCTAGGGAAGGGTTGGTGAATATAAGACACACATTAAATAGAAGAAACAAAAACAATTCCAGAGTCAAACATGTTCACCAAAATACATAATAGCCAATGGTCCTATATGCGTTTCACTGGATATTTAGGAAAATGTGTCCGACAACTGATGTGTTTGAACCAAATGTTAATAGTATAAGGCATATTTACATAGGTCCTACCTCTGTGCTGGAGGAAATGCCACACATGTTCTGGGTTTGTTAATGGTGAGGCAGACTTTGACAGAAGTGATTGCCACATCACTTCTTTGAGACATTTGGAAGCAGAAACAGAGGAGGGCACGTTTGTTTAATTAATAACTGATGTGCTTATTTGGGTATTTAGTAATTTTCTATTACTTAGTTGTCGATATTGCACTAACGCCTTTGCATTGTGCCCACCTCCTTGTCTTTGTTTTGATGAGAACTACTCACACATGTACTAGGGGTGGATGTGAATGCTTTCCAGTGCACTGCAGCTAGCCCTCCCTCTAGGTAACCAGTGTGACTAGCCTACTAGCCTACTAGAGCAGGGAAAACATTTTCTTCTAAATGTCATTTATTTACTTTTCTATGTGGCCACACTTAATGAGTGTCCCATTTTCTAACCCAGAAGCAATTAGCTATACATATCAGATTCACATTTGAGCTTCATACTTCATGCAATAATTCCTGTATATTCTTACCTGCATATTT
The DNA here is from genome assembly GCF_040938575.1 of Ambystoma mexicanum. Classification (NCBI taxonomy): domain Eukaryota; kingdom Metazoa; phylum Chordata; class Amphibia; order Caudata; family Ambystomatidae; genus Ambystoma; species Ambystoma mexicanum. The sequence goes on from NC_090932.1 coordinate 663,306,985, forward strand.
CCTAATATGATAATTTAGTGTTAACTTGCTATTATGTACTAACAATGTTTTGAATGTCCTTTGACTTGATGTTCTTTATCTTGTAATTGGTTTGTTATCATTTCCCCTGCGTAGCCAGAGCCTGTGCTAAGGTTCAGCCTTGAGGTCAGCCAAGCTACCAAACGGAGAGCCAAAGTTACCTTAGTGAGCCTTAAACTCTTCCGTTTTTTGTGAAAATCAGGTTTGGGGAATGGGGACTCCCAGATGTACTGTATAGAAAGTGTATCCCATCTTTCACTTCTAACATGAAAGCGACTTCCTTGTTATTAATACAATAATATCCGTATCAATCCAAATTAAGCATGTAGCATAAAAAAATAAGTAAAACAAGTATCATCTGTTAAATCATGTGCTCCATGGTATGCATAATTCCGCATTTCAGGCTGCACATGACCTGCATTTTGTGATGCATTTTCCCAACGCCTTTCGAGGATGCCATTGCAAAAACATCGTGTTGATATGACTTATTTGGTCAGAATTACTCTTCCTCCAATTTGATGGGTTATCATCAGTCAAGGATGAAAGGCATTCTAACAGATGCACTCAGCTTCTCAACACATCAATCATGTCAAATCATTTTAGGGAAATGTCTGTCTCCATTTTAAATGACATGCAGCCCTATTTGATAACGTATATCATCCACATCCTGCTGGCCGACACTGGGTTTTAAATAGTGAACCCATTTGTCAATTTCAGAATTTGATCATTACAACTAGCTAGGGTGTGCTGTGTCAGGACAGGCGTTCACATGCCTCCCACTGAGCCTCTGTGTACTTGCCATAACGCCATGAACTCAGGCACAAAGAAATATCCCATTTCATTCTTTGTCTGAATTTGGATTCCATATTTCACAATGGTTCACACACTTGGAGCGCATTGTTGCCTAGTTTATTGCACATGCATGACTATTTTCATTAAGTATCGCCAAATGCAAGGGAAATATACAGACACATAGTAATCGCCGGCTTGTGTGGACTGCTGGGCCCACACTCCAAGGCATGATATTCTGGACATGTGTCTGCTCATTTGCATGGGCCGCATTACTGATCTTTGACTTTACTGCACTATTCTGAATTTTGCTAAAAACTTTGGGTCCCAGTACTTATGCTAGAATCCTGGTCCATTGATCTACCACTAAATCGATAAATAAACAAATGCATAAATGATGGGTCCACATTTTAAGTCAGGTGGTATCAATGGAAAAATTGGTTATTTGAATTACGGTCTGTTTTTACCACCCGCCTGAATATATGTTAGAAGCTTTTACCTCGTGCGTTAGTCTGGGGAATACTGCATGAATTCAAATACTGAATAATCACGGGGATTCCACATAGTCATAGTTCCTTCAATTGTGGGCTCCAGATAAAAGTTGGAATATGTGAAGCATGACAAATCCATGTTTCCCCTTATGGGGAAGTGTGCGATATGGTGGCTAGGGTTTGCAAGTAGGAGTGCAGCTTAAAAATTGCCACACCTTGCTGCTATCAAATGATGCCACTGCAATGTGGTTAGTTGTTTACATTTCAGACTTAAAAATGGTATGCCAATAAAATGTACTATCAGGTTCCTGGCGAGGGTTGCGTGTCATGAAGACGGACGTACTCACCTGCACTCACGGGATACTCGCACAGGGGAAATGTCTCTCTGGCAACCAGGCTAAGGCACTGGCTATCCTTCCTCTTCCTCCTGCTGGACCACTAACTTGGGTTTGGTCAGTTGAGGCTTTTGGGGCTGGTTTTCTGCTGCCTCTGGAGGGATCCTCTGTTTAGTGCAGAGGTAGCAGACAAGCTCTCTTTTTTATTTATTTTTTATTTATTGGGTATTTATGATGCTCTTATACAGCAGAACATGTTTCAAGGTGCAACAAGACAAAGCGGAATGTCCTTAGTTTTGGTTATGAAGTGAGAGGCCAGTACAGTGCAGAGGGTCAGGGATGGCAGAGGTGAAGTGGAGACTTCAGTAGGATTGGTGAGTTATATGCTGATTTTGAACAGTTCAGCCATGTGTTAGTGGCCCCAGAGATGAAGGCTTGGATATAGACCTTCTTCTTTGAGCGGATGGAGAGTCTGTATTGCCTTGGAGCATGTGGCAGGCCAGTCTGACAGTGGATGTGCTCGAAGCCTGCCACTTCCACTCAGCAGTTCTGCACTTGCGTTTCAGAGAGTCTAGGTCGGAATCATACCAGGTGTTGTGCTTGGAGGCAGGTTTCATGCGGATCCTCATGACAGGGGCAAGGATGTCCGGATTGTTGGAGATGGAGAGGTGAAGGCTAGCAAGGGCTATGTCAGTTTGAGAGTCAGAGGCCGGAGTGAGACGGGGAATGAAAGGCAAAAGCAGCAACTGACACTTGCTTCATCGGTCAAATGATGGAGAAGGAGACTGGCAGTGCGCGAGGGGGCAGCGACTTAGCCACGGGACCAAAGAGATACAGGTGATAGGACAGGAGACGATGATCAAACCAGGAGAGCGTTGTCATGAGAGGGTTAGAGATGGGGATGTCTGCTGACACGAGAGCATCCAAGGTGTGCCTGGTTCAGTGCGCCAGACCGGAAGGCAGAAATGTGAGGGATAGAGAGTCACAGAGGCTGCGGAAAGTCCAGAGGCAGAATCAGGGGAGTCAAGGTCAATTTCTCTGAGGAAGAGAAGGTTGGAGAGAGGAGAGAAGAGGTAAGGTCAGGCAACTCCGAGAGGAAGAGGGAGAAAGGACCAGGGGTCCTGTAGATGGTGGCAATGGTCAGCGATAGGATTGGAGAGATACCAAGCCTGCAGACAAGGTATTCGAAGGAAGAGTAGGACAGAGTGGGTATGATAGTAGCAGGGAACCATTCAGGGAAGATCAGGGCCACTCCATACCCAGACCGGATAGGCATGGGCTTAAAGAGGATCTTGTAACCCTCCGGGAGTAGTGTGTCACAAGTAGTGACAGAACTAACCGTAAACCACGTCTCGGTAAGAGCGAGGATGTCAAGGTCGAAGTTTTCAAGGAGGTGGCAAATGTAAGTGGATTGTTTAATGGCAGAGAAAGAGTTGAGGGTAGCTAAGTAGAGCTAGTTGCCACCTTTGAAGATCTTCCAAGGAGAGGTACAGGAATGTAGTACATCCCTATCAGTAGTGGCGGAAGGGTCAGAGGGGTGACCATGAAAGGAGTGGCAGGAGAAGGGAGGAAGTTGACGAGAAACAGTAGATGCCCATCCAGAAGGAGGAGGTTGGGCTGAGAACCCTGTAACATGACAGTGTCATTCTAGCAGACATTAATGATGTACCTAGAGGACGGAAATATGCCAAGAGTACTTCCCATTGGGTTCCACCATTAATGAGTGAAGAAGAGAAAGGGGAGAGCACTGAGACCATATGCGGAATCCAAAGGCCCAGAGAGGTAATGACAAAGAGGATGTCAGTGACAGTCTGCCTATAAGAAGCTTTGACATAGGTGTCAGCGATGGGCAGGCCTGGATTGGAGATCTTTCTTGAACTTTTTCCTTCCAGCCTTCGAAAGAGATATCGGATAGGTGATAGAGTAGCAGCTAGAGAAGATAGAGGAGATGTAAAACACCATGGACGGAGAGAGCAGAGACATGTCAGGGGGAGAAAGAGAAGGGATAGAAACTGCACAATGCAGAAGGAACTCAGCAGGCAGGCTAGCAGCAAGCCAGGTGCAAATAAATCAGGTACACGAGAATTGAAGTCCAGAGCAGTGTAGAGAGCCCTGCGGCAAGCAGAGGGCAAGCTCAGCGAAGAGGCCAAAATACTTGGTCCTATGACATGACAGCCTTCCTTTGCCAGCACGAGGAGACCTACTATGCAGATACTTAGTTCTGCATTTGTTTCCCTCTGGGCCCAGCTGTAATGCTAGAGTAAGCTCAAGCTGAACCCATTAGAGACGGTGGAGCACCTAGAGCTGGGAGCAAAGTGCTGGATGGAGGGGATGGAGTCTAGATTTCTGGATAGAGGGATGAACGCCTAAACATCAAACATAACAGCAAATGTAAAACATCTCGATTCGAGATTCCTAGATATAGGGGACAAATCCTACATTTCAGAACACAGCAGCAATGCAAAACACCAAGATTTGAGCATCCTTGATAAAGGACACAATGTTATATTTGAAAACTCAACAGCAAATGCAAAACGCCCAGATTTGACTTTCCTAAATAGATGGGGGGGGGGCTACAGTTTGGAACACATGAAACACAACAGAAATGCAAAACACCAAGATTTGAACATCCCAGATAAAGGAAAAAAGGTTACATTTGAAAACACAGCAGCAAATGTAAAACGCCCAGATTTGACTTTCCTAAATGGAGGGGGAAAAAAGCCTACATTTCAGAACACAGAAGCAATGTAAAACGTCAAGATTTTAGCATCCTGGATAGAGGGAAAAAGGATAAATTCCAAAACACAACAGGAAATGCAAAACACCCAGATACAACTTTCCTAGATAGCTTTCACATCAGTTCTCATGCCACCAGGAGGTCTGTTATGCAGGCTTGGTGGCCATGTGTCCTATATTTCCCATCATCCTTTGCCTTGTCTCCCCAGTCCTAGGAAGAACACTGAGTTAACTGCACACCTCTGACATAGTGCCAGACTGAAGTTCAAATATGACTCTTCTTCATTTCATCACATGTTTTCAAGAATTATACATTTAGTACCATTAACTTGGGTAAGAGTGCACCTGTTGTTACACTCCACACAAGCGGCATGAAAGAGCCATGAAAAGCTATAGGACCCATGTAAAAATGAGTTATTATTATTATTATTATTATTATTATTATTATTATTATTATTATTATTATTATTATTATTATTTGCAAAGGTCCTGACAGGCAATGTTTTTTTCTTTCCATCTGTTGTATAGATGATTGGCAGCTAAAGGCATTTGCTTTCCCGGAATGAGATGATTGTAAATTCCAAAACAGATGTTATGGTTAAGTTGCTATTCCCATCGGAAGTACACTTTTTGGGTGTCTTATAACTTCGCTCCCCCTGGACGAATCCACACCAAACATTGCTTAGTATATGGCCCACTCTGAATTTGTTTGTAAAGTTTGGTGAGGTTTGGTCCAGGGGGATGGGGGGGCAAAGTTATAGGGGGTCCCAAAAGTTCTTTTTTCCCATAAACTGAATGGGGAAAAAACATTGCTCACGCCTACAGACCAAACCGCTTGACGGATTTTCACCAAATTTGCGTCAGGAGTAGCGGCTTGGTCCCGAAAGCGTGCTTTTGTAAATTTGGTGAAAATCTGACCAGTAGTTTTTTTGAAAAACAACCAAAAAGTAGGTCACAAAAAATGTGTGATATCTATGTCCGCTCTGCTGACACATTTCCCTGTTCGCTCCGTGGACAGTGCCCTGATTGGCTAATTGGCTTGCGTCATGTCCGCAGACATGCAACGTGTTTGCTGTTTGGATCCTGAAGAGCGTGAAGTGCGTCCGATTTTTGGAAACGCCCGCCATCTTGTATCCGCGAACAGCGCAGTGACAAATGGTGGAGAAATACAACTTTGGCAAGTGTGTTGGTGTGTAAGAGTGTTTGGGGAGGGTGGGGGCGTAAGAGATGGGTAAAATGCTGTATTTATTTAGGTGGCAGGCACCCTTGTTGTGTTTGTTTTATCCGCAGACAGACGCTGCCATTAAGATTGTAGAGTTTGGTAACAAGCATATCCATGGAAGTAAACATTTTGCATTGTGGTGTATGGTTACATGTTTGCTTCAATGGTTGTGTTATGGAGCAGTATTTATGAGTTGTACTTATAATATTCTTAGTGTTTGGTTTGGTAACTGGAGCACATATATTCTTTGTCGATTTCTGTGATAAAAGAAAAGATCATGTTAGTGCTGGTAGTTTATAAAGACTTATAACATTGAATAATAGACATTTTTTTATTCATTTTGACCCTCATATTTAGTAGATTACAAACCAGTGTACTGTGCAATTTGCTCAGTTTCTGTGTTTGTTGTTAAATCATTGGGTCTGTGGGAAAAAAAATCCATATTGGATTAAAAAAAAATCTTTTTTTGTTTTGGTACAGTACATTTATTTTTATGTTTTCAGTGTTTACTTGTTGTTTCTGGCTAATGTTGGCTTGTTGCAGATTGTTAGATACTTGTTGAATTGTAACTGATTATACTTTTTATTTATATTCTCAAGTTGTTAATATATCTGTTTGGTTGTTGCAAAATCTTGGGGCACTTAGATACCTGTTAGCGTATTCTAACTGTTTATTTCTTGTATTTTTTTAGTGGTAGTGATTTATCTGTTTGGTTGGTGCAAAATCATGGGGCAGTTATATACCTTTTGGCGTATTCTAACTGTTTATTTCTTTTTAAAATTAAGTGGTATTGATTTATCTGTTTGGTTGTTGCAGAATCTTCGGGCAGTTAGATACCTTTTGGCATATTCTAACTGTTTATTTCTTCTTATAATTAAGTGGTATTGATTTATCTGTTTGGTTGTTGTAGAATCTTGGGGCAGTTAGATACCTGTTGGCGTATTCTAACTGTTTATTTCTTGTTATAATTTAGTGGTATTGATCTGTTTGGTTGTTGCAGAATCTTGGGTTGTTAGATACTTGTTTGCGTATTCTAACCGTTTATAATTTTCTAATTGAAGTTTTATTAATGTTTATGCACAGATTAGTTATTAAATTTTGGTTTTAAGAATATTAAATAAGCGTATATAAGATTTGCTGGTAATCTTTGCTTTAAAGTAATGGTACTATCATTACATTCGAACCATCCACAATTCTTTTTTATATATGCAGTGTAGTGACCTGCATTGGTTGTGGTTCCTGCATGGTAGATTATACCTATGGTTGTGAAGGTTTTCTTACCAAGTGATACTTGACCATGTGTGAATCCAGTCAGCTTGCAGTTGTTTTTAGTACCATTTGCATTGCAACATAGAAGCATTAGTATTACGTATTTACTATGTGTTTGTATTAGTAAGGTGGATCGATTATCTGAATTGCAGGTAGTACATAATCTGCCATTATTTGCATTTTGTACAAGTTGCTGAAATGGAACGGGTTCACAGTTAGGTATGGATACATACACAAAACGTTCATTAAGGATTTGTTCATATTGCATATTGTTGCACAGAGTGCATGTATGTTTCCACATGTATGAAATCTGGAAGAATTAATTTATAGGTATGTTTTTGTTTTCCAGTACTTGTAGCAAGTACATCAGAAATTCTTGTGGATCTTCTTGTGAGTTTATAGTGAATTTCACCATTCTAGCACAGTAGTCCCATTCTTGTTTTATTCCATGAACACTATTTATGGTGTCAGGATTGTTGGTTACATTTCTATGAAGGACTAACATTTGCAAACACAATTGGTCTGTACTGTGTAAGTAAATGTTGTCAACAATTGGTGGCAATTGAAATAAAATATTGATTGCTACATTTGTGTAGCAATTTACACCAGTTATATTTGAAAATTTGAATGGACCAGATAGTTCTGTGTCCAAGTCATTTTTTTGGAGTGTGTGTTGCTTCTTTGAAGAAGTACCTGAGTTACTTTGAGTAATAGATTCTTCTTTGGTTGTAGTAATTGATGAAGTATTAGTTTCTTTTACTCTCTTTGGAGGATTTGCAGTGACATCCTGTTGCATTTCTGTTTGAACTAGTTTTCTTTTACAACATTTTGCTTTTTGTGGAACAGGATATGTTTTTAGATGGGGGTGTATAGTGAACGTAGTCTATTGTATTCTAAAATGCAAGGAATATCAGCGTTTACTTTACTTGCATCAAGGTTAATTAGAAATAGACCGTCAAGTGTAGGTAAGCGTGATAGGGCTACGTAGCTCATGCCTTCTTTAAAGACTGTGTTCACAATATCTATCAATGCTATATCTAAGGTAAGACCTTGTGATTTGTGAATGGTGATTGCGTATGCTAGAGTTAGAGAAAATTGTTCTCTGCGTACATACATGTCTTTGAAAAGACAGAATCGAGCTGTTGAGCGCCCTATCCTTTCTACTTCTGAAAGTTTGTCAAAGAGAATATTGACAAACTGAATGTTGTTGTCACGTGGGTATGTTTGAAAGCCAACAACTGTACCCAGTGCTCCATTAACTAGTCCTTGCTCCACGTCAAGGTTATGTTTAAGCATTACTCTACAGTTTAAAGATAGTTTTAATATTTTCTCCAGACCAGCTGTGTTGGAGATAGAATTTTCTAAGGTATTTAGTCTTGTTGTGGCTTGTTGACACATGGGTAGTGTCATACCCTGTACATCAGTTTGTCTGTGGAGGAAATTTCAATTATTGGTTGCATTTCTTTTTTCAATATTGTTTCATTGAATTTGGAACACCTAGGAAGAGATGGCATCAAGGACATACAATTGACATTTTTGTGTGCTAATTGTTCCATAACATCAGTAGCACATGAGTTATGACCATGAAGTGCATGGATGTGCCACGTTTTTAATATTGCTTGTGCTTCTTCAGATTACACCAAATCTAATATTTTTTAAAATGTTGGAGTAGGTGAGGTCTGCAGACTGGCACATGTTTTTTGTTAATTCTCTGTATTGGAAATGTTGCCAAAGGTTGACATTTCCTTTGCTGCCAACAGTTTTACGGCAGAGTTTGTGTCCTAAGTTTTTAAAAAATAGGTTCACCTTTCACTGGTGTCAATTGAAGAAGATCTCCGAAAACAATAATGTGTTTTCCTCCAAAGAGCTCTTTGTAGTTTGTTTTAAGTACTTCTTGTAATCTGAGGTGAATCAAAGCCAACATTAGGTTGGAAACCATGCTCACTTCATCTATTAGTAGCATTTTCATTTGTTTTAACACTCTGCGTAGTTCCAGTGCAGCTTCTGTAGAAAGTTTGTAATATTCTAATTTGTTTTGGTGTTCTACTGGAAGGAGTAGTAATTGGTGTAAAGTGACACCGCCTATGTTGTAGGCAGCTAAACCTGTGGGGCAGTTACAACAGCTGACAGTTTGTTGTTTGTCAATTGTTGAAGGAACTTGCTGATGATTTTGATTAAGAATGTTTTGCCTGAACCTGCTTCACCACTGACGTATAGTAGTATAGGTTTGTAATTTTGGCAGGTACATTCTGTATTTTCATGTTGTACACCATGTGCAATTTCTTTTGTTACTTCTTGAAAAATGCTATGCTGCTCATTGTTCAGTTTTGATTGTAGTACAGTAAAGTCTTCTGTATCTTCTGCATAGTGACACATGGTGTTTTCTACTTCTGCCATAGCTAATTCTGCCTCATTTACTATTAGTGGCTGTCCCAGTGGTTCTTGGCTTCCTGTTACAGTGGCTGAGGAGGCTCAGGAGTTCTTCCTAGTGTTGCTGTTCATTGTGCAACATTGTTTTGTACTGTGTGAAGTTTACATCGGTTATAGTGCTTTCATTTGTTTGAAAGCGTCTTCATAGAGGTCATAGGGCCTCATTACACGGTAGGCGGTAAGGGTTTACCGGTACCGGTAAGGGCACCAGTACCGGTAAACCCTTACCGCCTTACTATGAGTTCCCTTTGCGGGTGTTAAGACGGATTTCTGAACTCTGTCCTGGCGGCGCAGAAGTTCAGAAGGCCAACCTAATTACTTGGAACAGGGTAACCTCTGGACAAGCCAGACCAATCAGGGTAGCGATCGCGGCAGTCAAGACTAGGTCTCAAGAGGGGTGAGGGTGACTGAAAGCCTGCAATGAGCACACAATGCAAGGACACTTACAAACTACTCCAAACAGGTGTTATATTAAAAATATATACACATTTATTCCAAGGCCTTTAAAACAATGACCGTAGCGAGAAATCACAATACATCTCTAGTAAACCAACACATACCATACCAATACAATATATATACAAATACAACAAGTCTCAAGCGTTAGATGCACGAAATGTGTAGTCCACCTAAAAGGGAAGGAAAACAGGCAGTGCGAAATAATGCTTAGACCCAGTCCGCCTTCAGAGGCACCTAATTGAAAGGAAGTCTGAGCCCTACGAAGAGTGGAGCCTAGTGCTCAAAAGTACCTGCACACGCTAGTGCCAACGGGCAAAAGGGGAGTCTCTTCGAGGGAAATCAGGCAGTTCAGTTTAGTGCACAAATGAAGAAGAACAGTGTCCCGCGACTCAAGCGCAGCCTCCACTGTGGGCAGAAGCAGAGCACGAGTATGGAAAGGCGTGCTGTTTTGACACAGCGGGGAAAAGCTATGGGCTCCTGCAGGAGGGCGACCAGTTCCTAGCTATGCTACTCACCGGTCCCCGCTGCAAGCAGACCCAGGCTTCTCCGCGTCAGTTTCAGTCACTGGCAGGTTCAGAAGAGCAGGGGACGTCTCGTCGTCGTGTTGAGTCTGCAGCAGCAGAGTTGAGTAAAAGACGTCCCAAACGAAGGAACCCGTACAGTTTGTTACCACAGCAGGGCAACGGAGTGGCCGTGTGTATCTGAGCCAAATGTACACTACTCACTTCAGACCTGGGAACGCCAAGTGTACGAATCATGTGAGAGTGACAAGGACTCGAAATACTACACAACCTGGCGGCGGGTACAGAGCAAGACTCCTGTGTAGGCTGGTCAGTCTGCTGGATGGCCCAGAGACGCTTCCGAAGGCTTACTAGCAGGAGATGGTGAAGATGCCAAGAATAGCTGTTTCCGCTATTCCAAGGGTCGAAGTACCAGTACAGGCCTTCTGGTTCGATCAAAGGTTAAAAGGGTTTCACAAGGCGACAGCAGTGCAGAGAAGCAGTCCTTCAGCGGGTCACCAGCGATTCCTCGGTTCAGCCTCTTGGTTGCAGGATACTTGGCTCCTGTATCCCTTCATTCGTGAGAACTCAGGAGATCGACATGGTAGTGGTGTTTCCAGCCCCCTCTTATCCACGGTTCCCTTCGCACCAAAACAGAGGGGACCCAATGGGAGATCCGCTCATCAACACTCACGTGGACCTATCACGGACCACGGTGGTCCCAGGCATTCACACCACCCTAGACTCTCTGGCACCCAGGATGTGTATTGGGACCAGACATCCCAGCCCACATCCTTGATGCATACACCAGGCATGTAGAAGCCCGCGAAAGCATCCGTGTTTCGTGGGAAAGTACATGCCCAAATAAGGAAGGCCCTGGGTCGGCTCGACCTGGGGAAGGTGAAGGGAGCAAGACGGTCAGCGGACAGGACAAAGGAGCCTCGTGGTCTGGCCATTTTGCGAGCCAGGCCACCATTTTGGGTTAAGTACGAGAAACACGCTTAAAACGCCAAAAGGAGCTCAAAACACAAGAAACAATCGCTGCCACCATTCCCGTCCGTGAATCACTTGCACCGATCAGTTACAATCCTAAAAGAGTATCTAGGGCCTGTAGAAGGCTAGAGACCCAAGAGAGCAGTAACTTAGCTTACAGTGCCCTCGTGTGTCATGTTGCACGAAAGCCGCAACATGATAAAAGAAACTACGGAAAACAGCGTTTCCCGGTACTGACTGTCTTAAGGGCATGTCAGTTTCCCCGTAAGAATGGAGCGAAAGCCCAGAGGAGTGCGGCAGAAGGCTGCACTTCTCTGGCAAAGTCGAGAACAAGGTGAAAAACAACAGAAAAAAGTTTAGGGGTTGCCACATGGAAGGAAAATTACCTACAATTACGAAATCTTTCCTAACACTCGCCCCTCCCAGACTATGGACAGGGGGAACTAATCCACCCCTGGATGAGTCTCTTGTTCAGGTCGGTTAAACATTCTGGACAACCCATCAGCATTGCTATGTTGGACACCTGGCCTATGCTCAATAGTGAAGTCGAAGCCTTGTAGACTTATGGACCACCTAAGCAACTTTGGATTCTCCCCCTTCATGTTCATTAGCCACTTTAAGGGCTTATGGTCAGTTTGCACAGTGAAGTGGGTCCTATAGAGGTAGGGCCTCAACTTCCTTAGGGCCCACACAACAGAGAAACATTCTTTCTCTACCGTGGACCATCTGAGCTCTCTGTCCTTAAGCTGGCGACTAATAAAACCAATAGGGTGTTCCTTACCCTTCTCATCTACTTGCGATAGTACAGCTCCTATCCCAGTGTCAGAGGCGTCCGTCTGCACGATAAAAGGTCTTTGATAATCAGGGGCCCTGAGGACAGGGGCCTGGCACAAGGAGTCTTTTAAGCCATTGAAGGCCTTCTCACACTCGTCGGTCCAAGTTACCTTCTTGGGTTTCTTCGGAGTTGTGAGGGCAGTCAGAGGGGCAGCTATGGTGCCATAGTCTGCCACGAAGTTTCGGTAATACCCCGTGAGTCCTAAGAAGGCTCTCACTTGGGTTTGTGTAGTGGGAGTAGGCCAGTCTTGTACTGCTTGTACTTTACTGGGAAGAGGCTGTATCCTCCCTCCACCTACTTCATGTCCAAGGTAAACCACTGAGCCTTGTCCAATCTGGCATTTACTAGGCTTTATGGTCAAGTGTGCTTTCTGAAGAGCCTGGAGCACAATCCCGAGGTGTTTCACATGGTCTTCCCAGGTGGCACTGAAAACTGCTATATCGTCTAGATATTCAAGACAGAATTCGTCCAACCCATTCAAAACATGATTCACAAGCCTCTGGAAAGTGGCAGGTGCATTCTTCAACCCGAACGGCATTACCCGGAATTGGTAAAGGCCGTCTGGAGTAGAAAATGCTGTCTTCTCCTTGGCATGTTCTGCTAAAGCTATTTGCCAATAGCCAGCAGTGAGGTCAAACGTGCTGAGGTACTTGGAGGCACCCAAAGTATCCACCAGCTCATCTGTTCGAGGCAAGGGGTGTGCATCTGTCTTGGTGACAGCATTCAGAGCCCTGTAGTCCACGCAGAACCTCAATTCAGAAGTGCTTGCCTTTGGAACCAAAACCACAGGGCTGCACCAAGGACTACTAGAGGGTTCAATCACCCCAAGGTCTAACATCTTGTTGACCTCGGTCTTAATATAAGACCGTACTTTGTCTGACATCCTGTAATCCCTACTTTTGGTAGGTACACTGTCTCCTGTGTCTATGTTATGTTTGCACCAAGGTGTCAAACCAGGCAACTGTGAAAACAGGGGGGAAAACTGCCTAAGCAAACTTTTCACCTCAGCCTGCTGATTAGAAGTCAGGTGAGGGGCTACTCGGACACCCTCAAAGGAGCTATCTGAAGGACCACTTTGGAACAGGTCGGGGAGAGGTTCAGACTCCTCTTCCTCAACATCTGAAGCCAGTAGCAGTGCTGCGATTTCGACTCTTGGGACAAAAGCCTTCAGCCTATTCACGTGAAACACTTTTGGAGCCTGTCCAGGCCTTCTAAGGTCCACTAAATAGTTAACCTCACAGAGGGGCTCCACCACTGTGTAAGGGCCTGACCATTTGTCCTGTAAAGCTCGAGGCCTTATGGGATTCATGATCAGGACTTGCTGACCAGGTGTAAAGTTGATGAGGGAAGCTTTCTGGTCGTACCAATGTTTCACCAGCGCTTGTCCTGCCTTCAATTTATCACTAGCCAAGCCCATCAGAAGTACCATCCGTTTTCTGAGGCCTAGCACATAATCAATTACGTTGGTAGTAACAGGGGGAGTGGGCATCTCCCATCCCTCTTTGACTATGGCTAAGGGCCCCCGTACAGGATGACCGAACAGAAGATCGAAGGGGCTGAAGCCAACACCCTCCTGTGGTACCTCTCGGTAGGCAAACAGTAAGCATGGTAAAAGAAGATCCCATTTTCTTCTCTGAGGTTCTTCCAGAGCCCCAATCATGCTCTTTAACGTTTTGTTGAAACGTTCCACCAGACCATTGGTCTGGGGGTGGTATGCAGAAGAGAACTTGTAGGTGACCCCACATTCTTTCCACATAGCCTGCATATACTTTGACATAAAGTTGCTGCCACGATCCGACACAACTTCTTTAGGGAAGCCAACCCTAGTAAATATGCCAAGTAAAGCTTTTGCAACTGACTTGGCAGTTACAGTTTTCAATGGGATGGCCTCAGGATATCTGGTTGCATGGTCGACCAGCACCAGGATAAACCTATTGCCTGAGGATGTTTGGGGGTCAAGGGGACCAACAATGTCGATCCCTACCCTTTCAAATGGTACCCCCACAACCGGGAGTGGTACCAATGGAGCTTGGATTGTCGAGCCAACCTTACCAGATAACTGGCAGGAGGCACAACTCCTGCAGTGACTTTCTACTTGCACCCCCATCTTGGGCCAGTAGAAGTGCATGGATAACCTTTGCTTGGTCCTCTTAATACCAAGGTGACCAGCAAGGGGCACTTCATGCGCCAACTGTAGGAGGAAGGGCCTAACAGCAAGGGGAACCACCAACCTCCTATGGTCTCCTTCTGTAGACTCTGTAGGCTCACTATACAGGAGTCCACCTTCCCAATAAATCCTATGCGTCCCAGGAGGTTCACCCTCAAGCTGGGAGCAGGCCTGTCTCCTTAGGCCTTCTAGAGATGGGCACTCACGTTGGCCTTTACTGAATTCGTCCCTATCAGGACCTCCTTCAACTAACAAGTCTTTTAGTTCAGGATGGTCGTTGGGGTCAAATACTTCAGCCATCGCCACCTCCTCGTCAGGCCCGGGCAATTGACCAACTTCCTCCACCGCAGTGGTAGGCGAGCTCGGGGGAATATTTTCTTTCCCTCGTCTTGACTTGTTTACTCCTTTCACCTTGGGTTTCCCCTTCGGCTGGGGCGGCGTATTGGTCTTGGCCGATGCTGCCCGTGCTTGAGACCGTGTGTAGGGTCTTTCAGCAGTGTCTCATACGAGCCCTAAAGCTCTGAGATCATTACCTAACAAGACCTTTCCCGGGAAGTTTCTCTGAATGCTCACTGGAATCCTGACTGCTATACCATTTAAAGTAAGATTTACAGGTATTACTGGGAACATACGGAGTGGGCCGTCAGCCAACTTAGTGGGCATCAGAGTAGCTCTGGCAACTTCCTCTGAGTCTACCAAGGTAGAATCCACTACAGTTCGACTGCACCCACTATCCCTAAGAGCTGGAGTATCTACTCCATTGATCAGCACACTATCTTTAAAGTAGTGCTTGGTATTATCTGGAATCCTAGCATAAGCCTCTGCGACTTTAGGCTCCCAGGAACCCAGGGAAACTAAAACTACCTCAGCCTCTATCCCGCTGGGAAATGAGTCTGAGGAGAAGGATGATCCTGTAATCTCTTCTTCCTCGTAGGAGGAGAAGGCCAGATTAGCGGTGTGGACCCCCAAAGGTCTAACCTTACACCGGGGATCCCCCTTCAAGTGGTCAGTTGCTCCACAAGCAAAACAAGATCCATTGGGTCTGTTTACATAGGGAGGCTTATTGTAACCAGAGTTCTGTTTCGGAGGCTGACCTCCACTACCCTGTGAGTTCTCTTGTGTCTTACCCTTATTTTTCTTTTTGTGACCCTTTTGAGAAGAAGATTTATCAGATTCTCCACCCTCCTTATCTTTGGACTTTTTACCTTCCTCCTGCTTACCAGGATGAGTTTTGTCCTTATGGGACACTTGATGTGACACCCATAAGTCTGCTGCATTGGCCAGCTTCTTAGGATCTATCTCCTTCGAATCGGCCAAATGCTGCTTAAGCTCCGGAGAAGAAGATGCAAAAATGTGTTCCAGCATGACAAGATTTATCATGCCTTCGAAGGTAGAAACCTTATAACCTTCGACCCAGCCAGTTAAGTTTTTCAAGGATTCGGTGGCATAGGATACCCAAGTACCAACTTCCTTTTTCTTACACTCTCTGAATCGTTTCAAATATTGGGCCGTAGTCTTCCCAAACTTTAAAATGAGAGTTTGCTTTAACATTGCGAAATCAGCTCGCTCAGCCTGCGACATTTCCATAATGGCACTACAGCCAGAATGGGGCAGTCTGCTGAGTAACCAGGCAATCTTATCAGCATTGTCAACTTGTTGAACTTCGCATGCATACTCAAACGCATTCAGCCAGTCCATAATGTCATTCCTTTCCTCATACACACTGAGCAGATCTTTCGGAAACCGTGGATGAGAGGAGGCCCCAGACCCATGTCCAGGACCCTTGGACCCATTTGCAACCTGAAGCTTGGCCAATTCCAACTGGTGATCCCTGTCTTTCTGTTTTTCTGCCTGTTCGATTTTTAGTTTGGCTATGCTGAATTCAAGCTCCTTCTGCCTAAACCGCAGCTCTTGCTTCTTGAATTCAAGCATAGCCTCCCCATCGGCACTGGCAGAGGAAACATTAGACATCTCATCCTCCCTGTCCTCGTGGTCGCGGTGGATCAGTGCAGCGGCAGAACCGTCGGTTCTACCAGTGAGAGCAGCCCCACCTCCTTCCGCACTGTCCTCAGAAGTTATAGCGTCCAGCTGCGCTTCTTGCCACGCCACGATTCTTTGGATCATATCCAATTTCGTGACTTGAGAGGACACACCTCTCTCCGTACACATCTTTTTCAATGTTTCTGATTTGGAAGCATTTAAAGTTAACAAGGTATTTGTTTCCATACTGTTAGATAGGACTATGGCCTTTTTAAAGTTATACTACAACAATTCACTACGTGTCCTGGTAGGAATAACTTGAAATGCCTTAGTTCATGCCCAACACTGGATACCTTCAGTCGTATCCCACCGCTGTACACCAATTTGTTAAGACGGATTTCTGAACTCTGTCCTGGCGGCGCAGAAGTTCAGAAGGCCAACCTAATTACTTGGAACAGGGTAACCTCTGGACAAGCCAGACCAATCAGGGTAGCGATCGCGGCGGTCAAGACTAGGTCTCAAGAGGGGTGAGGGTGACTGAAAGCCCGCAATGAGCACACAAAGCAAGGACACTTACAAACTACTCCAAACAGGTGTTATATTAAAAATATATACACATTTATTCCAAGGCCTTTAAAACAATGACCGTAGCGAGAAATCACAATACAACTCCAGTAAACCAACACATACCATACCAATACAATATATATACAAATACAACAATCTCAAGCGTTAGATGCACGAAATGTGTAGTCCACCTAAAAGGGAAGGAAAACAGGCAGTGCGAAATAATGCTTAGACCCAGGCCGCCTTCAGAGGCACCTAACTGAAAGGAAGTCCGAGCCCTACGAAGAGTGGAGCCTTGTGCTCAAAGTACCTGCACACGCTGGTGCCAACGGGCAAAAGGGGAGTCTCTTCGAGGGAAATCAGGCAGTTCAGTTTAGTGCACAAATGAAGAAGAACAGTGTTCCGCAACTCAAGCGCAGCCTCCACTGTGGGCAGAAGCAGAGAGCGAGTACGGAAAGGCGTGCTTTTTTGACACAGCGGGGAAAAGCTATGGGCTCCTGCAGGAGGGCGACCCGTTCCTAGCTATGCTACTCACCGGTCCCCGATGCAAGCAGACCCAGGCTTCTCCGCGTCAGTTTCAGTCGCTGGCAGGTTCAGAAGAGCAGGGGACGTCTCGTCGTCGTGTTGAGTCTGCAGCAGCAGAGTTGAGTAAAAGATGTCCCAAACGAAGGAACCCGCACAGTTTGTTACCACAGCAGGGCAACGGAGCGGCCGTGTGTATCTGAGCCAAATGTGCACTACTCACTTCAGACCTGGGAACGCCAAGTGTACGAATCGTGTGAGAGTGACAAAGACTCGAAATACTACACAACCTGGCGGCGGTTACAGAGCAAGACTCCTGTGTAGTCTGGTCAGTCTGCTGGATGGCCCAGAGACGCTTCCGAATGCTTACTAGCAGGAGATGGTGAAGATGCCGAGAATAGCTGTTCCCGCTATTCCAAGGGTCGATGTACCAGTACAGGCCTTCTGGTTCAATCAAAGGTGAAAAGGGTTTCACAAGGCGACAGCAGTGCAGAGGAGCAGTCCTTCAGGGGGTCACCAGCGATTCCTCGGTTCAGCCTCTTGGTTGCAGGATACTTGGCTCCTGTATCCCTTCGTTCATGAGAACTCAGGAGATCGACATGGTAGTGGTGTTTCCAGCCCCCTCTTATCCACGGTTCCCTTCGCGCCAAAACAGAGGGGACCCAATGGGAAATCTGCTCATCAACACTCACACCATACGTGGACCTATCACGGACCACGGTGGTCCCAGGCATAAACACCACCATAGACTCTCTGGCACCCAGGATGTGTATTGGGACCAGACATCCCAGCCCACATCCTGGAGGCACACACCAGGCATGTAGAAGCCCGCGAAAGCATCTGTGTTTTGCGGGAAAGTACATGCCCAAATAAGGAAGGCCCCGGGTCGGCTCGACCTGGGGAAGGTGAAGGGAGCAAGACGGTCAGCGGACAGGACAAAGAAGCCTCGTGGTCTGGCCATTTTGGGAGCCAGGCCACCATTTTGGGTTAAGCGCGAGAAACGCGCTTAAAACGCCAAAAGGAACTCAAAACACAAGAAACGATCGCTGCCACCATTCCCGTCCGTGAATCACTTGCACCGATCAGTTACAATCCTAAAAGAGTATCTAGGGCCTGTAGAAGGCTAGAGACCCAAGAGAGCAGTAACTTATCTTACAGTGCCCTCTTGTGTCATGTTGCACGAAAGCCGCAACATGATAAAAGAAACTACGGAAAACAGCGTTTCCCGGTACTGACTGTCTTAAGGGCATGTCAGTTTCCCCGTAAGAATGGAGCAAAAGCCCAGAGGAGTGCGGCAGAAGGCTGCTCTTCTCTGGCAAAGTCGAGAACAAGGTGAAAAACAACAGCAAAAAGTTTAGGGGTTGCCACATGGAAGGAAAATTACCTACAATTACGAAATGTTTCCTAACAGCGGGACCTGACCTTAACGGCTGGTTTTACCAGCCATTAAAGTAGGGTGCCGCAAAGGGACCTCAGTGCTAATTACGGTACAGCAATTTGCGGTACCATAATTAGCTCCTTCCCCATTCCCATTATGCTCCATGGGGGCAAAAATGGGAATGGGGAAGTGCCTTGGTGAATGGGGAATTACCGCCCCCGCTCACCTTGGAGTAGGGCGGTAATTCTGCCATCCACCAGGGCGGACACGGTAAAATACCAGCGGCAACCATGGCGCTAATAGCACCATGGTTACCGCCTACCGTGTAATGAGGCCCATAGTTATCTAGTATCTCTTCTTCTTTTCTCCATGGTTTAAGGAGTTGTAGCAGGGACATGTAATATAGTTCTTTATTTTGAGGAGTTTTTAAGGACAATTTATTATGATTATTTAAACTTGGTTTGGTAAGTTTTACTAAGCTGCCTTGACAATTTGTCACTCTGTATCTACCTTTTTTTTATCAGGTTTTATATTATTTTTGTATGTGAGGTTTTGGGCTATGTGGTATAGACACATGGTTTCCAAAGTGGTAGTTCGGGTTGGGTAGTATGTGTTCAGTGAATTGTTTTTGAAAATGTCTTGGCTGTTGGGATCATTTTTGGCTATTGTTTCTATGTCATCGTATGATTTGAGAACTCTTTTTCTAGATTTAGCAGGACCAAGACTTAGCCATACTATAGATTTTCCATACAAAGAAGTACTGGTTAAAAGATCTGCAGCTTCATAGCAGCCACATTCTCTATGGGAGAGCATTTTTATGCCCAAGCTGTACAATTTCTGAGACAGTGTTTTGTCTGATGATAGGTCATTCCAGAGGTCTTGAAGCTCTGCTTTTTCTGCATTGGTTAAGTAGGCTGTAACATATCGCGCAACTGCAGTGGAAATGTACTCCACATCTATGTTTGCATTCCATAATAGGGCAATGATTGCATTATAATCATTGATATATTTAGCTTCTTCTGTTCTTTTTATGTAATATGTGTTTTTAGGTGATTTACCTTTAACACTATGGCTAACTGAAGACATGAAGTTGTTCACTTCACTTGTTTCTATAACCGGTCTAGGGAAACCAAAGCGGCATTTGGTGCAGTATTTCTCTTTGTTTTTGTATTTGCGACGACAATATTTGCCACATTTGTGTCTTTGAAATTGTACAATTTGTGCATGAAGATCACTATTTGTTGCTTCTGATGGAATTCCACAAGTGACATATTTTTCGATAAACTGTAAAACAGTGGCATCACTGTCTTGACCAAATTTAGGAGCATCTTTAATCCATAAACGCATGTGGATATGTGGTGCTCCTGTGGCTTGGTATTCTTTTCTCCAAAAGAAGTGTTGCACTTCTCTGAGGGGAGGAACAGTTTTATTACAAATAAAGTGTAGCATAGCAATGAAGCGATGATGGAAATATCTTGAAACATTAACAGGATCTAGAGAGCAAAGTTCTCCAGGTGTTAGTATATCTATGTTTGTTTTGTTTTTGTTTGATATGCGTAGGAAATCATGTAAATCTTCCCATGTATATTTTGCACAACTTAATGTAACCAATCAAGAGGGTGGGCCAAGGTTTCTTATCATACAACGTACATCTCCTTGGCGTCAGAACCAGTACTCTTTAGTACCATGCATGTTTGCTAACAGATTTGTAATGCTTGATTGTAAAACCTCATCTTTTTCTTGCACTTTTTGTAGTAATTGCGTAGCTGACATATTTTGAAAGTGGGTTCCTGATTTTAATGTGTGTGCATCTCCGTAACATAGAGTTCCTAGTTCACTTTCAAAGAGTAGGTGGAATATGTATTCCACATTTTGTCTAAATCTGGGATCTTCAGAATACATTTGTAAAGAGCGGTATTCTGATGCTGTTATCTGAATAGGTCTATCATCATACCTTCCTCCTTTGCCAGTAGGAAAGAGTAGAGGAAAAGCATGTGCTTCTATACATTTTTCCCATATGCTGAGTGGTGATCCTTTATTTTGTCGCATTTGGTACATTTCTAGTGCATCATCTATGGTGTCATTAGAGTGTAATGGATGTGAATTGTATAATGTTCTAAAATATTGGATACTGTAGCAGGATCTAGAAGTTCAAATTGACCTGTTTCTGGTGACTCTTGAATTATTTCAGTTGTTTCCCTTACGTTTTCTTTAAAATTTATTTCTTTGTAGTATTCATTATTGTCTTTTAGATATTGCAAGCCTTGTGTAACTTTATGTAAGTCTACAAGTAGTTGCCAATGTTTTTTGTCTTTTGTAGGTACACGATTTACTAATACAATTAAAGATTGCTCTATTGGATGTTGCACTCCCAGAGTGTGCACATTTTCTTTTAGATCTAATGGTAAATAAACTACTTTGCCACAAATGCCTTTCACCAATTCAGAGGGAGGTATTTTTGCTGTTCTTGGTTGAAGGTGTATTATTGCTTGAAATGGGTGCACTGTTTGAATTATGATGCTCTCATATAAATTGATTTGTTGCAGGGGTTTTAGTAGTGGGAATAATTCCAAATTAATTGTGATAGCACGTGAAGGAGTTTTATTGTTGTCATGTTTTGTAGTGCAGTAACTACAAAGTATTAAGGGGTCAGTTATTTCGTATTTGTTTTCTTCTATAAGGTAGAGAGCTAATTCAAACCATTTGGAATCTTCATTGTTTTCTATGTTGTATGTTACGTCTATAATTTCTGTGTTACTTTTATAAAAAGTTCTGCAGCAACACACACACACACACACGGTTTGTTACTTCAGCAGATGTACTTTTAAATGTTAGTATTTCTTTTTCGTATGTGTGTAGTAGAAGATTTCCATCTGTACAATTGTTGCTAGCCTGTTGTAAAGCTACTGTATTTTGTAAGTGGCTTTCCCTTCCAAAATATTTTCTCTGGATATGCTCTATTTCTTGCAGTAGGTCTTTGGCTGTACCATGTAGAAGATTGTTATTTAAATGGGCTAGTGCTAAAGCAGGACTTTTAGCACAGTACTGTTTATAGACTAGATTTCTTATAGTTGAATGATGTGTTGATATTTTGATATGATGGAAGGCGCTTTTGCAAATAGGTCCTGAAAAGCAGGCCAATGAATGTCCTTGTAGTCCTGTGTATTTGCACACTGGACAGGTATCCATATTTTGCAGCAGTTTCATTTTGATTTTGTCTTTGCCTTTCACATATTGATTGAGGAACTGGCATAAAGATTAGAAAGATTTTTTGGCAATGTTACACATTGACGTGCCTGGCCATTTGTATACTGGACATTCTGGTTTAGTCAAATGGAGAGTTGATACTGAGTTTTCTGGGGATATTTTTGTAAGCAGTATTTCTTGTCGCATTATGGTATTATTAGGTTTTTCATAACCTCCTCCACTGCTATGTATGGCAATTGTGTTTGTTGTATTTTGTTTGTATGCTTCTTCATTAAAATATTGTTCTGTGCTGGTGGTGTGACTCCATTCACCTCCACAGATATTTAAGAAGTTACTGTTGTTGACATTCCATTTATTGAGAAGTCTTTTTTGTAATTTAGTAGTTTGTTTTGTTAGTGGTTTCATTCAGTTTAACACTAAAATAAATAACTTTCGTTTGCGATGGATTGCACTATCTATCAATGCTTCTAAGACTCATTTTCTACGGTAGGTTTTAAGGGTTGTGCATGATTTGTCTCCTGTTTTTATAAGATTCTGAAGGACTGTGTGGCGGAACATTTTTGCTATAATACTGGTTTTCATATGGTTACTTGCAACTATATCAAGATTTATAGGAGCAGTTTTAGCAGTAATGGTAGCTGCATTTGATTTTGATAGAGGAGGCAAAGTTTCTGTACTGGAAGATTGTTTTGTTTTGCTAAATGACTGTATTAGCTGTTTTGTTTGAACTTTCTGTACAAACTCTACTAGAGATGGATGCTTATTTTTGACACTTTTATTTTCATTTGCTCTATTTCTGCGTTATTTTCTATGGACTTGCTTTCTGGTAGGCATTCTGTCGGGTCTGTTGAAACAAAAAAAGAAGGTATGGGTTGGGCTGTTGTGCAATGTATGTGTCTGAGTATGATGGTAAAGATGTATGTGGTGGTAAGTGATTGTGCATTGGGCAGCTACTATTAGTTGGGAAGGCTATTCTTCTATTTTGTGTTACTATACTGTGGTTCAGATGACAGTAGAAAGTAAGCTAGTGTTGAGGAGAAGCACTAATAGTAAATCTAATGGTATAAAATTAAAACAGTTCTTTGTTTTGTAATACTAACATTCTAGGGGCTGAGTTATGTTATTTGTGTTCCGAAAAAATGGGGATTTGTGTAAATTAATAAAAGGTGATTTGTTGGCAGAATGGTGCACACATCTTCTTTTTTGGTGCATTAATTTACATAAATCATCCGTACAGTGTGTTTGAGTAACAATACGAATATTTGTATTTGTATTTATTTAGTTTATGTAGCGCTTTAAACCAAAGTGCTGCACATTTTAACAACAACAGGATACATATAACAATTAACATTATAACAGTAGAAGCTATTTACAATTGAGAATCAGACCAACAAAACAGTAAGTAGAGCAATTAAACTGAATGGGAGAAGGAGAGTAGTGCAGTAGAACTGAGAGAGAAATGGGGGGGTGGGGAAGAGGAGGAGGAGGGATACGGATGGGGTGAAGGGTGAGAATGATGGTGAAGGGGGGAGGGGAGGGAGATGATCAAGGTGATAAGGCAAGGGGGGAGAGGGTCAAGAAGGGGGGAGGGGTTTCATGGCGGGGAATGGAGAAGGAGAGATTTGAGGGAAGTGCGGAATGAGGAAAAGGTAGAAATAGAGCGGAGTGACAGGTAAGGAGTTCCAGTGCAGGGGGGCTCGGAGATGGAAGGTGCAGAAACGGGATGTGGCACAAGGGGAAGGAGGAACAGTGAGAAGGAAGTGGTCAGCAGAGCAAAGGGAGCGGGAGGGAGTGTAGAAAGAGAGGAGGGAGGACAGATAAGGTGGAGCAAGACCATGGAGAGATTTAAAGACTAGGCAGAGAAATGAAGGTAGTATTGTACTTATTCTTTTTTGTGGATTGAGCAGGTTTCTTTGAAGTTGTTGTTTGTAGTTCAGATGCTGCTGTTTTCCAGGAGAGTGGTCTTCTCTGCCATTGTAAAAGAAAGAAGTTAGTAATTTTGTGTGTTTATAGTACTGATGTTAATTGAGACATTGATTTTTATGTTTGTTGTAGTAGTATAGTTGTTTGATATCTGAACATAGTGTATGCATGCAGTTTCATTTGACTATGTGCAGCCTTTATATTTTATTTACAATATTTTAGTTCAACATGCTTTGCAAATGAGTAGAATATTAACTGTATGAAACTCACTTGATTTTTTAAAGCTGTGTTATAGGATGTTAGGAGAAAGAAGAAATAATTATATATTTATTTTGCAATTGTTATAAGGTAAATGGTAGACACTGTATAGAAAAGCATGGAATGTATGCATTTGTGAAGGTGTGGGTAATAAGCAGAAGGATGTGATTTACAGGTAGGGGTGTTATTGCAGCTGGGAGCTTTTCAATGATAGTGTCTATGTGAGTGAGTGTATGAAGATGCATGACCTTTTACTGGCTGTGTGTAATTTTATAATACACTACTAAGTGTTTTTCCACAATTATATTACTTCTCCCATCTTCTAATATTATATTTACTTAGATAGGTGTGTGTGTAAAAAAATATTAGATAGCAGACAGGTTTGGAAGTGTCAGTTGATTATATCAGATTGGAAAAATGACAGTAAGTTCATTTTATAGGTTTTACAGGTTAAGTGGCAGTTACTCTGTTTATATGCATTTATAAGAGTTGTACATGTACTGTGCAGAAAATATGCATACCTGTAGTTTGTATTCATGCATGTGGATATGCATGCAGATGCAAGTAGAAATCTTGGAGACTTGTAGAGTAGTTTTTGTAGTAGGTGCTTTCCAATGATGTACTCAGAGTGATCAACAGTACCTTTGAAGTGCTGAAATCTGATGATGGATGTGATTGGTGGATGGTTGTGTGACTGGTTAGCTATATGCAATGAGGGAATGGCGGGAGTCCGCGGACACCACGTATTAGATACAGGGATTTTGGTGTGGAGAGGCATGCAAATGAGAATGAGCAGAGCAAGGGATTGGAAGATCAGTTAGCTATGGCTGTGTGTTTCCGAAAACATATTATCTGGATTTTGGGAGACTCATGGGTACATTGGTTGAAGGTGCATGCAGAACGCTGTGGAGTAGCTGCAGAACTTGGATTCCCTTATGTGGAAGTGCACTGGCATGGAGTGCGTGGAATGAAGTGGTTGGACTTGGTACCTCTCTGTGCTAGTTTGGAGACAGGGCTTCATCCAGACATAATTATAATTCATTGTGGAGGGAACAGTTTAGGACATTTGTCAGGAATTTCTTTGCAATTTGCGATGAAAGAAGGACTTGGGAAGGTAATGGTTTTTTTTTTCAAATTCCCAAGTAATTTTTTCTCATATTGCGCATAGACAAATGTGGCTACGTTCTTCTTCATTTGGTCCACAAATGGAGAAAGCGAGGCATAATGTTAATAAGGCTGTTTGTGCCTTTCTAAGAGATGTTGGCATGTCCTCTTTCCACAATGAAAATATTATGTTTCGTAGCACATACATTTTTCGCAGAGATGGAGTTCATCTTACTTATGCTGGTAATCAGATTTTTCTGAGAAATGTACAAAATGTAATTGCGACCTTTTGTGGAATTACAGCCATCCATTTTGCAGTAGGTGTTGACTATTTCAAGTTTTTGAAACACAAAAAAACACCACCAAAAGGCTCTTTTCAGAGCCAGCACTTCCTCACAGAGAAAAGTGCAATGGTTTTGATAGGGCAGCACCCCAAAATTTTAGATGTCCGCAAACTGTCTGCAGACTTAAAATAAAATGCACAAGGCCCTGCTCCATTTATTAGTCACTTCTATTCTTAGACTGTGAAAGGCGGCTCTGAAAAGAGCCCTTTTTTTGGATTTTTGTTGTTTTATATTTTTTTTGTTTTTTTACACGCGATACACTAGGAGAGGAGGGGAAAGGAGGGTAAGGGGGGACACCAACCATGGGGATAAGAAAGGGCAGGTGGAGAGAGGAAGATGTAGGGTGGGCCTTGCTTAGGTAGTTGGGAGGTCTTCTCGTGCTCCTTGACCGCAGTCTCGAAAGCACTTCGAAGTCTCTCCCCCCTGCAGAGTACTGCGTCACAGTACATACACAAAACTGTGACCCTCGAAAGGTAAGGGTCATCAGCATCATGGATGGCCTGTGAGGCAGCTGGAGGGATGCGCTGTCCCACAGGAGTGTCTGTTGTGGTGACAGGAGCAGAAACGGAGGATGTGGTAGAGGAACTCAACCTACTACATTGATCACAAGGTACAACCTTGCGAATGGCCCCACCGTGGAACAACTTTAGGTGTCGCTTCATAGATGTTGTACCAAAGCTGTACAAACCAGGACTCCCATGACTCAGCACCATTTTGCACTGGTTGCAGGTGACCTTGTTCGCATGTGCTTTTGGTATGTCACCATGAATGGTAAATAACCGCCACACCCAAGACTCACAGCGAGTGCTGGTAGTAGGGACTTCCACTACCTCATTCTCTTCACCTTCTTCATCCTCCTCTACATCCTGACGCTTGTTCCGCACTTCAGGCCCTTGGGGAGGTGGTGGTGGTGGAGGGGGTTTGGGTGGTGCTGAGGCAGATGTAGCACCAGGTGGAAGTACAGCAGCCATGGATGCCATCTGGTTTGAAGATGCAACAGCAAAGGCAGCAAAAGCAGGTCAATCTTCAATAGTAGAAAGACAGAATGAAGATGAGCTCTGGGGTGTGGCCTTTTATAGGGGTGCTGGTGCGCCCTCCGCGGACACCCGCGCTCTCTGCGGACAGATCGAACACCCCAAAAAGGCTCAAAAAGTTCCAAAAAGTATGTAGAAAGTCAGGGTCATTGTCTGGGACATGTGCTATGATGAATTGTTACTATAAAATACTTTGTATTGCCTGAAAAAGTACTTTTAAAATGTTTGAGGACCCGGACAGTGTCCGCAATTCAGGACACAAGCTCAGCGTGGGTGCAGTCACATGATGACGTTGCGAACACATCCGCTAAGGGAACGGGTGTCCGCTGGACACCAAATGTACTGGAACGGCTGTGCACATGCGCGCGCGTGTTCTATGGACAGTGTTCGAGTCCTGAAACTAATTAAAAGTGCGACACAAGTGAGACGGACAGTTACAGACAGGCACGATGTTCATAAGACTTATGGGTGTGGTGCGCATGTGCATAGATGTTTCTACAGGCAGTACGGACAGGCATAGTGTTCTTAGAACACCCCCATTTTGGTTAATTATGGACAACCCGGACACCAAATGTTTCAACTTGCCTGTTGATAGTACGGACAGGAATAGTGTCCTTAGGACACCTCCATTTTAGTTAATTGCGGACATTCCGGACACCAAATGTGTTCTAAGAACAGTTTCAACTTGCCTTTGGATAGTGCGGACAGGAATAGTTTCCTTAGGACACCTCCATTTTGGTTAATTACGGACAACCCGTACACCGCGCATGTTCTTAGAACAGTTTCAACTTGCCAGCGGACATTACGGACAGGCATAGTGTCCTTAGGACACCTCCATTTTGGTTAATTCCGGACACCCGCGCTGTTCGCGGACATCTTAACTGCCTTTTCAAAAAAAATAAGACTCAAAGAACTGAATTAAAACACATACAATATTTTTGTTATTATATACAGATATAAAATGTATGCAAAAGAGGGGGAAGCAGAAACTGACACAAACACAGGGGAATTGGGGGTGTGGAGAGGATGGATGGGAGGAGATGAAGGGAAAGAAGTCTCATTGTAACGTTGTTATTGGGTGGGAAGGTTTGGGGATAGTTGTCTGGGACATGGAGAGGGGGAACAGGTGCATGTGGGACAATGATATTTATTTATTTTCTTTTATGTGGTCCTCCACAAAATGTTTCAAAAGATTGAAATTTTCCATTAGCATGTCCATTTTTTCTTCCATGCGCTGCAGAGTATGTTATAATGTGTCTTTAGATGTATTATTCTCAATGTTTGTATGGGCTGTTAAAAATAAAACATGTTAAGTACACATAAAGTTCATTAATTTGGTTATATAGAGAAGTGTCTACCATTAGTATCACTATCTTGAGTCATTTCCTCACGTGAAAAATTTTCCTCAAGCAATTCCACAGCACTGGCCATTTCTGTGTAAAAAAAAAAACATATTAATTTTAGTGTAGCTAATACAGAAAGTTTAGAAATATATAAGAAAAATGAAGTTTACTTACTAGCTTCTGGTAAATTGTGTTCTTACTGTTCTGTAGGTCTGCTGTTGCTCCTAGTTGTACAGTTTCTGTGAGGTAATTATGTTGGAGGCATATCTTTTTTGTTTTGGTATATTCCATTTTAGTTCATATGGTATTTAAATGGATGGTTGATGTGTTACATATATAGGTTCCACTTCTTATTTATTGTTACATATAATGTGTTTATATGCTGCCTTTTGAACTTGTGCAGTGTTTATATGACTTGATAGAACAATTTAAGATACCCCTTGAGTTTTTGGGTAGTGTTGATGTTGTCCGCATCCGTCCGCGGAAATACGCACAGTCCGCGGAGATCAAAATCACTAGCTGGGGGTTCAGTATGTTCTATGTTGCATGTATATAAAGTCACGGAATCCTAGTAAACATCTATCAAATTCACAATATGAATGTGTATATTCAATAAAATAAAATTTGATAAAGGAAGGTTATGGTCCAGTTGCGCTATTAAAATCCTATGAAATTCAGTAAAAAAACTTTGTTAAAGGGACGTTGTGGTTCAAAGTAAAATCGAAAAACCCCTGAAATTCGCCAGTTATGTAAGCTAAGCAACTATATATCTTGCCACCACTGTGCATTGCTAAGACTAACACCCAGGACATCAAAGGTGACATCACAAATGTCATTGATGACATCACTGATGACATCACATGTCTGACTCGCTCTTTTTACCTTTAGTGATATATCTTGACCAGTAATAGTTAGGAACAAAGAAATAAAAAAGTACTATATTTGTAGACTTATACTTCATATATGTTCTTACAATAATTCACTTAGGGTCCACTCACAGCATATGAAACATATACAAAGGAAAAAATACACAATTAAAAGATAGCAATGCTTTCTGTGTATGAAGACAATCAGTAAGGTTATCAACACTTTCTTATTGTTCTGCTGTTTTTTTATTACTTCTCTGGATATGCTCATATTTGTATTTGCATTACTTTCGTTAGGGTGCACTCACATCATGTGATATTTGTACATAGGGAAGTATTAGGTTTGAAGCAGAGTAATACTTTCTGTGCATAAAGATAATCAGGTTGTGAACACTTTCTGCTTCTACTGCTGCTTTTTTGCATACTTCACTTTCTCTATATATACTCATATTTGTATGTGTTGTGTCTTTGTGCTGTGTATGTAATAATGAAATTAAGTAGTCAATGTTTTTATTAGCTACTTATTACTTGTTGCACAGTACAGCAAACTCTAATAAGAAAGCATTTATCATTTCACTATTCAACATGGGAAGATTATGAATATTGCACCTCCATCATGTATGCTGCACACAATGCTTATATGTATACAGGAGTAGCTTACTATACTGTAAAGAACTTCATAATAGAATATTTGTATCAATGCATTGCCTAATGCATTAGATAGCTCAAGATATCTATTCCAATGATCCTTGACACTTTGTCTGTCAACATTATAATAAGAATCCCTTGTACAGAGTTTTCATGAAAAGTAAATGCATATGTGATGTCATCAGTGATGTCATCAATGACATTTGTGATGTCATCTTTGATGTCCTGGGTGTTAGTCTTAGCAATGCATGGTGGTGGCACGAGTTATGGTTGCTTACCATAACTGGTGAATTTCAGGGATTTTTCGGTTTTACTTCGAACCATAACGTCCCTTTAACAAAGATTTTTTACTGAATTTCATAGGTTTTTAGTAGCGCAACTTAACCATAATGTCCCTTTAACAACGTTTTTTTACTGCATCTTAATATAAGTCGTTTATTTCTCCATTGCTTCTTTGCTCTGCTTCTGAGCTTCCCCTTCACTCTTGCACACTTGCACACTGGATTCCTTCTTTTTTTCTACGATATCCTGGTTTCCAGAAAGTCTCGTTTTTCCTCCTATATTGTGTCGTGTTTCTGCCAAACTATCTTTCTTTTTCTTTACCTTTGCAGCAATCCAAGTAGTTGTGCGTGCCCCTTGGAGTTATCCCTGCAGGGGTGGAGCCAGCCTCAAAATTTGGGGGGGCTCAATGAAAGATTTGAAAGCTGGTCATGAGCGGGGCCATTAGCTCTTTGAGCTGTCAACCCTCCCCACCTTCCTCTGAGCCCAGCAAGCTGCATAAAACACCTTCTTTTGGCACATTAGATGCAGCTTCCCACAATTGTAGAGGGAATATAGTTTCACAAAGGGATGCTAATCATTGAAGGGATGTGTGAGGCATTGCATTGTGGCAAGGGTGTAAAAGGCCTGACTTTTTTGATTTTATTTAAATAATAAACTGATGTGGATAATTTCACCTCATAAAGGGTTTCCTGCTAATCAGACCCGCTTTCAGAATGCTCCATGACAAACGCTGAGTGACACTTGTGCGCTGCCGCATCAGTCTCATCTGTAGCAGCACAGAGAAGGTTCAGAGGTCACAGGTACACTGTTTGACAGCTGCTTCGACAGAAAAGTCACTCTAGTGTGGAGGCTGAATTAAAATTTCGACCCATGGTCC
This sequence comes from Ambystoma mexicanum, assembly GCF_040938575.1. NCBI lineage: Eukaryota > Metazoa > Chordata > Amphibia > Caudata > Ambystomatidae > Ambystoma > Ambystoma mexicanum. The sequence goes on from NC_090932.1 coordinate 663,337,562, forward strand.
AAAGCTATCAAATTATGAGAAATGATCACCTGGTGTCAAGATAGGCATGGCTTATAAGTCATGCCTAGGTTTCTGGTATGGTGGCTGATAGTTCACATAATTATTAAAGCCACATCCAATTGGATTCATACCAGTGTCACTACTGTGAGCTCAGATCACTTATGAGACCTACGTGGATTCCCAGAAGCCTGAACCTCTACATTTGAGTGAATGGGACAAACAGTGGGAAGCCTGTCTCTTTTAACTTTCTGGGAGGATTGGTAATTCCCATTGCCAGGTTCAGTTGATACCCCCAGGAGATCTCCTGAGAGCCTGGTTTCAAAGATGCAATTCCATGTCAAAGGCCTGTCTCACACTAAAGGTAGTACCAGAGAAAGACTTTGAAGATGCAGGCAGACAGATGGGTGGAGCTAGAACAGTCTGAGGGAACAAGTGGGTTTGAGGTAGGGTCCCTCCATTTTACATTTCTGTGGACTTTTCTTTCCTCCTTGCCCCCTCCACTTGCTGCGGAAAAAGGCTCTCTGGGTATGATATCATGAAGCTAGTGTCACTTGTCTCAGGTTCATGGATTGCTTTTATCCAATCTGCTCTCATCTTTTACCTACAAAACTGGGCGTCTTCCAGTCCTTTCCAAAATCCTGTGTCAGAGGTGAAGACTGGTGTTCCAAGTCAGAGGAAATCTCTACTCCCTACCATCTCCATCCCCAGAGCACATTTGATGTCTTTTGTCTGAGGACCAAAGCCTACAACTGGGCTAGCAAAACGTCCCTGGTTGGGAGAGAAAACACTGAAAAGGACCAACCTTGCACTAGAACCTCATGCAGTGGGACTCACAGCAAGCAGAGGGCCAAAACAACCTGGTCTTAGGTTATCACTCAAACCACTTTTAACTGTTTTTGAATCGTGTCCAATGCTTTCAAACCACTAGTATCCAAGGGCTGTCTTTTGCACTGTTAGGAAAGATTTCTCTTTTGCATTTTCCCTCCATAGTTCTTTGGACTCAAACAAATGAATGTTGCTTTTGTTTTTGATCCTGTCCTGGCTTTTACAGGGAAGATAAGCCTGCAGCCTCACTCCCCTGGCCTGTTGCTCATATTGTTATGGGGACACCGATCAGTCCTTCAGACTGTCAGTACTCGGAACTTTGTATCCCTTTTGTCTTTTTACTTTTTACATTTGTGGTAACATTTTAACATTGCAACCAGCATCTTACAATGCAGTGAAATGGGGATACATTTATACCACCCTAGTCTCTTACACTTGGGAATGTTCCTAACTTTTATATGTGTCTAGAGACAAGCTGATTGCAGAAATTATATTGTTACCGTTGTTGTGCTATTTCTTGTGTGCACATTAGTGTTTACCTCGTGTGGAAACTAAACGAGGCCAGTGCCCTACAATGGCCATGCCGGGAGATTGTGGCTTGTTCTTTGGCCATATTGTTCTTTGGCCTACTTCCTGCATTGCCAGATAAGGAAATGACATAGACAGTTATGCACTTGTTCAGGAAAGACCTGGCAGTCCCAGGAAAGTGATGTCTTTGTGTGTGTATGGATCAGGAAAGGGGTAGGACTGGCTGGTCCCACTCTACATCAATGGTGCCTGAAGGTCTGAATGTGGCACAGGAGTAAAACCCACAGTGGTCCCTGATTGGGCCACTGCTGGCTGTATGAATGGTGCAGATCCTTACCATTGGGGGTTTGGACTTCAGTGCAGACTGGATTTTGGATAAGAGGAGGACTCCTGCAGCCATTTCTTCAGATCAGCGTTGTAACCAAATATCCTGTGTAGAAGAACAACCAAATGAAGATCCCAAGAAGACTCCTGAAGAGCCCGAGCATCCCTTCCCATGTCTAGCCTGGTGAAGCCCTGTTGGACTACCTTATCCATAAAGACCCTGAGGGAAGCCTTGACCCCTCGACTAGTGGAACCAACCAATCTCAAAGTGTACTTGAGGATCCAGCTATCCTGCATCTTCAGAAGTGTCCCTCGACCACCCTGTGGACTGACTGTTATGCTCACCTGGTCTCTGCGGGGGAGTTGGGGCACATTTGGAGCCCTCCCTGGAGTTGACTCCCTCAGGTTGCTTTTTTCCCCCAACAGCTGCCTTTTCGTGGGCCTGGAAGTCTGGACCTGTTCCGGCGAGAGGATGAGAGGCAATGAGGTTAGCGTGGTGGAGTCGCGGTTCCCTTCTGCCCTTTCGTGCCAGAATGTGGTGCGCAGAAGTTTACCCATGCAGGCTCACCTGATAATATGTAAGTGCCAAGCCCTATGTCCTGCTTTCCTTCAGCAGAGGCACTGCGGATGGACCTACTTACGTCACTGGTCCTGATTGCCGAGGTCCAGACTGGCTGCGACCATTCCGTCTTGAAGGTTTTTATGACTTTCTTATTGTCTGTGTTCTTGTAATGACATTGTCCCTAAGGGAGATTGTTCGTAACGTTATATTGTTCTTTCTCCCCTGTAGCAATGAAGAAGACACAGGAGTGCGTGATGGCAAAAGGAAGCAGCTCCGGGGGTTTCCACCACTGGTAGGTAAGCGGGTGGTTTCTCAAACTGCACCAAGTTCATGAATAATGCCACTTTAGCGAGTTAAGGTCTGTGCGATCGCTCACCTTGTGTCTCTTATTCTCTTTGCAGATGTGGCAGGTTGGCGATGGCTGGAGAACGGTATCCGGCTCCTGATGGTGGTTGGAGGGTATCAGGTAATAATATCGCCACATATATGGTCGCCATAAATAATATCGCCGGGAAAATGTTGTGGCGATATTATTTGGGTGACCATATATATGGCGACAGGGGCAAAAAAAAATAATTAAAAAAATAAATAGATAAATAAATTTGGAGGTTGCGGGGGTGTCCCCCGCATGTTCCATGCAATAATGTCGCCACAAAAAAACAACAATTTTTCGGTGATATTTTTGTATGGCGATATTTTTGTGGTGACATTTTTACATGGAACGGGTTGGAGGTGAAGATCCGCGTGGAGGCAGAACCCAAAGAAGGTCCTGAGCCGATAGAATTCGGAACAGGTTGCTGGGCTGTACCTGTCGAGGACTCAGGGATGGTGAGTATGACTGCGGTCGAGTCGGGAGCAGATGGCGATGCTTCCAGCGACAAAGCGATCACAGGTAAGGCTTGCGCAGCGACTACAGAGTGAAAGCAGATGACTGTGCTTGTAATGATGGTGTGATCTCAGGTAAGGCGTGCGCAGCGACTGTAGAGAGGGAAGCAAGTGAGAGTGCTTCCGACGATGATGCGTTCCTGATAAGACAATCGAGGAGGCTGGAGATGCGCGTGTTGAACCAGGTAGATGGTGAAGGGTTCCGGAGACTGGAAGCGCATGTGCTTGGATCAGGTAAGTGTCTTCTTGTTGGCGGTAAGCATTACGTTGCTGTTAGCAAACTAACGCGAAGTGCCAGTATTCAGGTGGGGCCAGCTTGTGTTGTGTTATATTGTTAAATTTTATTCACCTAGATAGTTCTTATTGCCAGTTCTTCAATTTATGGTTGTCCAGTCAAAAAGTTGAATTGAGAGGTTAACTTTTAAACATAGTTATTTCCCCCAAATTGCATAATTGTTCTAAATCCTATTGTACTATAATGGTGCACATATTTTTATTGGTTTTATCGCTTTTGTACTGAGTGGTTTATTTTAAATATTTATATTTGCAGACTTAATAGCAGAAATTGGTTTTAGCCATATTTTGCACTTTATGTATTAGCACTTTACCTTTGTTGCTTTATATAGCAATAGATGCACTTTAGCACATGACACTTTTGAGCACTTAGCACTTTATTACTCTGCTTATATTCAATCAGCTGCAAACATTTATATCGAATAATAGTCTGTCAATCGAATTTTTCAGGCATGTGCACTGTGCAAGTAAAAGTAAAAGCAAAAATGAAAAATGAAGAATTTTAGGATTATATGTTTTCTATTTTAGAATTAATAACTCCTTGGCTAATGTGCAATTCTGAAAGGGACATTGGTTTTAACCCTGGCAGATTTACAAAAGAGTTAACCCACTCGGGTTATACTTGCCAGAAATAAACCTCTTGTTAACATGGTCTAGGCTATAACACATCCATTATACAAGGCAAATTTGCCACTTACAAAATGGCCGCCATGTTTTTCTCTCCATTCACTGAAGCTATATATATAGCTGGTACTAGAAAGCGACAAAGGACAAATGGCACAATGAACCATAGAGACTGGTTAATTGTTTGTAAACCTATATTAACACAGTTGGTTGTGGGTTTCACTTGTACGTGAACAAGCTGCGAGTAGGCGGCGAAACGCGTTGTACCGTGCACTTTTTAATCTGGCAGATGCCTAATAAAACTGGATAATGAACTTAACCCTACACTGCATTGGTTTTTGATTCGAGGAAGCAACTGACACCAGCGTTTTGTGTGTTGCCGCGAGTGCCATCCCTCCCTGTGAGAACTGGAAATTCTTTTTCCCGGCTTTTGCAAATAGACGTCGCGCCCTGAGGCAGGCGCTGGATGTTGTAGGGTATTTTGTGAAGATTTGGGGCCTGACGGTATTTTCTTACCGCCGAAAAATAACTTAGCAACAATCACTCCTTGTATTCAGATTGGGCCATGTACAACAATAATACAGTGGACATGCATTATTTCAGCACACAGACATGCGTATTTGGTATGCGTGGTTGGTATGCGTGGTTGGTATGCGTTGGTGGTATAGTGGTGAGCATAGCTGCCTTCCAAGCAGTTGACCCGGGTTCGTTTCCCGGCCAACGCACCATAAATATGTAGGGTATTTTGTGAAGATTTGGGGCCTGACGGTATTTTCTTACCACCGAAAAATAACTTAGCAACAATCACTCCTTGTATTCAGATTGGGCCATGTACAACAATAATACAGTGGACATGCATTATTTCAGCACACAGACATGCGTATTTGGTATACGTGGTTGGTATGCATGGTTGGTATGCGTGGTTGGTAGTATTTTGGTGAGCATAATTCCCTTGTTTTATTTGTGGCCCCAATATCCAGAACCCCTTATTTTTGTTTAGATTTTTCGTGTAATCACTAGAGAGACCTCAGGCTTGCATTTCAGGAACACCACATTTTCATTTTTAGTGTGCCACCATGGGCAATTTCTCTCTGTCTTATCTACGGCAGCGAGCTATCATGTGGTATTTTCACTATCTTATATATGGTAGTGAACTATGTCCCGGGCCCCCTTTTTGCCGACTCATAGACCTCCGACAAACTACAACACGCACAGTTAGTTTTAATTGCTCATACTGAATTACATTGTGCACACGGCTGCAGCAAATTTGATGTTTAGCTACCTTGAAAATGACAATTGCACTGTCTAAACATCTCCCCACATCATCAGCACTGTATTGGTAAATATAAAACACACCACCTGTCTGCTTTCAAATATTTTTGTGTATTATAAAAGTTGCATTTAAACACAATCTCACTCTTTACAGAAATAAATAAAATAGCACAGTAACAGCATTGTCTGTGATACACTGAAAAGAGAGTGGCGGAGACAAGAACTCAATTTGCAACATTAAACATGTGAGTAAAGCACAGGAATCTCCTTTCCTACACTGACTGAATATTCTCGTACACACTCAGCCCCCACACTTCTGTAATTACCTTATCTGTTCAGCATGAGTTTTCTTCAGCTGTTCTCTTTCTGAATTTGGCTCCCTTGAAGATTAACCCCAGTGAAAACAAGCGTCTTTCATTCTCAAACCGGGGTTATTGCCTGGAATTCTCAGCTTTTGCAGCAGGAATGCTTCAGCCAGGAAACAGGTCCTTCTCCCAGCTCTGCCAAATCTCGACTGTCCTCCCCCTCTCCTCAATCTCCCCCAGCAAAACTCTAATCACTGCCTCTAGCATGATACTTGCTATGACGCTGCTCCAATCAGAATCAATCATGCCATCTCCTCCCTCACTACACAATGGCTCATTTCTACAGTAACCATTTGTAACCAACTGATTTCCTGTTCCTTCGAGCCCTTTGCTTCCTGTAGTTATGTGGACAGAGCAGCAGAGAAAAAGAAAAAAAAATGAATGTGCGTTTAAAAGTTCACTTTCAAAGTAGGCCTAATTCTGCAGTGGAGACACATTTTTATTAGTGGGTTATGTTAAATGCAGTTTTATTAGTCAGGTTAGTTATTAATAAGGTTAGTTATTAATTTTCAAATGTGTCTCTTGCACCATAGGCATTTCAGGTGAAAAATAGTGTGCATTTTTGAATGTGCACGTGTGCTTTTAACTGTAAAAATAGATTTGCATCTTATATGTTAAAATCGTTTTTGACTGAATAGCCTGTCTTTACTTATATGTCCATGTTAATCTGGCAACACATATAGCAATGCACCACACCCATGTGGTGGTGCTGCATCAAAAAAAAATTGCTACCTGTGCAGTAGTGCTGTACTCTGTGCTGTAACACGCCAAATATCCTTACAATGTGCACCGCTCCCAATTTTGATGCGAAGGGAGTATCAAGTCGCTTTACGGACTTCCTTTACAACGCTCCAGACCCGGACGTCGCACAGCTGAATGCGGGATAGAGCGGGTGCAGCTGTTTGAGGTCGTCTGCAGCAGCGGAGGTTCCTGCGTATATCGGAGGATAGACGCAAATCCTGAAACTGCGGTAAGACTTTCTCTTCTGGCTCCCCGTCCATCCCTGTATCCACGTCCGTATATGTCTCTGCAAGAGATTTACACTTCCAAGTAATGTGTATTTGGCAATACATAATAAACGCCTGAATTTAACAAATTCATTCCTCCAGTAAACCCAACTAACAATTGGACTTGTACTCACCAAAGCAGTTTATTCCAGTATATTACTGCAAATTATGGCATCACAGTCAGACAGAGAAAAGGCACGTCGTGAACAGGCCCAGACTTTATTTTGTGAGACCTTACAAGTTAATGCACCGGTTTCCAACACAGCTGAGAACAGCATTGTGGATAAAAATGAAATTAGCCTACTTAAAACATTGGACAAATTGGAGAAAAAAGAAATAAGTAAATGGTGGGAGGAACATTCCCTCCAAAATTACTTGGATGTTGGCAGAATCCCACGTGGTCTTAGAATTCTAATCTCACCATCTTTTGAGGATCAAGATCCGGAAATGCTCAGAGAGTGGGGGGACTCTACCAATGGATGTTCAGGACAATTCCTGAATATCTTGATAAAATATGCACGTAAGGATAGAGAAAAAACCCTATCTCAAATGGAAGAAATTAATGAACAGCTATCCCAGTTACCAGTGAGTGAAGAGGGCAAAAAATTGAGAGGCAATATGGAAGCGAATCTCAAGACCTTTGAAGAAGAAATCAAACAACGCAAACAAAGAAAATTTCTTCGAGACAAAGACGATTATGAAAAGGGTAGAGTGTATACCTTTGCCCGGAGATTCAACCATTTAAGGAAAAATCTATCAAGTAAAAATAATCGCAGCAATGAAAGTACAGCCCCTTCATCTAGCGAGATAGCTACAACATCCGAATCTGAAACCTCCATTAATGAAAAGGAAAAGGAGAATGTTCCAAAAAAAACAATTTTTTAGAGGAGATGAGAATGCTAGGACTAGTCGGCCGCAGCAACTCAAAGAAATTTCCAGGCAAAGGTCGGGGAAAATCGCTAGGACGAGGTGGAAAAGGAAAACAAGGAGGGGACAAAGGAACAAGCAGCGCCGGGCCAGATGGGAATTCAAGAACACGCTCTGGTCAGAAAAAACAGAAATGAAGAACAGTACTAATACTGATAACAGTATCATGAATCTGTCGAGTTATTCCCTTAATATGGATCAAATTAAAGTTTTACAGTATGGATTTAACTTCTGTCCAACTTCTTCATACGACTATGCTGAAACTAGGATTGACTTTTATAAATACATGCGGAAAATCAGATTAAAGAAATTCTTTATCTTGAATCCTCCGAAAAGCAAGCCTAAACAAGTCCTTCAAGGAAAAACAGCTATTTGTATAGAGGATCTAGATGCTTTACGTGATTTGGCAGAATTGGAACCAACAAACGATAACGAAGAGGCCTTATCAGAAATTTCATTAGAAATGTTGAACATAGAGACAGACTGGCCCATGAAAAGCAAATTGAAGGTTAAATCACGTTTTAATCCACTATTTCAACCTGGTGGTAAACTAGAAGCTTTTCAAGATTTAGTTATTCACGATCTTCAAAAAGCACGATTTAAAACAACTAAAGCTAAAACCAATTTTTCCGCCAAAGAAAGACAAACCCTGAAAGAAATACAAGAAATCAGCAGTATCGTCATTAAAGCCTCTGATAAAGGTACTAACATTGTTATACAAAACAGAGTGGATTATATCAGAGAAGCTGAAAGACAATTATTAGATACCAGTTGTTATGAAAAATTCGAAGGAAATCCGACAGAAAGAATACAACCTAAGGTGGAGTGTCTTCTAAAGAAATGGTCCGATTTGGGCCTTCTGGATGAAGACGATTGCAGATTCCTGTATAATAAATTCCCCTGCATTCCAACCATCTACTTTCTCCCCAAGATCCACAAAAATCCTACCAATCCTCCAGGCCGTCCCATTGTTACCCTGAATGGAGCTTCATTAGAAAACCACTCTAAATATGTGGATCAGACTCTTCTTCCCCTCGTATTCACTTTACCGTCATATTTACAAGACACGAAAGACTTCCTCAGCAAGATCGAAGGAATAGCATGGGAAGAAAATTACATGTTTGCCACATTAGATGTTGTCTCATTATACACTTCTATACAGCATGAGAACGGTAAAATGGCTTGTAAATATTTTTTAAACACAAGATCTCTCAACTATCTTTCACATGGTGAACTGATAGTTGAAATGATAGAGATGTGCCTCACAAACAACGTCTTTTTGTTTAATAATGAATTTTACAACCAAATCAGAGGAACTGCTATGGGTACGAGCTTTGCACCATCCTATGCAAATTTGACCATGGGATGGTGGGAGAAGTTTATAGTATGGACTGAACGTAACATCAAATACACAAATCAAGTGGTCCTGTGGCTTAGGTTTATTGATGATCTCTTCATCCTTTGGAATGGAGATGAGAGTGATTAGCTGGAATTCGTCAAAATATTGAATACGAATAACATCAATTTGAAATTCACAGAAACCCATAGTCGAGACCAGTTGGTCTTTTTGGATGTGTTAGTGAAAACGAATCAGAAGGAAGTTTTAACTGAATTGCATCGGAAACCGACAAGTTCCAATATGCCTCTTTTCACAACCAGCAACCATCCGGTGTCTTTAAAGTGGAGTATTCCCTAAGGCGAATTCGTCAGAATACGACGCAATTGCAGCACAATAGAAAAATTTGATCACGAGTGTCGATTCACTGCTGCAAATTTCGCCAAACAGCGGTATCCAAAATCAGTTTTGGAGAGAGCCTATTTGAAAGCTCGCAATTTTAACAGAAATACCTTGCTCTCTTCCAATTGTACTCCGGAGAAAGACAAACAGGATGACGAAACAAGGCTAATTTTGACGTTTGGAACTCACGCCAATATGATTCGTCAAATCTTTCATCGACATTGGCATATTTTGCAATCTGATGAAGTACTTTCTACCATCCTTAAAGATCGTATTAATATCACTTTCAGAAAATCTCCATCAATCAAAGACTCATTAGTCAGCAGTTTCTTGCCCCCCGTGGAGAAAATATCGAACAGTTCTTGGCTAAATGCAAATCCAACAGGATTTTACAAATGCACTAAATGCAAAGCCTGCAAGTATGCCCTAAACAGAACAAACTACATGCATCCAGTTACGAGACAAGTAATTGAATTGCAAAATTACATCACATGTAATACGGAGTTTGTGGTCTATGGACTCTTATGCCCATGTAACCTTTGGTACATTGGAAGCACTATCGGCAAATTGAAGCTGAGAATTTTACAACACATGCGAGCCATAAAAAACTCAGACCCCTCCTATCCTATGGCTGTCCATTTCAAAGATGTTCATCAGGGCAAACTGGACTGTCTAAGTTTCCTTGGCCTACATCATATAAAAGCCAACCCACGGGGAGGCAATAGAGAACTTGATCTGCGGAAAAAAGAAACCAAATATATTCTAGACTTTGAATCCAAAAAACCCAAAGGACACAATCTAGATGAAGAGTTATATACCTACTTGGGAACCTAGAGCCACAGGACCGATATAGCTTATTTTTGGGTGTATTGAGAAGTGCTAAGCTCTCCATATGAAGTCTGTTCGTCAACAAAAACATCTTTTAAATTTGTTTTGTGTTATATTGTTAAATTTTATTCACCTGGATAGTTCTTATTGCCAGTTCTTCAATTTATGGTTGTCCAGTCAAAAAGTTGAATTGAGAGGTTAACTTTTAAACATAGTTATTTCCCCCACATTGCATAATTGTTCTAAATCCTATTGTACTATAATGGTGCACATATTTTTATTGGTTTTATCGCTTTTGTACTGAGTGGTTTATTTTAAATATTTATGTTTGCAGACTTAATAGCAGAAATTGGTTTTTAGCCATATTTTGCACTTTATGCATTAGCACTTTACCTTTGTTGCTTTATATAGCAATAGATGCACTTTAGCACATGACACTTTTGAGCACTTAGCACTTTATTACTCTGCTTATATTCAATCAGCTGCAAACATTTATATCGAATCATAGCCTGTCAATCGAATTTTTCAGGCATGTGCACTGTGCAAGTAAAAGTAAAAGCAAAAATTAAAAATGAAGAATTTTAGGATTATATGTTTTCTATTTTAGAATTAATAACTCCTTGACTAATGTGCAATTCTGAAAGGGACATTGGTTTTAACCCTGGCAGATTTACAAAAGAGTTAACCCACTCGGGTTATACTTGCCAGAAATAAACCTCTTGTTAACATGGTCTAGGCTATAACACCTCCATTATACAAGGCAAATTTGCCACTTACAAAATGGCCGCCATGTTTTTATCTCCATTCACTGAAGCTATATATATAGCTGGTACTAGAAAGCGACAAAGGACAAATGGCACAAAGAACCATAGAGACTGGTTAATTGTTTGTAAACCTATATTAACACAGTTGGTTGTGGGTTTCACTTGTACGTGAACAAGCTGCGAGTAGGCGGCGAAACGCGTTGTACCGTGCACTTTTTAATCTGGCAGATGCCTAATAAAACTGGATAATGAACTTAACCCTACACTGCATTGGTTTTGATTTGAGGAAGCAACTGACACCAGCATTTTGTGTGTTGCTGCGAGTGCCATCCCTCCCTGGGAGAACTGGAAATTCTTTTTCCCGGCTTTTGCAAATCTATATATATATATATATATATATATATATATATATATATATATATATATATATATATATATATATATATATATAAAATAGCTGTGTAATTAATTTATTTAATTAAAGTATTTATTAAAGTATATATATTTGCATGGAACCTTTATTGGACATTCTCTTATTTTGGAACTCTTGAACTACTGTTTTGGGTTGCTACTGTCTCACATTCACACCTCTTCTAAGAGTATAGTCTTCCTCGTCCCACTTTTACTACAAAAGGCGAAGGAGGTGAATTAGCCTATCTGACCAAAAATTGTTGATCTACTGAGCCATTTGATCGTTTTTGGCATGGGCACTTTGCCTGCATACTTTGCAAAATACCTGATCCGGAAGAGTGGGAGTGTCCCCCATTCCCTCCTTTTATTTTTTTGGTGATTTCGAGGGTGATGGGGTGTCCCCCGGTTCCTTAAAATTGGAGGCAGTGGACAAAACAAATAAAATGAATGTGCATTTAAATGGGGCATGAACAGACAAATTGTGGTCAGTTTGCCACGAATTAAAAAAAATCGATCAAACAACCCCAAACCGAAGGAGGTGTATCTCTTAGCTGTGCCTGTTTTACCTTTATTATTGCGATTGTTGGTTTGTAGACGTGTGGATCTGAGTGGTTTAGACACTACTCATCCCTGCACTACTCAGCAGAAGTCATTTCATTATGGCATCGGCCATGTAAATGTTGAGCTCAGAAATTAAGCATTTGGCATCATAGGAGCTATATTGATAACGCCTGGGCAGGCTTTTATTTTCTTGCCTGTACGTTTTCCACTGCCATGTTAATGATTGTTTAAATGTAAATACTCTGATCTTCAGGTTAAAACATGTAATAAGGTCTTTTAGTAGCACCCCTCTCCCATTGAGGCCCAGGGCTGCAAATCTTTATTTTATTTATTTTACTTTACATTTATAAAGCGCTTAATATCAGCGAGTGGTTTCTAAATGCGGGATCGTGTTTTGAACATGTGTTGCGAGCTGCGTTGCCTTGCTTCTAAGACAAACGCAATGCCCCTGAGCTATCCTTCCAAAGTGCTATCTTTTGCTAGGCCCCTCCTCAAAGTGGAATCTTTGTCAGCCCAACCGTTTCGGAGTATTATCTTGAAAGGCCATAAACACACAGATACCACACAACCTTGGCACAACATTCTCCAAGTTTGGCAGCGTGCACACAATTAGGACCCACACAGACCAGCCTTCAGACCAAGTTAACCCACAAGAAAAAAACTTGGAGGAAGACATTCTCATTCTTGACCCCAGCCAACTGGAACCAAATCTCAGGTTCATGTAGACCCACTCCACTACTCATTCCTTCAGGAAGGGTTAAAATGTTGCTCTGTAAGGATTAAGGAACATTTATGAGACATCATAAATACCTACCTCCCACATCTGGAGAAACATCTGTGATCCCTGTGCCAAATCATCCCCTAGATTCACACCCTTTTTTAACCCCTCTTTTTCCATTGTTCAAGGCCCTGTTGCCCCTCAAACGAGGTGCCACGTGCCCCTGTCTTGAGTTACACCTTGAACCTGGATATTTGCTTGGTCTCCTGTTTGGCTGTTCCCATTATAAGTGTTACGAGTCACATCATGCAGCATGAAAACCCCAGACTGGATCAAGGTGGCATGCATGACACGCGGTTCCTCCGCAGCTATAGCTGCCCCTTCAAAAGTTACATGCGCGTGGCCGTTTTTCAGCCCTATCTTGACTAATGAATTCCAGTGGCATCTTTCAGTCTGCTCCAGGTAAACAATATGATGCTTCTTGGTGTTGTATACAAGTTAGCAGGTGACGCACTGCAATGCATGGCTGTTTACCTTTGCCTTGTGAAGTTGTAATGTGGCTTGATTGTTTTATTTCGGGTCAAATCTGTGTTATTGGATTAGACGGTGTGCTTAGACAGGTAACAGATACATGCATTCAACATGAAAGCCACATTGTGTATCATTATCCAATAGAACCAACTGTCTAAGGGGCGATTCTGATTAGTTTATTGTAGGGATCCATCGCTCTTAGGACTGCGGAAGTCCATTTGCGATTTAGAACACTCTATTCTTAGGTTAACATGTTATTTACCTCCCTGCGAATTCATCTGGCAGCACTGACGGATGCTTATATATTGTTTTATTTTTTTTAAGAAACAGATTGCCAGAATGTGGAAATTAGATTTAATTGAAAATATGCAATGTTTTGGCTTCAGGATTTCATTGGCATGTTTTGACAACATGCAGGGTTCATCGTTCATGCCACATTAACTGCATTAATATGCAAATGGTTGATAATTACATGAATTAATTAAAGATGTTCCTGACATTGCACACAAGTGGAGGTTTCGCTCTTGCATTAAAGCAACTTCGCCCGTCTGTATTATTACATGGACATGAAACGTTCCTTTCTATTAAAGTTGCTTACAGAATTCAAAAGCCTTAAGGGCAGGGCCAGTTTAAGCACTTTGGGGGCCTGGGGTGCGGACACCTCTGGCGCCTCCCTCCAACAGAAAATCTGGTGCACCGCACCCCGTGTCACGATAACAACCCATAGCTTGATATGCTGCCTCGCAGAGATCAAAATAAGCATGGTAAGCTCCATTTCAGATACCTTACCCACCTCATTCTTGTTGTAATCAGAGTGATGAACAAGTAGCATATCAAGGGCAACATTAGCAGTCTACGACGAGGGTACTTGTCTTCAAGCATAGGTACAGCAGACATTTCATCAATAGCAGCCATGTGGAAGGTATACTGGACATAGTGTAACTGCAGGGCACAGATTTTATGACAAAGGTACCCATAATTGAGAATAGTCAAACGACTCAGATTATCTGCCTCAGAGACAGCAAAAATGCTCAAGCACGGATACAGGTGACCAATGGGAAGCAAGAATACAACTACACATACCATAGCATAGAGAGTGGATGACGATTTGAAGATACCAGGAAGTTGCCTGTATTTAGACAGACAGAGATTAGAAGTGGGACATGGTTTTCAAGCAGTGTTGCCATTTGAGAGAAAAGAAACCGGTGGCTGTGGTGTGCAATATATCAATGCACACTATCATTATAGAGGAAGCAACACTATATATAGCCAGTGAAACCATGAATGAGTCTTTTTTAAAGATCATACCCTGAGAATGAAATCACTCTGAAGGGCTGACAATTTTTAAAGGTTGAGGGACTTGCAAATTTGACAGGTGAGGAAATACAAGATTAAATTAGATATGCAGGATCACACATTGATTAAGAGGTGAGTTTGGGATTCATATCCACTTTGCAATTTATGTTATTTACCAATTTCATTTCTAAATAATCTTATTTTACAGAACTACTTGCAAAATATGAAAATCACATAACCCAATATAAACATTTTAAAAAAACAAAACATTATAGAAACATATTAAGCAAAATGGGAATTATTTTAGCTTCATTGTCTCCATCATCAAGGAAAGTATGTAATAATGTAATACCAGCATACTAATGGATGTGATCTTAAAAGATTTCAGATAGGTTTTTCTTTTGTATTTTAAAGCTTTAAATATACCCAAAACACAGGCCTGCACAATGGTACTTAAAAGCATGCAGAAAAACCTTTGAATTGTACAAAAAAGCAAACCGTTTTATTGTCACATAAGCAGACCTTAAAATATGCTTGTAAGAAGCCTGCAATATCTGCTCTGCCGTCTCCTGTCTAGAACACCTTCCACTCAAATGGCCTACATGATAGGAAAGATCAGGTAATTGTCCAAACAATGCCACCAGTATGTGAGAAGCAAACCTTTTCATAGAAGGCAGTACAGTACTGTCAGTGATATAAGATTTGTCCAGGATCACTGTATCATCTGCTGGCAAAGCCAGGATCCAAGCATCAACACTTTGGTTCCACAATCTGAAAATTGGATACATAAACACCACTAACACGTTATTGTCATCATTGGAGGTGCCTGTAAACAAACCAATTTCTAGACCTTCACCTTACTGACCCTATTTAGTTTCTATTGCAACCGCTATTTTGTGCAAGTACATTGGTGATGATAACACCTGGAGTGCTATAAAACAAAGTACATATTCATCCAGGCTAAACAACTTCATACATTCGAAACGCTGAGTCATCCTTGCTGGAATTTGGTATTGTAATCTTGCATATGAACGCATATCTCTGCAATGAGTGCTTTGAACACTGACCTATCCTCTGAACCATCGGGGTAATCAAATATATTAATATGTATTTCAACTTTGGGTATTGCATATGATCAATATAATACCCATAGAAAGGTGAGAATGCAAACTATGTATACCACAGTGAACATAGCATTACAGGATGAAAAGATTCGAACAAAATGTACTTGTCAACAACATACAGAAAATAGTTTAGCCTTAGCAGCACACCATAAAAAATCCTGATGTGTAATACTTAATTTTGTTGACTTAGGGAAATGTACTTTTTTTTAATAAGGCTCCTTCTTGGGGCCCCCTCCAAGCTGGGGGCCCGGGGCAAGTGCCCCTTTTGCCCTCCCATAAAGACATCTCTGCTTAAGGGGCACTAGGTTCCTTGTGCATCCTGTGAACACAATTCACTACACGTTACCATCGCACTGACCCTAGATTACACCACTTTCTCAATCAACACTATAGTTCCAAAGTTACAATCCCGGCTCCTGCTACATTATAGAATTGTGTCGCCTCTCTACCCCCACTCTTGAATGGATAATGATGAGTTATTTATATTACGCTTTCGCCAAAGTGTTTTACATAGAACAAATGTACATACATCACCCAACCAAAGTTGGCACTCTTTTATCAACCTCAGAAGAATCAAAGCCTGAGTTTGAACCTGTGACTTACCCATCAGATGCAGATCTCAACAGTGAGCGCTCAACCGACTAAGCTACCTTACCAGCTGGATCAACCATCTCTAATTAAACACATCCTGGTTCTCCCTTGCCCACATCACCCTTCTGTCATTGACACACGAATTGTGTTCTCTCTAAAGTATTTATCTTGTGTACATTTATTTACGTTATGTTTGCTTTTTTTTATAACACACCATAAACAGTCCTACCTGGTGCGGAGTGGGTTTAGTAGAAAAGTGGGCCATCATGGTCACCACAAGTGTAACTGTGATGTCTGAGGGCGAAAGGGGAAGGGTGGGTAAGATTCAGCTAGACTCGAGATTGGCTTCCAGCAATCTAAAACAGCTACACTCTACCACTGACGTCATATATGACAGCTATTACTGCCCACATCCAAATGCTTGCCCAAACAGGATAGTAGTCATAATTTTGGGGGATTTTAGTAGGTGCTTGTGTAATTTTTCTCGTGTTTTAGATGTTTGAAATTAAATCCATAGTGGGGGAAATTCCTTTATCCTGAAGTGGTTTTTAGTGGTTAACTTAGCACAACGATTAAAGCAGGGCGGAAAGATGCTGAACACCAAGCCCACTGTGGCAGAGGTTTTCTAAAATGGAGATGTGGCCTTCACGTGGTACAGCCATGCCGATCTTACGCCTTAGAAGAGATTGCATATATGCAAATATGCACCGCACGGTTATTAATTTCCTTTTAAAAGCCGAGTTCGGCTAACTACAGCCTTCAAATCTTTTTTCAGGCAACATCAAAGCCTTTATTGGCTCACTGCAACCAAAACACCTTGGAAGACCCAGTCAGACCTTCCACGTGACCTACCCGACCTGGCACTACATACTTCAGGTCCCAGGTACTTTCTCCTTTCTCCCACAAAAAAACTATCATTTTAGTGCCTGTCAGAAAATCCGGCATTTAGACATTTTCTGTATCATTTAGATCCCGAAGTCTGATGCTACAGACGGAACTAACGCCACCTGCAACCCTGCCAGCTGGCCTCCTACGAATTGTTTCCACGTTATGACGACTACATACTGAATTTGGTAGGTTCCAAACCCCACCCCTTTTTCGCAGTGTTTGCTCTGCGAATCCATCATCCTTTGATCACCTTTTAAAACTATCCACTTTTGACTTTCCCTAGTTGCTTGTCATACGCTGTCATATATAGTCCACATCAGAATCACTGCCCTGACGACAGTTCGGTGCCATAACAGTGTTGCTCACCCGATGCATCCACTGCTACAACTCCATTTCTCACCAAACTAGAAACACCATAAAATCTGTGTGCTGACAATAAATGCGCATTGCTAGCTGACGCAGCAGTGCATGAAATGACAGTCACTTTTTACTAGCCCACAAATATGCATATATATATATATTCCTTTGTGTTATGCATACCTCACGTGCCACCTAATGGCACATATGTATTCTTTAATGTATGTCAATGGAAGTAATTAAACTTTGTTTTAAGATATCTCTGCTCTGGGTGATCTCCATTGGCTAGTATATATTAATCTAGCTACACTGCCAACATAGGGTGACCTCCAGTGCGTCAAAGACAAGGGTAGCCTTTGACTCTGTTCTCTAGTTTCCTATACTTACCATACCACATAGCTTCCATCACCAAAACATGCAACCTACAACTAAACTTCCTATGCAAGCAAACACATATCCTTCTCCCTTGTGCCTTACTCACTGCAGACCAGGTACTAGGTCTCTCCAACCTGAACTAAGAAACAGCTCTCCTCACTGGGATCCCTAACAGCACCCTTGCCCTTCTGCAAGCAATAAAGAATGCAGTGTCAAGATTCATCTTGCAACTATCCAAACACTAAAACATCACCCGAGCTCTCTCACAGCTCTACTGGCTTTCCATACCCCAGATAATTGTTTTCAAAGTATTCTACATCATATTCAAGGTCATCCACTTGGAACCCACACCCTGTCTTTACCACAAACTGAAAGCCATCACCCACACAAACACCAGACAAGCCATACAAATTCTCCACCCTGAAAACTAAAGTGTGAACAAAAACAAGAATTCACGCTGTGGCATCAAAGCATGGAACTCCCTACCACTCCACATCCACACTGCCCCCCTCATCGCTTTCTGAAAAAGCCTCAAAACATACCTCTTTCCTAGCACCAACTCCAGCAACAGTACTTCTCCTGTCACCCCCTGTCTATCCTAATGTTGCTATCCTGACCTGAAAATTTTGTAACTGCTTATGTACCTCCTCCCTTTTGAACCTATGAACTCTGCAAGGCACTCTGACACCATCTTTGAAGAGCCAGCACTGGACAAAAAAATCTATTAAAATAAAATAAGATACTTTCTCCATAAAAGAATTGCAACAATATCAGTTTGCTGGTCTTGTCAAGAGGGGGATTGGGAGAACCACCACAAATCCGCCCCGAGCCAATCCTGGCTGATAAGGAAAAAACAACCGGGGGGCCCAACCCTTACCCATTTCCCTTGTTCCTGTCTGTATTGTGGAAGTAACCCTTTACCTCACACCATGCCTCTGCAACATACGATTCTGCCTGGTTTTGGCAGAGATGGAGTCCTCCTGGTTACAGTAATGCCACAACTGGAAGAAGACAGAGAACTACCAGCACCCACAATCGTAGGGAACCGGAGCAAGATCCAAACTCACACCAGCCCCAATAATCCCCAATTAAGCCACAATACTGACAGCCTGACCCAGCAAGAAGATAGAAAGCGGGGATGCCCCCTGTCTGAGCAGCAACTCACAATGGCAAGCTGCAGTGCACATGCATATCCAGCAGAGTGGTGCCCTCAGCACTGTTTCTACCCCAGTTCATAAACCACCTGGAACCCGAGGGCAGAGACACTGAACCCCATCCACGTACCTCACCGGTGCTCAGCAGCAGGGGCCCTGATACAAGTAAATGGCCTTCCCACTGCCATTGATGCTCCATGGCAAGCCTGCATGGAGAAGGCAGGCATGGTTTAGACCCCTTTTAAAGACTGCCCCATGCACATAGACAGCCTTGGAGCTGGAGGAGATAGAACAGGTTGGGCTAAGGAGAAGACCAATTACGAAATAGGGAGGAAGATATGAGCAAGGGTCAGGAAACAGGAACTTTGGATTATATGGATGAGGTTGGTGGAGCTGCGGGTATTGGTCTCATGGGAGCAGGAGTACAGCAGTGTGAATGAGTGTGACTGGGAAATGAATGAAGGTAGATTATTTAGTGTAAGGAGAATTTGTGACACAACTGTGTGAATGAAAGAAGTGTCTGAGAGTAAAGGGGTTTAGAAGCAGAATATTTGTTTGGAATAGCAATCGGCAATGCTTTCTGCATATAGAGCCTTACTCCCAGATTGCTACTTTGTGTGTCCTTCCATTCACCATTCTTTCTTCTTGTCCTTCAACCTAGTCCTTCGTCATAGTTCTTCAGCTACATCATAGTCCTCTCCTTTGTCATTGTTCTTCTTCTCATTTCTGTTAAGTCAAAGTAGCTTCCTTCTTCATAGTACCCCTCCTTTATCACAGTACCTTTCCTTCATCAGAGTCCATCATCAAAGTACATCTCCTTTGATAAAGCCCTTCTCTTTCAACTTAGCTCTTTTCTGAGTCCTTCAAATTCAACAGTGTCATTTGACATAGTCATTCTCTTTCATCAAAGTCCTTCATTCTAATGCTTCTCAGTAGTCAAAGATGTTCATTATAGTCCTTCTGCTTCATCATAGTCTTCCTTTGTCATGGTCATTCGCCTTCATCATGAGAGTCCTTTTCCTTCCTCACAACTCTTCACAATAGCCCTTCTCCTTTTTTGTACTCTGTCATGATAGTCCTTCATCGTAATTCCACTCATTCTTCCAAGATTTTCATTGTAGACCATCTCCTTGGTCATTCAACCTTACCCCATTGTCCTTGTCCATGGTCCTTCCTTCGACAACATCATTATTCATCCAAGTCCTTTTCCATATCGGTGTCCTTTATTCTCATCTTTGTGCTAGTCCTTCCCCTATGTCCTGGTCCTTCCCCTTCATCCTAGTCCTTCCCTTTTCATACTTGTACTCTCTGGATAGTCCAAGACTTTCCTAGTCCAAGTCCAAGTCCTCTGTCCTCATCCTTATCCTGCATTGTAGTCATCCTTGATCCTAGTGCTCCATCCTAGTCCATCTCCATCAACCTGATCCTTCTCTTTCTTGTACTTTTTCCTAGTCATTCATCACAGTCCTTCTCCCTCATTTTTCTCCCTTATCCTCCATCTTCCTAGCCCCCATTATCCTAGACCTTATGTATCCTATTGCATTAACCTCCTTCTTCTTAGTTCTTACCCCTCATCATAGTACTGCTCATTCAGCGTTGTCTTTGTATGTCTGAGTTCTTAGATGTTGCTCTCATCCTGGTTATTCATCCTGGTCTCAATCTCTCTCAGGCACAGTCTCTCATTTAGTCACATTTTCCCGCTCTATCTCCCCATGTATCGCTTTATCTAGCTTTGCTTCTTTTCCACCTTTGTATATCCCTGTTTGTCTATCTCTCTATCCCTCTTTTTCACCTGATCTATGTCCCCCTTACGCCTCTCTCTAGGGAGTATGATTCTGTTTGGGGTGTAAATAGCACAGGAAAAGATGAAGAAAGAATTAAAGGTTGCATGGAGAGTTTATAAAGTGGACTGATTGCTCAAACCCGAAAATTTGATGTAATCTACTAACATTGTGCTCTGTTATGGTGGAACATCCCCTAGTTCTGTATTTGGATCTGCATGTGGGATTTCTACATGTTCCACATGGGGGCCTGACTTGGTTGGAGGTTTGGAGGTCTTCAGGGAACTTAAGCTAAGCATGATAAGTCCCAACAAGTAGTGAGCAGCTCAGTTATTTCAAGTGTCTTGAAAAGGCATGGATGTTGCTTAAACATGTATCGAGCAGAAAGTGGCATATGGCCTTCATGCTATGGGATCGTTCCTAAAACATCTATAACTTGCATGTATGTTTATGCCTTTTCTGCATGGGCATGGCTGGTAACATGGATGGTGCTTGTTCTTGGTACAGCACAATGTTTTCCTCTTACTGCAAACAATAGTTATCAAGTAGTGTATGACCTCTCACACCTGCTCTCATACATAATGTCTGTCTGGATTATATTTTAAAGTAGTGCAGTCCTACCGCTTGGCCTTGCAGTAAATGGACCGGTAGGGCTAAAACTGCTATGGGGATATAATGCATGGCCTTGGATAATTGGAGCTCGAAGATTTGTTGTAACATTTTTGATGAGCCCATGCAGAATCGAAAAGAGCTCAAAAGTGTTGTATGGACCTCCACAGCAGGCATAAGCCAAAAGAGGCTATCAACTCATGTCAATGGTAGTCACATGGTGACTGGCCTTAGGCTTGATTGTTCTTAGAGTGGGGTCCATTCTTAATTGGGCTAATACAAATGCATGCTCATAAATATACAATATAATGAAACTCAGCATAAGGCACAACTATTGGATTTGCCAATGCTTATTTGAATAGGCTTTGCTGCTCACCTATTACCATCTAAAACATTTAATGAACCAATTATGTAGTGCCTGTGTTGTATCTCCAACAGTCTGATCGTACATGTTCAACCACTGTTTTGATGTGTTATGATATGATATATGATAGTTTATTAATCTAGCGCCTATACACAATGTGTTTCAAAGCGCTTTTGATATGCGTAAGTAGTGTTTTGCAACTATTCATTTAATAACTAGGTGCTCACTGACAAACTAAGACGTACACGTCCCATCTGACTATATCAATGTGTATTTTCTTTTATTAGAAAATAGTATTACCTAGCTAACTCATAAAGTATTAATACAACAGGCAATGAGTATATATTTGCATAATCAGGATGCCCTTTACCGGTGCACCTTTGTTTTTAGTAATTTCTGTGACTAACAATAGTCCATGGATTGCAATACAGCTATCCGTTTGTATGTGAAAATAATCTGTATACTGTACAGGTCTCACAAGTAAAATCGTGAAAAGCCCAACCCATTCCAAGTGTTACACTCTGGATCTCTTATTCAGAGGCAATGGAGGTATCCAATAATTCTAACCATTCTGTACCACTGCCATTGTGTAGTAGCCTTGTGCATTAGCCTTGGAACTGCATTGCCTATGCTAATTAAAAAATAATAGGCAGCAATTGTTTGTGTCCTTATATTTTAGGAACCAAACTTCTCACAGGCCACCTGTTGTGTCTTTGGCATAATGACTAAAACCCGGATGACTCCCAATAAACAGATCCTCTCCCCACGTCTACATTAAAAGAAGGTCTCAAGAACCTGATGTTCAAGTGGTGGCCTCTCCCTAACGTCTAGTCCCACACACTCTTCACTCCCCACCTAAGCTAACACCAGGTGATCTGATCCGTTCTCTTTCTTCCTCTGGTTGCTTGTAAATCCCTTGCTACCCAATTGCCTGTCCTACCCCACCCCACCCCATTATTATCTCCCGACTATCTTGTATCTCTGTCTCTGTCACTGTGTCCTTACCCTATGACTTGTAAAGCACTCTGTTGGTTCCCAAAGCTATGGTTGTGCTCAATAAATAACCTAATAGTAATACAGATAATAATATTAATAAAAATAAGAGCCTTGGTCAGCGAGAAGAAAAGAGTTAGAGACCAGGTGGATTCAACTTCTATCTACCTAAAAGTACTCATCAGAAATGTAAAAGGTGTCTCTGTTGCTGAAGAATCAGCATTTTCAAGGATTTCGGCAATTATTTGTGCTAATTTCAGTTCCTTTATGTCTGGTAAAAAATAATAAAACTTTCTTGCACTTCAGCCTTCTCACATACATTTCCGGGCTTAATTTACCACAGTTAATTCCAAAGATGCCAAATGATACCCTTTTGTCACAAAATTCCAAATGCTGACAGACAATTCGTGGATTACTGTTTTTACATGTATTCCTGCCTTCTGAGTGACATTGTTTTCATCACTCCTTTTGCTGCTTAAAGTCTGCCTGTAGTTGATATGTGTCC
Organism: Ambystoma mexicanum; assembly: GCF_040938575.1. Lineage (NCBI taxonomy): Eukaryota > Metazoa > Chordata > Amphibia > Caudata > Ambystomatidae > Ambystoma > Ambystoma mexicanum. Next base: position 663,360,763 of record NC_090932.1, read on the forward strand.
CAATACACTTGTGTTGTTGATTCAATCTTTAATACCTTGAATTGCATGCATCTTTCCAGCCACATCTAGATTTAATGCTGGTCACCTTGCGGATTAAGTCCTCACGTTTTGACTCAACATCACATCACTCAGCCAATGCAGCAGTCTCAACCTTTGGTGGACCCAGCATGATGCGATGGACACAGGTGGACTGGAATGATGGAAAATGTTCTATGATGGACGTGCCGCACTTGGGCTCCCTTCTGCCTGCGCAGTGGTATACAAAGTCTGTGACCTGAGGAACAAGGCAGGTCTCTATTCCACAGGGCCCAAGGTGTGACATTAAATACAGAGGCATGCAAGAGTGTGCATTGGGACACTGCCCTGTGTATGATTTAACTGAAATATTGATGTTGGTGTGCTGATAAGTGAACACTTGGAATCTTTGGAAACACACCCATCGCCATTGGTTGCCTAAAACAAAGATGAATCCACATGTGTTATAAAAAACAAATAATGTGTTGTGATATTGTATTGTGCATAGCTCAGGCACAGGGTGTGATGTCTGGTTCTTGGCTATAATGCCTATAATTAACCTATGAATTGATCATTTAATCCTATAATGTATTCTGTATTCACTATAGGCAATTTGATTTGTACATTTACCGTGGTTCAACGTATTTCATATTTTCACATTTCTTTGAGTAAATATTGATCATGTGCATAACCAAATCTAAAATTCATGTTAATGAGTTGAGGGCCAAAAGAGTTCAGAAGCTAGCTCAGTATATCAAGCACTTATTACAGTGATCTGAGTTCATATTCTAGATCAGAGTTCCAAATCACAGCCAGACAGAGTTAGCCTTTCCTCTCTCGCAGGTTGATAATCTTGAATTGTGTGACAAGGTCAGGAACCTGATGCTGCCAAGAAGAGAGTGTTACCTTTCTTAACCTGGGGCATAAGAGCCTGTCAGGGATTTGCCAGAGCCAGTCCAGCACCAGAGGTGGGGCGAGGGAGTTAGGAGGCCCCAGTCGATGTCCTTTCTAAGTGTACCCAAATGCATTTGTCAAGCTCCAATGTCCTTGCACCATACAAGCCATGCTTCATTCTTCACTCTGGCCAGTGTTTTCTTTCTTCTGTTACACGACTAAAGAGCTCAGAAGTCCTTGCGGTGGAGGAGGAATGGCGCAACCCACCGTCGAGAACACCGAAAATGAAAAGCAAGCCGACAGAGTATCATATGCTGGAGACAGTCAATTTAGACTTTTATCCCACAGGGAGTATTATCTATGTAAGAGAGTTTGATTGTAATGGGCTGCAACCCATTGTGAGTAGCTGGTGAACAAGTGTTCAAAAAGGGGGTTGTGATTAAAGAGGGTTTTATGTGTTCCCATCTCTATAACCTGACCCCTTGCATAGAACAAGGCAACAATTGGCCTGGGAAAGTAGGTGGGTGCCAGTACGAAGGAGAGGGAGAGGAGGAGAATACAAGGTGACATAAGAAACAGGGTAGTACGGGTTTGTTCGGGTTAGGTCAAGGGAGTAAAAATAGGACTGACAGACCAGGCAAAGGAAGGACAGTGCAGACAAGTGTGGCAGAATGTGGAGGAACATTATAGAATGTGTGTACAAGGTGATATATTCATTGGAGATAGAACGTGGTACTTGGGTGTCAACGTGGATGTATTTTAGAGTGAGTTAGAGGAGGTGGGAGTGTAGGGAAAGTAAGTGAGGCTGTGTGAGAAAGGTGAATGAGAGTGCAAAATTAGCGTTATTGTTGTACAAGAAGGAGGGATGGATTGTAGTAAAGAGCAGTGGGAGGAGAGTGGATTAGAGAGTAGTGGGAGGAGAGCATAGTAGAGAGTAGTGGAAGGAGAATGTAGTAAAGAGCAGAAGATGGGAGAGTAGTAGAACATAGAGAGAGCACTAGATGGAGGATTGAAGAGTCGTAAATTAAGGGAATATAGGAGTTGACTGAAGGACATCAGAGATTGAGGAAGCGAACGGGAGAGAAACAGGAGAGTGGAGAAGGAGCGAGAGGGAAGAATTAACGTAAAGGAAGAAAAAAAGAGTGAGGATTACAAGGGCAATAATATAGAATGATTGACACTTCTGTAACTGGAATTCACCCTTTCTTAAAACGAATCTTCTTGTGGGACCCCAGGTTAGGATCCACCTAGAAGATCTAGGAGGGAGTGAGAGATTAGCTGGCTGTCTTTAGGCCCACTAGCCAGACAGATCTTGCATAGTAGGGGCTAATGATCTCTTGTGACCACATTCTGGTCTAGGGATGCTTGAGCTGGGTAGACCAGAGCCCAAGTGAGGTGAGTGAAAGAGGGACGCTCCTTAGTGAGACCCTACTCAAACATTTTAATAAAATCCCTTGAACCAACTTCAAGTATAAGTGCGTATTTGAGGCCATCAGTGACAGTATATAAAGTTTGGTGATTATAATACCTACTGTAGAACAAAAATACATGTACCAGAAAACACCATTCATACAATCTAACATAACATCAGTATGGAGCAGGTCTATAGAGTTGTCCTTCAAACAAGGTTTGAAAAAAATCTGAGTAGTCACCCCCAATATAGTGCATAAACCATTATCCAGCAAAACACCAAAACATGTCAAATGAAAGTTAAAACCATATGTGATCGAGTGGCTAAGCTTACAGGACAATCACACATGTTCCCAGCGACATGGCCATGGTGACAAGTAAATCATACCAAAGACTAGGGGAAGCACAATAGTTATGTCACCACCAGCACAATGACGCAAGATCCATCCAGGATAGGAGGATGGCACATCACCACCCAAAGCTTTACCTACTCCTTGCCTCCTTTGCAAAATCAACACAAACGTAATGCAATGACAGAGACCATCAAAGGCAAATGTATTATGGGAAAAATGCAACACTCATGTGGTAAAAATGCATGCATCAAACCTCTCTACAGAGACTCCTGAGAAATGCAACGTCACTGCGTGATTCACCCGATGTGTTAAGGTACCCACCAGGTGCACTACCTATCACTGAAACACATGTACAAATCATCTACTACATCCACTACTTCAAAATAGTATCACAAAGAGATGATGTATGCCATTGTAGCGCATCTGAGGGATTGATAAATGTCATGCCCATAAGAATCTGTTGCACCATGACCCATGGAAGGACAACTAAACAACTTGTGACTGTCAATCAAGAAGATAAAATTACTGCAAGCACCTTTACAGTAACTTGGTGTGACAGGACTGACGGTAGGTCACTTCTATTCTCAACAGGGATGACCTCCAGTGGTCAGGATGGATGAACTGGATAACACTCAATTACTGCTAACCATCAGGCCATTATCAGTGTTAGTTCCCTGATGACCACCAAGGCATCATCAGGTGTGGGCGCTGTTGGATTAATTAGTGCATGAATTTCAACTGTGTACTAATTTCAGCGGTGCCTCTTTCTTCAATAGAGGTACTGTGCACCATTTTAAAATGGTGCTAATGTTGCAATAAGTGTTTGGAGTGGCTTAGTGCTGATGTATGGTACTGAGGGTAAACTAAAGAGGGGTGATTTGGGACTTAGCATAGCATCATGTAGTGTAGGGTGCTAACGATCTTACCATTACTAAATACTAATACCACTAACAATAACAAATTATAATCCTACTGACTTTAGTAATTAGACTTGGATGAGAGTGGTTTGTTTAGGCCATAGACCAGCTGCAGCCTAGGAAATAAAGGCACAAATGTGAGAGCTGCATGTCAGTGTGCTTTGCAGATGTGAGATTCAGAGCACAATGGGGCAGCAGATTGTGTTCTGCAAAAACAGCTCCTTTTTTCAGTAAGGAATGGCAGAAAGTATGTCAGGATTCCATGTTGCCCATTTCCTCTGGGCTGGAGAAGACTGCTGTACAAAGTTCACTGTGGAGAAACAGAATGGATTTGGAAAATAACTGGGGTGTTGACTAAAATGGGAGGTGATGATTGACCGATGACATCACGACAGAATGCATGAAAATGGTTGGTGAAACAATATGGATCTTTATGGATCTAGGCAGGGTGGAGAAAGCAGAGAGGCAAGGGGTGGACCAGAAAATCATTGAGTAAAGGAAGAAGTGACAAAGGAGAAAAAGACAAATCAAGGAATTGTTATCGATTACTGGCTGGTGAATGGTGAGCTGAGCCAGGCAGCAGAAATGAGGGTCAGACCTCGATGTGCTCCTCCAGGCAGCTCTGCATGGCGGAGAGAGGGACTGAGTCCCCATCCTGTGGGACGAAGGACATCCAACCATGGAGACAAAATTGCGATTGGACCACTGGTGAGTAGTGATGACAAAATAAGAGAGAAATATTCAATTAGACATAACTCATATTCTAATTAGTGAAGTGTCAAGTTCGGCACGGAATGGGAAAACCTGCTTGTTCTCTATTCGCATGTTTTCCTATACACAAATAATAATTTCATAGAAACGGGGGGTTTCTGTAGGAGCGTTAAAAGCTTGTCAGTTTTACTCCTAAGGTTACAGATACAAATTGCATGCACTGCCAAGTTGCTAACTGGGTACATAGTTTCACTTTATGAAAAGAGTGATTTCTGTCCTGGGTGGGTAATGATCCAGGGAGTTTAAACGTGTGCTAATACATTCGCAAATATAAATGTTCTGATGAATTACAAAAGCTGGGCATTTGCAAGTTTCATAGTCTGACTCTCTCCTGTTGAAATGGTAAAATGTGACATTTCATGTTAGGTTTTTTTTCCATTACAAAAGGCACATCAAGGTTGATGCTTTGCTAATGTTTTTCCCATACCCTGTACTTGTAAATGTCTCATGGTGTTGCTGGAATTTTCAAATGACCCTATAAAGGTGCAGGATTATAAACGCCTGTGTGAGAGTCTGTTTTTAGTGGGGCCTATTCAATCTTTCATATTCAATGTCGAATTCTGGTACATCTGGTACTGTCAGTGGAAGATCTATTGTGTTTAACTTAGCACTAAGTCTTGCAAGTCACTAGCCAGGGATCCCAAAATAAAAGAAAACCAGGAAATAGCCAATTAACTAATTCCTCACATCTCAGCAACCACTGAATAATCTGTGCTCAGCAGCCCTCATCGGAGGTCATCACAACTGTCCCAATTCCATCCCACATTCCACCCGGTAGAGTGACCGCACATGTTCACCTTACAGCACTGTTATCAGCAGTGGCGTGTGGAGTTGTTCTTCTGTTCATTCAGTGGATGGAGGTGAGTGGTGGAGGACATTTTGGGAGGTTAATAAGTGGGTATTGATAGAGGTATAGGTGTGCTTTGGGGATCATTCAGATTCTAGGGGTGGGGGCGGAGAGGCATGTTGCAGTTCATTCAGTGGGTGGGGGTTGCAACAGTGTGATGGTGCTCATTACGTGTGAGGGCATGGTGGTGGAGGAGCTGCGGGGTTCATTTTGTAGGTGTTGAGAGGAGGTGTGTATTGGGGTTCATTTAGTGTGGTGGGTAGGGTGATGGAGCAGCATGTAGAATTGTGTAAATAGTGATAACATGTAAAGCAATACATGTGTTTCAAATAAATGTACGAGTCAGGAGTATCATGCTGCAGTCCTCAAGGATTTTACTGATGGATGCTTCTATTGCATGGCAATCTCAGATTAGTAGGCAACTAATTTCCAGGAGCATTACATCCCTATGGGCAGTGCGATGACAGCAATACTTTACCCAGTTTTGCCTAGGAAAGTGCAACATCATTCATATTGTACTTCTGGCTGTATAGACACGCATCCATACTCCCTGTACACAGTGTCTCTAATACACATTTTTTCCACTGAAAATACCAGCATTTTATGGCATGGTACATGCCAATTTCTGCCTACATTCTCACATGTGCATAACCATTGATGTCATGCCCTCCCTCTACACACTTTTGAACGTTTAGGCTTCCGTATTACTCAGACTATTACAAATGTGATAAACAAAGGGATATTCCGTGAAATTGCCACATTCTCCTACACCATAATTCTCACAGATAGCACACTTCTCATTCTAGCAATCTCATGTGAGGCTGCAGGTAGAAATGATCCAGAGACAACAACCCATCAGCAACTTCCGGAAGACTGGTGGTGTCCCTCGTGATATTGTCTATTTCCCCTACCCACCAGGAGTCTTAAAATACTGTACACCAACTACTGCTTGGTGATCTGCCCAACATGCTAACCCGATGGGGGATGGGCTGCATCTTCACCCTTTTCCTCTTCAATGTCTACGGGGATTCAATCATGGGTCCACATGGGCACACATTTCCTGATACAGCCCCATCTTAAACATGTAGCAATTGAATATAAATGTTATAACCAATAAAAACAGATACAATTAGGCATTAGAACACATTGTTTCTATTGTAAAAAGAACAATTCATGAATTAGAAAACAAAGTCGCAGTATAATGATCAGTTTTAGTTTCAGTTTATTGAGCTTTTTGACAGAAGGTAATTTGGTCCACAATACATATATTCATATTATACACATGTAACATACAATTAACGTCTCGGGTGATCAGTGCAGACATTCATAAACCAAACCATAATATTGTGCATCAAGTTTTTTTTTTTTTTTTTTTTATAAGCCTATGCCAATATAGATGTATCAGATTCAAGTTGTTGCTAGAATTTGCCTCATCAGCCAGGCTCTGTGGAGATATTCTGCTTAACGCAATTGCCTGTGAGGTCACGCTAAAGTCTTGAGTTAAAAACAGCGTTTTCAAATACCATTTCCTCAAGTACAAATAAAACTGGCATATTAATAAAAAATGAACAACGTTTTCCACCCACACCTTGCAATACTAGTAGCAACATTTGTCTGAACTGGAACTCTTCCAACTAGTCAGCATACTTGCTATGAGTAGAATGCCTATACTGAATTTAATAAAAAGAGCTTTTCAGGAACGTAGGATTTAAGTAATCAAGATATGCCTCAATCCCAAGAAACTGTTTTCCCAATATTTAGCTAAACTCGGGCTACCACTAATGTACATAATAATCCCTGGTGACCTTTAAGCTAATGTGTTAAAATATGTTGCTCTCATTTTCCGACAAATCCAAAGTTCTTAATCAAACAAGCTGATGGTGGTGGTAACGAGGTTGATCTGGCCAATTGGAAAGCATCATCGATTCTTCAAGTGTTAACGCTTTTCAATGGGTTAACCATTGTTTTCTTGGCTTCATATAGAGTGGATAGTAAACATAGAAAATGCCTGACTTCTTCATCCATTCCAAAACATGCTTTGTAGCAACTAGAAAATGCGTCATTCTTTTGCCAGCATAGGTAGGGCTAAGAAAGGGTAGGATGCCTAAGTGATATTTCATGTATGGGCTATATGTCCCACTCCAAATAGTTTTTTAAGTTTATAAAGAGAATTACACTGTAAATAATATTTTAATAGTCAACCTCAATTACTATTACACATCCATTTTCTGAACCATCACATTTTATATGTTTTTTTAATTGTAGTCTTGCTCCCTGCATCAATAAAGGAGGTTCTGTCCCACCTGTGACCAAGATCCAGTAGTTCCAACATCTGCTTGCATAGGTGAACCAAGGACATTATATAGCTCTGGGAAGGAAGTGGAGTTTGATCAACCCTTATCTATATTTGACCAGATCAGGTGAATGCCATGTCTTGACCCGAAAATGCAAGAATTTGCATTTTGCAATGTTGAGAAATCCTTGGTTCCCCAATTCAAGAAGCGAAGGGATCATCAGATAACTCTGGGTAGTCCCAGTTGTTTCTTGAGGAATTTGTTTTCTATCTCCTAAAGCGATCGCAGATTGTCATGGGTCCACAATTCACAACAAAAAATACCTGCTGAGATCACCTGGACTTTGTAAACGTCTAAAGTAGGGACAATAATCCTCTCCAAAAATGCTTTGTAAATCAGACAAAGATTCCAGATTGCTTGGATAAGATCACGTTGCTTTTAGATATGTGTTGGCCCCACTGTGTGTTGCTTGATATATTTTGACACCTTGATATTCTGACACCAAAATTGCCACAATAGCCATCTTAATCTAATAGGCTGTCATTTAATGAAAACAACTCAAATGTTGTGTGCAATTAACCTTGCACAACATGACTTTGGTTTTGACGATCCAATCATTTGCTTTGCACACTTTGCACATATGCAAATCTACTTGAGCATGGAGATTCTTAAGTGTCCTGGCAATTACAACTGTGCCATTCCCCAAAAAAATTAATGCTACCTTGTTTCTAGCTAAAGAGGGTGAGTCAGTTTCCATTTGAATCGGCCCAAAATAACTTTGGACAAAGCTTCTAAAAGTGAAATCATGCAATAATTAGAAGGATTACTTGTGTACCACCTACAAATGTGGACAATCTCTGCTCCACTGCATGTGGTCTGTAAATTGAAGAAAAAGGTATACAATTAAATCATTAAGTTGTAAAAGAGACAGATACATCTATTTTGTCTAAAAAGACATCTGCAGTGATATAGCTGAATCCTTAGTACATGCCTAATATCTGGGCTCTTAGTGCTTCTTTCATTTCACTGGAATGCTGAGGTGCTAGGATATTTGAGAGGATCAGAGCCAATCGCCGTACCCTTCTTGCCACCTATTACTTCCTGCATGATACTAGTCACACTGGAACTAAATAATACTAAAATGGGAATACAAATCTGATTCTAGAATTTTATCATATTGTCAATCACACTGTCCTGCAGCACAAAGTACCATGGTTCTTTGGTCCTTCACCTCAAAACCCTTCCACAATTCTGCCCAGTTTATAGTTACTTACTTTAGTTTCTTAAGCTTAATAAACTCTTTATAATTACTCCTCGACTGGCTAAGTGAAGTCATTCCATTTTGATTTGGGTTTTTTACAAGAGTGATGATTTCCTTCTTAGGTCGACTTTCTACATCGGCCAACTTGTGAGTTTATGTGCTTGAGTTCTATGGTCTTTAAGGCTCACCATCACTAGCGTATGACTTGCATAGTCAGTTTAACATAAAAATCCAATGCATCTATACTTTTTCTGTGGACCGAGCAAAATTGTCTAACAGCGGTAGGAGAATATATAAATGAGGGCAGATTTTGATAACTTTCATTGGACTAACGGAACAATCTATGTAGAGAAGGAAAAAGAACATTAGCTTACTGAAATGATTAGTAAAGGACAGCACAGGCGTGCTGTAGCTTCCTTTTACAAATCATTTCATTCTACAAAATCTGATGAAGAGCTCTGCGAGACTTCTTATGGTAATGTTTTGTTCCATCGTTGCATAGATCTTTCAGCTTGCCCAATAGAATATTTCAACCTCTGCAACATGTGTGATTTTAAAACTGGTCCAACAGAATGTCTAACTTTTCTTTTCATATAAATGAGGGCATGTGTTATCCAAGTCTAAGCTAGACCATTGTATTCTACAAAAGTTTGAAGAATTCACACTGGCTGATAAAAACATTTTAAGTGGGACGTTTGGATAATTCAATTTAATATAAGTCCTTAGGAACAATGTTTTGTGATAGCTTTCTATCCTCATTACAACTTCAAATTATTTTAATAACACCTAAGAAACAAGATCCACCAATATATGATCCATAAAAGTGGACGTCAGTTATAAAGATAGGTTGATCTTGGAAATCACCCAAATATCTACAATTAAATGCTAACACTCCTGAATTATGGAATAAGGTGACCAATTGTAGAGCTCCTGGGTACTGTTTTGAAGACTTCTTTGCTTGCGTCATCTGACTGTAATTCCAAAAACGGTGCAAGGGTTTAGAGTTGAGCTTTAGAATCCCCTAATACGAAAGTATGTGTTCAAACAGAAGAACTTGATAAATCATTGTAGGCCTCAAGGAGCAGTTCCAACTTTAACGGTTCTATTTCTTTGTTTCGCTTTTTGTAGGTCACCTTACAAAAAGACAGACTTGTTGGGGCCGATTTTAGCCAGCCAACAAAAAGTGAAAAGGCGACATTGCTTCCATTTATTGACATGAGACCATTTTAACAGCACTAGCATAACAACACTTCCAGATGAATGGGTGTGGATTGTTGTCTAAGTCATGCTAATTAGGAGGAAGTTCAAAGATACTAGTATTTGTTGTAAATGAAATGCATGGGATCAGTCCATTGCTAGTTCTGCCCCTCTGAGATTTGAGAACAGGATGCTAGTAATTGACAAAGCCTGTAATAAACACTAGCTCGATTGAACAGTTTCCTTGGTAGCATATAATCCGAGTGTTATTTATACACTTTTTCCAATTAAGGTCTTGTAATTTGATGTTAATGCCTGCCACATTGAAAAAATACTAAAACTTTAAATCCAGTTGCTAAAGAATAGAAATGCTAGGTGCTTTATTTTGGGGCTTAGATCATCTAGAAGGGGATGTGACATGTCAGTCTAGGTCAATCAAATTCCCAATATTACTTCCCTTCAAGTGTGCCCGATGTTCAGAGGGGACACTTGTTCTCTTTTTCCCATCAAAAATGGTTTGTAGAGACTTATTTGGATTGAGTTTTTGCCCTCATTTTGGATTCGCACATCATGTAGTGGTAAGGATCTGAACTCAATTGCAGTCAATCGTTCTGCTAAAGCGCTGTCGCATATGTGTAATGTTGAAATCTGCGTATGATTTATCTATAAGGGGGAAACTCATTCGATATCAGCTCTAATAACAGAAAGGCAGCTGTGCTTGTGCCTTAGCCGATGAAGATATGTGTTCAATTAAGAATCTCCTTTCTCATGTGAGCTCTTCCTTAATTTGCGAACAGCTGTTACATATATTCAGTATTTGCATGCACCATGGGTTTGATGTTACGCTACTGAAGTGTTAAAGCAATCACTATTCTATGGGATTCATTCAGAAATAGGTTTGGCAATTGGGAAATGTACATGGTGGCCAAAGGTGAATGGCTCCTAGATTCATATTTGGCAATAACAGAGGATGCTGTCTAGCACAGACCACTTGTCACTACATTGCAGGTTTAAAAACATTCACTGGAGGTAACTAGAGGCATTAGGAATTGATTATGGACATTTAGTTCATATAATTGATCCCTTAGTCACCGGTGTAAAAGGCTTTGAAAATGTTGTATTGTCATTTATAATTGCATCATAATTGTCAGATATGCAATCTACATTTGCTATTAACGCATCAGGATGCACCTTGACCTTCTGTTCAAGTGATCGTCGCACACTGTGTATTCATAGTAGTAATCAATCTTTCAATAGCATTGTAAGGGCTATCCCATACACACTTTGTTTGTCTAACATTACTGTTGGGTTCTATACACTGTATGGTTATCCTAAATGCGAATTCTAGTGGTATTTTGGGCATCTTCCAAGGAGGTAGCTGACCCTTCACCACCAGTTGCTGTGATCTGTCCATCCTCCAGTTCCAGAATAGGAGAATTGGTAGACACTAGGTCCCTTGTTAGATTTGGCAGTCTCCCAAACGTACTTGAAAATGAGGCATCATTTTCAACTTCATAGCAATCTTTTTTAAAATATTTTATTATTGTGTTATGGTTTTTAATCAACCTTTCATAATGAATACGGAACATAAGCAACATAATACAAATCTCAATGATTACAAAAGCTAAGATCATTAATTCATTACAATAAACAGTTCACAAAATGTGTAAAAATGTCTGAATTTTTCAACATAAAATACATGTAAATTAATAAGAGCCTCAATTATTGTAAATTAGCTTCAAATTTACTTCTGAAACAAGTCGAACAAGGCAATCAAAAATCCACACAAAGCCAACATTAAAGAGCCACTTTTACCCTGCATTAGACGAGACCCGAAAAAACTCAAAATCACTAAAGAGATCCGGTCCAAGGAGAGTAAGCATTAAAGAGGAGATTTTTGGACAATGAAATGTAAGCTGCTTTAGCAATTCCAGCATTTCCTCTTTGGCACACAATCTCCAAATACATTCAGAAAATAGTGAGGGTTAATCTAGGTGTCTACTTCATTAGCAGATGACAATATGTGGCTGAGGGCACATGTCTACTGAAACTGTGTGCTGTTACCGCCTTCTTTGTCAGAGTACATGGTAAAACCTTAACAATGTCTAATTTTTAGGGATGGCATTTGTATCAGTACTTCCTTCATCATTATACCACAGGAAACCTCTTTAGAAGCTGAGCTTAGTTTGCGTAATTCTGTTTAGGGCGCTATCAGTTGATGGCAAGGCCGGACTGCAATGCTCCTGTGCTTGGGAAGCTTCAGGTGCGAGGGCGACAGCATTCTTAAAGCAGCACTACCTTCTGATGCATGGCTAAATGGTAACTTTGGAATAGGTTTTGTCACGAAACTCAATGTAACTTTTGGAATATCACTTAGCAAGTCCCCTATTTCATTGATGGGTTAGTTGGCATCTGCTATTGACCTTGGTTGTTAATTTCTTTTCTTGGGGCGTAAATGGAAGAGGGAAGAAGTGAATTTGTCTTATGCTTGGGCATTGTCCCTTAGAGATCAGACAATCACCCTCTCAGTTGATACATAGCTGTACAGAGTAAGCTGGTCCTAGCGGGAAATAAAGCATACATCATACACTGTGGTGCAGTGGCCAACAAAGGCACAGAGTCAACTAGAAAATGAAATCGTCACTCTCCCTAGTTGCAGCTGCATGCAAGTTCAAACATTCACGTATGGACTCAAATGATATGATATGATATGCTATGGTATTTATAACACGCCTATTACAAGCGTTTCAAGGCAAGACGAAGCAAAGGAGGGAGAACAGGGTGAGGACAGAGACAACGATCTTACTAGGCCAGGTGACATTGAGATCATGCAAGTGCGGGGGGAGAGGGAAAAGTGTGGTGGGAATGGCAGTGCAGTACATGGGAACAACAGTAAAAAAAAATAGAATAAATATGCAATAAGTAAAAAGTGCAGCCAGCTGGTGGAAAGTGCAAGGGTAAGTTCAGACATCAGGTGTCAAGTGCTGATAGAGGGCTGTAGGGATACAGAAAACAGTCCGCAAGTACAGGGGATGCCAGGGATGCACTGCAGGGTTGCAACGGGTAGGGGTGGGGACCTGGGCACGATATCAGAGGGTAGTCAGGTGACCAGTGCAGTTTCAGTTTCAGCCAGGAGTTAAGCAGGGAAGAAGAGGAGAGAAAGCCGAAGCAAACAGGAAGGTTTTGCAGTGTTTCCGGAACCAAAGATGTTTCTCCTCAAGTTTCAGGGAGGCAGGGAGGTTGTTCCAGAGGGAGGCGCCAGTAGAAGAAAGAGATCTATCACCAACTCGTTGTTTGGAGTAGCGACTGACCTTGAGGGAGTTGGAGGCTGATGAGTGAAGAGCTCGAGAAGGAAGATATTTAGGAAGACAGAGTTTTGCAGCCCCAGGCCCAGAATGCCTTGTTGACAATGCACAGGGTTTTGAACTTAATACTCACAGACACTGGGAGCCAGTGCAGAGATTTCAGTCCTGAGAGATACAATCCCTGGGCTTGAAGCCAATGACAAGTCTCCGAGTCCTGTTCTGGATGAGTTGCAGAGGGCAAAGACTAGAAGCAGGCAGATTTAGAAAGAGGCTGTTGCAGTAGTCCAGCCTAGAGAGAACCAGAGCTCTGGAGACAGTGAGATTTTTGGGGAAGGAGAGGAGAGGAAAGGAAGAATACCTCTGAGGAGGTGCAGCTGGTAGCGTGACTTCAGAGAGAAGGAGAGTGTGGAGTCGAAGATGACCCCAAGGTTTTTAGCCTCACAGGTGGGGGCAGGGAGAGGGCAAAACTAGGTCAACATGAGAGTGACAGGAAAGGAGGGAGCAGGAGTGCCGATGAGGAGAATCTCTGTCTTACTGGCATTAAGGCAGAGATCATTGGCGGTGCACCACTCCTGGATAGCAGACAGACAGTCAGAGATGAGAGAAGGAGAAGAGGTGGCAGAAGGGAGCCTGAAAATGAGATGAGTGTCTACTGCATAGCACTGAAAGTTGAGGCAATGCGGTGGCAAGAAGTGCCAGGTATTGGTTGAACAGCCAGGGAGAGAGGTTAGACCACAGGGAACACCACAGGTAGAGATAGAGATAGAGGAGAGTAAGGACCCAAGTTGGACATGGTAGGGTTGATCGGAGAGGAAAGAGGTCAGCCAAGCCACGGCCTGATCGGTGATACTCAGGTTATCACGGAGATGGTTGAGCAGGATGGCCTGGTGAAAGCCCCTCTCTGCCCCATATCTATCCTGAACAGATCTCTCTGGGACTCACTGAAACTACTCCACATCCTCTGACCCTTCTGCTTTCCTGCATGCAGTCCTCCAGTAGTGATATTGAGATTGAGAAGCAGAGGGCCTACCATAGTGGAAGGAGTTATAAAGCGATAATAAAGCAATAGCGAGCAATACGACTAGCAGAGAACTAATAGTAAGCCAAATTAGTGATGCATGTATTGTGCAGCATTCAGCAAGCTTCACCAATGTGACAAATATGTTATGGCACATATATCAGGCTCTATTAGTTCAGTGTAGAGACTGAAGACTGGCCATGAGAAGTCCAAAGACCCTGTTTATGTTGAATCGTGTTCTAGGTGGGGATCTGATGTGGTGCCTCTCTTCAGGACGCTGGGGCTGTGCTATGGTTTCAAAAGCTGTGGAAAGAGGTGATTTCCTGCAGCACCTTGTGTGATGGAGGAAAATGATAACATCAGGGGCTGCACACTTTTGTTTTTCTATGATATTGAAAGCTGGTGAGCTCACCTGTTGACTTGGATGGTCTGCAGCACTAGTAGCTGGTTGCCTGGAGCGTGGCAGAAGATATTCAGAAGCGTACATAGATCAGTGGCATTGCCGTAGCCGGGGGTCTCACGGATAGGGATGATCCTCTCTGGGCACCACTCTACCCGCAATACAATAAGTAGGGTGTGTGATGCCTGAAGCAGAAGTCAGAAGTCAGTAGTACAGGAAATAATGTCCAGGATAACAAGATTCCCTGATCGAGGAGCGATCAGTGAGAGGAGATGAGAAGTAGACTGGAGAACGTCCAGAGGAAGCAAGGAAGGGGAAGAATGAGCAGAGATTAGCAAGGGCAAGGAAAGAACTAGTGTCGCAGCAGGGAGAGTTACCTAGATTTAGTGATGCGAGGGGGCCGGGGTGCAATGCCTTCATGTAGGAGGTGGATTATGTGGCTTCAGTCTCCGCATTGGTATGTGAACCATCGTGGCCATCTTGGTGAAGCCACACTACATAGACATGACGCCTAGGACGGAAGCTTCCATCATCATCATAGTGACCATCCCGGGCATGTGGTACCCGGGGCTCCATCTCCTCATGATAGAAATGCAATTAGGGGAGTGATTTGTAGAGTTTAGTGGTGAATTGGGCCGGAGTGAAGGGGACTGTAAGGCTACAAATTCCCTCTGTGCTTCAGCCCTTTATATGTCTAAACTTCCATCTGGACAGCCTGACGGTCCCAGACCCCCATGCCTCCGCCCTATTACCAGCCTTCCCTCACGAAACCACCTTCATATCCCCAGATTTTCTTCTGGACTCCCCTCTATATCCCCTGACATTCCCTTGGGTATCCTGTCCATATCCCAGATTCCCTCTGGATAACACCTCTTATGGTCCCCTGAAACTTCTATGAGGGTGTTTGTCACCTACCTAAAAGTCACATGCGCTGTCCCCCGTGGGTGGCCATGTAGGCTGGCTAAGTGCTTTTGTGAAACAGGTGCTATGTATGAAACAGGAAGATTAGGAACAGCAATGGGTGATAGTGAGATCAGAATTTGTGGTCATCTGGAAATTCAGGGTGTATAGTTGTTTGTGTTTTCTGTGGGCCTGTTCCTTTAAATATGGTTGCACCAATGAAAAATGTGTGCAGTAGAGGATACCTATGATGTTAGGGAATTTGGCACTTGCATAGAGCCCATTTATGCCAGTATTGACGTCATCGAGTGTGTTAGTTACTGTTATGTGATCTGAGTCATGTTGAGCATGTTTTTTTTGGGCAGGCACGTGTGAAAATGCTGGCTGTACGATGCCATGCAGCATGCCAAATGAGTGTTGGAATGTGGTAAAATGTTGCTGTGCCTACCCAGGTGATAAAGGATCCTGATTTGGTGCCTGTTGGTGTCCATGACGACGATCTGACTGGGAGGATGGGTGGCCTCTGCAATCTCACAGTCTGCGGTGGGGTTCTCTGTTGCTGGATGTATTTATAGCGCCTGCCCTCGCGGTGGATATCCGGCTCCCTGAGTGACAGGGCCGTGCCTGGCTGCATGGTGATCCGTTTATTGAGGGATGTTTAGTTGGTCCCTTTCTGTCCTTTTGGGGTTGATAGGCTGCATCTGTGCACCATTTTAGCCTCCCTGTCAGTCATTACGTGTATGTTATATTATTGTCAAATGCTGTTGTGTTTTGCCTTAATTTCTATCACTGGGGTATTCAATAGCCATTGGCTGTTTAAGTACTTATCTCTGCCTTCAATAAAAGAAAAGATAAAAGATCGCAGCATTATCTCTTTTCAGGGGCACATGTTAGCCAGTGCAATATTGAAGACAAATCACTTCTACTTTCTAATATTTTATGTTATCCTGATGTAAATTGAGCTGCAGCAAATGTGCATTATAGAACCCTTTGATACATGTGTGTGCTTGCCAAACCCTCCTATTACATTGATTCAGAAGTAACTCGTGGAAGAGCCTATTAAACTACTTAGAGTGTAAATTGGGAATACAAAAAGTGACACCTGCAGACTCTGAATTTCCAATCTGACATCTGATTTAACAGGCATTGACAACGCCAATATGTCTATTTCTTAAGTGTATTTGTTGTATATTGATGCATTTATTCGGAGCAAGAGGAAGTATGGTTTGAGATATGGTTTTGTTATGTTAATTGCATGTTTTTTGCTGTAGGTGATATTGCAAATATGTCTGTAGTTCTTTGTGGATGACATTGTTCACAGCTTGTCCGGTTATCTGGCCACATACTTGATCACATGGCACATGTTGGATTTGGTTTATAGTGATAAAATCGAAAAATAAAATCTCGAAAAAAAAGTCAAAAAAAAAAAAAGTTGCATTTTTTTTAATGCCGTTTTTATTCGAAATGGGGGGCTTTCCCCCCAACCCCCCCTTTTTTTACCCATTTATTTTTAATAACGGACCCCAAAATAAATATATAATTAAAAAAAGAGTAATTCGACTTTTTTTTTCGAGTTTTAATTTTTCGACCTTATTGTCATTCGAGATTTTTTTTTTTGTTGAGATTTTGACCGACCACCATTGGATTTATATGCCAAGGTACTACACATAGTCAGGCCATAGGCATGGACTGTCCTCAGATTCCAAACAAGACCCACCACATGATAGCTAACCCAATCATATGCCATATGCACAATATACAGAGGTCTTAAACGACACACACTGACACCAGCATATGCTTCCTCCAATGCATTCTGCTGTGCACAAAAAAGAAGCACACAGCTAATGCATACACATTTTTGCACATAGACACATTCAACTGTGCTCTTGTCCACTAACTCCCCCATGCAGGAAACCATACTCATAAATACACATGAAAGTGTCTTTTCATAATATACCCAAGACTTCACATCAAAAGGGAATAGCCAGATATATCACACCACACTCCAAGTTTTGCCATCAAATGCCCAGGTTATTTGGACCATGCATGTGAGTTGGTCCAATATATTTCCAGGTAGGCCTCAAATGTCATTTGTAGCCAAATATATATAGGGTCACGTGGCTGAGAGAACACACAACTACTGACACCATAATGCACACAATGAGTTTCATCAAACAAAAGTAAAGCATAAGACTATTGTATGAAATTGTTTCAGGATGACTGTAACAATGATTCATGGGAAACATAGTCCTTGAACTCAGGATTATAAAAGAAGCCCAGCAGACAAAAAGGTTATTCAGAAACCTTCAGCCGGGACTGTCATAAATCACCAAGGTATCTTATGAAAAGTATACAGTAACCAAAAAGGATACAATTGGTAGGGCTATTCCGGATCCTTGAATTCACACGGCTTGATAGTAGTGAAGTCAAATTAGACCTTCCAAATGATACAACTCTCTGACTAGTAAAACAGGCAGAGAGAGGGATCACTGGAAATGGCGTGGGAGCATTATAGGAAGTCAGCCTAGGATAAATAAAGCATCATAAGAAGTTGTCCCACCTAAACTCTCACTGATAGCACAGCAATAGCACTAATTACAACACTAACCTGTAGGCTTAGAACTGGAATCTCCACCAACAAGTCTCAGAAGAAATCCAGGAATGAAACAACGACAAAGGAGGGGAGGTTAGTAAGGGAGACTTATCCCGAACGACACGTGGCTCACGCTAGATACCGGGTTGGTGCACCACAGGATAGCGTCCAAAGTACTGTGCACAATCACCTCCAAATAAACAGTTGTTGATAATATTTCCTTTCCCACGTAGAACAGAAATGAAATGAGTCCACCTGTTATCTCATCACAGGTGCGAAGGATGCGTGCGGAGTTACTCGTTCAAAAAGTTCAAAAAATCGCATTCAGATTTACGCGCGACAAAAGTTCACGCAGCCTGAACAGCCGCGCTTGCAAGTACAGTAGGAAGCGTGCTGATTTACACGCAACAAAAGTACATGAAACCAGGACTGCAGCGTGTAAAGAGTAGAGTAGACCGCGTGTGATTTTACACGCGAACAAAGTACACGCAGCCAGGACAGCCGCGCTTGGAGAGTTCCAGCGTCTGCGTGGGATTTTACCCGCGAACAAAATACACGCAGCCAGGACAGCCGCGCTTGGAGAGTTCCAGCGTCCGTGTGGGATTTTACCTGCGAACAAAGTACATGCAGCCAGGACAACCCCGCTTGGAGAGTTCCAGCGTCCACGTGGGGTTTTACCCAGGAACAAAGTACACGCAGCCAGGACAGCCGCGCTTGGAGAGTTCCAGCATCCGCGTGGGATTTTACACGCAACAAACTTACACGTAGTCAGGAAAGCAGCATGCAAAGATATCAGGAACCTGCGTGTGAGGATACACGCGACTGAAGTGCACGCAGACAGTGCTGCCAAAACTTGCGTGTGAAGGAAAGCCGTCTGATGGTCTTCTAATGGAGGACTGCCGAAGATAGCGTGTGGAAATTTCACGTGAACAAAAACTGCTGTAACTTCTAGAAAGCTGCTCCAGGAGTTTGCGTATGGAAGAAACACGCTGAAGAAAGCCAAGGAAGTAACTGACAAGATGCGAGGACGCAGATCAAGGGTTCACTTACCAAACACCATATTGGTTCAATCAGAAGCAGCGAGCAACGTCTCCACGTACTGCAGTAACACACGTGACTACCCTGAATCATGTGAATTCAATGACGTGAATAATGCAAACGTTGTTTTCCCGGCAGTACATCAAACAACCTCCATTAAGAATAGAACGGTCTAGCATTCTATGAGCATAACCCGTTCTGCGTGAAGATGGTTTTCCAGGTACAGAGGTAATATGTCCAGCATGCATGACAGGGACGATCTCCTGTTTAGGTCGCTGTAGCATTAATCTTTATCACTTTTTCCAGAGGATCAAAAGGCTTCTCCCCCTCTTTTGGGATATAAGGCTTCCTCCTTTTACCTAGTATCTGAGAGTCCTCCCCTTCAATGTGGCTCTCCTTCTCCCTGTTATTTATGTCCCACTTCCATGGCATGAGGATGTCCCTCTCTGTTCTTTTACTCAGGTATATGGTACTTCTTGTCCTTCTCTCTCTCTTCTCTCTCTCTCTCTCTCTCTCTCTCTCTCTCTCTCTCTCTCTCTCTCTCTCTCTCCACTGTAGCAAGCCTCTCTTCGCTCCCCCTCACTGGAGCCCACCAATATTCTGCAGTCCCAATGGCTAATGTCTTCCTCACTTGAGCAGTCCCTCCTCTGGGGTTCAGGGGGACTCTTCTCCCCTCAATGGAGAACACCCCTCTGTGAGGGTCAGTTGGTTCTTCTCCCATGCACTGATGCACACCCCTCTTATGGGACAGTCCTGCCCGAACTACCAGGTCACATACCTTTTGCACAGGACCACAAGCATCCTCAGACATCTTTTGGCCTCACTGGCAGTCATCAGTGAGGAGTAGGTTGGTTCTCTTGCCCCAGCAGGCATAGGACCCACGTCTGGGCATACCTGCCCCACTCAGGGTAAGACATAATTACAAAAAGGTGATGGCTAGAAGGTTAAAAATTAATCTTAAACCTCTAGCAATTTCTCTGGGCGAACCTCCAGACAATCGTTCCTCGCCTACCAATCCATTACTTTGGGTGTCCCCGTCCGACTCTGGGTATATTCACTGATGCGACACACTTGTGTGCACTGTGCATCCAGTGTTTCTATCATGCACATGGTTTTCTGAAAGGGACAGGCATGGTCTGCTGCAGAGAAATGCTCAAGTGTACTGTTGCCGACCAAGAGGCAACTAACATAATAAAATATTTCAAGCGTTTAGCTTCATAATTGCCAAATAAATCCAAGGAGTTGATCTCAATTTTTCATAAAGGTGTGCTGTTAAATGTCAAGCCAATATTTCCAAAATCCTCTTGGCAAGTGCACCTTAAGAATCCAAGATTGGGGCGTTTCTTAATTACGTTGGTCATTCCTCTCACTATGAAGGTTAAGTAGTACCAACCTGTTCGAAATTGCACCAGATGCCACTGAGGATTATGAAACATCTTCTAAAATAGCATGTAGAGGAACACAATTGGTGATTATTCTAGGTCATCTGCTGATACGTCTATAATCCTTTGCAAGGTGATATGATATGGCATCTATAATGCGCCTATGCACAAGTGATTCAAGGCGCGACAAGGCAAGGGAGGGGAACAGAGGGATGACAGAGACAACAATCTTAGTAGGCCAGGTGACTTTGAGATCGCGAGGTGGACTGGTAAGAAAAGCCGGCTCATGCCTAAGCCCAGACACCACCACTCAACATGACCCATACAAGCATTCTCAAAATATGACTCAATAAAACCAGTTTTCTTGACTTAAACTTCTATGGATGAGTCTATTCAAGACAGTCTTTCAATACAACATGACAGCTACTGAATTCCTGCCACTTATCACAATCCAAAACAGCACTCACCGCAGTCACTTATATTCACTACACTATCAATGTCCACTTGTGGCCCCCACATGTCCACTCTTCACACCCATTCACCACTATCCACAAACACTTTAACTCAATCACGTTACCTCTAACCACCACCCTCACTGCCCTCCACCTTATGGTCACACCTGTCCCTGTACTCACTACCCACTTTCTGCATACACTGTGTTTACTGCAACCATTCCCAACCCCCTTCAGTACCAGCAGTGACTCAAAACTTCTTTCACCACTGGCTCCATTACTCTCAGTTACTCGCAACATCACAATAATTTACATCATATTTCACCCACACCACTGGTCACACAGGTATAGCTTGTGTGTATACATTACCCCTCATTACTAAACCCATCAAACACATTGTTTGTATAAGAGAGGCAATGTACTTACTTTACCATCCATGTAGGAAGTTTATCCTGCACAATTGCTCACTACAAAACACGCACTACTCTCCTAGCAAGGGCACTACACTTCCCATTCAAACACACATCCGATCCAGCAAGTTCTCTTTACAACACACTAATGTGAATCTCTTTACAAGAGAATAGTTGTCCTTTACCAGAAACATGTAGCACACATCCGCACTCATCTACTTCACCAAATATCACATGTGTAGCAGGTGCATCACATGCCTTTATCGGGTGTCCTTTTAATAGAATGTCCACTCAACCTATTCACCAGTTATCATACCTCAAAACACATGCCCTTTACTTCTTCATTAAAAAACACTGGTCCATTTCTTCTACTCCTCTTCTCAAACAACGCACATATAACATGTGACTACCTTCTTTGTCCAGAAAATCACATTCAAAGCAAATCCATGACTGCCCTTCCCCAAAAACAACAGAAACTAAAAAAGTAAAGTTAGAATGCAACTCAGTTGTAAACATAAATATATCAAACCACAGGCAAGTGCAGCAGCCCTCACCACAACCCACATGTCTACATGTTCACCATCGCTCTTCACCAAGCACATTCCACACTCCTTGCAAATAAGGAGACTCTCTTCACCAGATATCACACTCATGGTAGGTTTACAGCCTGAGCCCAACAGGCAAATACTACATGAATGGCAATAGCATGTACTATTTGCTTCTTGCACTACTGCTTGCATGATCCCTCACCATTGACTTTGCTGGCTAGTGCAAATGGAAGTTGTAGTGCATAACATCTGAAGAGCCAAAGGTTGCAGACCTCTGTTCTAGGTGAACGGAATGCTGTGCAGTTATCTAAGGTGCTATCTGCAGCAGGAAGCTAACAACCCCAAATGCATCTTTATCACCTAAGAATGAGGATAGCAAAAATATGATGTTACATAGAATGCCAAAATGTCTAACATCAGCATTGCTCAAGGGTGTCAGCTTTCTCTCCCAAAAATCAAATCCACAGGCAACTGTGATACCCACCATGTCAGACACAGTCCAACAGAGCTACACAAAAATACAACTTCATCCTCAAGTCTGCCCTATACAGAACACCACACACTACAAAAAGGCAGACCTCTTAGTTGTGCTAATTCTTGTTTTACATAATTGTTTATCCAGCTTTTATGTGTTCCGTGATTTTGTCGACATGGGTTCATATGAACAGTGGCATTAAGTGGTTTGCCCAGGTCAACCAACTTTGGTCAATTTGGAAAACTGGGATTGATAGACAAGGTTTCTGCTTAGGCTACAACTCCTGCAAGGCTTTGGAAAATGGAGGGTATTCCAGGCAGCAGTGTTGCTTGGTTTGAACAAGATCCAGTGCCATGCTAATGTCGGGAATGTCAGGACTCGGGGCTAGCTAGCCTTTTAGATGTAGCCTATAGGGAAAATGGGGCTCTGAATTTTAGCTCGGGCAGAATTTTTATCAAAAACAGGTGTGAGACAATGGTGTGAGACTCTGATGTACATCTGGTATGAGTCAGTACTGTGTATTCATATAAGACAAAGAGAAAATTTGAACCTAGCTTTATATGATAGCCATACCATAGCATAGTGCCACACCATGGTATAGCATGGACTGAGTTGCAATGAAGCATAAGACTTAAAATTAATGACATTTCATACCCTGACCTACTAATCTTTAATCCTTTACTAATATTGAAGGCAGATCAGTCCATAGCTCATTGGTGCAGATTATTGGTACAAATTGTCCCATTGCATGAGGGAATTATCCTATTTGACCGAAAAAATGATTACTGTATGGCCTAGTTGACTGAATTTAGGCTGTTCGAAATAATCGTACAACGAAAAATTCATACAACTAGGCCAAAGGGTTCCATTATAGTGAACAAGGGAAACAGTGGTTGTGGGGGTGTCCCCCGCTGCCCTTGCTCACTATAATGGGAATGTGGGTTGCGCGGTTGTCCCACACTTCAGGACATTAGAAGAAGGGGACTGTAAAAAAAAAAAAAAGGGCCCCTGCGGCATCAGTTCTGACCCGCTTTGCACGGACGGAACTGAGGCTGCAGGAGTGAAAGAGAAGCGCTGGCAGACAACAATAAGGTAAGTAGGGGAGTGGGGAGATAAGAACTTTCAATAAGAAAATGGAAACTGCTCTCCAGTGCACATGTATTATACATGACACATTTATTCACTGACAAAAATGAACAAGGACATCAATAATAACCGACAATAAGATACACGTTTTTTTCCTAGCAAAGTTATTTTATTTTCTAATTCTCCCCTTAAACACATATTTTGACAAACCAGAAAAACAACATTCGCTCCCTGAATGCAAACGAGGAGATCAGGTTTGTGAAGTATCAAAATTTGGTAGTTTAATGCAAAAGTGAGGCAGAAAGGGAACTTTTTTAAGCTAGAAGTAGGGTACATGTTCATAATTTGTATCAGTCTTGTAGGTCACAGTGCGTGTTTGTTTTGTGAGTCTGCATTTTAGAGGTGATCCAGGGCTGAGGGTGGGGATGGGAAGGTGTGAATGGTTTTTGGTCAAATGGAGTTATAAGTGCATAGCAAAAGTCAGAAAAAACATGTTCAATGGAAAAAGCATGAAGGGAAGAGACAAAATATAGAGAACCTCACGCCATCAGTGTAAGGGGCAAGAGAGTCATGCCTGAGTTTCTTCTTAGTCATTGCTGAGAGGAGAGGAGAAGTAGAAGGTGGAAAGACATACATATTAAAGTGAACAATGGAGTGATCAGAGGGAGAGGGGACAATGGAGATATCAGAGGAAGAGAGTGAATTAAAGAGAAAGATAAGGTCAAGAGAGTTTGCACCAAAGTAGGAAGGCTGGCTGTTTAGGGAGTAGAGGAAGTGGTCACGTAGGAGGGAGGTATGGTCAAGGCAGGTGGTTGCAGAAGGCTTGACAAGGTTAAAGTTCCCCACATGAAAATGGGGATGTTGGTAGGAAGTGACCCAAGGAGAAGGTTTAGTTTAGGGATGAAGAAGTTGAGAGGACCAGGGGGTGGATAGATAGCAAGAACAGTCAGAGAAGTAGGAGGGATAAGTTGAATAGTGATATATTCAAAAGAGGAATAGGTGTTGTCAGACCATAGTAGAGGGGCTGAGTTTAGGGCCTTATTTATAACGAACACCACACTGACTCCCATCCCAAGAGGTTAGGGGGAGTGGAAAAAGGTAGCAACATAAGTGCGGAGAACTGCTATTGTACCAGAGTCATGAGGGCAGATCATGGTTCCTGTGAAAGCAAGAATTGAAAGTTGAGAGTGATAAGAGTCGAAGTGGTCAGTGAAGTAGGAACACTTGTTGCAGAAGGATTATGCATTCTAGAGCCCGGTATCTGGTCATTGCATCGAATGCAAAAGCATTGAATGCCAAACCAGAGAAAAAAAAAGAATAGAAAAAAAGCATCAAATGCTTTTTTTTTTTTAAAAAAAAAAAAGGTAAAGGGGTTAGTTTAATAAAAATGGGCTTTAAAGGTTTTTTTTAAAGGGGTTGGGGTTGCCCTATTAAAATAAAACATGAAAAAAATGCATTTGATGCTTTGTTTCTATGTTTTTTTTTCTCTAGTATGGCATTCGATGCTATTGCATTTGATGCAATGACTATAAACCCTAGAGGCCAGCTGAAAGAGTGACAGCAGTTGGGGGAGAGCAGTTCTGGGTTTGGCTATAATGGGCTAACAGGCCCAAAACAGAAATGGTCCATAATCTTCTAATTGTTATTATTATTATTATTATTATTATTATTATTATTATTATTATTCGTGTTGTTATTATTATTATTATTATTATTATTATTATTATTATTATTATTATTATTATTATTGCCTTTTTTGAGCATGGACCTAGCTTCGACAAGCAAGGGAGTGCTTTACAGAGATATAAAACAATACACATATATTACATAGCGCTTTACAGAGCTATACAAAAATAAAGATGCATAATGGAGCGCTTTTCACATGTACAAACAGAACAGATGTACTGTAGGCGTAGGATCCAAAAAGGGCACAGAGGAGGGGTACAGCTGTTATGCTGTACTGGGTGGCGCCATCTAGTGAGTCAGGTGGCAAAAGGGGTGACGTGATGGCCTAGGTGTTGAGGAGGAGAGTTTCCTTGAAGAGATGGGTCTGTAAGGTAAGAGAAGCTCAGCAGTGAAAGGATAGTTAATAGGTGGAAGGGTCCATATGTGTGGAAGCAGGAGTCAGGCAAAGGATTAGCTTTTCCAAGTCCTGGCCTGAGTAGGAGTTTTGGCCCTCGGCCCTTTCGAGCCCAAAATAGTGAGTTGTCCATTTCCATTTGACCCGTTTCTGCAGGCAACTGGGCTGGATGCACAGGAGAGACTGAATAAGGGAGGCCGTCTGTCAAATGACCCCTTTGGAGCCATTCACTGTGTTCCAGATGGCTTCAGACTTGCAGGCAGCGTCCTGGGTGTTGTAGGGCCAGGTGATATGTTTTGCAGTCAGGACCCAGATGCTGTTCACAGTCCTCTTACAAAGCAGGATGTGGCAAAGAAAAAGAAGAAAACATCCAGTCAGTCACATAGCACTCTGGGAGTCACTGATAGTGTTCCAGGTTGCATCAGACTTGCCGACAGAATACTGAGTGTTGTGGGCCCAGGGAGTTTCATGAGCATAAGCAACAGCTGCCAGTCATACTGGAGATTATAGATAGAGGGTGTGGGGCTGGTGGGCCACAATGGTCTCAGGAGGATATCTCAGGGCCAACATGCTCGCAAGATGACACGGAGCAACACAGGTTTGATCTCCGGGTCCTCGCTTAGAAACATCTTTGTATTAAGCGTGTTACAAATAACCAATCATATGATATAAATGCTAACTGGAAACAAAGAGACAGAAAGATGACCAGTGCAGGCGGTCTCTTGAAAATGTATGTATATGGAAGCACATATGACACTAGAGGACTAGGAGTCCTAGGTGACATCAGAACACACATATTTATTCCAAAAGGTGTTGTTTCTGGCCTTGATAATCAACTACAAGTCTCAGAATGAAAGATGTCCACCAAGTTGGTAGACTGACAGTGATGCCCCGGACCTGAAAAAAGAGATCCTTGTTTATCAATGTCTTTCTCGTACCATCCATACCTAGGTGAGACATTTTTTGGAGAAAACATTCTTGGGTTTCAAATTGTGTGGATTTAGGGTTTGGGTGAGTTTGTTTGCTCTGTTTCGTTTTAGTCATTTATATTCAATGATATGTGTCATCAAGGTTAAGCTAATAGATAACATCATACCATACAATGGCCATGTAAGGAGAGAATTAAGGTAAACTATATCGGGCAGGTCACAAAACTATATAGTAAAGTATATGACAAAATGAGCTGCAAGCGAACATATTGATAATAGATATTATACATTTGAAAACATCATAGCAGATGAATTTGAAAAAATACCTAAAAACAAATCCCCCAAACATATGCTAAATCAATACTATAAATATTATGAACAGTTGACAGAGATAATGTAGCCATATAAGTAAACAATGAACATATCATACCATAGGTAAATATTAACAACAACTGAGATGTCATGCAAACATGGACACCAAAACAGGCAAGGGAGGAAAAAGACATCAAGGGGAAGGGAGACAAAAGGGAATATAGTGCACAGTGAATTGTATCAAGCAGGGATAATTATTCTAAAGACAATAGTAATCTTAAACTGGAGTTAGATAAATAACTAATACACATAAGCCATTTCAGGTCATATTTAATAACAAGGCTAAGAGTTGTGGTAAGGCATGTTTCTCATCAAAGTATAGTATACATAGCATTCAACCATGCTCCCACTAATATAAGTTGCTACCAAATTATTGTAGTAATGGTTTGGATTGCAACTAACATGAAAAGATCAAATAGGGAAAAAAAGGTTTATCAAAAATGGGGCTTAAGCAACATAGCCCAAAAAATGTTTTCAATTCAAAGGGTTGATTAATCTAGAATATGTGTTGTAATGCTTTACAGTCTTGACCCAAAGTGGTGTTACACATCTACAATCAAAAACATATGTTTGGAGGTGCCTTCAGTTCCCAAACAAGAGCAAAATCTATTATCATTAATAGGTTTAGAGTTAGGATTGAGTTAAGCTACCAGTAGTAGACACCAGCAACTTTTTGCACCAAATATGGGATCACATATTACCAATTCGCAGAGTGCCACAATCTTATTTCCAATACTTTTTAGAGGGTTCCTTGTTATTCCAGGAACTGTCCATGTCCTGAATTGAATACAACTTTGGGGCCTTAATCTTAAAACACATTCAAATTCATACATTTCAATATAAAATAATCCAAGAAAAATCTTGATTAGTAAATAAATAATTATTTTCTACAAGGTTGTCCATTATTTTGGCATATTGTGGTAGGAAAATGTAAAAGAACAAACAGTATTCTTAATTCATCAAAAGATTTTGGAACACCATCAGAAAAAAAACGGGTTTGCAAATGTTATAACATTAGGCAATCAAGGTTTCTGAAGCAAAGTCTTCTCATGCACCTTAATTAATGTATTGTGACTTACAAGTTATGATACACATTTAAAGGATTTGTTAATATGTGGGAATACAAAAGTTCTGAGGTATGAAGCTGACATTTTAATGCAGACAGATTCCATGAACTAAGGGCCTCATTATGAGTCAGGCGTTAAGGGTTTTATGGCGCCGTAAACGGCGCCGACCCTTAACGCCTGATTACAAGGTCCCTTTGCGGGATGGTGATTTTAACGCCTGCTTTTTGCAGGCGTTAAAAACCATGCCGCAAAGGGACCTTGGTGCTAAGTACGGTGCCGCAATTTGCTGCACCGTACTTAGCGCCTTTCCCATACCCATTATGCCCTATGGGGCAAAAATGGGGAAGGGCCATGGCGGAAGGGGGAATTACCACTCCGCCAACCTCGGAATGGGGTGGTAATTCCCCATTCCGCCATGGCGGAGTTGGAGAGTTACCGGCATGGACCATGGTGCTATTAGCACCATGGTCCATCCGCCAGGGTCGTAAAGAGGCCTTAAGTCTTAATATTCACATACAATATCCAAATATTCTAACATTAACTATGTTGGAGTACTAAAACCATCTTCTGGTAAGAACCTCAAATGTGATTGCTTGGGTATGAAAGCAACATTATAGGATTTGAAATTGGGAAATGTAACAACACCACTATATATATTTTGTTTTACTTTTCCTAGCACAATTCAAAGGTTTTTCTTTCCCCATGAGAATGTGATTAATTGGAGCCATTTATTTAAAAAGGGAAGCCAGAAATTGAAGATGAAGCATATATAGTATGAGGAGTATATTAGGAGATAATATGCTCCAATTGCCTCTATTCAACCTTAGTCAGTTAAAGATGTAATAAATGACTTTTTATACAATTAAAAATTATTCAAAAAGTGATATACAAGCTCAAGAATCAAGTATTCAATTATACAATATTTCAATTCTCAATTCACAAAATCATAGAGTCAGGTGGTGTACAATGAAAAAATATACCATTCCTCAATTAATCTTGTAAATTCTTAAGAACATACCCAATATTTAGTAAACATATATATATCAAACAGCAATCATTTCTCTTCATATATTGCCACCATAGGAGGTCTCTCTCTAACAAGGGCCAATGTGCATGAGCATATGCTAACATATGTTTGCTTCGTACAATTGACAAGGCCTCACAAGATGTAAGAAGATATTGATAGGTCTCCAGCTGCTAGTTTCCACATATTCTACATAACCTGAGATCCCTATTAAATGTAGTCCTAACTCCTAGAATGTCCATTGTCTCCACAATATTAAATTTGAGTCTCACATACTTCTAATGTACCGCTCAGAAAAACTCTTAAGTAGCCCAGCCAGGGTACAATAAAGAGTGGGTATCTGTGGGATGTAATCCATGCTAAGAGATGTAGGTTCAAGGATTACTATTTATTTTTTCTAAAGTGTTTACACATAACATTTGAATACTAATTTGTATTTATGAGCATAGGATCTATTAGGGTAAATCTTCAAGAACTAACACCCTTTCATGCCCTCCATCATTAAACTATCTGTAACACAATGCTCGTGACTGTTCCTATTTATATCATAAACACTGACCAACTTATTCAATAGCTTATTAAGCTCAGAATTAACCATCTTCCAGTATAAATTCAACCACCGTAAAGTTTTCAAGTGTTGATTTGAGCATATGCCCAATTCACTCTGTAAGAATTCTACCAGAAGATTTGAGGATATTTGCATAAGCAGACACAAACAATAGTCAGTTCACTCCTTTATATGTTCCCCCATATTTCTACTCCATATAAATATTGGGATAATAACAGTGGGACAAGTTAACATATAAATGATGACTAAGGTGGAAAGGGAATAGCCACTATGCATCTGTGTAAACAATCTGATAGTCCCCATATGTTGGTGTGCTTAAAGAGTTATTTTCTCCATTTGCCGTTGTAATTGTAATTTATGATCAATAAGCACCACTAAATATTTATGTTACTCGCTCCACTTGCTCGTCTTTTAATTTCCATAAAAAGCGACTTTTTGATTTCTTCCTGTTAGGATGGAATATCATGATCTTCGTTTTCTTTGTATTAATACTGAGGTCATTCAATTGGAAATAGGAAGTCATTCATTTTAATTTATGCTGGAGGCCTTTGTGGATGAGATCTATCAAGATCAGATCATCTGCATGACCCATCCATTGAAGTCGGGTCGTTCCAAGTGAGGGATGTAATACTTTGTCTGAAACTAATGCAGATGAAAGATCTGAGAAATATAAGTTAAATAGCGTGGTTTCTAGAATACAGCCCTGCTTTAAGACTTTTTTAGTAGCTACTGTATTCATCAAGGAACCTGCAGGGCTTGATCTTATTTCACAGAAACATCATTGTGTAGGGCGATAATCATTCTCAATAAGCCTAGTGGTATATTCCTATCAAATAATTTCTGACAGAGTCAATCCAGACTGATGATGTAGAAGGCTGAACTAAAATCGTTAAAAGAGACATATACCAGTTGTCTGCCATGACCGTTCAATGATCGTAATTGGTGCTAGCATGTTAGTTAATGTAGGTGAACCTTTTGGGCATCCTATTGGATTGAGCAAAGGGATTTGTTTAGATAATTCTAAAGGAGGATCCAGGGTCCGACCCCTCTGCTAAGACAGCAGGTAAGCATGCACCAACATGTGTTTACACCGTCTGTCCCACCAGGCCATCCCCACCCTCTCTTGTCCCCCCGTGTTGTTCTCTTGTGCCCCCACTTCCTGCACACAGGAGTCTGTCCTAATACATTCTGTTTTCACCATCACCGTCTTGTGGCCAATGCTGGATTTTACTTTTATGGACATCATTGATTCATGGTGCGTCACCCTTTCTCAACTCTCATGCTGGACTTCCTTTGCATCTTGTACTCATGGTGGCCCCGAATCATGCTGGTCCCATCTTCATCTGGTATCCTGGCTTGCAACATTATGTGTTACTACTGACTTCTGCAATTGTATTTGCTCTCCCCACTTGCTTCTCCACTCTTTTTGACTGCTTACTCTCTGTTCTCTCCTCCCCTCTCCTCTCCCATTTCCTATCTCCTCCCCTCCTCCCCTTACTTTCTCCTATGCACTTGCTCTATCAGAATTGTCCCTGGACGTAGCATGATAGCAACCTCGTCTGTCGCTCCCCCATCCCCTTACTGCCCCTCCCTCCAGCACTATCTGAAACATTGTCAGGCCTAGTACGATAGTCACTTGTTTTGTTCCTCCCCTCTTTCTGCACCCCTCTCCCTCACCTTTTGTTTTCCTTTAGCTCTACCAGAAATGTCGTCAGGCCTAGTACTGTAGTCACCTGTCTTTTTCCATTTCCTTCCCACTCTCCCCCTCCCTTCCTTATCTATGTCTTAGCACTTGGACTATCTGAAATGTCATCAGTCCGAGTACGATAGTTAATTTCACAACCTTACTGTTTATGGCCTTTAAGAATATCGGTATATTTTCCCTTGTTCCCTCCCTTGCCTTGAAGCACTTGGAAACCAATTTTGTATATGCGCTATATAAATAAACTATCATATCATATCAATATCCAGTCATTAACACCTGTCAAAGGACTCTTGTGAAAGGCTTTTCCGGTGTGTCTAGCATCACCAAGATTAGATAAGTATTGTGATCATTCTTGGATCTCTGCTTATGCACTGATACAATGATGCTTTGGTTCCAGCTAGCTAGTATCTTTCTAGCTGTACTATTACAGTAAATAATTGATGTAAAATATTGCCCCACAATCTGGGATTCATTTTTACATTACATGTACCATAAGGGCCAGATGTTCTGGAGTCATTAATCTTATTAATGATAGATATTATATCTCCAACTACATGTTCATAATTGTACTTCTTATTGAATGTGTCAAGAGAGGACACGCCAATAAGCAATATGTGAAAACTACCACTAATATGCTCCTCCCATTTATCTTTGAAAGTGACCCCAATAAATGTTGGGCACTGTTGTTGCCCTTCACCAAATTCCAAAATGTGCAAGCATTATTAGTCATACCTCTATCAATAATTATCATCTCACACTCATTTTCATTTCTGAGATGCTTCCTTAGCCATATTTATAAGTAGATTGCTCCTTTTTTTACTACCAATGCATCTCTCTATTGCATCATATGTACTGCCATTACATTTGGCAGCACATATTTCTGGATCATTGACACTACCAAGAGACCTTTGTAATCATGAGCTAGCAATATGGGGCCTGGTCTTGGCAAGAGTTTTCAATGCAGTAATATAGAGCGGCTTCGTTCCAACCACCTGGCAAGAGGCTGTGATTGTGCCCATATTTAAGAAGGATCCGAAAGATCAACCAGAAAACTACTGCCCCATGTCTTTGTTAGATGGGGCAGGGAAATTGTTTGCAAAGACTATTCTGGGACAGGTGGGATTCCAGGAGGGGATGGGTACCTTGGAGCAGTGTCTGAGACTTGACCTACATGTCAAAATACGGGTGCCTGAATAACAACAAGCTGTATGCTGTATTTCCTGACTTGAACACAGCATTTGATGCTGTACCACGCAACAAACATAGTCAGTTTTTGCATGGTTACAAGAGTCCTGCAGGCCTATTGTCAAATATTCAGCTATTATATTCCAACCACAGTGCCTCATTGAGATGGGGATGAGCGGAGAAAATTCAGAGAAGTTTGAGATCCAGCCCGGGGTTAGGCAAGTTTGTCCACTCCTCTTCTGTATCTATAGTAATAGCTTAATAGAGGTTTGGAGGCAGGTGGTATAGATCCACCTAGGATTGGCAAGTTCTGATTTCCAGCTCTCTACTTCACGGATGATGCAGTGTTGCTGTCAACATCCCTGATGAGTATAAGGCGCACTGCGTCAGTATTCATGAAGAAATGTGATGATCTCTGCCTGGAAAATTAATCAATAAAACCCTAGTCTTCAGACATAGAACAGCTAGACATGTGAAGTCACATACAGAGATAGACAGGGTCATGTTGGATCAGGTCACTACTTATAACTACCTGAGCCTATGTTTTGCTGAGAATGGCTAATGGTGTGACTAAGTTTCCAAAGTCAGCACAACACTGACCAAATATTGTGGGGGCATCAGGACATTGTATTCATTGCATGGAAAGGGCACTGTGACCACTGTCTTCAAATTATACAGGTTACAGGCCATATATGCAGCAGTATATGGTGCAGAGATTTGGGGTACTGCAAAGTCAACAGCCCTTGGTGTTGCCAAAAATAGATTTTTTAATTAAATTATGGTGCAACCAAATAGAGCCCGAATGCCATGTTGCATTTAGAATGTGGCGTATGCCCTATTAATTAGTTAATAGCTGCTAAACCTCTGCATCTTTGGGTTTGTATCTGGACAACACCCAGGCTTTATATGTTCAAAGTACTGATGACACAATGTTTATTACTGGAAGATAGCCACTCAACCCAGTAGCTAAATCACATTAAATACTGGTGCAGAACTTTGGGCCTTGAACAGTATTGGGACCAGCCCTTAAGCATGAATTCTGCTGGTAAGGAAGTGGTTAAAATAGCCTGCAGAAGTAACCACAGAAGAGCTATGGTGGCAGCTTGTGCAAAGCTCTCCTGTGGCCAACAGTATCTTCAGGTAAAGCAGGCCTTTGGTTTTGAACGTTACTTAGGTGTCATCACACCCAGTCTAGCCCGCTCGTTATTATGTGATTTGGGAGCAGGGACCCTGCAAATGGGCCATTTTATGAGAAAATTGAGTAATCAAAATCTTCCAGAGTGTTTGGCATGTGGGGTCCCAAATGAGACTGTCTCTCATTTCAAGTTGTTTTGTCCTAGATATAGTGACCTCAGAACTAAGCATCTTATGCCAATCCTTCGAGTAAAGGGGTTTGGAGGGTGAATGAGGCATTGGAACATTAGAAGAGGAACGCAGATCTCAAACACTTGCACTTTGTAGACAAATGCATCTATAGGGCCTGGTTGAGAAGAATGAATGTGTTGCGTAGTTAGAAAGATTCCAGTTAATAAGCTCTCAACAACCAGGCCATTTTATGTATTTTATGAATTTCTGTTTGTAGCTTGTGATTAAGTTCATATTTATTAGATTTTTAATCAATTGTAAATTATTTGGGTTTAATATTTGTTGGACTTGTGTTGACTTAAGCAATGCTTATTTTCATTTTATCTAACAATAACAATCTAGGGATTGATCTGTTTTAGTTAACGGTGTACTGTGTACATAATTACTGCTACTTTGATGGTTCAACATTGAAGTAAATTTATATGCATTAATGAAGATGGAACTTAGGCCTATTACTATGCATCACACATCCCCATCAGCAGATGTAACTTCCTTCAATAAACACAGAGTTGAACTAACCTCAAATAGTTGGATTCCACGTAATACTGATCTAGATGGCCCCATATCTCATATATTTCACCGCTAATGGTTAGACGGTAATTATTTTTAGCTTCAACCCAGAAAAATAGGAAATATTGGTAACGTGAAAAAACAATAGCAGATGCTGGTGGCTGTACGTTCTGTCCTGGAATATGTCCCAGTCAGTGTGTGCAATGTGAATGTCCCTGGGTGTTGTTCTAGGACTTTAGGAGAAATGATTAATAGAGTCTCATTTGCACTTTAGTTTGTAGGATCAATGGTCACCAATTTCAGCCTATATTCTCAAGTTTGAAAATGTTCCCCTCCTCATATGGCTCTATCTTTGAAGTTCTACGGCCCTTCTCCCTTATTTCAATTGAGATACATTCCTTTCAGTTTTAATGGGGTCATCAGGAGGGGAGACATGGCTATATCTTAAGGATATACCCATTTCTGACCAATCAGAACGTGGTTTACCAAACTCTATTTCAAATGATAAAGCAAAAGAGTGTAATTTAAAAAAAGATGACAGATCCAGCTCTTTCAGTGTCCTCAAGTTGATCAACAATCCTTATATCATTGGATTTAATTGTGCACACAGGAGGGATAAATATAATACATTCAAAACAGCACACCTTTTCAAACAGCATTGGTTGGTACGACAAAAGTAACTTTGTAATTTCATGGCCCTCCCATTCTCAACTCTCTCAGGATCATCACGAGTTGGGCAGGGCAGGAAAATGTGGTGTTAATGCTACTGTAGTTGCATTTACCACACTGCCCAATCCTGTGTTCCGGGGCATTAATCTCCAGCTTTGAACTGGAGGTGAATGAGACACCTTTAAGGCCATTTTTACTGCTATTTCCACTGGTGCTATTACCACCAGTGGTAATTGCGCCCTCCAACAATATTTGGTCCAGTGGACCCAAGGGTAATGGGGACTTAACACCCCCAGCACAACTCAGGGTCCGGCACAAATTGTGCTGGACCAAGTTGTGGTAACGCTAATTGTGATTGGTGCTGTCCTGTTACAATTAGTGCTAGGATACCTCCCAACTCCTGATAGAGCCATGTGTGTCTGTGGTACATTGCTACCATTGTGGGCACAATTGTATTGAATATTTATAATAGGGGCACATATTTTACTTTTCCCTCTTCCCAACTTGCTGCTACTTCCAGACGTTTCAATGAGAACATGGCAAATTACAGCCCCCCCCATTAACTTCATATCAAAAATTATCTCCAAACCATACAATGCTTTTGTATAATCTAGGGATTGGGCCCTGTTCTTCTACTTGAAGTAAGTCCTTCCTCAACTGTGCCATTTACATGAAAGGAGCTCAGTATGTCCTTATTCGTATTGCTGGGTACTACCTTCTCATTTTGTTTGATAAGTTCTCTTTTAGTTGTATTATCGTCATTAACTTCATATTTGTTTTAAGTGGTTTCTCCAGAGCCTGGAGATGTTCAAGCAAGTTCTTGCCCTTTTTTTCTCTTGTTCTTTTCTTTTTTAAGCAACGGTCGCTCCCTGATAATGAGTAGTCCTTCATCATCTCAGTTCAATAATAATACAGCCGAGCAAGAGTTGTTTATCGGAGTTTGATGTGCCCGTCTGTTTGTCATCTTATTCAATTTATTTCAGGTACTTATTTCTTCTTTTTTGTAGCTTTGCTTTGCTTTCTTTGCTTGTCATTTGTTGTATTGTCATTACCCGTTCCCTTGTTCATTGTAAATAATATATAAGCTTCACGTGGTGCACCACCATTAGCATGGGGCCATGATTCCCCACAGCACATTTGTCAACAATTTTGGATGCATGTCAACCTCCAGCCCTGCAGCTTGTCTAGTGATAACATCCTCAAATCCTTTCTTATGCACCGAACAGGTCTCTTTTTGCAAGTGTTACATTCTTCCAACCTATGTATGTCATCAGTTTGATCTGCCCTAATCAACTACTGGGCCATATCTGAAATCTCTACCATCCAATCAGATTGATTACAGGCAACATTAGATAAAACTGGTACAAATAAAGTAGAAGTCGAAGATGGGCGGGGCTATTACAATGTAACTCATGTCTTACATTATTCACCCGGGTCTTTTAATCATACATTAAAAGATATTACATTTTAATTGCTATGTATATTGAAGTCCTGCTGTATAATAATTTGATTATTAGAGCCATCCCCTGTGTTTGATTCTGATAGTGCAGAAGTAATTAAAGGTAACTGTGGGTATGCAGTCAGCTCCTTTCCAATATACCATCATTAGAAAGGTCTCCTCCCTTGTCCCCTCCCTGTTGCAAGCTGCTTCAGGTGTTTTAGTATTCAGGCCGAGATTTGCGTGGCATCTCTATTTTTATTAGCAACACAACAAAATATGTCATATAAAGCATGTTTTACAAGAAGCCCAGTTATTTAACACATAAGTGTCTTCCTTTTTATTCAATACAACATTTATTGCTGAAACATTACAGATTGAACACATTTTTTTTCACTTCAAAGGGTTTTATTAAATCTCTGTCTATGAGAAAAATTTGAGTTAAGCAATAGATAAGGGGTACAATTTCAGGAGCATGGTCATGGATGACAAAGTAAAAGGACAAAGGGTGTCATCTAGCTGTGGAACACTCGCGCCCCTGCACACTCAAGTTTTTGTCCAAGGACAAGCAATAAGTAAAACAATGTCACTTACTATTTCAGAGATAATTTGATTAGCCAATTAAATATTTATATATACAGAGAGAAATATTGGTCAATTTTATGACATAAAAATGGTAATGAATAGAATTAACACATTTCTTACAACTCTTCCGGTAATATATAATCCACAACTTTCAAAATTATTCACAATTGTATTCATACATGCTACAACATATTTAACTCGATTGCTTTTTCAATTTAAAAGTCATATGCAATACACCATATTTTTACAATATTCCCTTTATATTGTAATGTACAGATAACTGTCTTTGTATGTAATAATGTTGACTATTAATACAACCGCTCAACGCGTTTCAGGAAGTACATTCCCTTCTTCAGGAGAAAATACGTGAATCTTTGCAATTTACACCAGTTGAAATATTCTTAAATTCTCTGTGGACATATATTTAATAAAAAGATAACATGCATAAGTAAATGTGTTTTGAAAGTCTTGTTGAAAAATCAATGAATGATGTTGATTTAACCACCAATTATGCTGTAACCCTACCTCTCATTTGTGCCCCAAGGTCATCACTTTTTATTACAATTTCTGAGGTAATCAGAGTCGAATCTCGGATTCTGTTTATCTCCCCAGAAATTACCTAAAATTATGATTTAAATGTGTTCAAGTAATGACTGTATCTGTAAATAAATGCATCACTGCCATCTCATTGCAATGTTCTCTATTCGTATTCTACCACAGTCTCAGGAACTCAGAGACCTACCTCTAATGTGGAGCAGGTCCAAGGTTAAGGTCAGCTTCTAGTCATATTGCTCTAGTATAATTAGGCATTTAATCTTTCCAAATTCCACTGGTATTTTCAGTTGCCATACTCCATCTCTGTAAGAGATATATTTATGCTAAACATAATGTTCATGCTTTTCACGAGCCGTCAATGCAATTCATCAAACAATGGTCCAATGAGTTCAGGTAATAACATAATGGTTTTACCTTCAAAAAACAAAGTGAATCATTCATGTGATGGACGTATTGTAGTTGATATGACAGCCCTCTCTCGAGCAAAATGTATTCCTAATTCAATGTGACACAAAATATAAGAAACGGTCTTTCTTTCTACTTGAAGACATTTGGAAAGAAAGAATATGCATAGGTAATCTGTGGAGTTTACCTGCACTATTCACTATGGATTTCAATCAGGAGTGACATATGAGTCGTACTGTGCCTTGAATAGTAGGGGTAACCTAAAGAAAGGATACAGTGACTAATTCTACTGCATGCCTCTAATGATCAGGTTGCTAACAAAATCTATTAGTCTCTTACCTGAGGTTAAGAAATGAAGTTCTTACTGCTGCGTTTCTCGTGCATACGGCGAGTGCGAAATCGCGGGATACAGGAAGCCCTTAACGGTTGATGTGACGTGTTGGTGCGATAGACTCGTGCAAGACGTGATGACGTCCTATGTTTACATCTGACGTCATCACGCTTACACACCAACACGTCACATCAGCCATTAAGGGCTTCCTGTATCCCGCGATACAATATAAACATAACCTACAATTTAATATCATGATAACGAAGATGAGTACGTACAATTTGAAGCAATGACATTACATGTATGTGTGTGCCCTGCACACAAAGACAATAGGGGAGATACATAGAGTAGGGGAAGAAGAGAAAGCAAAACATTGCATTTTTTTTAGCAGTTAACAGACAAAGTGGCGAATGAAATATATATATATAACCAAACAGACCCAAGTGCAGGAGAAATTGAACAGGGATAAGTGGGCCAAGTGTAGTTGCCCACCCAGGCCACAACCCCACTCTACTTTTCTCACTGACAAGTCAAAAAATAAGAGCCAAAACTGAAAAGGAGACAAGCAGTCAAACCTAGAGCCTGATTTACAAAATATCAATGGGACAATCCCATTGAAACACACTGGGTAAATCAGGCCCATGGGGATCCCCGTGTTCGCGCATAGAAACCTCTGGCTATTAAGTGCATTATAAATAACCTATCATATCATATCGTAATATAACCACACAAAAGGTTTCCACTGGCAAAGACTCTTCTCTATCATTGAAAAGTGCTCTCGAAGAGCCCAAAAGTGACTCTCCTCCCCCAAAAGATGTAGCTTTGGATCCTAGCATGCAAAATATTTTAATGAATCAGGAGCTCTCAAACCTTTAATGGAGGTTACTAACACTACATTACAACAACTGGGGGACAGGTGGTCTTCCTTAGCATCCAGGATGAAAAAGGTGGAAAGGATTGGTAATGCTGAGGATGTTTCCAATAAAGTTATGCAGCTTGGATCAGCCCTGATGTTCTTTAGAAACACCCAGAGATTCAAATTAGGCTTAATAATCTCCACTTTTTTTGTCTTCTAGTGAGGTTAAGGGGATGACCCTCAGCACTATTTAGGTTGTCCCAAACTTCCGTCCTTGCCTAAAACTGTTGCTTCAAACATCCAAAGAACTCATAGGGTGCATCCTGAAATGTCTTCCACAAGTTATAGGATTGTAGTTGTCGCCTTAATAGAATACACTCAACTGCAATTGACAATGGGCAAAGTCTGAGCATCCAAACAGCGGCTGTGGAATTTGAATCTGATTTAAATTATGCAGGATCTGTCAAGTGCCACTGATTTACAGATAAAGGTGTTCCTTGCTTTGCGTCCTGCTTTGAAAGAGGTAATTCATCCACATCATACTTCACGTTTGAAGACCCTATGGATCCTAAATAACATATTCACACATGCAAAATAGAAGAAATGGATATCTCACTCACTCCGGCTAATCAGGCATTGTCTGTTTCAAGTTGTGTAGTTTAAAGCACTGTAGACCTGATTTACCAAGTGTTTTTCACTCAGATTATCCCATTGATAAACCATTTTGTAAATCAGGCTCTAGATGTGTAATTGGACTGATTGCCGCCTTTTCAGTTTTGGCTCTTATTCATGGCTATATGTCCAACGTGGAGTTCATTTGGTGTTGTTTGTTTATCTGCTATGCTGCATTTTATTTAGTGTCATGATTTACTGCTGCTATGCATCATTGTACATTGTTTCCATTCTGCATGAATTTCTTCCACACTTTTTAATTAGAATTATTTATACATACCCAGATTAAAGGTGTACCTTGCCCACGCTAATCTGAATAATGTATAATAGAAGTTACAATACTCCAAAAAGTGTTATGGAAGTCAGAGGTGTACTCAGGCTCGGACTCAGACAACAAACCAGTCCAGGCAATAAAAACAAATGTGGCCCACGGACAAAGAAAAAAAAGTGGCCCACATTTGGGAATTTCCGTGTGCAGCACACCCTCTGGGAAATTGGTGGAGGGGGGCTGCTCTACACATTTTAAAACGCCTCAGCATTAATTTGGTTAGTTTCCCATTAATAACAAAATCACAACCCCACTGTTGCTGCCATTCAGTACCAGACAATAAGGTGAACCATACAGATTTCACACCAAATGATGAGCCCATTGTGAATGAGCAAATCTTCAATGTGGAGAGGTGCACTTTTCTAAATCTTCAATGTCAAGGGAGGTCAAATGCCCTCCCCAAAGTGTCCAGAGGAAGTGGTGGTTCAATGGTGACTTCTACAGCACAGTCCCAAGAAAATAAAAAAAAACACAACATCTAGGAACTGTTCTGTAGGAGAATACATAAACAACTCCAAACGATAGCTGCTAAGTTAAAGTTAACTACAGCACTGGGACAGTGGAACACAATGAAACGCAAATTCAAGTTGTTTCTTCAAAAGAAAAACAACGTCACAGGCTAGCATTGCTCTGCAAAACGCACTTTCGACATGAAAGTGACAAACATGAATTCATGAGAGCCTTGATAGAGTTACACTCACGCACACACACACACACAACACACACACACACATGCAAACACACACATTGGGGACTCCAATACTTAAGGATTTTGCAGACCTGCCGTGTAGAACATTGCCATGTTAATTACTGCTGCAATTCTGTTCTTGTTCATACCACCTTTATATGGAATCATTTGCTTTCACTCCCTTTTCAATGCCCCACAATCCATTAAAGAGAACTTTAGAAACAATTTTGGCAAACACACACAAAAGTCTGTCTGATGTCTGTCAACTGCAAGCAAACGCCCAGTGTATTCAGTCATGTCGTGCTGTCTGCCTTCTAACATTTATTATGTGAAAATTCAAGCAGAGCCTGTACTGGCACTAACTTCCCTGCGGCAATGCCCACTGCATTTTTTATAAAGATGCTTTACAGAGGTACTTAAATATGGTGCCTTGATAATGGCATGTCATTCTCCCAAATCTCTCTGCATTTGTGGAAAATGTGCTTTAGAAGAGTATTAGAGTGCCCATCTGAAAAATGCTCTCTCTGACCAATGGCTCTCTTAACCTTGTACGTCAGAATTGCCACTCAAAATAATCTTTCCAGCTGAAAGTGCTTAACAACTAATATGGGTCAGTTTAGCCCGGGTCACATGCGTGACATGGAAGCCTACTACGTGGTAAGTCATTTTGAGCATTGCTGTCATTCAAGGTGAGACGATGGCTACACATTTCAGTAACTCATCCTATCAGCCACCCAGTTCCCACTGCTCCCATGTGTAATGCTCCAAATATTATATTTAGGGCCAGTATAAAATAGTGAGGGAAATACCAACAGCAGAGAATTCGAACACCAAGTATGCAGCAGTAACTATGAATTTGTGGCATTTCATAGAGAAATAAAGCAACAGACAAGGACGTGTAGCGATTAAATACGAGTGGGCAAGGTGGACCCTGTTAACAAATGTATGGGACAGGTAAGGAGGGTGCAGGAAAGGAGGGTGCAGAACAAAGAAGATGTGGGAAAGAAAT
Organism: Ambystoma mexicanum; assembly: GCF_040938575.1. NCBI lineage: Eukaryota > Metazoa > Chordata > Amphibia > Caudata > Ambystomatidae > Ambystoma > Ambystoma mexicanum. Next base: position 663,402,670 of record NC_090932.1, read on the forward strand.
GGTGTGTATGGGCAGAATGAGCATGAGAGAGAAGATGTATGGAAGAGGGAAGTGGAGAGATAGATAGAGAAAGATGCAAGTTACAATCAGGTTCCTACAACAGGTACATTATTCTACTAAGCTATCTTACAGGGATTCACTTATTTAGTGCTGAATTCATAATTCTAAACATGTGACTATATGAAGTTTCAGAAAATGTGTTAAAAGATTGAAGACTGAAGAGAAAGATTCTAGAACGAGTAACGGAAATATGATGAAACAGACAAGTAAGAATCCTGCATGTGAGCTTGTGACAAGAAATACACTGAATATATGAGGTGGTGGGAGGGGAAATCCACTAGAATCTAGAAAGGCAAGGGGTGTGTGCGTGTGAAAAACAAGAGAGGGGGAAAACAAAAGGAAAAGGAGCAAAAGATAGGTACTAAATCCAGAGAGCGAATCAATGAGAGATATGGTAAAATTAGTAGAGAGTTGGGGGAGAAAGAGAAGAGTGAAAAAAGAAGAGTTGGGATAAAAGAGGGAGAGATAGACATAGGGATCAATAGGTACAATGAGAAGGTGAAGACGAGAGGATGGATGAAAGCAAAGTAGAATGAGGGATCAGAGTAGCATAGGGAGAGAGCATTAGGTTCATGGAGAGGAAACTCAAAGGGTGGATAAATTAAGGCCTGGTTTCTGCCAGTGCATCAGGGTGAAAAAGAAGGAGGTGAGAAAATAATATGAAGATTGTGCATGTGAGATGAGGAACAGGACTAGAGTGAGATGGGGAGACAGGACATTGTAGGAGGGGGAAGAACGAAAGCAGAAAAAGAAGAGTTGGGGTAAAGAAGATGGAGTAACGGATGGAGAGATGGTTGGGAAATAGAGGGAGGGTAGCAGGTGACAGTGGGTGGTCTTAAGGGTGGTCTTAAGGACAGAGTACAATGACACATCAGATATAGCCACTAGCCAGGCCCCTACCTATAACGGGGTGAACTTTTGGCAAGAAGATATGAGCCTGAGGGAAAGATCAAGGGGGCCGTTGGGGGAGGCTGAGTTGACAAAGCCAGAGCTTGACTGTCACTAACTATGAGTCACTGTCTCCTCGACAGATCTTAGGGGGAGAGAGAGTGTTAGGATGCGGTTTATGGAGTCGAAGATCCAGTGGTGGCACAGGACAAGTGAGGGTCTCAACTCCACCTGGGATAGCAGACAGGTGACAGGGAGAGGAATAAGAAAGGAGGAGCAATCAGCAAAGAATAAAACGATTAGGTACGTGAGATGAAAAACAGGAATCAAGTCAGTGAGATGCTGACACAATAATGGGTGGGAGCTTAAGTGAAGATAGAAAGCAGAAAAAGAGGGTTGTAGGGGACACATTGCAGAAAAACTGGAACAAGATAGAATTGAAATAGACAGCGGGAAGCAGGTGGCCACTGAAGGCGAGAAGGTGACAATGAGAGAAGTAGCCAGGCTCCCCGGTATGAAGGGAGAGCTAGAGCATGGGCAAAGAAATGAAAATAAGCAGGGAGGCAGAGGTGACTATCCCCCACCCAAGCCCCAGTCTAAATGTGAATAACTTTGCAACTGTCTCTTCCTCGTCCACAGCTGGAGGCCACTACCCACGTGCAAACTACAATGCTGTTTGCCTGCCTGGATGTTACTTTTTTTTCCTGACTTTGTGTTGAGCAGAGTTAACAAACATCAGTTTGTGAAGGGTGGTGGTCATGCCCCCGGACTCACTGAAGAGGAGTGGACTGGACTATCGTACTGAGGGAATGCAGAGGCAGCAGTGAGTGACTGATCTGTGCAGAGAGAGGGCAGTCGGAATGTGAAATAGCAGCAAGTCGCATACACTCTCAGCATGTTGTGCCCATGGCCTACTGCGGCAGTCCTTCGCCATTCCTATCAAATTGGATTGGGATCTGCTGATGGAACCCTGCAGCAGGATTCATGTAGAAAACGCATGAGCACTTGTGCAGTCAGCCATGGTTTCACATTGAGCTGGGCAGGCTGATCTTATGGATGCTGGCGCCACGCTGTCGGGACTCGGGGCCTGCTGTGTGTGTGTGTTAATTAAGTGAAGGGCTATATGTAACAAGTTGTCGAAGAAAGAAAGGTAGTAACAATACCCCAAAACTTGAGCGTGAGAGCACAAAGAGAGCAGCACTGAACTGAACTGATTCAACAGGTGCGACAGGCAGGCACGGACCAAACTGTCTTTTATTTAATATATTTGGAAATGTATTCGGCCCACACACTGCATGCAACAAGGCTGGCCCACTCCAGGGTGAACCTATTTCGGCCCCAGGCCAAAAGCCTGATGCCCCAGTCCAACGTTGGGTGTACTCACACAATGAGGTATCATTTCATACAACTGAAGGAATGATGCCACTGTCCATGGAGCGAAATACCATCTGGTCCCATTGACAGCCTATCCCTGAGAGGAACTAACTCTTTCGTATGCACATGGCATTACACCACTTCCAATTACAATGTGGAGGGGGGAGTAGTGGTATCACCTGGGACAACAAAACAACAAAGGCTATAGACATAGCTGGGTTGGGAGATTACAGTCTTCAGAAATGGAACTGTGTTCTTAGCACAGAACAAGGTTTATCTATTTGGTTATTATTTATCACTAAGAGTGGATGGCCTGTTCCTAACTACAGCACAACATTTGCACAGCACTTAACGTGGACCTTTCTGTCCCATCCATGGAATGGGTAAGGTGGTGTGTCTATTGGGCGATCAAGATATTGAGCTTTCCCCTTTTGAGTATTCTGGATTAATCTTCACACTGCCAACCCTTAGTTCTGGCACTTTTGACAATTGACGTGGCCCCTTTGGGTTATCCTCATTGTTTGCAGGGAACGACATACTCCCCCAGTACCACAATCACAGAAACCCTATACCCTGTGTACTGCGCGATAGGTTTGTCCTGTTGTGACCTTATTCTTCTCCCACTATTGTTTTCCTCCCACCTTTTCCCTTTTCCTTTAGCCAGCAGACAACACTTTTCTTTACTCCAAAGAAGGGGACGATACAGCTCGAAGAATTGATTCCATAAGTCCATTATGGTGTTGATGGATGTATTATAAATATCTGATAACATAACATAACATAACATAACATAACATAGCATCAGGATACAGTATGAGTAATCAGACTTTGTGCTCCTTCTGCATTTTCCAGTGTAAGGTTTTCAGAAGCCGCATAGCTCCATCTATACCGAGTGTCACGAAACCAAACATGAACCGGAAACAACTACGAAGGTACTTTGTCCCTTTGAACACCCAGCGAGTTACCACTGCATTACTGCTATTTTTCCCCCCACAATGCCGTAATCATAATGAGGCCGAATGATATGACACCCAGAAGTCCTGTCTGTATTACCACACCTGAAGAATAAAAAAGGAGCTCTGTGTCAGTCACTGAGAGAATTTGCAATTAGTGCTACACCCTATAATTATATTGATTACTTACTGGTACATTTACATTCACACGACTGCTTCCCCATCAGCAAACACTCATTGCCGACAAACCAGAGCGTTTGGGTCTGGTTCATTCAGCACACAGTCTTAATGAGTGCTCAGATCCTCTCTGATCCACTCAAAAGTGTCCATGGAGTATATTGGAAGCTCCTCTGCTGCCCTAAATTTGAGTGCATATTCGGACTCTGTGCCCCTCTCTGTTGCAAGAAAATTAGAAAGACATGGGTGGGAAAATTTGAACATTTCTGTTTTGGAAAAAAACACTTTAAACACAGACACTTTACCTGCTGAGCTACTTTTGCACTTCTATTTCTCTATACTCATCATTGGAATTTATATTGACACAATTGTTGTTACACTCTTGACCCTTGCCCTGTTTTCGCAACGGAAAGTGGGAGTCTGCTCCCTACAGCTCATAGGCAATGCCACCATTGCAGATGGTGGAAAGGAGTGATGGGAAGTGGGTGAAAAGAGTTGAGTATAGTTGTTACTCTTGAAATACATGCTTCCTGGTCTGGTTGCATCAGTGCACATTGTTTTAGTGTTGGAATGGATGGCATTGTAGACCACACCTGGTCCTCTTAAAAGGTGGGAATGGTTGGGATGCATGCTTTGCCATAAGAGACATTGACCATGCAAAAACTCACCTCAGTCACCACAGGGGCCCTTATGTATGTGACGTGGGATGTGAAAAGCTAGCCCAACTAGGAACACATAATGCCCTAATTTTGGAATGAAGGCCATGGCAAAATTGAAGCTTCTCTCCTGCAGGATGCACTAAGAGAATAATTGGACTGAGCAGTTTTACTGTTTTATTCTGGACCTTTCGCTGTGCACTAGCAGATGTAGTATTGCAATATTATGACCTTTATTTATTCACTTCCAGAGGCAAATAACAACTGACACCCACTTTTGCAATCATGCTCTTTATAAAAGTGATCTCATCTGCTTTAATCAGTCAATATTGATACGAAACTTGATGTGCACCGCCACCACCACACATGAAACAGCTATTTTAAAGTACACATGCAAATCAACATGGTATGCATAACGCATGCAATTGGTTAGATTTCTGAATTCATTGGTTATTTTAAAAATATATCAAAAACATGTATTTTTCAATTTTATGTGTCCCTCCCTAGCTCATCTATCATCAGATGGCTTGTTATATTTTAACCCTCTGCAATAAATGGAAAATGTCGCACTCAGATCTAGATACAAGTTTTTCATTAGCCTTTTGGTACCATAAAGGTTAATGAAATGCTGCTCTGCGTCAAATCTGACACCTTGCCAATTATTCTGCAGGATGTATTTTATTTAATATAAACTCTGCAGCCAAATGATTTTCCTGCCTGCCTGTAACTTGGATGGGCCATCCCAGACTTGGGCTTTTTCTTTCCCCACACTAACAGCCAGCATGCTCCTTTCCTTCAACTCGATAGGCCTCAGCTCGTCCTTGTCTGACCAATGCCTCTGAGCCTAACCTCGAGTCCTCCCCAGTCACATTCATCTGCAATCTCCAACAACCTCCTTCTTCCCCTTTTCCCTCTATTTCAACTCCCTTCATTCATCCATGTCCTTCTGTACATTTTCCCCTTCTCCATGGGACGTCCCCTCTCACTGTATCATGTGCCAACCTGTATAATTTCCCAGTTCCTACCTCATGGTGACTTTTGAACAGCATCCGTCTGGCACAATCTCATGTTGCTCACAGAATACTGTTACTCTTACATTCCTTTCCTTCCCTCCTGGTCTGACTTGCACCAACAATCTTTGATTTCTCTCAAGGCCAATCTCACTTCTGCTACTTCCTCAGCAAACTATGAAGCATTGCTGGTCACGGTTGATTTTACTTGGGTTTTCAAGCCTTGCTCTATTTATGCACCTTCAGCTATGCTGGCACTTGTCTGGCCTAATAAAATCTAGCTTTGGTCTGCTCCTAATTCTAAATGTTGATGCACCTACTGCACATAACCTTTATCTCATACATTCTCTAACATCTCCTTTGCCACAAGTTGAATATAGTACACAGCTGTCCCAACAAAAAGATGCAAACCACCAGCCACTGATGCTGGCCGACACGCACAACATTCTGGCTCATGGTCGTATACATGTGGTTTGGGGAGTGTCTTGGCCACTTTTGCTCTAGCTTGTTATGTGCTCTGACTGTGTACCCATCAGCGGTACATGCAGATCTTTGCCTCCCAGGACTAGTGTCCTGTGGCCCAGATGTGCAGAGTGAGCCGATATATGCAGATAAGGCATTAGCGAACACTATAATGTACAAACTGCAGAATTTGCTTGACCAATTGTGCCTATCATAGGTTTAGAACATGGTTAAATGTAGTTTGACAAAACGAGCAGAAGCAGACATAAGCTCTTTTTACTCATAATGAAATGGCTGCTTTGGAACTGATCTTTTAGAAGGTTGCACACATCTTCCTTGAAAGAGCAGCTGGCCTTCCTATTAAAATGTAACTGCAACAGAATGGCAAATAGCAATCGCTCTCTGACAGACATTAAAATGAAAATAATTCAGTGGTCCCGACATAGTAATTGGTTTTGCCCTCTCAAAATCGTGCTGACTTTGCAAGAGCCCAAGCCACATTTGCAAAGTTTGTAAATAACATTGTAATTTCTAAATACCATTGTGAAATGCAATTCTGAAATTGACATCCCTTACAAGTGCCAAGAAGAAGGTGGCAGTAATTGGAAGCTTCAACCTTCTTTCTGACTTTGCATGGGGATGCATCTGCGCTCATGTGCAAAAAACAAGAGGAATCTCTCTGCCAGACATTAGTCCTGGTTGCAAGCGCCTTACCCAGAGTCTTTAGCTCAAATTCTTTCACAGAAGAGAAATATCCCAAACTTATCAGTCTTTTTCCTGACCAGGAAAATGCTAGGCAATTCTCCTCAGAACAAGAGTACATACAGCAACCCCAAACACGTGTTTTGGTCTGGTTGGACGTCATCAGCAGGATGCAGCTGTGCCTCTCTAAAAATAGTGATCAAGGGGTCCATGTCTGGATTCCCCTAGTAACTTAGGGTGAGACCCAAAGTTGCTTAAATATGCAAAAAACATGGGATGTCCTGGGAGTCTCTCTGTCAGACATTAGTCCTGGTTGCTGAGAGCCTTAACCAGATTCTTTAGCTCACTATCTTTCACAGAGGAGAAATATCCCAAACATATCAATATTTGTCCTGCCCAGGGGCAGTCCAGCACTGAAATGCTAGGCAATTCTCCTCTGAACAAGAGTATCAACAGCATCCACAGACACATGTTTCGGTCTTGTTGGACCTCCTCAGTAGGGTGGAGCTGTGCCTCCTATAATAATAGTCAGCAGGGGGTCTACGTCTGGATTCCCCTAGTAACTTAGAGTGAGACCCTAAATTGCTTAAATATGCAAAAAACAAGGGGGGTCCTGGGAGTCTCGCTGCAAGACATTAAACCTGGTTCTGAGAGCCTTACCCAGATTCTTTAGCTTACTATATTTCACAGAAGAGAAATATCCCAAACATATCAGTCTTTGTCCTGCCATGGGGCAGTCCAGCACCGAAATGCTAGGCAATTCTCCTATGAACAAGAGTACTAACAGCAACCCCAGATATGTGTTTCAGTCTGGTTGGACCTCATCAGTAGGGTGGATCTGTGCCTCTCTAAGAATAGTGAGCAAGGGGTTCACGTCTGGATTCCACTAGTAACTTAGGGTGAGACCCAAAGTTACTTAAATATGCAAATTAACAAGGGGGTCCTGGGAGTCCCTCTGCCAGACATTAGTCCTGGTTTCTAGAGTCTTACCGGAGTCTTTGGCTCACTATCTTTCACAGAGAAGAAATATCCCAAACAAATCTGTCTGTCTCCTGCCCTGGGGCAGTCCAGCACCAAAATGCTAGGCAATTCTCCTCTGAACAAGAGTACCAACAGCACCCCCAGACACGTGTTTCAGTCTGGTTGGACCTCATCAGTAGGGTGGAGCTGTGCCTCTCTAAGAATAGTGAGCAAGGGGTCCATGGCTGGATTCCCCTAGTAACTTAGGGTGAGACCCAAAGTTGCTTAAATATGCAGAAAACAAGGGAGTGGGGGGTCCTGCGAGTCTCTTAGTCCTGGTTGGGAGAGCCTTACGCAGATTCTTTAGCTCACCACCTTTCAAAGAGGAGAAATATCCAAAACATATCAGTCTTTGTCCTGCCCAGGGGCAGTCCAGCACGAAATGCTAGGCATTCTCCTCTGAACAAGAGTACCAACAGCAACCCCAGACAGTGTTTCTGTCTGGTTGGACCTCATCAGCAGGGGGGAGCTGTGCCTCTCTAAGAATAGTGAGCAAGGGGTGTAATTTACTACACGTTCCTTATATTATACTTAACCCCAATGTAGCAGGCGGCATCAACAGAGTCCAGTTGCACAGGGGACAGCAGAACATTTTTCACCCTTCAGACAACATAAGAATATACATTAAACAAAAGTACCAATATTTACTACACCCAAATATACCTTTTTGTACAACTCAATTTAGGAATGTAAAAATATTTTTTTCAATTGCCACACAATATTATACCAAGCACAAAGCACAAACCATAACTGTACACCTGCAATTATCAGTTCAGTACAACTCTTCATACAGACTGAGATACACCCACAGCTAATTGCAAAACAACCGCTCACCAAAAAATAAGTACAGTCTATTTATTTCTCTATTATAGCCATTCATTATATAAACAGTTCTCATAAGCAAATATCATCATTTTTTATTTTGACAAAAATGTCAAACGCACTTCAGTGGCTAGAAGAAGAAATGAGTGCTGATGAAATCTCTAATGGTAAACAATACATCTTTCCATATGAACAAATAATGTTATTTATATACAGCTCATTAAAACAATAATTTCTTCTTTTCTTATAATGCATACTTTACTTGAAAAAACTGCACCACAAATTAATCATGAAGAATCCCAACAATCACAAAGATAATCCCAATCCACAACTGTACACAATTAAATCATGATCTTGTTTGCAAAATTGGAGAAACTTAGTAATGACTTTAAAGAACTTTTAAATGAAGTAAAGAAAATGTTATTAAAAGTGTTTATTATCACTGTCCTACTTGCATCTGTCCACCTTTCCCCCAGCAATCACTCCAATCAAATTCACAAAATATAAAGGAAAGACTATTTGATGAAATTTCTCTCCAAACCTCCTCCGATGATGACTTGTCTGTTTATGTCTCCCATTCCGATACGCCATCCCTTTCATTAACACATTTATTTGTTCTACTATAAATATCTTGCATATTATTCTGTGTTAAAAAAAAAATGTAAAACCCCAATTAATAGTCCACTGACTATTTGGGTGTCCGGGGTGTTCTTTTACACAGTGGGGCGTTCACGGACATTGTGCCGTATCCCGACTTATCCGGTCTCAAAAGACACACTTTTAATTAGTCTGCAGATAGCGCACACATTTGCCGACATCCCAGCACATACTCCCGGTGTCTCCCACGTGCCGAGGTCCACGGAACCCCCATCAATGCCATGGACACTCCCCGGACGTCAGCATATGACTTCCTCCATGCTGCGTGAAGCGTGACAGAGGTGTCCATGACCGCGGGCAGTTTGAAACTGCTTTTTCGGCCAATCGAGGATGTTTCAAGTTGAACGTTTACCATTGCAGAGCTCCTAGACCCATACTTAGTTGATCTGTCAAGGCCTATTTTCAGCGCTGTAGTCTGCAGACAGTCATGCAGTCCGTGGACACTTCTTCTGAGGGGACACACCCATTACTTTCAGTCATTCTCAATCTGGCTATCCAGGAGAGAGCACCTGCTTGCAGTTCCTTCAGCACCTGCGATGTATCATCACAAATGGCAGCAGTCATGCCCATCCCATCTTTGCAGGGGCCACCAACACCAGAAAGACCAACTGGAGGGCCTGGGCACGGGAACAGGCACAGTGATGCAGAAGGGGATGACGAGGAACAGGATGAAAAGGAAAAGGAAGAGGATGTGCCTACCTCCAGCACCCAGTGAGAGTAATTGGAGTGTACCAAAGGCTCAGGCTGCCAAGGTGAAATGCATGAGGGCAAAGATGGGCTCAGTCATGGATAACCTGGACAGTACTCCTACAGACCACCTCCATGTGCCGCCACACCAAATCTAACCATTCGGGTGCTCGAGAAAGGATGTCCTTTCTCTGGGAGAAGCAGGTTAATGTCCTCTACTCCATCTTCCTCAACTGCTCCTGCCCCCACACAGGCTACTCCTGTGGGGCAGAGAATCCAACCGGCTTCCTCACAGGCCATAAAGAATGCAGTTGACTCTCACCTTTTGAGGGTATTAACACTCTGTTTGTACTGCAACACACCAATCTGCAGAGGGGGCAGTTTCAAAGTGCTTTTTGAGGCCGTGGTCAAGAGGACCTATAAACACTGTCACCTACCTTGTGATTGGTGTCCCTTCCCTGCCCATCTTAACTTGCCTGTCCTAAAGAAATAAAAGAAAATCCCACAATAATATACTAGCCAGAAAGACAAAAAAGGGTTCCTTTATGAGCCACATTTCACAGTTAAAAAAAAAAAGAACAAAACAATTGAATCCCTGCACATTTTGTAGCATGCTTAGTCCACGGACATTGCGATAGTCTGTGGACACCTGAAAAATTCCAGGTGTGGGGTGGGCGAATCAAAATCAATTAACTTGTTTTTTGTTAAAAAATGGTGGCTCTTAAACAATCCTTTTTTGTTCTCTTACTGGCTTTGATGTATTTTTGGGGATTATTTGGTCGGTACACTGATCGAACAAATGTTCTACTGAGCTTATTTATTTTATCTAACGTTCACAAAAAGTGCTTACAACAGGTCCATTAACTTGGCAAATGTATACTTCATTGCAAACTGTAATGATATTCCGTTGACATAGCTCAAACTGTTGCCCCCACAGTGAACTACAGTTATGTATGGATGCTTCAAACTAACCATACTTTCACAAAATGGTAGCAAGTCTGTCAAATTAATTCCTTGAACTCCATACCAGGAAAGGTCAAATTCTTCAAATCCAAGATTCACAGGTAATCCACACTGTTCACATTACACCTTCAACCAATGGATGCAAGAATTGCCCACCATCCAGACACTCTGCTTCCTCATAGCCATAGCCATGGCCATCTTAACAGCACACAACAAAGATAACTCTTGCAATCCTGTCTTTCAGTACACCTCAACCATAAAACTTAACTGGCTGATCCCCTGATCTGTCTACAGTCTCCCCAGTCCAATTTCCATGCCAGGCATCCTTAAAGAACGTGGATGGCACATGCAGTGTTGGAAGACTACCGCAGTGTCCACAGATGCTGTAGCACAGAGCATCCCTTCAACCCTTTTTACTTTTATGTGTGTAACACTCCCATATTGGCTGCTTTCAGTCACACATCCATCCACCAATCACATCCAAAACTCTATATGCAACCCTGTCACCTCGGTTGAACACTTCAGAAGTACTCTTGAACTCTCAAAGTACATATCTCCTGCTACTCATAACCAATAACAACAATATCTACTTCTAACAAGAGAGGGTACAGGTATGCTTATATTTTGAAAAGTATTTCATTTCAACACCTTCATAAACATATATACACGGTTGCTGCTACTTAACCTGTAATACATTTCAAAATAAGCATATTCTCATTTTTAATCACTCTATCAAATGCCATGTATTGCAGCATTCAACACCTCCTCACATAGATTGGCAGTAAATTACATTTCTGTGTGTTTAAAAATGTTTCTTTTTAGGAGCATTTTTGCAGAAAGTGAAAAAATGCATATGTGCATTTATTGCACCAATATATGTAACATTTTTCTAAAAGAAAGGAAAAGCAGATGGAAAACATTTGTAGAACTTTTTAAGTGGCAGTTGGTGTGTGGAAATGGCATATGTTGGCAGTACTTGCCAAAATAACCCATTCCAATTTGTAGGTGCTTTCCAGTCCTTGTTTTTTCTCGCATTATGGGACATGTAGTCCAAGTTTTATAATGGGAAAAGTGGAACTAGAAGTCCCAGAATGCAAAGAAAAATACACTGCTGCAACTACAATCCGCCATTGCATCACCACTGGGCCACAGTGTCCCTTATCTTTAAAAATACTGCAACAATTTACAAATCCATGGCACCACACACACAGCACTTCTCTTACTAAAATCAACAGCACAAAAATAACCTAGATATGCATCTTTTTTTACAAACCTATTTTTGCCCTGTTCCTTGTAATGTCCCAAACCACAGTACTCATACTCCATTTGTCCCAACTACATAGTTAAAATGCTTTACTGCACCACCCATAACACAACTTTATTAAGTAGTTTTCCCAATACAATAAATCCTTCTAACTTCATGAATAACAAACTCTCTTACTAAAAGTACTTCACCATTACCACATATACCACTAACTTTCTTTTACAGTCACAGGAAAAAAGAAGATTGATGAAGACAGCTCCTGGAAAAAGAACACTCTTCACATCCTACAGAGTAAGTATACTAATATAGCATGCATATCTCTCTAATTGTAACAATAAACTGTCACTATATATTAGGCAAGAGTGTTCTTTTCAAGTCAAGAACATTGCATTTCACTCTTATTTATTATATTACACAATCTTTCTATCACATCTAAACATTGCTCTTTATTCAATGCACCACCCATTCCTTAATGGCTAACAACACATCCATATCTTATCAACTTCTAGATCACAATTCTACTTCCTTACTATTCCACAGCCCTCTCCTCATGAGGTCCTAATTCCGATCCAACAAGTGTCACACTCATTGCATTCCAAATAACTATCAAACATTACCAGACATACAAACACTTCCTCGCCCATTTTCCATTACACCCACACAACCCTCATACCTATTCACTAAATCACACCATTATAACAACCAGCATTTTCCTCAAAACATCATAATGTCCCTACTTATAGGATCACACGACCACTCCCTTTCTTACTAACCCAAGCCCATCATGCCTGTACAGACCCTTAATCTTACAAGAGTCCCAACCACACCTATCATCCCACTACACAATCACATAACCATCTATTCATCTATAAAACCATAACCACACACCCATGCATAATACATGCATATACATTCCACAACTTTAAAAACACGAACGTTCTTTTTTTCCCAACAGACAGACCAGAATACCTACTGAAAACTAGCTCCGTAGAAAACAAAGAGAAAATAGAGCAGATAAAATAAAAGCAAGCCATATACTCATCCACCACTAAAACAAGTTATAGAAAACATTAAAACTAAACAATTACTAACCTCACTTAACAAACCTAAGCCACTCACCACTACAACAACTAAGGCCCCCTCTTGCAAAATCTAAAAGTTATAAAAATGGTACAAACAAAAGCAAACATACTAATGAACCTAATTCTATATGTGCCAATGTTAACATAGCAACAGTAAAGCATTCCAAAACAAATATTTTACAAATAATGTTCCACCATAGGGTTCTTCACAATCTTATAAAACAGCTAAAAAGACACAATCTACCCTTGGCTACTGCAGAAGACTAGTCCTCAGAGCTATAATTGACAGTGCATTTCTACTAAAGTCAAAGTTGTTTATATTCATATTTAACTAAATGAAACCACTAACTAAATTAATCAATACTTTACAAAAAGTACTTCTAAACATGTGCAATGTCAATATAGATACCTCTTCAAACGTCTGTGAAGGTGAAGATATTCACACAAGCAGCACAGAAACATATTGCAATGAAGAAGCTCATAAACAAGACCAAAAAAACTGAAATGCATTAGACAGTAATGGCCGAGGGTATGAAATAGTAGGAGACACCATTATGGCAAAAGAAACCCTTATAGCAAAAACTTCCCCTACAAACATTCAACCAAATGTTCCTTTCGCCCAAACAAACCATCCAGTGTAAAAATGGACAAGCAGCTCAATATGTAATGTACGCCAACAATCCTTCGAACCTTTACGACAATTCCTCAATCACTATGTGAAACTAAAAGACACAAGTAGAATGAAAACTTTACCAACCATGTACTCCTGCCCAGTGTGCAGCCCAACTGGACTAGAAGGACATTCATTAGCCTGCATTTCAGGAGCTGCTGGGGAAAGCACCTTCCTCCACTCAAAATGTTAGCAATACACCATTCCTCTATGAGAAATATTGTGCATAGAATTTACTATGCAAATACTCCTGCTCTAGAACTGCAAAATTTAAATAACATTCTCCTACATAAAACAGCCAAAGAACTCCTTCCAGAAATAAAGCACATACAAAGAAAATATTTGGGAACTGAAGTTGACTTAGAAAATTTAGTAACTTCAGAAAACATTCACGAAAAACTCACAAACACCAACCTCCTAAGAAACACATACAAAAAAGAAATAGCTAAGTTTCAAAGCACATCTGCTGAAATACCAGACCAAGTATTCGCCTGTTGTCGTAGAACAGTTTATAAAAAGAGCACAAAAATAGTAGGTATGGCCTACAAAATAGTGGAAAATGAGGAATCCCAATGGTTCCAAATAACTGTTTATCTGACAACAGAAAATAAATGCAAAATAACTGACCCCTCAATAGTGTGCATGTACTGCAGTAGAAAGCATGACAATAAACATGTGCTATCCCTATCAACTTAGAGATATTCCCACTTCATAAGGCTCTCCAACAACTTAACTTGTATGAGAGCATTCTCATCCAAACAGTAGACCCATTTCAGCTATAATACACCTTCAACCAAAACCAGCCCAATTGCCTCCATCTGAGTTATTAAAAGACATTTGTGGAAAAGTAGTATATTTTCCATTAGATCTTAAAGAAAATGTAGAAACTCTAGGAGTAAAATGGCTAACAGATCAATCTTTGATTCTACTAGTTAATGGTGCACCAACAAAAGACAAAACAATTTGGCAACAACTAGTTGATTTATATAAAGTTAGACAAGCCCTACAATATCTCAAAGAAAACAATGGGCCTCACTACGAATGTGGCAGAAAGGCAACAATGGCACCGGTATTGCTACTGGCGCCGTTGCTACCTCTCCGCCACATTACGAGTTCTGCTTGCCGGTGCCGGACTGCACACGTGGTCTGACCACATATGCAGACCTGCACCCGCGAGCAGAACTCGTGATTGCACCGGCACCATTTTTAATGGTGCCAGTGCAACCATGCTCCCGACCCCCATTCTGCCCTATTGGGCAAAATGGGGATTGGGAGGCCGGCCATACTGGCACCCGTGAATGGGCAATTACCGGCCCAATCATCTCATAATGGGCTGGTAATGGCCCATTCGCGAGTGCCTTAAAAAGGGCACGGCTACTGCCAAACTTATAATGAGGCCCAATGAATACTACAAAGGTATAAACATAGAGGGAAACCTAAGATAAACCACCTAAATAATACAAGATTCACCACAAACTGTCCAATTTGAATGTGTAGATCCTGTTACTGTACCCAACATTTTAGACCAGTATACAATTCACACACTAGACTCCAAAGACAACATGGACGATGCATTAGAAACATATCGAATGTGTCAAGCCAAAGGATCCCCAATGAGCATTTCGAGAGGAAAGTGTAGATGCATATTATGATGAGAGATCCACACAAATTTCTGCATCAGAATATCGCTATTTACGAATGTATTCTGAAGATCCCAGATTTAGACAAAATGTAGATTGTATATTCCACCTCCTGTTTGAAAGTGAACTAGCAACTCTATGTTATGGAGTTGGACACACATTAAAAACAGGCTCTAATTTGTTAAACATGTCTGATACCCAGCTACTTCAAAGGTTAAAAGACAAAGATGAATTTTTGGAGTCATGTATCACAAATCTCTTGGCAAACATGCATTGTACAAAAGAATACTGGTTCTAACGTCACGCTGATGTACGTTTTATGCTAAGGAACCTAGACCCACTCACATGGTTTGTTACTTTAAGTTGTGCAGAGTACGCATGGGATGACTTGCACGACTCCTAACACACTGCAAACCAAAATAAAGAAGGAATAGATTTAAAAACACCAGGAGAGCTCTGTTCTCTTGACAATGTATCAAGGTACTTTCACCATCACTTCATTGCCATGCTGCACTTCATCTGCAGTAAAACTATCCCTCCACTTCTTTTGGAGAAAAGAAAATCAATCCAGAGCACCACACATCCACATGACTTTATGGATAAAAGATGCTCCCAAATGTGGCCATGACATTGATGCCACTGTTTGAAAGTTTATTGAAAAAATGCATTACCTGCGACATCCCTTCAGAAACTACAAATAATGACCTATGTATATAAATATTACGCTTCCAAAAACATAAGTGTGTCAAATACTGCCAATGAGATATAAAAACAAAGGTAAATGCAATACCAAATGTTACTTTAGCCTTCCTAGACCACTTTGCGCAAACAGACAAGTAAATAGCTTGATGTCTTCTGTTAGACACAGTGTAAAAGGCAACACCCCTAAAAACACTTTCAACATTAAAAGGGATGAAGCATCTAAGTACATCAATGATTACAATGCAATCATTGCCCTCTTGTGGAATGCAAATAGTGACATACAATAAATTGCAGACAATTCCACTGCAGTTGCAAGATATGTCACAGCCTATCTCACCAAAGCTGAGAAAACAGAACTAAAAGACCTATGGGATGACATAAGATCTGACAAAACATTGTCACAACAATTGTACATCTCTGGTATAAACATGCTCTCCCATATCGAATGCGGGTGCTACGAAGCTGCAGATCGTGTAACAGGTACAGCCTTATATGGTAAATTCGAAAATATTGTCTGGCTAAAAGTTGGTCCAGCTTCATGCCAAAAAAGAGTACTAAAATCCTACCAAGAGATAGAAACAAAAAACACAAATGATCCCAACAGCCAGGACATTTTAAAAAACAATGTCATGGTCACATACTACCCACACAGAAGTACTGCTTTGGAAAACATGTACCTGTACGACGTAGCCCAAAACTACTCCTACAAAAATGATGTCACGCAAGGTGAGACAACTGGCAAATATTCAGTCTCAACTTGTGAAGGAAGCCTAGTAGAATTTACCAAGCCCAGTCTACTTAATCATGTAAAGTTATTGTTTAAATCTCCACAACATAGAGAACTTAATTACATGGCCCTACTGCAACTTGTTAAACCTAGGAGAAAAGAAGAATAATTATTAGGTGACAATTACTCCTTTGAAGCTGCATTCAAGGCAAATGAAAGCAGTATAAAAAATGTCAATTTCAAGCAATACAAACAAATGTTAGACAATGAACACCAACAAGAGGCAGACATTGAAGCTGGACTAGATAAAGACACTCCTGAGGGCAGGCAACCT
This sequence comes from Ambystoma mexicanum, assembly GCF_040938575.1. Classification (NCBI taxonomy): domain Eukaryota; kingdom Metazoa; phylum Chordata; class Amphibia; order Caudata; family Ambystomatidae; genus Ambystoma; species Ambystoma mexicanum. The sequence goes on from NC_090932.1 coordinate 663,419,520, forward strand.
TCTCTGACAGGAAGCCAAGAACCACTTGAAGAACCAGTCATTCTAAATGAAACAGAAATAGCCATGTCTGAGGTACAAAATACCATGTATCAATCCAAACAATCTGAAGAAGGCTTGTCAGTGTTCAAATCACAGCTAAATGATAAACAACTCACCATTTATCTAGAAGTCAGAGAAGAAATTGAACATGGTTTTAAACATGAAACTAAAACTTGTAGCTGGACAAATTATAAACCTCTAAAATAATCAGTACATTTCTACAAGACTTAACAAACAACAACCTTTCAGCTGTTGTAACAACCCCACAGGTTTAGCTACCTACAACATAGGAGGTACACCTTTACACCAACTACTGCTCCTCCCCGTAGAACACCAAAACAAATTACAATACTATAAATTATCAGCAGAAGCTGCTACTAAAGTACGCAGAATTCTGAAACAAATGAAAGGGCTCCTCATAGATGAAGTTAGTATGGTGTCCAACCTCATGTTGGCTTTCATTCATCTGAGAATGCAAGAAGTCCTAAAAACTGTTTGGAGAAAAAGACGTTATTGTTTTTGGAGACCTCCTACAGTTAACACCAGCAAAAGGTCACCCTATCTTCAAAACATTAGGACACAAACAATGCGTAACACACTCGACCCTATTGGACATGTACATATATTGCAACATTTTTGCTACAGAGAACTAACTCAGAACATGCATCAGTCTGTAGATCTCACTTATGATAACATTTTAAAAAGCATTAGAACTGGTCTGGTTAGTAAAGATGCAAAATCCATCTTAAAAAACTAGACTAATCCATGAACTACATGGCAAAAACACACCTGCCCCTGATGTCATGGAACAATTAACTCAACAAAATCTAAAATGAATGTCCTTAATGCAAACCCTTGCACGCTGTAGTCAATTCAACGAGACAATGTTAAAAAAAGAAATGTAACCCATAGTGCATATCAGCTCCGCAGACAAACTAGAAGTGCACGGCATGCCACTTCCTATGTGTCAACAAGCAACAGAACGACTAAATATCTCAGAAAAATGTATTTCCAACACAGCTGGATTAGAAAATGTATTAACTCTGTGTCTAAACTGCAGAGTATTCCTAAAAAGTAACCTTGACATAATACAAGGTTTAGTCAATGGAGCAATTGGTACAGTTGTTGGCTTCCAAACATTTCCACATGACAACAACATTCAGTTTGTCAACATTCACTTTGACAAACTTGCCAAAGTTAAAAAATAGGCTACACAATAGCATGTTTCCTTCTTTTCAAAGACATGTACGTACATAGAGAAGAATACTATCTATCTCTTGCATATGCTGTCACTATTCACAAATCGCAAGGTCTAACCCTATATCACGCATTGATTAACATTGGCAGCAGAGTCTTAAAAGAAGGTATGAGTTATGTAGCACTATCATGTCTCTGTATACTCAATGGTCTGTTCCTAGTTAATTTTGATGCAAACAAAGTCAACACTGGCATTCCTTGCATTCTAGAATACAACAAGCTATGGGCACCATCTAGAAAAAAATACAAACAGAACCTATATCAGATCTCCCAGCTATACTGCTAAAAAAACAAGGAATAACTGCTACCCCATCAAATAATACAACCACAAAACTCTCTAGTCCAAAAACAACTGCACATCCATCAGAAGACAAAGAGACAAATGTTGCTTCTCAAAAAACAACTGCAAGACCATCAAATCATGCAGAGGCACAACTCTCTGGTCCATTTAAAATCAGCCACACAACTGGAGTAAATTGCTTTGCAAATGTAGCAATCAATCTTGTCTTCCAATTACCACCAATCGTTCACAACATTTACTTAAATGGCTCAGACCAATGGTGTTTGCAAATGCTAGTCCTTCATAGAGATGCCACAAATAATCCTGACAGCACTTACAGTGCCACAGGTATAAGGCAAGAATTGGACTCCTGTACACAAATGGTAAAATTCACCATAGACACACAGGAATATCCACAGGAATTCCAAAAGTACTTACTACAAGTACGAGAAACAAAAAAACATTCTATAAATGAAATCTTCCAGATGTCATACATGTGTAAACACACATGCACAAATTGTGAATCCATTCCATTTCACCAGCTTCTGCATAATGAAAATCATGGCATAGTATGCCCTTTTTGCAATTCAGACAGTTGTTAAAGAATACGAATAATCTCACCTAGCCAATATGTGATACTAATGCTTCTAAGGTACAATGCAGATGGTAGCAAAAATAATTGAAAGCTCACTAGCTTTATACACAGCAAATTTCTCTTGGCGAGGAAACCTTCACAACAGTAGGCATAATATACCACACTGGTGCCACAACCACTTCATACCACTATACTGCATATGTCAAGAATAGTTGTGTTTGGTTTGAATGTAATAACACTTCTGTTATCCCAAAATATAGGTAACCAGCAAATCTAACTCATGCCTACCCTATGTTCCTTCAACCCAAATTTACTCACTAACGTATGGTACAATACAAAGCTAGAATACGCCAACAGGTATGTAACTACATCCATAGTACTGCAATAGTCATTTTAAGTCCAGGACAGTTAGAAAAAGCCAATGGGTATCTAACTAAATCCATAATTCCTTTTATTGCAATACGCTGCAAGCATGCCATCACAGTTACTGTTACTTCAAAACTTCTTGTAAACTCCAGTATAGTTAGAATATGCCAATGAGTATCTAACTACTTTAAACATACCCTTAATTACAACACACTTCAAACAAACAACCTATCACACGTGCACTCACATAATATATCCATGCTACCACACACAAGTATTCTGTAACATGTCCATTCTTTAAAACTATATAAATGCAAAGAAAATTAATATTTACAGTAGTGTTTTTAAAACCATCATGGATGTTTTTCCCAGTTACCCAATGATTATTTCATGTCAATACAGCAACAGTGTTTACAAACCAACAGTGTGTCCATATTTCATGGACACTCCCGTCCCTTGCACACCTAAATTTACTGAAATATTTTCAGTCAAAACATTTTTAGTAGTACATTGTTATAATTTACAGATTTTTCATCAATATTTCTGCTGAACCAAAATGGTATCCAGAGTCTTTTTAGTGTTTTTCATCAACAGTTTACTCAAAATATTCAACTGACTACATCCCTCAGTTTTAACAATAGTATATGATAAACAGAGTATTAGTAAAGTAAAAGAACCATTTTTAACGACTTCTTCAACATATGTTAATTTAGCAAAAACACTTTTTTAAAACAAGTTTTACAAATAATAGAGCTTCACGCGTTTCGAAAATAAGTTCTCTTCCTTAGGAGCAAGATATCACTTCATCTTATGTTTTCATTATGTAAACAATTTCTATAAAATAAATTTCAAACATTCAGATGTTAGTCTGGACCCCGTTTATATGGTTGTTAAATACTGCTGTCTAGTGTCGGGAAAAAAGTTTGTCTTTCTAAATACAACTACTACTACACCTAGAGTCATTCCGCTTAGAGATCGGTGATAAGATTCTGTAATGTTTGTGTCCAATTCTGGGAAATTGCCTGTAGGTTATATATGAACAATACATTAACACTATGTGGCCTTACGGATCCATAATACGTGAATTGTATATCTTCACATGTGCCTATTACCTTCTGGGTGTCTTCGGACTCCAACAGGTGAATTAGTGTGGTGTCCCTTCTTTGGAAATCATCCGCACAAACCGGATGTCTTTGGTCATATTACACAAGTGCCATCTCCTATGAAGGGATACTCAATATTATGAACTCATGATGCTTAAATCTCATGCTGCTTAAACCTTAATCACAGCCTCTCCATTATGTGTCCATAGTTAATACTCACGAGCATGCTGTGGTGATCATATTCCTAGTTGCTGTATCTTGTGTAAAACTGCAACAGTGTACCAGACAGTAATGTTGTACCAAACATAATACATATTTTGTACTACTTATGAGGGCCAAAAAAGTAAATCTATATGTACAATTGTATGCAATTAAAGGTTTAGAACTATCTTGTGTAACAAATTGTACTTTTTTTCACAGAAAAAGAAGCAGAGATTCCAGCTTTATTACCATATGCAACTAATTAACCGTACCCACTATTATAATATTTTCTTCACAAAGAAACAAACTCAGATTCCATAACCATTACCGTCAATTCTGCTACAATCATAAATACCATATATAGTTCCATTACATCAGTCCAGCATATTACAAATACTATATACTCCCCCTACAGTACCTATAGTTTCTGTACACATATAACTATGGCCCAGGCAAGTGGCCAAATTCTTGGCGGCATGGCCTACGGTCATGCTCCCAAGAATTGGGCCAATAGCCACAACCACCACAATAGAATTAAACCATATAACAAGTATGTAAAATACTATGCAAATGATAACACCCACCCTGAATCTCCCCACTTCCAATGACATCCGTGGACAGTAAAAATGACTGCAGACTCAGTGGCACATGCACCACTTTTTCCCCCTATAAAAAGCTCCATATCAACATTTTTCCACTCCCACACACTTTCCAGGCCCTCTTTCAGACAAAAAATAACCCCAAATGCAGTTTCCAGATTTTGTTTTGACTGCAATGTCCATGGTCAGCGTCAGATTTCTGGGAATGGTTGCCATGCTGGATCCATGGCAACCATTCCCAAAAATCTGACGCACCTCACATTTTTGAATATCCAATCAGTGTGTGTTCCGAATCAGGAAGTAAGTCCAAGGACCAGACCCTGGTATCACTCCTTTTTTCAACTAGTTTTTGGCAATTTAAAAAAAACACTGGGCAGATTTACACCAAATCTACAAAAGCATACCTTCGGGAGCAAGCAGTCACTACTGGCGCAAGTTTGGGGAACATCCATCCAGCGGTTAGGGCTGTAGGCACAAGCAATATTTTTATTTCCATTGAGTCTATGAGGATTTCAACCATTGTGGGACCCCCTCTTTAAATTTGCCCTGCCCTTGATCAAACCGCACCAAACTTCGCAGAATCATTACGAGGTAGCCATATAATTTTTATTTTTCAAAGTTTGGTGAGGATTCATCCAGGGGGGAAAAGTTATATGCCAGCCAAAAAGTTCTCTTTTTGTGAGTTGAGCAACTTAACCATAACTTAACCATAACTACAGGGCTGCTACTGCAGGCCCTGTAATATTCATATATATAAATTCAGTAAAAAAATCCTTAGGCGAGAGTTAAGGTAATGAGATTTAATGTCAAAATACATAGCAACAAACATTTGAAATTCAGTGAAATAACCTTGGTTAGATAAACATTAAGGAGAAGATTTAATGCAACGAAAACCCTGTAATTCTGCAGCCATTTTGAGCAAAGCTACCCTAACTGCATGTCCCCAGTTGCATGACTTGCAATAGCACTTGTGAAATAGTGGAGGGAGAAAGCATACACTCTGAGTCTACCCTCCTCTGCTACCTAGGGATGGATTAACCTGCATGGGCATCCCTGCTTCCTACAGTATACCCTATAAATGTAACATCAGCCTATCACCCCACTCACTATAGTACACAGCATACACTTACTCGTCATAATGCTTAGTTATTCATTTCCGTGTGAATGTTTTCCACTGGTATGGTAATACATGCCAGGTAACATGTGGGAGTCATTGCTGGATTTCCATAATTGAATACCCAGTGCTAAAGTGGTCCCTCAGCTTCACCCTCATATTGGGATCAATGATTTTAGGCATTGCTGGTGCAGCAGCTGCAGCAGGTGAAGTGGCTCATGAGTTGCATGGCACAGTGAATAACTCTATGGTTGTCTTCAAAGTAGGGTCTTTATCTTGGGAAAGGCAGAACAGCAATGCAGGTACAAGGCATGTACATGTGTGCAGCTTAATTGTTTCATAAAGTACTGTTTTAAGTTCATCCAGAGGCGTTGCTAGGGGGGGGCTAAGGGGGCTATAGCCCCTGGTCTTTTGGTTGTAGCCCCGGATAGAATCTCAGGAGCTACAACCAAAAGGCTAGCTGGCCCCCAGTCCCAACAGTTCCGACATTAATGTAGCCCCGGGTCTTTTCCAGACCTAGCAACACCCCTGAGTTCATCCATCAAAGCTCCTCGATTTAATCAGGGCACACTAACATGTTCCATCCTGCCAGACAGAAGTCACTGGTATGACCTACTATTGGTGAATAAAAGTTTCTCAAATTTGTCTCTAACTTTTTACCACGTTTTTGCTGCAGAAATATTGATGATGTTTTTGGGTAAGGTATAGAAGGAGAGTGGTGGACAGGTAGGGTGCTGGGGGTCTCCCCCCCACTTTTTGTTGACACAATTTGGCAAAATGCTTCGACACAATTTGTTGAATTGTCATTTGGTAAAACATTGTCCGGAAACATCCGCCATGTAAAAAGGTGGAAACACCTTGTAAAGAGTGAGTGGCTGTATCAGACGCACCACCGGACGCACCACAGGAGGTTAGCATTTCCTTTTCAGAAGGGCACCCTCTTCCGACAACAGGCAAACTGAAAATTCAAAGCAAAGAAATGTAAAAAGGCTGTAGCACTCATTTCAATCATCGATACACCAATATATTATTCAAAAACACAGTATGCTAAGAACTAGTAAGGGAATTGCTGTGACCTAAACCAGCAATCCAAAATTCGAATAAAATAAATAAAAACTGCAGTGTTCATTTCAATAAAGATGCAACATCAGGGACACCGTTTTGAAGGCTGAGTGGTAGAAGCAGTAGGGCTCTGGTCTAGGATGCTGGATGGGTGAATAATTGAGGAGCCATGCTGTGTTCACTAAAACCCCAACTGCAATGCATCAGCTCACTGGGAAGCATCAGTGGGATAGTGTTGTCAGTTTGCCCAGTTTGTGGTAGTGTGCACTGATGCCTAAATGTCCCTTCTGTGGAGACCTGTGGTTCCCTTCAAAAGATTCTCCCCTGCGTACATCTGCCGGGGTTATGCAATGTGCTTAATCTGGTTTAAAACCCATGGGAGAGTTCCTTGAAAGTCTCTGGATGAAATCCAGAAAACCTTTGCCTAGTGCCCTTGGGTCTGTAAGGAGCTGGCGAGTTGGCAGTGTGAAGTATAGAATCATAGACCCGGGCAGCTGACAACTGGGAGCCAGGTGGTGTGTTCCACTGTATTTTCACACTTCTTGTCGTCCTTTTTATTCTTTGAATGTCTATCTGCTGTGCTGTACAGCTGTCTCCATTTGGTAGGTTTCCGATCTGTTACAATGGTCTGGGAATGTTTTCAATGATGCAACAAGGTCCTGCAAAGAGCACAACATTATTGGTATTGCCAAGTACTGCTTCGAGGTGACTGTTGCGTATAGTCTTCCACAGCCTCTTTGCAGTTTCCTGGATCAGTGCTTCAGTCTACGGGAGTCTGCTTGTACTACAGCGTAGTATGGACTGTTTTCTGTACTCTGGCTTTAGTTTACCATTTCACGTCAGAAATGTTGCCTCCAGTTTCTTCTTTGGCGGTGTAAATTGAACATGGCAAGGAATTTGTGGTGGCAAACAGATCCCTACCACCAAATTCGGTTAAGGTTCTTTATCCTGCCCCCAGAGACCCCTTTAAAAAAAAAAAGAACACCTTTTTTAGGCTGCTGCGGAGTGGCCTCCAATGGGCCAGATTGTGCAGCCATGGGGATTTCACCTCAACACCCCAAATCCACCAGTCCACTCCATCCACTCCCCCCAGTGTGATCATGATATGATAGGTTATTTATAACGTGCTTAATACCCAGAGGTTTCTAAGTGTGGACCCGGGGATGGAACCTGTGTTGCTCTGTGTTGTTTTGTTTCCAAGGCGAGCACGTCGCCCCTGAGCTATCCTCCAAAGACTGTATCTCTATCTCATGCTGTATCTTGGGATATTAATGCCCAAGCTGCCCATACGCTGCTTTCCTGCCCACCTCTTCCTACCCTTATTCACCACCTCAGAGCAATCTCATCCCCAGCGATCCCGACCAGCCCCTCGCACACCCCTCCTACCCCGACCTCTTCACACAACTACCATCCTTACAGCCTGTCCCTGCTCTTCCTGGGTCTGGTGGAAGCCAATTCAAGTTGCAGGGTACGCTTTAGAGACTGTCCGTGTGAAATGTTTTATTTGATGCGTGTACAAAGGTACACCGTAAAAAGACTTGATACTCGATTTGCACCCACATCTCTGGTGCAATCATTTGTTATTATGTTTATTTAAATTTGGATTGCATATTGTGATATAACAGATTAATTGTTTAAAATGACGGGGGAGGCAGTCTGACTAAGGCTACCTCTTGAGCCAGTCAGGTATTCCCTCTCTTACTGCACCAGGTTCTATTCGTGTTTTTGGATCTGTCGGAACTGGTTGTTGTTGCTGATTCTATAGTCTGATCAAATGGAAAGCCACTCATTTTCAGAATTCTGAAAGTCGTTTATTAGAGGCTGCCTGGGTTTGGAATTGGCCCTCTGGGATACAAAAATAAATATATATAGCTCTCAGGAAATTCAAGGCGCATATTAGTGCTGCCGAATTGAAGCAGGAGGATATCCCATCATCACAAAACCCATTAGCAAAGCTCTTTCTGAAAACAGATGTTGATACTGGGTTATTAGTACACTCAACTACTAATATTACAAGTGATAATAACGTGTCATATTTGTTTGGGATCACAGTTGAATGAATACATTGAGGAAAGTAAATTCCAAGAAAAGCAAGGGCACTGGACATGACAAATGTGCCCCCCCAACTCCTTCATTGTATCTGTCCCTGTGATGAGTCCCCACCTCACCCTGTTAATGCATGGTGGGGGTCACAAGAGTGGCCTATGCCAGGATTAGGAAGGTCCCCTGGCTACCCCCATACAACATGTGGAATGCATGGCTCATCACATTACCACCACAGACCTCCAGCCCTTTTAAGTAATGACGTCTTACAGACCTGTTGTTAAGACGGATTTCTGAACTCTGTCCTGGTGGCGCAGAAGTTCAGAAGGCTACCTAATTACTTGGAACAGGGTAACCTCTGGACGAGCCAGACCAATCAAGGTAGCGATCGCAGCGGTCAAGACTAGGTCTCAAGAGGGGTGAGGGTGACTGAAAGCCCGCAATGAGCACACAAAGCAAGATCACTTACAAACTACTCCAAACAGTTGTTATATTAAAAATATATACACATTTATTTCAAGGCCTTTAAAACAATGACCGTAGCGAGAAAATCACAATATAACGATAGTAAACCAACACATACCATATCAACACAATATATATACAAATACAACAAGTCTCAAGCGTTATATGCACGAAATGTGTAGTCCTCCTAAAAGGGAGGGAAAACAGGCAGTGCGCAATAATGCTTAGACCCAGTTCGCCTTCAGAGGCACCTAACTAGATGGAAGTCCGAGCCCTGCGAAGAGTGGAGCCTTGTGCTCAAAAGTACCTGCACGCGCTGGTGCCAACGGGCAAAAGGAGAAGCTCTTCGAGGGAAATCAGGCAGTTCAGTTTAGTGCACAAAAGAAGAACAAGTTCCGCGACTCAAGCGCAGCCTCCCCAGTGGGCAGAAGCAGAGCGTGAGTACGGAAAAGGGTGCTGTTTGACACAGCGGGGAAAAGCAATGGGCTCCTGCAGGAGGGCGACCAGATCCTAGCTATGCTACTCACCGGTCCCCGATGCAAGCAGACCCAGGCTTCTCCGCGTCAGTTTCAGCAGCTGGCAGGTTCAGAAGAGCAGGGAACGCCTCGTCGTCGGGTTGAGTAAAAAGACGTCCCAATCGAAGAAACCCGCACAGTTTGTTACCACAGCAGGGCAACGGAGCGGCCGTGTGTATCTAAGCCAAATGTACACTACTCACTTCATGTCATAACCACTGCTTCCAAAGAGTCAGGACCTACCCAACATCCTTGGAAGCAGGCTCATAACATATACTATCGGCACCAGCAAGTCCCAATAGGGACCTTTTGGACCTTGTCCTGGCACCGGTGGTGCCAGGCTCATAGCATGGACCCGTCCCGGCACAGGAAGCGCCGGGCTCATAACAAGTGTGAGAGTGCTTGGGTGGACCTACCTGCAGCAGACCATGCTGCTTACTTACCAGCAAGATGATGTTTCACTCTCTTCTGGCAGGGACTAATTTTCCTTCTGGGTGGGGCAGGCACCACTCCCTGGATCATTGATGCTGGACCCCTTCTGGAAGCAGGAACTCTTTTGTCTGGGCGAGGCTGTGGAAGAAGACACCTAAGCACTCCTATGGACTATTTAAACCACACCCGATTGATGCAAGGTGCTTCGCGTTATTCTGCATCTGCAGCAGGACGCTCACCGTGTCAGCTCCAGTGAATCTTCAGTTCCGGATCCTGTGAATACGAAAATTACCTGCTGGGAACCAATCCTCAGTCTTCAGCAGCTCCTGCAAAACAAAAGGCACAGGTTAGGCAAAGGCAAAGTTAGCGGTTCAACTTACCCGATCCATCGGCAGCATTCAAGGCGTTTTTTCTGCACATCTCTTACGGCATCGGGCCTGCAAAGACAAAGAACATTGGTTAGTAACGCTTAGTTACAAAACTGCTTACCTGTGTTACGCTCGCTCCAACTCTGCTTGCGCTGCATTCCGGCACCTGTAAAGACAAAAGAGACATTAAGGTGCATTCTACAGCCCTAGAGCAGCCTTTCTACTTACGTGCCTTCGTATGCACCATCTTCTTGTTACGCTCTCTGCCACGAACCTGGGGGGAGCATCTTCTTCGGCACCGACAGCATCTGAAAGGGAAAAGACAGACATTAAGGAGATAAGACATTTGAAGAGAGCAATCTAAAGGGAACTTTTATACTTACAAGTCACGCTCGTGCAGCACACGGCGGCCTCGCTCTCAACTTACCCTCTGCAATTAAGAGGCTGAACTCATATCCAGTGAAGTAACTGGACCCAGCGCCCCTGCATGAGACGCAGGATGGAGAGCCCAGCATTCACCTATTTAAGGTGAGCACAACCATCGACCGAGTACCACTGGGAGAGAGGGAGAGAGGGGCTTGGAACTTCTCCCAATCTTCCAGGCACTAATACCTTGATTTTCCACTTGCAGACACCTCACCCTTCAGGTCAAACTTTCGGTGAGAAAGGGGCCAAATCCGGGAGCCCAACGAATCCTACGCCTGACATTGAAGACGGTTTCACCGCCCAGTCAAGACCCGCGCCTCCGAGGGAACCAGGTGAGCGTTACACTTCAGACCTGGGAACGCCAAGTGTACGAAGCGTGTGAGAGTGACAAGGGCTCGAAATACTACACAACCTGGCGGTGGTTACAGAGCAAGACTCCCGTGTAAGCTGGTCAGTCAGCTGGATGGCCCAGAGATGCTTCTGAAGGCTTACTGGCAGGAGATGGTGAAGATGCCGAGAATAGCTGTTCCCGCTATTCCAAGGGTCGAAGTACCAGTACAGGCCTTCTGGTTCGATCAAAGGTGAAAAGGGTTTCACAAGGCGACAGCAGTGCAGAGGAGAAGTCCTTCAGCGGGTCACCAGCGATTCCTCGGTCCAGCCGCTTGGTTGCAGGATACTTGGCTCCTGTATTCCTTCGTTCGTGAGAACTCAGGAGATCGACATGGTAGTGCTGTTTCCAGCCCCCTCTTATCCACGGTTCCCTTCGCGCCAAAACGGAGGGGACACAATGGGAGATCCGCTCATCAACACTCACACCATTCGTGGACCAATCACGGACCACGGTGGTCCCAGGCATTCACACCACCCTAGACTCTCTGGCACCCAGGATGTGTATTGGGAACAGACATCCCAGCCCACATCCTGGAGGCACACACAAGATATGTAGAAGCCCGCGAAAGCATCCGTGTTTCGCGGGAAAGTACATGCCCAAATAAGGAAGGCCCCGGGTCGGCTCGAACTGGGGAAGGTGAAGGGAGCAAGACGGTCAGCGGAGGGGACAAAGGAGCCTCGTGGTCTGGCCATTTTGGAAGCCAGGCCACCATTTTGGGTTAAGCGCGGAAAACGCGCTTAGAACGCCAAAAGGAGCTCAAAACACAAGAAACGATCGCTGCCACCATTCCCGTCCCTGAATCACTTGCACCAATCAGATACAATCCTAAACGAGTATCTAGGGCCTGTAGAAGGCTAGAGACCCAAGAGAGCTGTAACTTAGCTTACAGTGCCCTCTTGTGTCATGTTGCACGAAAGCCGCAACATGATAAAAGAAACTACGGGAAACAGCGTTCCCCGGTACTGACTGTTTTAACGGCATAGCAGTTTCCCCATAAGAAAGGAGCGAAAGCCCAGAGGAGTGCGGCAGAAGGCGGCACTTCTCTGGCAAAGTCAAGAACAAGGTGAAAAACAACAGCAAAAAGTTTAGGGGTTGCCACATGGAAGGAAAATTACCTACAATTATGAAATCTTTCCTAACACTCGCCCCTCCCAGACTATGGACAGGGGAACTAATCCACCCCTGGATGAGTCTCTTGTTCAGGTCGGTTAAACATTTTGGACAACCCATCAGCATTGCTATGTTGGACACCTGGCCTATGCTCAATAGTGAAGTCGAAGCCTTGTAGACTTATGGACCACCTAAGCAACTTTGGATTCTCCCCCTTCATGTTCATTAGCCACCTTAAGGGCTTATGGTCAGTTTGCACAGTGAAGTGGGTCCCATATAGGTAGGGCCTCAGCTTCCTTAGGGCCCACACAACAGAGAAACATTATTTCTCTACCGTGGACCATCTGAGCTCTCTGTCCTTAAGCTGGCGGCTAATAAAACCAATAGGGTGTTCATTACCCTTCTCATCTACTTGTGATAGTACAGCTCCTATCCCAGTGTCAGAGGCGTCCGTCTGCACGATAAAAGGTCTTTGATAATCAGGGGCCCTGAGGACAGGGGCCTGGCACAAGGAGTCTTTTAAGCCATTGAAGGCCTTCTCACACTCGTCGGTCCAAGTTACCTTCTTGGGTTTCTTCGGAGTTGTGAGGGCAGTCAGAGGGGCAGCTATGGTGCCATAGTCTGCCACAAAATTGCGGTAATACCCCGTGAGTCCTAAGAAGGCTCTCACTTGGGTTTGTGTAGTGGGGGTAGGCCAGTCTTGTACTGCTTGTACTTTACTGGGAAGAGGCTGTATCCTCCCTCCACCTACTTCATGTCCAAGGTAAACCACTGAGCCTTGTCCAATCTGGCATTTACTAGCCTTTATGGTCAGGTGTGCTTTCTGAAGAGCCTGGAGCACAATCCCGAGGTGTTTCACATGGTCTTCCCAGGTGGCACTGAAAACTGCTATATCGTCCAGATATGCAAGACAGAATTCGTCCAACCCATTCAACACATGATTCACAAGCCTCTGGAAAGTGGCAGGTGCATTCTTCAACCCGAACGGCATTACCCGGAATTGGTAAAGGCCGTCTGGAGTAGAAAATGCTGTCTTCTCCTTGGCATGTTCTGCTAAAGCTATTTGCCAATAGCCAGCAGTGAGGTCAAACGTGCTGAGGTACTTGGAGGCACCCAAAGTATCCACCAGCTCATCTGTTCGAGGCAAGGGGTGTGCATCTGTCTTGGTGACAGCATTCAGAGCCCTGTAATCCACGCAGAACCTCAATTCAGAAGTGCCTGCCTTTGGAACCAAAACCACAGGGCTGGACCAAGGACTACTAGAGGGTTCAATCACCCCAAGGTCTAACATCTTGTTGACCTCGGTCTTAATATAAGACCGTACTTTGTCTGACATCCTGTATCCCCTACTTTTGGTAGGTACACTGTCTCCTGTGTCAATGTAATGTTTGCACCAAGGTGTCAAACCAGGCGACTGTGAAAACAGGGGGGAAAACTGCCTAAGCAAACTTTTCACCTCAGCATGCTGATCAGAAGTCAGGTGAGGGTCCACTCGGACACCCTCAAAGGAGCTATCTGAAGGACCGCTTTGGAACAGGTCGGGGAGAGGTTCAGACTCCTCTTCCTCAACATCTGAAGCCAGTAGCAGTGCTGCGATTTCGACTCTTGGGACGAAAGCCTTCAGCCTATTCACGTGAAACACTTTTGGAGCCTGTCCAGGCCTTCCAAGGTCCACTAAATAGTTAACCTCACCCAGGGGCTCCACCACTGTGTAAGGGCCTGACCATTTGTCCTGTAAAGCTCGAGGCCTTATGGGATTCATGATCAGGACTTGCTGACCAGGTGTAAAGTTGATGAGGGAAGCTTTCTGGTCGTACCAATGTTTCACCAGCACTTGTCCTGCCTTCAATTTATCACTAGCCAAGCCGATCAGAAGTACCATCCGTTTTCTGAGCCCTAGCACATAATCAACTACGTTGGTAGTAACAGGGGGAGTGGGCATCTCCCATCCCTCTTTGACAATGGCTAAGGGTCCCCGTACGGGATGACCGAACAGAAGTTCGAAGGGGCTGAAGCCAACACCCTCCTGTGGTACCTCTCGGTAGGCAAACAGTAAGCATGGTAAAAGAAGATCCCATTTTCTTCTCTGAGGTTCCTCCAGAGCCCCAATCATGCTTTTTAACGTTCTGTTGAAACGTTCCACCAGACCATTGGTCTGGGGGTGGTATGCAGAAGAGAACTTGTAGGTGACCCCACATTCTTTCCACATAGCCTGCAAATACTTCGACATAAAGTTGCTGCCACGATCCGACACAACTTCTTTAGGGAAGCCAACCCTAGTAAATATGCCAAGTAAAGCTTTTGCAACTGACTTGGCAGTTACAGTTTTCAATGGGATGGCCTCTGGATATCTGGTTGCATGGTCGACCAGCACCAGGATAAACCTATTGCCCGAGGATGTTTGCGGGTCAAGGGGACCAACGATGTCGATCCCTACCCTTTCAAATGGTACCCCCACAACTGGGAGCAGTACCAACGGAGCTTGGATTGTCGCGCCAACCTTACCAGACAATTGGCAGGAGGCACAACTCCTGCAGTGACTTTCTACTTGCACCCCCATCTTGGGCCAGTAGAAGTACATGGATAACCTTTGCTTGGTCCTCTTCATACCAAGGTGACCAGCAAGGGGAACTTCATGCACCAACTGCAGGAGGAAGGGCCTAACAGCAAGGGGAACCACCAACCTCCTATGGTCTCCTTCTGTAGACTCTGTGGGCTCACTATACAGGAGTCCACCTTCCCAATAAATCCTATGCGTCCCAGGAGGTTCACCCTCAAGCTGGGAGCAGGCCTGT
Organism: Ambystoma mexicanum; assembly: GCF_040938575.1. Lineage (NCBI taxonomy): Eukaryota > Metazoa > Chordata > Amphibia > Caudata > Ambystomatidae > Ambystoma > Ambystoma mexicanum. The sequence goes on from NC_090932.1 coordinate 663,434,681, forward strand.
CTCCTTAGGCCTTCCAGAGATGGGCACTCACGTTGGCCTTTACTGAATTCGTCCCTATCAGGACCTCCTTCAACTAACAAGTCTTTTAGTTCAGGATGATCATTGGGGTCAAATACTTCAGGCATCGCCACCTCCTCGTCAGGCCCGGGCGATTGACCAACTTCCTCCACCGCAGTGGTAGGCGAGCTCAGGGGAATATTCTCTTTCCCTCGTCTTGACTTGTCGACTCCTTTCGCCTTGGGTTTCCCCTTCGGCTGGGGCGGCGTATTGGTCTTGGCCAATGCTGCCCGTACTTGAGACCGGGTGTAGGGTCTTTCGGCAGTGTCTCCTACGAGCCCTAAAGCTCTGAGATCATTACCTAACAAGACCTTTCCCGGGACGTTTCTCTGAATGCTCACTGGAATCCTGACTGCTGTACCATTTAAAGTAAGATTTACAGGTATTACTGGGAACATACGGAGTGGGCCGTCAGCCAACTTAGTGGGCATCAGAGTAGCTCTGGCAACTTCCTCTGAGTCTACCAAGGTAGAATCCACTACAGTGCGACTGCACCCACTATCCCTAAGACCTGGAGTATCTACTCCATTGATCAGCACACTGTCTTTAAAGTAGTGCTTGGTATTATACGGAATCCTAGCATAAGCCTCTGCGACTTTAGGCTCCCAGGAACCCAGGGAAACTAAAACTACCTCAGCCTCTATCCCACTGGGAAATGAGTCTGAGGAGAAGGATGCTCCTGTAATCTCTTCTTCCTCGTAGGAGGAGAAGGCCAGATTAGCGGAGTGGACCCCCAAAGGTCTAACCTTACACCGGGGATCCCCCTTCACGTGGTCAGTTGCTCCACAAGCAAAACAAGATCCATTGGGTCTGTTTACATAGGGAGGCTTATTGTAACCAGAGTTCTGTTTCGGAGGCTGACCTCCACTACCCTGTGAGTTCTCTTGTGTCTTACCCTTATTTTTCTTTTTGTGGCCCTTATGAGAAGAAGATTTATCAGATGCTCCACCCTCCATATCTTTGGACTTTTTCCCTTCCTCCTGCCTACCAGGATGAGTTTTGTCCTTATGGGACACTCGATGTGACACCCATAAGTCTGCTGCAATGGCCAGCTTCTTAGGATCTATCTCCTTCGAATCGGCCAAATGCTGCTTAAGCTCCGGGGAAGAAGATGCAAAAATGTGTTCCAGCATGACAAGATTTATCATGCCTTCGAAGGTAGAAACCTTATAACCTTCGACCCAGCCAGTTAAGTTTTTCAAGGACTCAGTGACATAAGATACCCAAGTACCACCTTCCTTTTTCTTATACTCTCTGAAACGTTTCAAATATTGGGCCGGAGTCTTCCCAAACTTTAAAATGAGAGTTTGCTTTAACATTGCGAAATCAGCTCGCTCAGCCTTCGACATTTCCATAATGGCACTACAGCCAGAATGGGGCAGTCTGCTGAGTAACCAGGCAATCTTATCAGCATTGTCAACTTGTTGAACTTCGCATGCATACTCAAACGCATTCAGCCAGTCCATAATGTCATTCCTTTCCTCATACTCACTGAGCAGATCTTTCGGAAACCGTGGATGAGAGGAGGCCCCAGACCCATGTCCAGGACCCTTGGACCCATTTGCAAACTGAAGCTTGGCCAGTTCCAACTGGTGATCCCTGTCTTTTCGTTTTTCTGCCTGTTCGATTTTTAGTTTGGCTATGCTGAATTCAAGCTCCTGCTGCCTAAACCGCAGCTCTTGCTTCTTGAATTCAAGCATAGCCTCCCCATCAGCACTGGCAGAGGAAACATTAGACATCTCCTCCTCCCTGTCCTCGTGGTCTCGATGGATCAGTGCAGCGGCAGAACCGTCGGTTCTACCAGTGAGAGCAGCCCCACCTCCTTCCGCACTGTCCTCAGAAGTTATAGCGTCAAGCTGCGCTTCTTGCCACGCCACGATTCTTTGGATCATTTCCAATTCCGTGCCTTGAGAGGAAACACCTCTCTCCGCACACATCTTTTTCAATGTTTCTGATTTGGAAGCATTTAAAGTTAACAAGGTATTTGTTTCCATACTGTTAGATAAGACTATGGCCTTTTTAAAGTTATACTACAACAATTCACTATGTGTCCTGGTTGGAATAACCTAAAATGCCTTAGTTCGTGCGCAACACTGGATACCTTCAGTCGTATCCCACCGCTGTACACCAATTTGTTAAGACGGATTTCTGAACTCTGTCCTGGTGGCGCAGAAGTTCAGAAGGCCAACCTAATTACTTGGAACAGGGTAACCTCTGGACGAGCCAGACCAATCAAGGTAGCGATCGCGGTGGTCAAGACTAGGTCTCAAGAGGGGTGAGGGTGACTGAAAGCCCGCAATGAGCACACAAAGCAAGATCACTTACAAACTACTCCAAACAGTTGTTATATTAAAAATATATACACATTTATTTCAAGGCCTTTAAAACAATGACCGTAGAGATAAAATCACAATATAACGATAGTAAACCAACACATACCATATCAACACAATATATATACAAATACAACAAGGCACCTAACTAGATGGAAGTCCGAGCCCTGCGAAGAGTGGAGCCTTGTGCTCAAAAGTACCTGCACGCGCTGGTGCCAACGGGCAAAAGGAGAAGCTCTTCGAGGGAAATCAGGCAGTTCAGTTTAGTGCACAAAAGAAGAAGAAGAAGTTCCGCGACTCAAGCGCAGCCTCCACAGTGGGCAGAAGCAGAGCGCGAGTACGGAAAAGGGTGCTGTTTGACACAGCGGGGAAAAGCAATGGGCTCCTGCAGGAGGGCGATCAGACCTAGCTATGCTACTCATCGGTCCCCGATGCAAGCAGACCCAGGCTTCTCCGCGTCAGTTTCAGCAGCTGGCAGGTTCAGAAGAGCAGGGAACGCCTCGTCGTCGGGTTGAGTAAAAAGACGTCCCAATCGAAGAAACCCGCACAGTTTGTTACCACAGCAGGGCAACGGAGCGGCCGTGTGTATCTGAGCCAAATGTACACTACTCACTTCAGACCTGGGAACGCCAAGTGTACGAAGCTTGTGAGAGTGACAAGGGCTCGAAATACTACACAACCTGGCGGCGGTTACAGAGCAAGACTCCGGTGTAAGCTGGTCAGTCAGCTGGATGGCCCAGAGACGCTTCCGAAGGCTTACTGGCAGGAGATGGTGAAGATGCCGAGAATAGCTGTTCCCGCTATTCCAAGGGTCGAAGTACCAGTACAGGCCTTCTGGTTCAATCAAAGGTGAAAAGGGTTTCACAAGGCGACAGCAGTGCAGAGGAGAAGTCCTTCAGCGGGTCACCAGCGATTCCTCGGTCCAGCCTCTTGGTTGCAGGATACTTGGCTCCTGTATTCCTTTGTTCGTGAGAACTCAGGAGATCGACATGGTAGTGGTGTTTCCAGCCCCCTCTTATCCACGGTTCCCTTCGCGCCAAAACGGAGGGGACCCAATGGGAGATCCGCTCATCAACACTCACACCATTCATGGACCAATCACGGACCACGGTGGTCCCAGGCATTCACACCACCCTAGACTCTCTGGCACCCAGGATGTGTATTGGGACCAGACATCCCAGCCCACATCCTGGAGGCACACACAAGACATGTAGAAGCCCGCGAAAGAATCTGTGTTTCGCGGGAAAGTACATGCCCAAATAAGGAAGGCCCCGGGTCGGCTCGACCTGGGGAAGGTGAAGGGAGCAAGACGGTCAGCAGACAGGACAAAGGAGCCTCGTGGTCTGGCCATTTTGGAAGCCAGGCCACCATTTTGGGTTAAGCGCGGAAAACGCGCTTAGAACGCCAAAAGGAGCTCAAAACACAAGAAACGATCGCTGCCACCATTCCCGTCCCTGAATCACTTGCACCGATCAGATACAATCCTAAACGAGTATCTAGGGCCTGTAGAAGGCTAGAGACCCAAGAGAGCTGTAACTTAGCTTACAGTGCCCTCTTGTGTCATGTTGCACGAAAGCCGCAACATGATAAAAGAAACTACGGGAAACAGCATTCCCCGGTACTGACTGTCTTAAGGGCATGTCAGTTTCCCCATAAGAAAGGAGCGAAAGCCCAGAGGAGTGCGGCAGAAGGCTTCACTTCTCTGGCAAAGTCAAGAACAAGGTGAAAAACAACAGCAAAAAGTTTAGGGGTTGCCACATGGAAGGAAAATTACCTACAATTATGAAATCTTTCCTAACACCTGTCAGCACTTGCACAAACGAGTACAGTGATCCAATATAAATCTACATAGAGAAAGAAAAGGCCCTAATTTATGACAAGAAACTTAGCACGCTGTCAGGCAGCCATAGCACAACACCTCCACTCGTATACAGTTGCAAACATATAGACTAAGGGAGTACAACCCAGAGGCATGGGTAGGACGTGACAACTAGAGAAAGAAATACCTGACTGCCCAAGATGGACAGCCCAGCCTCAAGCCCCACATCAGATCTTGAAACCATTCTCAAGGGTGAGGCCAATCAACCTATCCCCACACCATCTGCTTGAAGTAACACACATGACACCCCTTTCACCAGAGAGAGTCTAGAAGCAAGACCCAATGTGTGGTAGGCAGAGGGAGAACTGCCCAAAGGTTGGGGCAAACCAATGCCAAGCCACATATCATGTACATAGGCCATTCCTAGTGGAGGAGTCAAACAGCAAATCCCCATCCGACCTAACAGATCTGAGTTCCCTTTTCACAAGAGAGAGATGCTTGTAGGCAGAGTTGAGGTTGGTAATAGTGAGATGGAGGATGCTGTCAACAAGAAATAATTGTGTAATTGTTGACAGGAGGTTAGTGACAGCAATGAAGGGAAAGGTGGCAGTACAGAGAAGATTGGTGAACAGAAACGAGGCAATTGGTGACATTACCGAAAAGGGTCTTTCTAATCGTGAAGAAGCGGTTGGTGACTGCAAATGGGGGGTGTTGGGAGGTGTATACAGCAGGAGGGCAAACAAGAAGGAAAATCAGACAAGGTAAATACAACCAATAGAACAGAAAGCAAAGGCAGATCGCAATGGTGAAAAAGAAGAGATGGGAACCATGTACTGGACAAACAATGATGACTCTCATTAAGGGGGGTACCTGTCAGATGGCAGACTACCCACAGAAATAATGGAAGCTCAAAGCCTCTGTCCAAGTTACACTTACAGGGACCAAACCTTAAAGGCCCATCAAGGATGTAGAAAGGTAGGCCGCTTTAGCTGGACCCAAAGGCACACACAAGGAGTGTACTTAAACAAGACAAGCCTGTGTGGATACAGCTGGAACATATAGTGGATACCTTCTGTGGGAACAGCAAGCAACGCCCTGTCACATGAAATACATAATAGGCTACAGGTAAGATGAGACAAAGGAAAGGGCATAGATTGCCTCCTAGGTTACAGGAGACAATCTCTACAAAGGAATACATAGAGGCACTGGTGTGGGCGTCATATAAAACTTACGAGACACTAAGAGCCCAAAAATTGAATCAAATTCAGAAGAGGAAAGCAGGAACTAGTAATGCAAAATATTGTAGCTCTGAAATGGTACAAGGTAACTGAGGTATGGTAACCGGGGCAAGGAACCGGTCCACAGCAACCGAGCAGGACACTAGTACAAGGTTACAGAGTACAGATACAAGGTAAAAAGTATTAACAGAAGAATACTGGAAAATGGAGCTAAAACTACACACATTATGCAAGGCAAGGCTATGGGACACATAACTAGAACTAAGCGGAAACAGGTATAAACAGAAACAAGATAAAAAGAGACTGACTAAACAGGGTAAAGTTTGAGACTAAATCGATCTGAAAGAGCAAGGAAAGGGCAAAGCAGAGAAGGAGACTGAATGGAAACAGTGCAAGTAACAGAAGCTGGAAGATGCAGGGACACAGCACAATAAGCAGGGTCTGGGATCTGCAGAAATACAAACCAAGAAATAGGGCTAATGGCTACAGCTGACAGCACAAATTAAAGGAGAACCTACACTGGCAGAAGGCAGAGAGGGAGGACTGGGGGTGCAGGGCAGGGCTCTGGAAATCAGAGCAAAGCAACATAGGAGCAGGGATCAGTCACAGGCAAGGCACTAGGCAGAATCTCAGCAAAGAAGAGAGCGATTCCAAATGGGTCACAGCTACATGAGGTTTGGAATGCAGTGCAAGAACAAGGGATCTTGAGGGTATGGCAGCTTATAAACTGTACTAGCAAAGAGGAAAGCCAAGGTGGAGCTTCCTGATTGGGCTGCACACAAGCAATCACAGGTTTGATTAATGGAAATCTCTGGAATGGACTTTAGGAGAGGATCCAGTGTTGACCAACTCCAGGAATTTTTGTGTAGAAACAAAAGCACAATAATTGCCATTGCATTTTTAATATTGCAGTCAATCAATTGAGTTGAGTCTGTCATTCTCCAGCCACAGTGAAACCAGGGTGCATGCAAATGAGATTCCAAAAGGTTTCCCTGATTTGGCATCCAGTTTTTTCAGATATCTTGCAGGTGTATTATGGGAGTGGTAGTACATGTTTCTGGTAATACAGATTTGTTTAGGGAAATAGTAAATAGTGATTTAGAGTCTTCTCTGGTGATGGTTGACACTGCCCCTTGGGTCTACAGACAGCACCACACAGAGGCAAAGATGTAGAGGTGTGACTGTGACAGTATAAAAATGATTGATGATCATAAGAAGGATGTTGGTAATAGTTAGAGGTTGGTGACAGGTTTGGAAGGTGCAAGAGAAGACTAGTGATAGTAAGGAGACGTTGGAGTAGAAGAATATGCTGATGATGACAATTTGGAGAAGGTTGGTGAGAGACAGGAGGTACCCAGGGAATAAGCCTGTTGAACTTTATGAAACATGATGAATGGGCTCCTGTGATTATGTAAGTTATTATAGAATTCATATGTTTTTTTTTCTTTTTGTTTTTGTTTTATGAATGAAAGTATATTATCAACAATTGAACAAATGATTTATGTGGTGTAAAGCTTTTGTGTAACCATATGCACTAACAAAAAGAAAATAGACATATCACAGAAACATGTGCATGGGTTCCCAATTGTATCTCTTTGTATGTCATTCCAAAAGGATGGGGTGGGTGACTAAGGAGAATGTGTCGACCTGCCCCTGTACATTCCCCCATCTAGTTGCATTCTCGACCAGACTCTTCGCCTCCTCTTCTGCTTGATCTTCTTCGATCATCTCATCATATTTTCTTTTCTTTGGAATCCATATTTTAGTCACCCCCCCTCAGGTGGCCAGCATTCTTTATATGTTCATCCACACTCCAGGTCATCAGACGACAATCTCCTGCTGGTGCACAAATATCCATCGTCGTACATATTTCTTACAGTCCTGGGGATAATAGACATTTGGTCCTGGAGGTGCAAGATAACTCTTCTTTATATTCTCTTGAGTACTTCTGTCTGTGTCTGTGCTCCAGAATGTCTGTTAATGTCAATCATTATCTTCATTCCAATAGCATTCTTGGCTGTTTTCTGCCATTGACCTACGATGATCATTATGAGACAGAATCCCAACACTAATAGTAATATTGCTCCAAGTGGTTTAAAAGCATTTGCCAACCAAGATGGAATCCATCCAAACAAAGAGGAGGAAGGACTAATGTTGAAAATGGGATAAACGTGTAGGTGAAAAAAGGTGCACCAAAATGCCCGCCATATGTCTACTGAACGATAAATGCAGTACAACCTCCCCAAATCAGACGTTGGGGATCTACAGTCTTAATTAATATTTCCCAGGCTATCTCACCGGCTGTTGTTAAATTCCGGATGCAGGAAAATACGGCAACCTCTCCCAAGGCTACTCCTCTGATTTTCAGGAGGACCACTTGTCTCAGGTACAGGCGCTGAGCTCACACAGGAGTCAAAGGTTGCGTTCGGAAAGGGTGGATTTGCTCACTGATATCAGTGATGGTGCTGCCTTGATTAGTGGGTGTAAGGAGTTTGCTCGTATCTTGGTGGATATGACAAATATGGAGCTTGTCAATTGTGAATGTCCAGGAATAAGTGCAGAGGTTACATATGTATCTTCTCCTCTTATGTCTCCTCACTCTGATAGAGAGGGAGATACGGCTATCTGTGAGCTGGAAACATTCTCTATAGGACTGGCATCATCTTTCCCGGATGACGATCTCCAGAAGCAGACTTGCCCCGAAAAATGGGTATTGATAAAGGCCAATATATGTATTTATTTATCTATTTTTTATTTATGTTTTACTTTTGTAAAGTGCCTAAGGCCTTAGGCATCAGGGCGTTGTTGCAGACCAGTTACATTCAGATATAGCTTGACACACATACCGTAAAAGTCAATGGAAAGTTTGTGGCATAGTTAGATGAAGGGCCAGCTTTTCAATGCTTTGCGGAAGGCCCAGTATGACTCCTGTGCTCTGAGTTCTTTGGGGGGGGAGTATGCTTGAAGCACGAAACCTCGGTGGCCATCTTTACACATCCATGAGGCATTTCAATGGGCAAAGGGGAGCGAGGTTCACCGCGATGATGCTGGTGTTCTGGAGGTCTCACGATGGACCCAGGGTATAGTGAAGTGGCAGGGAGCTCCTCTGCCCTTATGTTGCGCCCTTGATTTTACCCAGCTCTGCCATCTGGCGAACAGCTCTGGCTGGTAATTACTGGGAGGCTAGCCAATCGGATCTTTTGTTGTGGGCTGAGGAAGCCGCAGGCTGGAAGCACGATTCCTCACTGGCGATCTTTACACATCCTGGAGGCATTTCAATGGGCCAATGGGGAATGAGGTTTGCTGCAATGCTGCTGGTGCCCTGGTGGTCTCAGTGTGGACCCAGGGTGCCGCAGAGCAGCAGAGAACTCCTTTGCCCTTAAGTTGTGCCCTTGATGTGAGCCCGGCTCTGCCATCCGACTAACAGGGCTGACTGGTAATGGCTGGGACGCTAGCCAATTGGATCCTTTGTTGTGGGCTAAGCAAGCTCCGGGTAGGAGGTATGATTCCTCTGTGGCCATCGTGATACATCCTGGAGGCATTTCAAAGGGCAATGGGGAACAAGGTTTGCTGTGATGATGCTGGTGTCCTGGAGGTCTCATGGTGGGCCCCGGGTGCAGCGCAGAAGCAGAAAGATCCTCTGCCCTTAAATTGAGCCTTTGATGTGAGCCCGGCTCCAACATCCGGCGAACAGGGCTGGCTGGTAATGACTAGGATGCTAGCCAATCGGATCCTTTGTTGTGGGCTGAGCAAGCCCTGACCTGGAAGCACGATTCCTCTGTGGCCATCTTTACACATACTGGAGGCATTTCAATGGGCAATGGGGAACGAGGTTTGCTGCGATTATGCTGTTGTCCTGGAGGTCTTAGTTTCGTCCCAGGATGCAGCGGAGCGGCAGACAACTCCTCTGCCCTTAAATTGCACCTCTCTCTCCTTTAACAAACCTCTTGCCTCTGCCTTCACAAGACTTTTAAGGACCTAAACCAGTGTAATGATTTTGTGGACTTTTGTACCTGGATGGATTCCATGGACAACTGTGTAGGGAACTGCCTTCTAACCAATACAGACACATCTTGCCAAACTGATCCTTTAATCCCTTCTATAATGTGTGCAGGGAACTACCATCTAATCAAGACAGACACATCTTGCCAAACTGATGCTTTAATCTATTCTACAATGTCTCTACACTGTGGTCAAATGAACATCCGTGGCCAGTTAGTTCCTACACCAGTGAAATTTGGCCAGGGAACATGAAATATACAGTCAGCATCTGCTGCTGTGGTTCCTGTTGTTGGCCCTCCCCCAAAGGTTAGGCCTCGTGACATCACCTGTGAAGCAGGTGATGGTTCGGAAGGTCCTGATCCCTTACTATTGGTGGACATAAGAAAAACTAAACCAGGCCCCATTGAGGGAGTCCAATTTGTGAAAGGCCACCACAATCCATCCATTTCCAAGATGTTCCCAGTGAGGAAATCATCAATGCCGGTAGTCAGGGATAAGACCCTATGAGATTTTGTCATGGATGATAGGAATGTCATCATCACTAACGTAGAGAAATCATGTGAGTATGAACCAAGAGAGGCATTAAGGAACAAGGTTTTGGCCTGGCTTCGCCAAAGAATAGGGCCAAGAGTGGTCAGATGTTCAGACTTGAACATTTTACGGAGACTGGATATTGGCGAGTGGTGTACCCAGGAAAATTGGGTCTCTGTCCTGGTAGGATGTGGGGCCAATAATTTACCGATTTTCATAGCAAATGCTAGTACCTACCTAAGGGTGTGTCTGATTTAAAACTTATAGTGGACTAGCTCGGGACTACTGACTATGTGTTAAGAATGTTGATATTAAGTTTATTAGTATTGCTTTGTGTGTCTGTGTTATTTTATGTTTTAAGTTTTGTTTTTGTTATAACGCTCTTATGCCTGTGGGCTTTCAGCGCTTTATAAACATATACATAAATAAACTAAATAAAGATGAAAAACAATCATCTCCTTCTGTTTCATCAGCTTCATCTTCCATCTTTGCGTGCAGGGTTATCAGCATCATTATTGCCTCTGTCAGGGTCCCATTTTCTCCATCATGAGATGGTATGAACATACAGCAAGATTGTCTAACTTTGGTGCACACCGCCTTCCATTGCTGTTATCAGATCCTGAACATACCTGTTCTGGATAGTCATCAGCCTGATGGCTCTCAACTCTTATTTTATTGCATTGAATCATTTTATTGTTGCATTGAATATCTGTAAGAGCTCCCATCTTGTAATCAGGAGCCACTTGGCGTTTACTGCAGCTTGAATTCCTGGTGTAAATATAGATGTCATTATCATGGCGGTCTTGCTGAATAGGTCATTCTCATAAGCAATGTCTTGGTAAACCCTTATTGATTTTGATGAGAAATAGTTCTCTCTCTTCAGTCAGCGAAATTGAATCATTTCTTCTTTCTGTTATATTCATTAATCTTTGGGAACTCTTCAATATGGAGATCACTTTGGGGAATCACTAGTGCTGTAACATGTACATTTAAAATGGAGCACACTCCTCCCAAACAATGGGCAACTGCATGTAGGCGCTCTAGATCCAGAAGCCCAATATCGATCCATCAGAACTGCAGTTCTTCCATTCGTTCCTGGTTCTTCAATTGTTTCTCCACATCCTTTGTTTCTTCCAACATAGACCTTGCCATCATTCTTGAAACAGGTTGTTGCATGCACTGGTCTTGTCTCATTATCAACCCAAGTGAGTAATTTTGCATGATTAACCTGTGATTCCAAGCATTCATTATTCACCTTGTGTACTCTGTGGACAGAATCTCTTTTCAGTAAGTGTGCAGGGCATGATATGAGTCCATCTTCCCATCCATTTCCGGTTGCTACATGCCCAAACACCAACAGCTGTGCACCTGATTCTTCAGTCATGTGTGAGCAATTCATTCTCTTCATGTCCACAGCTTGTATCTCCAAATTGGGATGGATATATACGATTTTTGTTTGTCCATCCTAAGCCACTCTACATTCTTTTTGTCCTTATGTATCTATCTTCGTATGGAAACGTCTGTCTTGACATTTTGCATCATGTGGAGAATGTTCTTGCCTCATTCATAGCATACGGTATTAACAAGCACACATAACAACTTTCTTCTGACCTTCTCTATCACACCTCTTATGGTACCATACATGATTTGCCAAGTGAGCTGAAGTATGTGTTGATACTTTCATTATCTTCCTCCGCATCTCTCCTTAGTCAGGAAAAAGGTTTTTTTCATATCAGAACGTAAGGGTTTTTTGGGATCTTAATAGGGACAATGGGAATAATGGGACTAGTGGGGTTGTCTTTTTTCTGGCTCCTCACTGCTAATAACATGCGTAAATGTTAACGTAACGAGGAGAATAGTCAAAATCAAAATGCCACAGAAAACTCCAATAATTATATTTCATTAGGTACATCTTTTTCATGGAACTACAGTTGTCACCTCTTGGAACAGTTCCATTGTTACCACTTTATCTGAAATATATCAATTTTTATCCATTTAACTGTAAATCATACATTTATAACAAAACCTGTAAAATGATTGCCAAAACAATTCTTAAAATTATGAAGCCATTCTTCGTATTTCTGAAAAAAGGTCACAATATTAATAGTAAAGCCAGATAAGACTGACATATAAGAGAAAACAGCAAGTAAGAATGTATGAATGATCAGCAACATAAAAGGTCAAATATTCTTTTTCTCTTTCAATTATTTCATAGTCTTTTCTTTCTTCATTTGAAGAAAGTGTTGCAAGTTTATTGCAGATTAATTAATCCATAAATCAATCCTAATCTAAAAGTGTTTTGCTTTCTTTATCCAAGTTCATGACCTTCGATTGAGTGGTCATTTTTTGTTGTTATTCTCTTGCTTCACTGCGGGTACTTGCTTTGTTGGAGATGCTTGCTTCACTGTGGGTGGATGCAGGAGAGTTCAATGTTGCTTCACCTTTATAGCGTTTGTTATCATGCCAGTGGTTTCATGCCCTTCTTCCTTTCAACTTCACAGCAGTAGGGCGTATGTCCTCCACATTATGTGGTCCTTCAAATCGAGGGATACGCAATGTGCGCACAAACCTTTGTACTAACTCAGGGTCCGCTACATATAATGACAGTGCCATTAATAGATTTTCCAAATTAATAGGCAAATTGTCTTCTTTTTTTACATTTGACCACTCCTGTTGACGCTTGATTCGTTGAGAAATAAAACGGATACTTTGAGTCATTGTTTTTAAATAATTGTGCATTTCATCACATAGTGCCCTTGCTATACTGTGGGAGTCTGTATTTGCCCTTGTTGGGAGGTGAGAGGAGTTCTCATTCAGCGTCCAGTCACCAGCTCATGGGGCATTAAATGGTGATCTGAACCAGGTTGGTTTCTTACTGCATTTAATGCAAGGAGTATGTAACGTAGCGATCCCTTCTTTAATGTCAATTTAAGTTTTGCTATCCTTTCCTTCAGAAGTCCATTTAATCCCTCACATATTCCGCTGGCTTGTAGGTGATAGGCCGAAGCAAATTTAGGCTTAATGCCTAAAAGTAAGACTATATTTTCAAAAGGTTCATTAAAAAATGTGGTCCATTATTGGATAACAAAACTTCGAACACCCCCCATCTTGGAAATATCTAGCAGACTGAAAACTTTGCATTGCATGCAGATTCAAGATGCATGCATGGACCTGCTTCAATCCATCTGAAAAAAGGACAAACTACAACTATCATGTATCGATAGCCATTACATGCTTGTCACATATCCACATAATGTATGTGCAAATATTGGAAGGGGCCATTAGGTCTGGGGATTACTCATCTCACCATTCGCAGGGTGTGCCCTGCCATATCTTTCTGGCACACAATACAGTTTACAATGAACTGTGCCACATGTTCACTGAGGTTTGGTATGAACCAGTCCTCTGCTATAGCAGCAGCTAGACTCTCTCGAGTCAAATGTGTGGGATAATGGAGCTTCTCCAATGTTACTCTCAACAATTCTAGAGGCATAACTGGCTTTCCTGTACTGTCCTGTCTCCATATTGACTCAGTGGGGGATAAAGAACACCCCTGCTTTATCCATAGCTACTTTTTTTCTTGCAATGCTCGTCCTTGTACCTCAATAAACACTACAATGGACATCATAATAAATCCTTCTTTAACCAACATGCATCGCCCTGTCACTTTCTTCAAGTCTTTTAATTCATCTTCATACATGGTTGAAAAATATGTGGCACGTTTGGTCTCTAAGTCTGTGGCTTCAATCCTGTGAGTGATTAAGTCTTTTCTTATTTAATGAGCTGTGCTTTTCACGATGACTATGGTTGCTTGAAAGTTTAAGGCTTCAATGAGTTTGTCTAGTAGCCCAGCATGTTGCACTTGAGTGCTGTCTGCACGAAGAAAGACCCTCCTTTTCCAACATGCTAGGCCTACATGTACTGTTGATGTCACATAGGCGGAGTCAGAGTACACTGTCACTTCCTCATCCTCAAAGCTTTGTGGTGCATCACTAAACACTTCTAATTCTGCAGCCTGTAATTTGAAGGTGACTTCTCGGGTCACCCTTACTACTGCCGATCCCAAAAGTCTCACCCCTGTCTGCTGATCAATTTTAGATGAACCATCAATGAAGACCACTTCTTGGGGAATATCATTATAACATTCAGTGTATGTAACACAATCATGCACATCCTCATCTTCTCCCACTGATTTAGCTATTAATGTTGCTGGGTTACCTATGCTACACCTTACAATTTTAATTGCAGAGTTTATAGTAATTACTTCATACCCCAATGCTCTTTGAGTGTTCAGCGTGCTTTTGGGTTTTTCTAAATTTGCAAATAATGCATGCTCTACAAACAGAGTCACGAAACACCCCCATGGTTATGCTTGTCAAAGACTGTTCGCAAGGGTAGTACCCTTTCATAACAAGGTCTAGAATCCCCCTGTAATAAGCCATGGTTTATGGCCATGTCCTAACATCATTTTCTGTGGAAAGACTGCTGTCATGACTTCTCTATTTGAATGGAAAAATAAAATCATTCACCGTAATTTGGAAGCCCTAATACAGGAGCTGTGATAATTTTGTTTTTAAATTAATTAAATCCTTCAGTCATGCCTTCTGTCCACACTAATTTAGTTGTAGCCATTTGCACTTCTTTGAGCACTTTTAAAAAAGTGGTACTGTAGTCAAAGACCCAAGCCCTTCAGTAATTGAATAGACCTACACATTGTTGCATTTATCTCACTCTGTTTGGATGCATGGTTTTCAAAATAGCATCTGCTATTTCAGGTGTCGCTCTTTTCCCTTCATGTAAAATTAACTGTCCCATGTGTAACACTTCTTCTTGAAAATATTGTATTTTTCCATTGTCTACTTTGTACCCTTTTTCTGCGAGTATCATCATAAGTTTGACAGAGTATTCTCTACAATTTTCTTTTGTCTCACTGCACACTAAAATGTCTTCCATGCATTGAATTATGATGCTTTCGAGCTCAGCATTTCCTAAGTCCATCTGAAGGACTCCATTAAAGATAGAAGGGTACTCACAGTACCCCTACGACAAACAAATATGTTTCATGTGCATTGTTCTATGTGACAAGGAAGTCAAATCCTGTGTGAATCTTCGTGTAAGGGAATTGAGAAAAATGCATCTGCTTTGACTGTATCATTTAAAGGGTGAAGGGCCTGGCTGAATCTCCAGAACCCCCCTTTTGATTTTCTGACCAGGTACACAGCTGGGTTACACAATAAATCTGATGGTACTAGAAAGCCTTGTTTCATTATTGCGGATACAGCTTCAAATATCCCCTCATCCACTTCTCTGAGCATAGGGGATTGCTTTGGACGTGGCAAAATAGCTCCTGGTTTAAGCTTAATCCTCACTGCTCCTACTTCTTTCCATAGACCCACATCAAATGGACTTGTGATCTATAAGATACTAGGCACTTTTTCCAGGTCTTCCTGAAAAAGTCATGTTTTTTTTTGTTTTACCACCACCATTCTCTGTGTTACCTCTATGCTCTCAACTTTTATCCAATAACTGGGACTTATAAAAAATACTGGTCCATCATCTGAATAGTCATCCCTAAATAGTTCCTCATCTGTCAAGTCTGTCAGTATATATCCTTCATTAAGGGCTGTCACTGTTCCCCATCCCCTTTGCTCATCATTTGTCCAATGAAGCATCACCCTTTCTTCTCTGACCACTGCTGCTTCTAATTGCAGAGGAATAACTTGCCCTTCCTCATCATCCATGGGACTTTCTGGTCTGAAAAATAAATGTATCAGGCATCCTTATCATTTTACCTGACAATGTATGTAACCATGCTAATAAAACGTGCACTCCATACAAGAACATTTCCTCGTCTTTCCTGCAAAGGCTAAAATGCATTCCCTTACGTTTGTATAATGTATCCCTGGAGTTGAACACATTATTACTTCGTCAGTAAAAGATATTGTCATGTTAAGTTTTGTCATTAAATCGCATCCTAATATGTTTACCGGTGCCTGTTCAGAGTGTGGAAATGGCAGGGACATGTTGTGTTCCTTATACAAATGGGTAATTTGTCTGTAAATGGAATTAAACTCGACGCCCCAGTAAATCCCATAGTATACATGGCAATTCCTGACATTGGATATTTTCCCTCACGGGCAAAGGAACAAGTGGCTCCAGTATCAACAAGAAACTAAAATGTTTTCCATCGTATCATCACCTTGACCCTTGGTTCCTCTTGCGGATCTGGTGTTACAGCTAGTACTGAACACATCAGGTCGTCCTGTGGGCTATCGTATTGTGGGTATAAATTCCTCCCCATGCCTGTGAAAGGATTCCTACCACAGTCACACTCCTTAGAGTGGGTTTGTCTACCTGTGTAGCTCCCTTGTCCATCTGCCATTGCAATGTGCCTGTCTTTTGAATTGGAATATATTGTATCTGTTGAGTGGGTGCCTGTTGCATTTGCATAGGTGCTTGCTATTGCTACCCCTGTAATTACTGTGTTTGCATTGGCACTTGGAATTAGCTGAAACTGCTGTGGTTGTGGTGCATATGCTTGCTTCTGCATGTGATCTTGGGCACAATATCCTTGTGAATCTGTGTTATATTGTGGAGAATATTACATCCCCCATCTTGGAGATTGGCAATTCACATGTCATTTTTTTCCCCACAGTTCCAACATATCAAGGGCTGTTTGCCATTAAATCCTCCCCTTCCTTGAAGGTTTTGAAATTCTACTCATCCTCCTCCTCCTTAAGGCCCATTCCCTCTGCCGCTTGGCATATCACTATTCCCATTCTGATCTTGGGCATTGGCTATGTTATTTTGCTTTGAGAACTGCATGATTCGCACCATGCTTCCCTCATGACTTCTCAACACTGCTCTCTCTATGGCAAACTTTGATAATTTGTCTGCACCAACTTTGCCTCTTCTTGCTTTCAACCCTCAGATTTCTTCTTATATTCTTATATTTCTCTTTTAGCATTCTGCAATAATGCACGACTGCCAATTGTAGCTCTGGCCATGGTTTTGCTTCCGTTCTCACATTTAACTGCCTCTGTACTGGCAGTCCCAAACATAATATATGATAAAATAATGCTACAGTTTTATCCCATGGTGTGTGTGTCTCTGCACTCCATTTATCTTGAATATCCTGAATAAAAGCAATGGGGTCTTCATCCTCCCTCATCTTCCTAGTCAGTATCTCCCCAATATTCAATGTATCTGGATATTGTACTCTAAGCCCTCACCATAGGTCTGCTCTACAATTATTGAATGGTGCTCCATCATGCACTGTGTTTTTCAGTTACTTTTGGATACCCTGCTCTTTTCCAAACGTCATCAGATCCCTCCCCTATGATAGCTGATAATAGGCCTTTTATATCGCATATAGCTAACGTTATCCTTGGTATTCTTTTCTCTAATTCTTTAAACTATTTTCAAGGACTGGCAGTCAAACTCGGAAGTGTGCATTTCAAATTATTTTATCCATCTGGGGCCATGGTATATACTGTGGTAGACCTCCTCCTTTCTCTAATAGTGAGAACTGTGAAAACCCTGATCCATTGCCATATCTACCGTTAGGAAGGCATAGTGTCAACAGTAAAACGGACACAAGTAACCACAGTTCAAGGGTGTTTATTGAACTTCGAAAATGGTTTGAAAAACACCTATCTAATTCAAAATCTACAGATGGGAGCAAGCTGCGACCATCTAATAATAATAACACAGTCCTAGTGGTGTTTTGTCCAAATAAAAGGACCTATACTAATAAACCCATTGCCAATCCTTATCTCTAAATACAAATAGTGTTGGAAACAGTGTTACGAAAAAGAAAGAAGTGTTCACAAAATGATATGTCAGGATGTTGAGGCTGTTGGCCTCCCTTCCCCACATTTTCAGCATGGGACGAGGTGGTACACTGTAGTTTAGCACAGTCTCTGGCTTCTCTAGCATGAGTATATAGTTCAATCATTAGAATGTGGGCTGTCCGTGCCAAGTCACTTTATCCTACAAAGTATCTTCTTTCAGAGGGCCTGGTGCGAAAGACAAACTATAAGTTCTTTTCTTCATACAATTTTACTAGTACTCGAATTCTCAGGTGATTCACTATGCACCTTGGATCCCGTTAGTCGGGCTAAGATCCTCTTAACACAATGCTGGTAGGATATTCATGCATCCAATTTCTCTGGTGGTTCACAGTCAACCCTGGATCCCCCTCAGCCAGGCTCAGATCCTCTTAACACAATGTTCAATTTGTCTCCCTCCGCCGGGCTCAGACCAATTTCAATTTAACTCAAACTTCCTTTACCCAAAAGCTCTCAGCTGACCTCCCTCTGATGGGCTCTGACCAACTTAATTTATTTTGTGATCAACTTTCTTTACGCTACTAATATCAAAGACTTTTCTTCGATTTTGTACGGGATGTTGCTGGACCCGTTGCAGGACCATTTTGATTTACAATTCTTTGTCGCTCTTTTGCTTTTGCCACCTTTTAGTTGTATACCTTACAGAGACTTTCTAATGAGCATGCACGTGGTGCCAGACCACTTTCTCTAAGGTGTCATATCTTGTCTTCAAAGTTTAATCACTCATCTGTTGTTCAATTGTACTCATGTTGATTATAACATATGCTTCATAGTTCATGGTTCGCTTGACAATTCACTATACAATGTTGCCGCTTGCAACCGTGGCTTCAACACAGACCAGTTTGCTATCGGTCTTCCCAACTCAATGGCTGTGCTGATTTCACTGGCGCTGCTCTGGTGTAGGAGCCAAGGACGTTGCCACAGCGGCAATCGATTCTCCCCATATTGACTATCGACACAGGAGAGCCCTGGGTACATCTGACCCACAATGCAGGATTCTTCAGCTTTGTTTCCTGGTCTTATGTTTTCTATTCTCGAAGGTTCATAAAAGTGACAGCTCCTCGTTGAATAGGTCAAGGGCCCTTCCCTCCTTGTGATCCCCTTCTGTTTTGCCATTTTCGCCTTGTATTAAAATGCAATCTTAGAACTGCTGCTTCCTCGTGTGATTTGCCTTGCTCTGAGTGTGCTCTCGTGCTCCGCTATTTAGCTGTGTGGGGATGTGTAATGTATTTCAGGTGTGTAATGGTCAGTAATTGCCCAACCCTTCCTGACCATTGTGTTGGGACATGTCAGGGATACGGCTTCGGTGTTAGTCCATTTTCTCTCATAGCAGTTTTTCCGTGAGAAAGTGTTTCTGTTGGGAAAGGGGGTGGTAGAGTTCCTAAGTATCCTACTTGGTAGGATGGGGAAAGGGTGTTACAGGGAAGGGGATACTGTATTAGAGGAGGAGCCAAGTACCTCAATCTGAAGTTCTGCCCCTATTCTGCCTATATGTTGGCAACCGGAAATTGCGGCATGTGCAATACCAATATAAGTGCCAATCCTGCAAAACGTCCTTGAAACAAGGTATCCATTTAGAAAACCCTATGTGTATCCACAATGAAATGATGATCTTCTGAAGGAAGTTCAGGGAGAAGTGTGAAAATTAATGAAAGAAAGAACTGGTGACGTCACATGAAGTAGAGGTGACACACACAGAAGAGATATATATGAAATAAGGATATAAACCCTATAGAACCTGATATCGAAGTAAGGAAGAACGTAACATTTCGCCCTTGAGAAGAAGATTGCATGTGCGGGGAGTCACCGAAGAAAATGCAAACCCATTTTACAATTGTACAGATGCAGTAACGCAAGTAGAATAAATAATCAAAATGCTGGCTATGTAGTGAATAGATTGTGGAGATGCACAAATGTATATACATAGGAATATATAGAGTATGGATGTTCCACAACGCACTTTAGCAAACTTTATTTAAATAAATAAATGGAAGAATTGGAAGTGTGGTGCAGCATAATAATAGCTGACGGCAAAGGAAGATTTGTGAAAGGATTGTCTGGCCCAGAGTTAAGAGTCTGGGCCGTCGAGAGCCTTGCCATGTACACGAGAAGATACAAAAACGTGAGAAGCAAGCTCTGTTGAGGTGTAATGAAAACCATTGAGGGGGAAAAGGTTTCTTCATTTAAATGTATTAAAATATAATGAAAAACTTGAAAACGTGGTCACCAGTCACATGATCGGATGAGAATAGACTTTGGGTGGAGCTACAATGAGACCAGAAGATAAGGCCATGCTTCACTCCCTTTTATTCTCAGGCACAATGATCCTCTGCAAGGCCAAGTTCAAAGGTATTAATTGAATGGCAGACTGCAGGAGCGATGATGGATTTTGGGCTAATTGGGTTGGGAGGCATGACCAGGCCAAACAACCAGCACCTGGAGTCACAGTTGCATGCTGCTAGCGTATGAAACTTCCAGAAGAGCACAAGTGTGCCAACCAACTGTAGAGGGCCACATATTTAGGAGCCTTGTAGTTTGATAAATAATAGTGTGTCATATATTTTCATGACAGGGAAGATGACTCGCACTTGGGATGGGCTTAGTTGCCCACCTGTCCTTAGAGATCCAATCACATCCTTGCAGCCCATAGAAAGTATATGTAGATGTCCCCGTTCACCAACCACAACCCCCCATAGATTTTTCTTATTTGCCACATAGTATAACATCACTTATGACAAGTTTTTACTATAAAAGTGTTGTTTTTTTATGAAATGCTTTGACATAAGTCTGTGCTGTGTCTGTTAATGTTTGTTGTACTCCCTGTTTTAAAGACTTGTTATTAAACAGCTTTACCTTTTGCCATCTTCTTGAGTTGGTCTGATTATTGATGTTTGGGTAAGATCTACATCCCCATTCATCTCAGATACTGTTACCTTGTCTTAAAAGACCCGTTGTACGGGTTCACTTGGCAGCAGAGAGAGGATGGTTCAGGTCGATCGACCTTAGTAAGCCCTTAAAGATTGTGGAACATCAGGTGTCCTCCTCATCTAGTTGGAAGAACGCAAGAGTTCATGTGGAAAGCGGCTGAACAGAGACAAACTTGCAAGTAAAGAAGATACAGGTGGGATGTGTCCCTCTTTCACAAAATCCCTCCTGGTTTCCACAGGCGCTGAGCGTACCAAAGGCAAAAGTGGCCAATTGGAGGAGGAGACGGTCCTGAGTGTCAAGAGCCGAAAGGCGAATGGTGAGTGGATTGAAGGATGTGGCAAAACGAATGTGAGAATGGGGGATTGTAATGATAGTGAAGAGTAACACGGGTTGATTGAGTAAATAAATATATATATATGTGATGAGGAACGTCAGAGACGAAGAGCTTCTGGGATAAAGCCCAGTGTCCTACACTTAAAAAGTGTCTAGAAGGAGTCATCTCAAAACCCAAGTGGTTAAACCTAGGCTGCATATAGATAGATCTGTAAGAGGGGACGGCTCACACTCCGATCAGAGTAATTAGGGGCAAGTAATAGCAACAAAGAGCAATAAGGAAGTATATGTTGGAAAGTCGACTAGTTTTGTCTGTTTGTGAATTTTATGTACAGGAGAGGTGAAATGTTGAGGAGCGACAAGGACAGGTTGTGTTCAGTAGAGATCGAAATGTTGTATTAAAAAAATAGATTGGAGTAAAATTGTGTACTAGAGGCTTAGAGTGGTGACTGTCTGTGCGCTCTCATATTTGATTATTTTTCTGAAGCTTATTTTGTGTAAAGTACCGGTAAGTATTGACAGCCAATTGAGACTTGTCTTAATGAGGGATGATACTCCACTAATGCATTTGTGCAAACAACTGCCAAAACATGCACATAAGCTTAAACAGTACAGTGCGGAATGGGTTAAGGGTACCACAGATAAAATGTTCATTCCACGGCCACAAGGGGGGCGTTATTAAAAGCAGACTTGTAAAACATGACCACATACTTGCATGCTGCGTACACAGGGAAGAAATTGGAGAAAATGTTAGCTATCTTAGAGCTTTGGAAAATGCCCCAGGTGGAATGAGAAGATCTGCCTCCTGAGGATTGGATGCTTAACCAGTGTAGGGAGGAGGGTGCCAAGCCTTCTGCTCCCCCTACCGTGCCTGAAGAAAATGGCGATAGTACAAAAGATGATGGGTTGTACCCATTGAGGGAACTAAAAGCGGCAATATGAAATAGTAATCCGATATCTGAACTGCCGGCTTATGCAGTGATGAGAGTACAAAAAGAGAAAGGGCTAAAGCAAAGGAGGAGACCTCTAAGGTCCCTCAAGATGAAGAAGAGAAGAGTGAACAGCCAACTGTATCTCTAGACATAGGACGAGAGATTAAGAGATTGAAAGGAGAAAAGGATAGCACTGACAAGGTTATGCTCGGACAGAACGAATGGATTGGAAGACATATATTGCTCAAACTCAATGGGAAGAGCATTGAGGAAGTAAGGCAAGGGGAAGATCAAGACGAACAAGATGGAAAAGACAGGGAATGAGAGAAATGAGGAAGAAAAAAGGAAGAATAGACAAAGGCGAGACCAAATGTATTAGGAGGAGCAACTCAGAAGGGAAGAAAGTGCGGAAGAACAGAGAACGTATGATAACAGGCAGAGAGCAATCGAAGAATGAAACATGCTAGAGAAGAAGAGGGAAGAAGAGTAGGAACAGAAATTGTGAGATAAAATAATGCAAAGACAAAGAAGTGCATAGCGCTAGCGAAAGAAGGGAAGAGAAAAGACAGGACGAAGATAGAGTTAGATGGGAAACGAGAAAATGAAGGGAATTAGATGAAGAAATGGAATCAAAAAGGAGACAGGGGCCCTCATTACGAGTCCAGTGGTAGCTGTGCCGGTAAAACCGGCAGACTGCCGCCGTACCCGTAGTGAATTACTGGTGCCAGACTTGCCAGATTTACTGGGGCATTGCAACCCTGGTGGTCCGTTAAATCTGGCACCGGCAATTCTGTTAATCCCCATTCCCGTGGAGTTCAATAGGACTCCAGGGGAATGGGGAACCGTGGAAACACCGGCACCATGTCGTAATGGTGCCAGTGTATCCATGTATCTCTGCAGGTGGGTGCCGTTTCGCCGGAGGTATGGCACCCATCAGCAGAACCCGTAGTTTGACGGTCCAGAAAACGGTGCTGGTACGGTTTTACCAGCACCGATAATTCAAGATCGCCAAACATGTAATGAGAGCTAGAGAGCACATAATATTGATCGCACTGAGAAAGAGCTGATGGAACTGAGTCCAGTAATATCCTGGGGCAAATTTGAGCAATTTCTCCTGTCTCGAGGAGTAATGCCAGGACCATCTAGGGTATCCCTATAAGAGAATTTTGAAATAGGAAGTATTGGAGACAGAATCAAAACAAGCTTATCAAGAGATGAGGACAAAAAAAACACTCGAGAAGTAAAGGAAAGGAAGATCAAATCACAAGTGCCCAGTCACAAGGCAAGCAAGGAAGCCTGTATAGTCTCGAGCATAGAGCACTGTCTTTGGACAGATTAACATTAAACAGAGATGAGAAAGATGAAAGCCATACTAGTTGGCGACTAGACATGTCAGACAAAGAGAGAGAAACCTCCTGTGGGGAAGAGGGAGACAGTGCATGTGGTCCTGAGGGATGTCTGCAGACAGATAAGGAAGTAAGATGGTCAGATTTAGACCAACCTAAAGACAGAATACCAGACCCCATGGCATACCCAAATTGACCTAAAGGGCTTTCACACAGAGATAAAGGGGAATCGCCACCATATGTGAGCAGGTTGAGGTCATTGCCAGTTAGAAGGCAATCAGGAACTAGTGTTCCCACTTTGGGTTGGCAGACAATGGGAGAGGATTGAAGATTTGGGTTTACGAAATTCCCCCTACTAGAGAAAGGAGGGGACAGACCACAGTATATTCCTTGGCCCCAAATTACCAAGGACAATTTAAGATGTAAACTCCCCAACTTAATACCAGGTGTGGGGAAATGGATTTATGACTTTGAAAAGATCACAAGAGGAAACACATTAGCTATGGCGGACATTAAAGTTCTCCTAGCAGCCATTCTTGGGGAAAGAGCTGATGATATATGGGCGAGAGCAGGTTATTTCGGTGTCACAGCACAGAACAAATCTCATGATGGAGCACTGTTTAATAATTGTAGGGAGGCTGACTGGAAAGTGCTCAGAGTAGAGTATCCTAATATGTCAGATATGGGTGCAATTATAGCACGTAAGATGCATGAAAATGAAGACCCGCTTGGTTATATTCAAAGTTTTCAGGAACGGTGGACCTTGGAACTTGAGAGCTTTTTGGGATATCTGTGCCAGTATTTTGCATATTTTGTGTCAGGGGTTGCCAGAACAGGTACAGATGCAGCTCAAGAAGCTAGTGAGAATGGAAGCAAAGCCATGGGCAGAGATACAATTGACTCTTGTGTATCATTGCCGATTACTACAAGAGAAAAATAAGAAGTGGGAGGATTCTAGGAAACATGAGGAAGCTAAGTCAGTCCAGAAGAAATTAGCTAAGTATGCTATAGAAGGAGCAGTACTGATAAGCAGAGAGGGGCTAGGAATCCAGCAAATAGCGGCTGGGCAACAGGCGAATAATCAACGTCAGTTGGATCAAGGAGGAACTGGGTATATGCTGAGAGGCAGAGGTACATGCTTTAGAGGTAGAGGTTTTTCAGAATAATCAGGGTGGTTTTCAAAATAATAAAGGCGGGTTTCAGAATCTGCAGAATGATAACCAAAATGTGCAGTGAGGGCAATTGAGGATATTCCCCCTTATATGTTGGATATGTGGTATGACAGGGCATATTGTGTGAACATGTGGGAACCTAGGGTATGTACAGAATGGGCAATTCTTGAGAGAGGGGAACAGCATATCCTCCAGCATATAGCCCGCAAGGTAGGGAGGGGTTTGCCCAAGATTAAACAGTGTATCAAGCAGAAGTGCTGCAAACATAACATGCTTTAAAACCACAGCAAGCACTATTGAATCCACCACAAGGGCAATCGCAGCATGCACCCATGCAGACACAGCAGAGTGCAAACACGATA
Organism: Ambystoma mexicanum; assembly: GCF_040938575.1. NCBI lineage: Eukaryota > Metazoa > Chordata > Amphibia > Caudata > Ambystomatidae > Ambystoma > Ambystoma mexicanum. The sequence continues at coordinate 663,459,584 of NC_090932.1, forward strand.
CAGTTTTTGACTCCTAGAGTAGGGTGTGTCACTATTGCAGGAGGAAGTCCTTTCACGGGCACAGGAATAAGCATGTACTCACAAATACACAGCTCACAGGTCACTTGATGTATTCAGTACTCTCGGTGACACCAAATCCTGAAGATGAACCAAGGGTTGATGTTACCATAGGAGGAAAATCTTTTTCTTTTTTAGTAGCTACTGAAGCAAATCACTCATGTATACGAGAGGGAACGTTTTTGTTATCAGGAAATGCCATCAATGCTCAAGGCTTCTCTGGGGCTACAAGTAGAGTTCCTTTTACTGACAAATTACCAGTCTCTATAGGGGAGTGTGTAATGTCTGTTCCTTTATTGTATTCAAGCAGACACCAGTTAATATTCGAGGCAGAGATTTAATGAGGAAAATAAATATGACAATCTCATTCACTGTGCTCCACTCCTGGGATATATTATTTAAACATGAGTGAATTTATTATAGCTTTAACACAGCAGCTAGCTCTGTGAGGAGTGCCATTAGAGCCAGACGTTTTTCTGTATGGGGTACGCATTTTGCTAATATGGTTACCTGGCTTAGTGAGAAAGATTATGAGAATACCTGATGAATTTTTGTTCAGGCCACAGATACCTATGGATGAGGAAGGGGGACACATTTTTCCCTTACAGTTACAGGCGGCTATAGCACGAGGGGTATTAGCCATGCTTGAAGGATTTGATGATGAAGGCAGGCCATGTAGAACAGTGATTGCCATTGGGGAAGGGTATAGATTGACAGATGTCACAGATGAAGACGTGTTTAGGGATGATCCATCAGATGATTAAATAGTATTCAAAATGAGTATTAGATATTGTGTCAGAACAGTGAGAAGGGAGATCCCACAGTGAATGGTGATTGTGCGGCAATGCCCCGCATTTTTTGATGAGGATATGGAAAAGGTGCCAACTTCTTTATGGACTACAGGACCTTATGACTTAAGCCTATTGAGGGGGGTGGTAGAAGTTAAGATTAAGCTGAAACGAGGAGCAATTTTATCTCGAGAAAGGCAGTATCCAATGTCTCGAGAGGCAGATGAGGTTATTTTTAAGACTATATTAGCTATGATGGAACAAGGCATCTTGGTGACGTCAGAGTCACCTTGTAATACTGCAGTGTATCCTGTGAAAAAATCGAAGGTGGGGTTGTGGCATTTAATTCAGGACATGAGGCTGCTTAACCAGATTGTAGATGCAGAGTTTCCTTTAGTTCTGAATCCTGTGAAGATTTTATGTAGTATTCCTTGTGTTTTTCTCAATCCCGTTGCATAAGGACTCTCAAGACCTCACATCATTTACTTTCCATCAGACTAATATGAAGAGCACTCCTTTGCCACAAGGGTTATGCAAGTCTCCATCAATCTTTAATAGGGTCCTGCAGATGGACCTAAGCAATATTGGTTTGCCAAGTATTGTGCTGAAGTACGTAGATAATATTTGAGTTTGTAGCACGACAGAAGATGAGTGTAGGCAAGATTCAATTCGATTGATGACTATTTTGGCAGACAAAGGATATAAGGTAGATAAGGAGAAGCTACAATATTGCCAGGAAGAGGTGTTGGACATAGGTCAGTTGATTTAACATAAAGGAAAGAAGGTTACACCTGTAAGACCCGAAGCGATTTTGAAAACAAAACCACACACGATTAAAACAGATGCAGCAGTTTTTGTGATTGTCTAACTATGTCAGAGCATGGGTATTTGGTTATAGTTCATATATAAAACCTCTTTCACAGTCTTTAAAGAAAGCCCAAGTGAATAATGAGAAAATAGAATGGATGGAGGAAGTGGAGGAACGGTTTGAGGAGTTAAAGAAAGCAATTTGTACAGCTCCAGTTTTAGGAATTCCCAATTATTCTGAGGAGTTTTTCTTGTTCACGCACACAAATAGAACAGTTATGACAGCAGTGCTTACACAGAGACCACACTTGGGTATAATCCTTTGGCATATTATAGTGGGATCCTAGACCCAGTTATGAAAGGACATTTTCCTTGCGAACAATCGGTGGCTGCAGCTATGTTCCCCATTGAGAAGTCTGCAAACATCATGATGGGGTGTTCCATGACTCTATTTGTTGAGCATGCTTTGTTTGCTGTTTTGGAGAAACCTAAGGGTACACTAACGTCACAGATGGCTTCTGCATACAAGGTAGTTATATTGAAACCAGCAATCAAAATAGTCAGGTGTAAAATAGTGAACCCTGCCACGTTTGTAGCAAACCTGTGACAGAGGATTAGCAGGTGCAGGATTGCTCAAACTATGATGAAATCATGAGGGTAAAGGAGAATGCTTTAGGGGGGTGGGTTCTCTTTATTGATAGGTCTTTGAAAAATTATCAAACTGACGGAGAAAGGCATTCAGGTTCAGCTGTTGCAAGGCACAGAGCTAACGGGGAATTTGAAGTGGTAGCAAGTGCGACAGTGACAGTGTATAGTGACTCTGCCTACGTGACGTCGACCGTATGCACAGGGCTAGCATGTTGGAAAAGGAGGGGCTACCACCGAGCAGAACAGCACTCCAGTGCAACATGCAGTATAATTGGAAAGGCTTATTAAGGCACTAAAACTCCCGGTAGTCATCATAATAGTTAAGTGTGCAGCACATATTAAGGGAACTGACTTTATTTCACATGGAAACCAAGCTGCAGACGAAAAGGACAAAAGGGTTGCATATTCATGAGATATTTTTAGTTTTGATACTCCTGATGTGAAAGAAAAATTGTCATAATTCTGATTGTAAATGAAGTATTTAATCAACTGTCAAGAGCGTAATTGATGAAAGTTCAACGTAGTGCTCCACTGGAAGGAAAAGAAATGTATTGAGGGGGTGTTCTTTATCCCCCTCTGTGGCATTGTGGTGACAGGACAGCACTGGTAAAGCAGTGATACCTGTAGCCTTATTAAGGGTAGCATTAGAACAGCTACACTACCCAGCGCATGTAAATAGGGAGAGTCTCTCTGCAGCTATCGCAGAAAACTGGTTTGTACCAAACCTGTTAGAACACGTTGCATTTTATGTAGTGATTTGCATTGTATGTCAAAAATGTACTCCTGGGCAGAAACTGCAAAAAAATAGAGGAGTGATTCCTCGACCGAATGGTCCTTTTCAGCATTTATATATTGACTATGTTGACATCTAGCAGGTATGTAGTGGATATAGGTGTATGATAGTGGTAGTGTGCCCCTTTTCATGGTAGATTGAAGCTGGTCCATGCACACATCCTGATGCCACTTGTGCTGCAAGGTTTTTAGTCCAAGAAGTACTTCCTAGATGGGGAGTATGAGAGGTGCTAAGATCTGACAATGGGCCCCATTTTGTAAATGAGTTGTTCGAGCAAATTAGTCTATTGCTTAGTATTAAACAAACGTTCTCAAAGAGAGAATCATCAAATTGAAATTGACACTGAATAAGGGGTGGCTGTATTGTTTGCCCCTTGCATTAAATGCATTGAGAAATCAGCCTGGGTTAGACCACCACCTCACACCCAATGAATTAGTTACAGATATGTGAATGAGAATGCCTCTGACTCCTCGCTCGAGGACTAGAAGTGATGCCCAGACAACTGCAGAACTGTTAGGAAATGAGCTACATACGTATTTAACATGCATGACCGCTCATATCTCTATCATTTCAGATCAACTCAGGCGTAAGGGGTGTCACTCTCAGGACACAGATGAAGACCATTCCACAACTGGATACCAAGAACTACCGGTTCCTAAAGTATTTAGTGGAGATCTCATATTGATCCGCAATTTCACAAGGAAGTGACATGAGCCCTATTTTTTGTGGTCCTTTTATAGTGGAGAATTTTACTCCATCTGCAGTAAAGTAAAAGCTCAAAGAAGGCGTGCCTGGATACACCTCAATGACGTGAAGCCATATGCTGGTGAGACCAGAACACCCCCGCCCGATTCGGAAGCAAGTCAAGAAGAAGCAGTTCAGCACGTGCAGGCTCCATCGATGACGAGGAAGAATGACGCAAAGATTGTGGAATAAATAAATGCAAGTGTGCATTTGGACTGTGGCTCCCCTGGACACTCCTTATAGGTATTTTAGCAGGAAGTGAGAAAGTTACTGTTCTTGAGCCCCACAAATTCATTGAAAATGGACCTTAGAAAGTGCTGAGATAAATGGAAAATGCCTGATCTGGAATTCCTTTTTGATGATTGGGAAAAGGCAACAGTTCCCAGATTTGTTCTTCACTAAGTTTCTCTTCCGACGTGTAAATGGTCCTGTCTGATGTTGATGTCCACAGACTCATTCTTGCTGTCTTTATTTCTATACTCAGAGTTTATCCTGCTCTTGTTGGGCGCAGTAATGATGTGCACACTTTTGTGTTGGATCGTAACAATGGCCCGGTGATTAGAAGATTATTGCCAGCAATAATCGAACAGATTTGGCAGCTACCGGAGCATTTAACGAGGCTGCCTGATTAAAAAGGTTTTTTCCTTCCTTAAACAACAAGTACACAGGCACAATGAGATTTATTAAGCATGATGCAGTTCCAGAAAGTGAGTAAACTCAACGACATATGCAGAGACATCATTGGTGGGGCTTCATGTACTAGTGTATAATTTATATATGCACAGCATCTGTTATTGTTTTCCTATTTTTGCTGATTCATTCTTCAAACCTTGTTAGTTCTAAGAGGACAGAAGTCCCTTTGATTCTCCCCACTCCAGTGACCTATGCAGAGTTAGAGGTTGCAAGGAAGCCAAGACCATATTTGATTGGTCCTACACCAGTCACACATGAAAGGTCACCAATTTCTTTAGTTTAGTTTAGTTTATTATTTCTAGAGTGCACCTAACCATGCAGTATCTGGCCGTTTGAACATAGGTAATAGTTACAAGTGTTCATATAATTCACCCTGTAGGAAGTTCTGTTTTTAGTTTGCTCCATGATCCTTGGGTACATACGCATTATGCACGAAAGAGACCCAAGAGGAGTGCAAGGGAAGAAGATTATGAGTTAAATGATTATTTGGACAGCACAGCACATTTGGGGCTCAACATGTGGTATCAGCACTTCAAAGAGGTAGGAAAGAGAAATTCTGAGGAGGATTGCTATGTTCGTGCTCTCCTTATGCTATGAGAAAGTCTAAGATATTCATAGCTAGAGAGATAGATGTCCAAACAGCCCATTGCTTAACTCACCTTGCACTCTGCCATACAAGAGGTCAATTCCAGGGTCGAACAGCATCTTTTGTCTGGGCAACTGAATGGACAGCACCAGAAGAAGACAACTATGTCCAAGATTTAAAGACAGGAGTAAGAGCACACACCAGAGATCATGTGATAAGATATGATAACATATGAACAGCCAAGCATGAAAGGAGCAGGAATCCGATGGGAGATAAATAAAAAGCTCAATTGCCAAAGAAAGACTGGTGAAGAGATACAAAGATGCAAAGTAATAGAACAGATGAATATCTGGGACACAGTACTTTCTTCAGATGGCTGAGAAGAAGGCACAGTTGTATGTAGAGCTGTGGCAGTAACTGGACATCATAAACCAGTTGTAGACTGTGTGGAAAAAGGATGGAAAGCTCTCACTGAGGCTTGCAAAGTTGCTGACGTGGGTTGAAGACAGAGGTGGCCCGTTGTAGATAGAGCCTTTGGCCTGTGCAGAGCTGTGTTTCAGAAATAATGGTAGAAGACAAGATGGAGTAAATCAACAATGTGGGTGAATTATGATGTGCCAGCAATGAAGGATGGGACTGTAGTGATAATGGGCCATTACTGGGCCTGTGGATCCAGAGCATATATGAATCTGCCCAGAGATTGGGGAGGACTATGTTTCATGGTGATTATCCATGTTCCTGCATTAGTGATTCCAAAGAGTGACCTGAACATTGGTGAATTTCCAAAAGCAGATGCTCACCTGAGAATGAAGGGATCTGTTGAACTCCTTGATCGAATGAAGAGGGAAAGTTATTTCTCAGCTAAGTACATAGAAGCTTTTGATGCTATCCCATATGAGCACAGACTATTCAGCAAGACTGCTTCAGTATTTACAATTATTTTCATGCCAGGAGTCTAGACGACGATGAATGCCAAATAACCAGATGGAAGCTTTTGCAGATGATCAATACTATGATAAAGGGATTCAATGCTATCAAGGAAGAACTGAGAGCCATACAACTTATGGCTCTTCAGAACAGATATGTTCTGGACATAATTACAGCTATGGATGGAGGTGGCTGTGCCAAAATCGGAGAATCATGTTGTACATTCATACCTTCTCATGATGATGAGAATGGCACCTTGACAGAGGCCATAACGATGTTGACAAACTTTCACGTCAAGATGGAAGATGAAGTGGAAGACATTGCTGATGATAGTTGGTTTGCATCAATCTTCTCATGGGTTCCACAATGGATGGTGTATATTTTCAAGTTCCTTGCAGCCCTGTTAGTGATGATCATGTGGGGATTCTGTGTGGTTACGATTATAATCGCACAGTGCAAGAAGACTGCAAAAAAAGGAACAGGAATTAAGAGTATGATTGATGTTGAGTCCGGATTCAAATGCAAAGAGCTGACAGATGAAGAAATCAGAGACTATGTAAAGGCTAGGCTATTCCTGTGTACAAGAAACCACAAGAAGTATATGGGAAGATGGATTTACTGCAGTCCCAATAGACAGTGCAGTCGTATGACCTGGAATATTGTTGATAATGTGAAGTCAGCAGGATGCCTGAAAGGAGTAATAAAGATATGGACTCCAAAGAAACATTTCTTCAGATGAGAATGTCTACATGTGAAGATGATGGGAGAGTGGTCGATGAATCGCCCAGAAGGGGGAGTGTAGAGGAGGAGCAAAGTACCTCTACCGGAAGTTCCGAAACTATTCTGCCTGTATGTTGGCAACCGGAAATTGCGACATGTGCAATACCAGTAAAAGTGTCAATACTGCGAAAAAGTTTTTGAAACAATGTATCTGTTGAGAAAACTCTATATGTATCCATGAAGAAATGAAGATCTTCTGAAGGAAGTTCCTGAAGAAGTGTGAAAATGAATGAAAGAAAGAACTGGTGACGTCACATGAAGTAGAGGGGACACACACAGAAGAGATATATATGAAGCAAGTATATAGACCTTATAGAACCTGATGGTGAAGTAAGGAAGAACATAATATTTTGCCCCTGAGAAGAAGATTGCATGTGCAGAGAGGCACCCAAGAGAATGCAAACCCATTTTACAATTGTACAGATGCAGTAACACAAGTAGACAAAAATAATCATAAGGCTGGCTATGTAGTGAATGGATTGCGGCAATGCGCCAATATATATACATAGGAATATATAGAATCTGGAGGTTCCACAAGGCACTTTAGCAAACTTGGACCCTATAAATGGAAGAATTGGAAGTGTGGTGCAGCAGAATAATATCTGACGGCGAAGGAAGATTCAAGAAAGGCTTGCCTGGCCCAGAGTCCAGAGTCAGGGCAGCCGAGAGCCTTACCATGTACTCGAGAAGATACATAAACGTGAGAAGCAAGCTCATCTTCCGTGAGGTGTAATGAAAACTGTCAAGGGTGCCAAGATTTCTTCATTTAATGGTACTAAAATATTACAAAGAGCTCAAAATCGTGGTCTCCAGTCACATGATTGATGAGAATAGACTTTGGGTCAAGCTACACCGAGAGCAGAAGCTAAGGCTGTGCTTAACTCCCTTTCAGTCTCAGGCGCAGTGAGCCCCTGCAAGGCCAAGTTCAAAGGTATTAATTGAATGACAGACCACAGGATTGATGATGGATGTTGCGCTAATTGGGTGGGGAGGCATGACCAGGCCCCCAGCACTTGGAGTCCCAGTTGCATGGTGCAAGCATGTGGAAACTTCCAGAAGGGTACAATCATAGAGGGCCACATATTAAGGATCCCTATAGTTTGATAAGCCAATAGATGTTGTATATTTTAATGACATGGAAGATGACTTGCACTTGGGATGGGTTTAGTTTCCCACCTGACCTTAGAGATCCAATCACCTCCTTGTATCCCATAGAAAGTATATGTAGATGTTCACCGTTCACACACCGCAACCTCCCATAGATTTTTCTTATTTGCCACATAGTATGACGTCACTTATGACGATTTTTTACTATAAAAGTGTTGTTTTTTATGAAATTCTTTGAGATAAATCTGTGCGCCGTCCGTTGATGTCTGTTGTACTCCCTGTTTTATAAACCTTTATTAATACAGCTTTATCTTTTGGCAACTTCTTGAGTCTGTCTGAATATTGATGTTTGAGTAAGATCTGCATCCCCATCCATCTCAGATACTGTTACCTCATCTTAAAGGTGTAAGTGACTTCAATCCAGCACTCCACTAAATCAATGCTTAGTATGGGATGCCCAATGGAAGCCCTTATTTATATATTTAGATGTCAAATTTCTTTAAATCTGGATGATGAACCCTTATATAACGCCCCTCTCTTTGAATCTCCCCAACCTCACTGAGCGAAGAAGTAGGTTTGTTTTGCAAATTAAAAGGTTTATTGGAAGAATTGAACAATATATATGTCACACTTTTATGAATAAAATAATATCTGAATAGCACACTAATGGATATGAACAGTAATCAGTAATGGGTAATATCACAATATCAACAATCTCTTTAATCACTTAGGAGTAGGAAAAGAAAGGATAAGGTAGCAGAGAATACTTGGTATGGGTTCAAGGAAATGCAAGGTGGGAAAGAATGCAACACAGAAATAAACTTAATATGATTTCAATCAAAAGAAAATATGATCACTTTTTCCCTGTGACTACTCACTCCCCCCACTATGCAATATGAAGAGGTGGAAATGAGGGCAACAGGTTTCAAGAATACACTCAATAATGCAGTTCAATCCCAGTTCCCCGAGCAAGTTTAGAGAGAACCGGTATAATTTTAAAACACAGGCCAAAAATGCTTTCGAATGTCACTGCAATGAATGGGAAAATATGCAAAAATAATTTTAATTCACTAAAGGAGATTCAGCACTAGTGAGAATTACTTTGGCTTGGTACAGGTCAACACTAGCAATGATTCAGGACGTGCGGTTCAAAGGTTATAGAGGTTTTTGTGAAGGTAGATTTTTCAGAAAGAAAGTCAAGATTTCAAAAATGACAGATCGTGCTTTAAAGAGTAGGAATCAATGTGGACTTATACTAAGGAACTATGAAGAAGCAAGACACTCAACGGGCAAACACCAGAACAGGGCGCCTCCGCTCTGATCTCTGTCCATCAAAACACTTGTCCCTCTTCAGAAAATATCAGTGCGAAGATGATTATTGCTACAATGATCACAAAAAATATAATGAGAAGAATTCAGGATGGACACAGGATTCTATAATGCAGTTCTGAATAAGTGGAATGCTTGGAATAAGATTACTTTGAACTAAGAGATGACTATGCACAGTTCTAGACTAGATACTCACTCCTAGGTTTTAGAATGAGTGGGCCTCGTCAAAGGTCTGGTCAAAGGTTTGGACTTCACTCGCCACCGAACAGGATCAGGCACTCTGGTCTGCGCTCAGCACTACGCGATGGTCTGGGAGGCCTCTTGAACTGGATCTGATGGGTTCCGGATACAGCTCTCTGTTTCAGGATCTGGGTTCTAGCACAGGGTTCTTGGCTAGAACAGAAAAACAGCTCAGCCAGGCTGTTGAATGGTTTAGTTAGGCCCCGTGGAAGTTTAGGGATTAGAATCAGGTTGCAAAAGATTCTGAAGGCCTGCTGCAAAGAGTTCAGTTTTGGGTTAGGCCTCTGCTTCAGGGTTCTATAGTTTGGTTCTAGAGTCTCTGTCTAGATATTGGCTGGATCTGGTCTGGAGTTTTCCTGCAGGGTACTGCGCCAAGAAATCAGATGAGTAGTGGAGAAATGTGTGTGCTTGCCTGTCCTAAGCAGTCTCTATTTATGTATTTCCAAAGTGGGTGGGGAAGCTGATTCTACAATGCCCAACCCTTTAAGGATTTGATAGGTTAGAGGATTCCATGTCCCCTGGTTGGAGAAAGGATCAGTGTGTCATGTTTATGGCTTAGGGGAAAACACTCCCCTTTGTCTCTGTACAGTATATCTTATTTTTCATAAAACACATATTTACAATATACACAACCTGTTAATATTACATAAATCACATGACAGATTACCTAGGGTACAATTCTGTTCAACTCTTATCTTCCTAAAAGCTTTGGCTCAGAAATGACCACTTTTTGCGCTTTTGGTGGGTTTTCCAATATTGTTTCTGCACCAAATTTTAGACATGTATTCACACCCTATCTGGGCACATTTCTGTAATTTTTCTGGTTCCTGGCATAAATACAGTAGCTACAATATGAATAATTCCGGGGTTTGGTCCAGAACATCGCACAGCGTACAGCTTAATCTTAAACTGTGAGCGAATTTTTCATTTTAGCAATCTAAAAGTTTCACATTTTTGTCAGCTCAGTACAATTTGTTATAAGCATTTTTATAAAACATACATTTGCTTTCAATTCAATTCACACAATGGTTTGTCTCCGCCTCCAGGGTCTGGGCTGACTCAGAGGTCACATGTCCTGCTTCCTGCTACCAGTTTGTTTGTCAGTCACACCCAAATTAGCATTCCCCATTCAGTCCAAGGCCCCCATTGTTTGTTTCTCCGGGCTGCAGAGAAAATCTCCTCCCCTCTTGATTAGCATGCCAATGCGACATCCTCCTTCTGGTGGGAATGACAAGGTGTGAAGGTTTCTCAGGGGAAGAAAGCCTTTTAGAGTTTTAACTGCATCAGGTTACTTTCTGATTCATTGTAACATAGATCCTTGTGAAAAAAAAATACATTTATAAACTTAAAATAAGCAATATATCTTTAAATCAAGTCTTTTTTCACATGATATCACTGTGTGGCACTTTTATGTGGCATTTTGATGGAATTCTCTTCTTTGGCATATTTAACTTCTGAAACACCAGTCTCCTGTTAGAATTATAAATCGTCAGCACCTGACAGAGGCGAGTAATGGTACTACACCCATTTTGACAGCTGTCTTTCCATCAAGTATCTTTAAAATAGAATTTTGTTCTGAGAAGATATGATTCTTGCTGACATAGTATTGATGTGGATTCTTGCAGTAAATGATGTGGAACACCCAACAAAGAGGTTGGATCTTTTAGGTGATTTGTGAGCCACGATTTTAGCAATTTTTGACAATCAAGAAAACGGATTTTCAAACAGCTCTGTGTTTCTTTTTCAATCAGCATTGCTATTTCCAATTGGTTTCAGGCTACTTTGTGGGTAGCCCAATGGTGGTTTTTGGCATTGATCTCCTGTGCTCATTAAGATAGGCAAAAGTGGATGGTGGCCTATTTTTCAGGTTTTCACTGCACAATTTCTGGTGATTTCTAGCAAGCAGCATGCTTTCTAGTGGCAATTATGATGTTTCTGCTGCCAGCAATGCAGAGTGATGTTGCAGGGCTTGAATGAGTGGGTTGATAAATCCCACAAAGGACCCGTTGTCCGGGTTCACTGTGTCTTGCCATCCGGTGTCCCACTCCCACTGCCCAGAGACCCCTCACACAGGTGATCCTCCCGCAATGGTCCACCCCTAGGAACTGGATCCAAAAGTGATGGCTGTGTCCTGGCCTTCTGGATGACAGACCCCGGGGGACCAGTGGGTGAGACACCTTCAGATTTCCCACTTACCCTTCCCCAATACGATGTAGCTGCATCTGCTTTACAAGGAAACCGAGAAAGGAAATACATGTTTCCTTGGTCTTTGCCTTTTCGGTGGTCCACAGTCAAAGACTATGGGTACAGGCCTAACAACCATTGCATGACTCAAGGGTTACAATCTTTCCGCTCGCTAATCCAAACTAGTGGAGAATGATCCACGACAAGTGTGAACTTCCTTCCTAGGAGGTAGTATCTAAGGTGGGTAATGTCCTACTAGATGGCAAGGGCCTCTAATTCCAACAGAGAGTAATTTATTTCACATGGGAAGAGTTTGCGACTAGTAAATAAGATAGGATGTTCCAATCCATCACAAATTTGTGACAAGACTGCTCCTCGTCTTGTAAGGGAGGCATCTGTGTGTAATTCAAACTCCTTTGAGAAATCTACTACCTGTAGGATCGGGCTCTGGCACAGGGTTTGTTTTAGGTTGTTGTAACATACATTGTCAGTCCAATGAATTTTCTGGGGTTCGACGTTCTTTAATTTGTCTGACAGCCTAGCTGTCCTGCCCGAGATGTTAGGGATAAACCTACAGTAATAATCGATGAATCCTAAGAATGCTCCAAGGTCTCTTTTAGTTTTAGGCATAGGGGTATCTTGAATGTCCTTAACTTTCTCGCTTTGAAATTGGACACTCCCATTCCCTACAAAAAAGCCAAGGTATTTCATGCCTGATTGAGCCAGTTACCATTTGGATGGATTGGCAGTTAGGCCGGCTCCTCTGAGGGCTCTCATAACAGTAAAGAGATGGAAAAGATGGTCTTGGCAGGTTTTTTCTATAAATGACTATATCGTCAATATGAGCTCCACAGAAATCAGAGTAGAGTTGTAATATTCTGTCCATGAGTCGTTGGAAAGTGGCGGGGACCCTGTGAAAGCTAAAAGGGAGGACTTTGAACTGGATAAAACCAGGGCTGTCGGGAAAGCTGTCTTTTCCTTACCAGGTCCATGCACTGTGGCCTGCCAGTACCCCTTGGTTAAGTCTAGAGTTGACAGAAAGGTGGCATTTGCGGGTTTTTCGATAAACTTGTTGATGTGTGGCATAGGATAGGCATCGAAGTAGGAGATGGCATTAACTTGTAGGAAGCCTATTACAAAACTTCAGGAATGGTCAGGTTTTGTGACCAATTTTAAAAGGGAGAACCATGGGCTTGAAGAGGATTCGATGATATTCCCCCATGGCATTTTATTCACTTACTCAACCTCGATCTGTTTACGGGCTTCCGGGAGTCTATATGGTTTCAGATGGAACACGTTTCCTTTGGTTGTTCTAATATTGTGATAAGTGCCTTGCACTCTTCCTGGTTTCTCAGAGAATACACCAGGGAATGTTTTAACTAAATCTTTTAAATCGTCTTGTTCTTGACTAGATAGCTAGTGAGGAATAAATTCAATGTTATCTTTTTCTTCTGGTACCAAACAAGATAGTATCATGGCAGGGGCAGCTGAAGGATTTTCCTTCCACCGTTTTAAGAGATTTATGTGGTAGAGATGGGTCTTTTGTTTCCTAAAAGGGTGGCTCCTTTTCGTTCTAATATTTCATATGGCCCATGCCACTTTAAGACAAGCTTGTTTTCTGAGGTAGGTAAGAGGGCCAATACATTTTTACCTATTGAAAATGATCTTACAGTTACCTTTTTGTCATAGGTGGACTTTTGTTGTGCTTGGGCTTTTTCCATATGAGCATAGACTAGATTTCGAACAAGTTGCATGTGCTCTCACAATCTGTTAGCTGTTTTCGAAAGTGGAATGGTTGCCTCTTCTCTTTCTTCCCAGGTCTCCCAGAGTATGTCGAGGACATCTCTATGTTCTCTACCATAAAGTAGTTCAAAAGTAGAGAATTACGTGGACGTCTGAGGGGTTTTTCTTATTGCAAATAGTGCCCAGGGATCATGCAGTCCCAGTCTTTCCTGTCCTATCTACCAACTTTCTTAGGATCATTGTGAGTGTTTTATTGAATCTCTCTACCAATCCATCTGTTTGGGGATGGTAAACTGAAGTTCTTAAAGTGGTGATATGGACCAGCTTCTAGACTTAACCCATGAGTTTGCTCATGAAATTGGACCCTTGATCTGTCAGGATATCTTTAGGAAAACAACCCTGGAAAAAAATGTTAATAGATGTTTTAAAATCTGCTTGGTTGTGTTGTTCTGCATAGGCAATGCCTCGGGGTATCTGGTAGCATAATCAACAATCATGAGGACATATTTGTTACGCAGTCTAGAGGTTTCCAATGGTCCAATGATATCCATCCCAATCATTTAGAAAGGCACTTCTATTGTTGGTAAAGGATTCAGAGGGGCAGGCAAGGGAATGTGAGTACTGGTTTTCTGATATATTTCACATGTCTGAATAAAGTTTCTATATCAGCATGGCCAGTAAAACGTCCCACTGTGTGTGCCTGGGTCTTAGATTGTCCTAAGTACCCCCCTATCAGATGAGAATGTGAAATCTCTAGAACAATCTTCTGATGGGTTTTGGGGTTTACTAACTGAGTTTACTTACGCCTTATGTGGATGTTTCCTTTCTGTACAGTAATTCCTGTTTTAGGAAGAAAAAAAGGACCACCCTTCTCTAATCCCTCCCCTTTGGGAATTGCTTGTAAGAAAGCCTCAGCGAGTGCTGGATCATTTCACTGGGCAAAGGTTAGGTCAGGAAGGATGGTAGGTTCTTCTTCACTTTTTTCTTCAGTGGTGGATGGTTCTTCAGGTTCCTCCAATCCTAAGGCACCTCTCTCAGTATCTTCTGGTTCACTCGCTCTAAAACGTGAAAAAATAGCCCTTTCAAGAATTCCTTGTGCAACTTTGTCCCCACGATGTACTTCAAATGGAGTTTCACCATGGTTCCGTAGGAGAACTTTATGTCTCCCCAGAAGTCGGCATCTATAATGCCTGCTGGAACATCTAGACCAAACTTCCAGGCCAGGCCAGATGTTGGGGCCAATCTTATATAACACCCAGGAGGGAGTATCAAAAGTAAGTGGGAATCATTCCCCTTTTCCTTGGAGGGATAGTAGCTTCTCTGCTGCTATTGATATCAAAGCCTATTGATTTTTACATGGCAATAGAGGGGTCTGAGGCTTCATGACTAAGCTTCTGGAATTTTAGGGTTCTCCAATTTGTCTCAATTGAGTCACATCCCACTTCTGACACCACATGTAAGGAAGGCATGGTATCAACAGTAAGACAGGCACAAATTACCACAGTTCACCCGTGTTTATGGAACTTCAAAAATGGTTTGAAAAATGCCTCTATAATCCTAAATCTACGAATGGGAGCAAGCTATGACCATCAAATAATGTAATAACGCAAGCCTAGTGGTGTCTTGTCAAGATAAAAGGACCTATACTAATAAACCTATAGCCAATCCTTACCTCTAAATACAAATAGTGTGGGAAACAGTGTTACAAAAAAGAAAGAAGTGCTCACAAAATGATACGTCAGGATGTTCAGGCCTTTGGCCTCCCTTCCCAACATTTTCAGCAAGGGACAAGGTGGTTCACTCGATCTTAGCACAGTCTCTGGTTTCTCTAGCACAAGGATACAGTTCAATCATTAGCTCAGGGCCTATCGTGCCCAAGTTTCTTTATCTTTCAAAGGGCCTCATTAGGACCCAGGCGGTAAGGGGTTTACGCCGGCGTAAACATAGCCGACCCTTACCGCCTGAGTACGAGTTCCCTTAGCGCCATGGCGGATCTAACACCTGCTTTTAGCAGGCGTTAAAATCCATGGCGCTAAGGGACCTTGTTGTTAATTACGCCACCATAATTTACGGTGGCGTAATTAACGCCTTTCCCACTCCCATTATGCCCTATGGGGCAAAAATGGGAATGGGGAAGGGTAAATGGGGATTGGGGACTTAACGCCCCGCCAAGGTCGGAATGGGGCGGTAAGTCCGCCAACCACCATGGCGGAGTTGGCAGCTTAGCGCCATGGTCCTCCGCCAAGGTCCTAATGAGGGCCAAAGTCTTTTCTTTCAGAGGCCCTGATACGACAAAAAAACAATAAGTTATTTTTCTCTTACAATTTGACAAGTACTCAGTTTCTCAGGCGATTCACTATTCACATTGGATCAACCTCAGCTGGGCTCAAATCCTCTTTACACAATGCATGTAGGATATTCATGTATCCAATTTCGCAGGTGTTTCAAGGTTAATCTGGGCTGAGATTCTCTTAACACAATGTTCAATTAGTCTCTCTCCACCGGGCTTGCACCAATTTTAATTTAACTCAAACTTGCTTTAACTAAAAGCTAGCAACTTATCTCCCTCCGCCAGGCTCGGACCAACTTTATTTATTTTGTCATCAACTTTCTTTACGCTATTAATATCGAAAACTTTCAAATGTGTACAGGATTTTGCTTGACCTGTTGCAGGAAGACTTCAATTTACAATTCTTTGTCACTCTTTCACTTTTGCCACATTTCAGTTGGATACCTTACAGAGACTTTCGAATGAGTACGCACACAGTGCCAGACCACTCTGTCTAAGGTATCGTATGTTGGCTTCAAAGTTCAATCACTCAACTGTTGTTCAATTTTACTGGCGTTGATTATCACAGATGCTTCATAAACTGTTCACTTCAGCGTTCACTATACAATGTTGCTGTTTGCAACCTTAGCTTCAACACAGACCAGTCAGGTATCAGTCTCCCCAACTCACCGGCTGTGCTGACTTCACTAGCACTGCTTTGTTGTAGGTGCCAAGGACAGTACCACGGCGGCAAGCAATTCTCCCCATCTTGACTATAGATGCAGGAGAGCCCCGGGTACCCCCAACACACAATGCAGGATTCTTCAGCCTTGTTTCCTGGTCTTATGTTTTCTATTCTCAAAGGTTCATAAAAGTAACAGCTCCTTGTTGAAAAGGTCAAGGGCACTACTCTCCTTGCAAACGCCTTCTGTTTTGCCATGTTTTGCCTTGTATTAAACTGCCATCTTGGAACTGCTACTTCCTTGTGTGCTCTGTCGCACGCAGAGTTTGCTCTTGTGTTCTTCCTTTTATCCATGTGGGGAAGTGTAATGGAAGTCAGGGGTGTGTATTGGTCAGTAACTGCCTGACCCTGCCTGACTATTGTATTGGGACATGTCAGGTATTCGGCTCGGGTGTTAGTCCATTTTATCTCATAGCGGGCTGTCCGAGAGAAAGTGTTCATGTTGAGAAAGGGGGTGGGGTTGAGTTCCTAAGTATCCTACTTGGTAGGATGGGGTAAAGGTGTTAGAGGGATACAGGAATACCGCGTCTCACCATCCGGTGTCCCACTCCCACACCACAAAGACCCCTCACCCAGGTGATCCTCCTGCACTGGTCCACCCCAGGAACTAGATCCAAAAGTGATTCCCATGTCCTGGCCACCTGGATGACAGATCCCCAAGGATTAGTGGGTGAGACAACTTGAGGTTTCTCACACTACCCACACTCCTTGTCTTCCAGTCAGCATTATCATTGCCTGCTTGTGTTCTCCCTGCAATGCCCTTAGTCTGCTCACATAAGGCGGGGACTCATTCCCTGTATTATGCGAACGTACTTGTGGTTGCTCAGTATATGGTATTTTTTTTGGTGTTTTCCTTAAAGGCTCCTCTAAATCTAACCATGTTACCCCTTTATCTACACTTGATACTCTTGAAAATTCATATGTACCCTCTTCTTGCGTTTCCTTATTTTGTCTGCTTTCCTTGTCTAACATCATTATGCCCCAACTCGCATGACTATTGTTCTCTTCCACATCCTCAAGATCTAACCCACTTAAGGGTATAGTGCTATGATTGTCTGCTTTGACGTCACTTAAGCTTCCTCCTATACCTAGGCGCTTGGCTTAATTGAGAGAACAAGTTACATACATGGACAGAAGAAATTAGAAAACAAAATTACATAATTTACATAAAGGCAAGGCGATAAACAGAATTACATAATTTACATATATGGCAAAGGCGAAAAACAAAATGTACAGAATATACACTGATGGAAGCAATCATTTAAAGGAGTACTATGATGATGGGATGAGTGAGAATAGCCAGGATTTGACTTTGGAGCAGAAGGCCAGAAAGGAAAGTTCGTCCCTGAGCACTGGGGGCAAAGCTTTCCAGGTTTTGGCAGCCAGGACAGGGAAGCTGGAGCCCCCAGAGTTTTGCAATCTAAACTTGGGAATGCTGAGGCAGTGTGTATAGTTGGATCTGATGGGTCTAGAGGTTGATTTTCTGACAAATTTATCAGCAAGGTATTTGGGATCAGAGTTATTTAGACATTTGTGAGTGATCATAAGTGTTCTGAAAGTGATTCTGTCTTGTATGGGGAGCCATTTGACATTACGTCTGGCTTGGGAGAAATGGTCTGAGCGTGGAATATTGAAGGCTGCACAGAGGGCATTGTTTTGCAGTATTTGGAGTTTGTGTAGGTTTTGTTTGCTTGTTCCCAGGTAAAGGGTATTGCAGTAATCCAATTTGGAGAGTATTAGGGCTCAGGTGGCAGGAACGGTGATACCATTTGCCGGTATCCCGCCGGATTTACCGGGGGATAACAGCAAAACGTTAATGACCCCCTTCAAATTATTAAATGGTTGGAGATGATTATATTCAGTGCTTGTGACTCAGTTTGCCATCTCAGTACAAGGGAGGAGAAAATATGATTGCATTACAAAACATGAATACCTCTGCTAGTTCTTGTCCAATTAAAGAGAAAGACAATGCACAGTTGTTTGAAGGTTGTTGCATGCAAAGTATTACATTTAGTGGATGTAACTCGGTACAGCATCTTTTTGTTTCAAGACCAATTACTTGTTGCCTACGTAGTCGCAAAGAAGATTTTTTAGAAGCATTTTTGTGAAAAAAAGTGTTAGAACTGCTTTTTTAGGCAAGGGTGCATTCAGTGTCTGTAATTGAGAGTACAATCCTTTTTTACCAGCCCAATTATGCTTTCTTGCACAAAATAGACTTTAAACTCTGGTGGCAAGAGGAGATGGTTGAAACGAAATGCACCATCCTTTTGTGGCCAGACCAATGCAGGTGCTTGCAGAGTGGAGATAAAATAGCCTTACCATTTGTTGGGAATGAAAGCACTTAAAATGAGTTATGGCAAGCTAAACCATCCATGTCTGCAATTAAGTATGTCATCAATTTCATGTCCAATCCGAAAATGTATTGCTTGTCTAGAAAAGTCTGAGACCTTTCTGGTGGAATGAGATTTTGTAAAATTGGGGTTTCACCCAAAGTAATCCAGGCATGCACCGCTTTCTCACTGTGCCTTGGATAGGCTCCGCTTCTCCTCATAGAGGAGGACCAACAAGGCTGACATATGTTTCTGGGGTTGCTGATGGTACCTTTGTTCAGAGGGGAATTGACTAGCATTATAGAGCTGGACTGCCCTTGTGGGTGGGACCATAGTGAAATGCAAATGCATATTTCTTCTATGTGAAGGTTGCAGTGAGCTAAAACGTGGTTGAAGACATTCCTGGGTGGAAGAAATTCTATACAACAGGGTATTTTACCCACGTTAGTTCTCAGTAGAGGGGCTTCCACACTCCTTTGAAGCTTTGCAAAACTTGGGGTTTCTCCCTAAGTAACCAAGGGTAATCCAGATATGGACCCCTTGCTCGCTGTGCCTTAGAGAGGCTCAGTGTCACCTTACTGCAGAGGCACAACAAGGCTTAAACACATGTCTGGAGTTGCTGATGGTACTCCTGTTCAGAGGAGAATTAACCAGCATGTTGGTGCTGGGCTGCCCTTGTGGGTGGGACCACACTGATATGCAAATAGATATTTATTCACTGTAGAGGGTGCAGTGAGCTAAAATGTGGTTGTGAAAGAAATTCCATAGAAATTCCATAGAACATGTTATTTGAACCATGTTCATTCTCAGTAGAGGAACTGCAACACTCTTTTTGAAATGTGCAAAACTTGGTGTTTCACCATACGTAAACCAAAGTAATCTAGACGTAGACCCCTTGCTCACTGTGTTTTTTAGAGGCCAAGTTTCACCTAAATGAGGGAGGCCCAACAAGTCTGAAACATGTGTCTGGGGTTGCTGATGGTACTCTTGTTCATAGAAGAATTGCTTAGCATTTCGGTGCTGGACTGCCCTTTTGGGTGGGACCACACTGATATGCAAATAAATATCTCCCTTGGTGGACGATAGCCGGTAGCTACATGGGTCTGTAAAGCCTCAATACTGGACATCACCATTATGACTGAGCAGTTGAATCAGTCTCGAGCTCCTGGCCTTGATGGCCTCTACAATGGCGTATTGAAATTGACCCCAGATCTTGGGGCAAATGCTTTATACCTTTTATTTTGTGATATCTGACAAACTGGTATTGTCCGTAGTATTTGGCTTGAGAGTCACATTTTAGCAATTCATAAAAAGGGTCCTCAGAACTGTCCATCTAACTATTGAATGCTAGCGATGCTCGAAATTCTGGCCAAGATAATCGCAAGAGTACTCTTGGTAGAATTGACTGAGTGGATAGATATAAAGGAGATTTTAAGTCCAAATCAACGGGTTTCCGAGCAATATAATCTACCTCTTATAATATTTTAACCTTGGTGTCTTCAGTGGAATACTCAAAATTGAGAATAGAGTCAGCGGTTTATTGTGCTTTTATAGATTTTAGTGCCACTTTTGACACTGTTTTAATGCACGAGCAAAACAAGCTGCGAGGAATATCCCTGCTGGTCTTCTTACAATGATAATGCTAATTCACAAGGATTCAAAGGTAAGGATTTGTCTTGATGGAAGAGGCAAACTTTCTAGTGCCCTGCACTCCAACAGAGGTATTAAACAAGGGTGTAACCTTGCTGCAACGCGTTTTAACCTTTATTTGGTGGACCTCAATGAGGCCTTTTTAGACATTTGTCACTGTCCTGTTAAGGTGGGTATTGAGTATTGAGTTTATTGACCGGTTAGGCTCTGCTGGTGAGTTGATACTTATGGACCACACTACTAAAGGTCTTCAATCAATGATATCTGCTCTTGGAACCTACGCTGCTTTGAACGGTCTTATTGTGAACATATCTAAAAGCAAAATAATGATCTTCCCGCCCAACAGAAGGATGAAAACTAGTCTTTTGTGGTCCCTGGAAAGTTTGCCACTTGAGACTGTGAGTAGCTATAAATATCTGGGCCTCTATATAGATAGTTCCCTTAAATGGAGCACTCATTGGCAAGAGAGGAGAGCTAAATGAACAGTCATGGCAAATGTGTTAATTAACTTCATAGGTCGGAATGGTGGTATATCAATCCAGTCTGTTCCTTTTGCTATATTCTACCCATTAGTTCCACTTTTGGCTTACAGAATAAAAATTTGGGGTCACTCATATGGCCAAAAGATGATACACTTTGAAGCGAAACTTTTGAGCAAACTATTCCGACTGCCATCAGCTTTGTCTATACATTTTCTATATCTTGAATTTGACTTGGCTGGTATAGAATCTATATGTATTCAAAGATCATGGGGGGCGTGGCCAGCAGCCATGTGAGGAGGACGTGCTAATTGGTAACTCCAGCAGATCTATAAATTAATATGCTTCAAATAACAAGGTTTGTAACTTCAAACGGTGCAGCGGCAGTAAGAAACATTTGGGAAGCTTATGTGCGAGTGGTAAGCTTTGAAAGACTGAGCAAGATACATTGTGCTGGAGAAGTGACGAGAGGTACGGCCAGAATGGCAGCAAAAATGAAAGTGAGCAGCTTATCCAGTGACAATGGATCGGAGGCAGAGCGGAATCATCCGCAGTAACTGAGGTCCCCAGCATCCCCAAATTGAAAGCGTGAGCAGAGTACCGCAGCACTAGTCTTGGGGGATTGGGGGCCTCCACTGAATTTTGGGAGGAAGGCGGCGCAGATCCAGAGACCCAGAGGCTGGGGCAATCAGTTGTTGCTGCTGATAAGAGGGAAGATGTAGGAGGCAGCTGGAGCGGCCCTGGTGATGGTTTTGTGGCAGACCGGTGATCAGACCTGCCGATCCAGATGAGCCCAGTGGAGGAGTAGAGACGGACCAGAGCAGCGCAACACAAGTGATCGGAGAGGAGCTCGGATGGAGTACAACTGCCGGAGAACAGCAGCGGCCATACCACATGGAAGTCATATGGGAGTCGGAGAAGGAGGGGA
The DNA here is from genome assembly GCF_040938575.1 of Ambystoma mexicanum. Lineage (NCBI taxonomy): Eukaryota > Metazoa > Chordata > Amphibia > Caudata > Ambystomatidae > Ambystoma > Ambystoma mexicanum. The sequence goes on from NC_090932.1 coordinate 663,481,408, forward strand.
GAGCCACCTCGGAGAATGGCGGTTAGGAGCAGGGGAGGCGAGGAGAGCCCCATGCGCATGCTAGCACTCATAACAGCCTAAGAGGGCTTCCCCCATGGGGCACCATAGTAGCAAACACACTCTGTATTCACCCCTCGGGTGTGCGTGCCCCCCCACCACCACACAGCGTCCTACAGTGGAGGACCAACTATACATTGGAGCTTGTGCACCCTGGCTAATGCCGGTGGTGGCCTAACGAGGCACGGAAACACGCTCGTAATAAGCGAGATGCCAACAAACGAAATGAGGCCACAGCTGCGTAGTGAGTTCTTGGATAAAAAGGCCAATATTGTAACAAACTCATGGCCCGTAGCAACGCATATCCGACGCTAAAGAGCAAAAACAAAGAGCTTATACTGGGGTGAATACAGGGGGCAGGTCTGGTGGAGTATCTGTACTATGTAGGATACAGATTAAAGGCAGATACAAATGCCCAACAATATACTGACGCCTGTGAGAAAGTGTTGCGCTAGCAACCACAAAGAGGCTTGCAGAAGAGAAAGCGAGGGGCTGAGACAATCACTCAGACTATGTAGGCTGACCCCAGAGCCCCATCCAGACACAGCGCATGGTCAGCGGTGGGAAGATACTCGACGGGGAGGGCACGACGGAATGCACTAAGGCAGGAGTGTCCTGGTAGACAGAAGACCTGTGGGCAAAATAAGCAAGGAAGGTGCACAAATCTGACGAAATCCCAGGGAAATAACACCGCTGCAGAGCAGGTAAAGAGTAACATGGCTGCATAGAGAAAAAGGCAGCGATTACTTCCGAAACGTGGCGCTGGACACACATAGTTGGGAAGTAATTATGACTTGCGACCCGCAAAGGGGGCAAGCACACACGCCCGTACGTTGCTACAATCTGAGGAAGGAGGCCTTTTATACAAGCACAAAAGTCTGGGGGATAAGACAGGCCAAGTGCACGCAGAGCTGGGATGGTGTTGCGGGCGCGGCCGTGTCAGCGTCCCCTTTTGGTTCTCGGGGGACGGGATGCGGTGCTCTGCGGTTGCCACTGGATGTTGGACTGTATGCGCAGCGTGTGAGTCTGGGCAGATGCAACCATCAGAAATGCTTTTACGGTAAGTAATGCATGTCTTATAACCTGCTTAATACCCAGAGGTTTCTGAGCACGGACCTGGGCATCGAACCTGTGTTGCTTGGCGTTGTCTTGCTTCCAAGATAAGCACGTTGCCCCTGAGCTATCCTCCCGAGATTTTGCCAGCACATAGAAAATACCTGTACACCAATATCAAACAAACACTACCAATTCAAAGTACTCCCCTTTGGCATTTCATCAACGTCAAGTGTGTTCACAAAAGTACTAGCAGTGGTAGTGGCACACCTGCTCAGAGAATCCATCCCAGTGTACCCTTATCTTGGCGACGATTGTAACAGTGAAAACATTGCAAATTTGATCATTCAGGCAACAATCAATCTGCAGTTCTCCATCCGCGAGAGTCTAGTCTCGTCCCTAGTCAAGTAAAACAATTCCTTGGAGCAGTTAGAAAAAAAAAAAACTAGTTGGTTTCCCCCTTAAACGATAGTACAAAATATGCTATTTCAGTTACCGTATTACGTAGCTAGTCAGATAATCATGCACAAGGCAATGCGCCTGCTGTTTGGGATGATGGCTTCATGCATTCATCTTGTTCCACAAGTGGGGCTGTACATGCGTCCGATGCAAGAGTAGCTAACGAAACAATGGTCTTGGGCAAACGGTTGGTGTGAGGATCTAGTGGTTGTTTTACAAACCTTAGTGCATGCTCTACACTGGTGGACAAAAGAGAACATGTTAAAAGGAAATCCTTTTCGCAACCCACCTGTGCAGGCCATTCTCACAAGATACCTCATTTCAGGATGGGGAGCTCATTTCCTACATCACACTGCACAAGGCGCGTGGACACAGACAACCACGAAACACACAACCTATTAGAACTACTAGAGGTCCTCAAAGCCCTACCAGCATTGCAAAAACGCTTAGTAGAGTAGACAGTTCTAATACTCCCAGGCCCTCATTAGGACCCAGGCGGTAAGGGGTTTACGCCGGCGTAAACCATGGCGTACCTTACCGCCTGAGTACGAGTTCCCTTAGCGCCATGGTGATTTTAACGCCTGCTGTTAGCAGGCGTTAAAATCCATGGCGCTAAGGGACCTTGTTGTTAATTATGCCACCGTAATTTACGGTGGCGTAATTAACGCCTTCCCCACTCCCATTATGCCCTATGGGGCCAGGAATGGGAATGGGGAAGGGTAAATGGGGATTGGGGACTTACCGCCCCGCTAACCTCGGAATGGGGCGGTAAGTCCGCCAACCCCCATGGTGGAGTTGGCAGCTTAGCGCCATGGACCATGGTGCAAATTGCACCATGGTCCTCCGCCAAGGTCGTAATGAGGGCCCCAGACAGTACCACTGCCATGTTCTAGCTGAAGAAACAGGGTGGGAGACACATGTCCAGGTTAGCCCAAAATATTTGGAAGTGGTTTCTCAAATGCAACATTTACCTAGTGTTGTAACACGTTCCAGGGCAACACAATTCACTAGCAGCCACCACAGCTACCCGTAGAACACGAGGCAGATATTTGAAACAATATCTTCACCCAATGGGGGCATCTAACTCCAGACCCATGTGCAACAAAGCAAAACACACAATGCCCAGACTTCGCGGAACACCCTGTGATGAGTTGGACAGGGACATTTTCTTAGGCTTCTCCACAGACACCGCTCCCTCTCCTAGACTCTGGTCTAGTCTTTAATTCTCTCAAAGTACACTTAGCAGCACTATCTGCCCACACTATATCTCAAAGCTAAATACTGTGGTGGAAAGTACCAGTTATCAAAGCATTCATGGAAGGTATTCTATATCCTCCCATTTCAAATCTACCACCTGGTTGGAAACTCAATATTGTACTCGCAACTCATTGTGTCCACCTTTTGAACCAATGCACAAAGCTAGTCTGAAATATTTAACTTACAAGCATTTCTAGTAGCTGCAACGTCTTTGTGATGAGTCACTCTGTTCAAGATCCCTCCTTCACAAACGCAAGGTGGTTTTTTTAACCCAGCTAGATTTTCACCCAAGGTCATATCAAAGTTCCATGTTAATCAGTCTATCGAACTTCAGCTTTTCAACATCCAACAAATTCGGCAGAAAAGAGCCTCCATACTCTCTCTACATGTAAGGAGAGAGAGAGGTTTAGTACTACCTAAGCAAGACCCAACCGCTAAGGAAAACAGATCAACTGTTTGTTTCCATAGCTAATGGCGTGGGAGATCATGTCTCTGAGAACGCTGTCTTAAGGTGGATAGTCAATGCATCCAGCTTTGCTACTCTGTCAAAAAAGACATTACCTTTTAAACGAAGAGCCCGCTCTACTCTAGGCACAGGGGCTACTTCTAGCATTCATTGCAAATGTTCCTTTAGATGCAATTTGCAAAGCGGCTACTTGAGTTCATACCTTTACTCAGCATTACTGCCTAGACACACACACATACTAAAGCAGATTCCCAGGTGGGACAAGCGTTATTAAAAAATCTATTTGCTACTGTACCTTCACACATCCAACCCACTTATCCATGTACTGCACGCTAATCTATGCATAGCCTGTGATTCTAAGCAGATCCACAAGCCTCAGAAGGCATACATTACATACTATAATTGTATTTCTGATGCTTGTATCTGCTTAGGTTCACATGCGCCCACCCTTCCGCCCCTCCTGGAGTTTAAGGTGCATAGATATTTCTTTACCTTTTCTACTTTCTTTCATGTACACACGCAAACACTTCATGCACCCTCATGTTGGAAACAAAACCATCTGAGGGACCTCAACGTGTGAAGGACTTTTAGGCAAAAATTGATGTAGTAACACTGTGTGAGACTGACACTGTGTGAGACTACACAACACTGGTCTACTTGGTATTGGGTAACCCACCTTTTGGTATAGGGCTGTACTACACAAGCTGGTAGTGTGACTGGGCTCAAGCAGGGTAAATGTGAGCTCTAGAAATCAAATTTGTAACACTTGCACTCAAGGTTTCAGTTATAAATAGTTATTTATCTAACATCAATTTTTAAATAAGCGTTCTTTAAAAAGGGCAAGATATCAGAATCAGCATACATTTAGTGTATTCTATTTAGAGATGCTTTTTACACACTTCCTACACCCAGAGGTGACTTCATTCACAAGGCCAGTAATGGCATTTATATATCACTAGTACGCTTAGCAGATTCTGAGGTTGCAGAAAGGAAAAGTTAAAGTAAGGCACGTATACTTACATCTTCCAATTAAGTCTAGATAAAACCTTTCCCAGCAAGAACGGTCAATACACAAGTTATCACCAGTGAGGGACATGGACTAGAGTCTACAGGGAGCCAGGACAGCCAAACTCAATTGGAGCACAGTCTATGGAGCGGAGGCATTTCATAATTAATAAGTCTTGCACAAAGTTATAGTTTTGTAGAAAATACTTGAAAGATCTTCAAATCAGCATACATCAAGCCACTCTTGAAAAACACAAGTGGTGACGTAGATGACCTTTCCAACTACAGGCCGATCTCTAACATCGCCTACCCAGCAAAACTTCTAGAAACCTATGTATATAAACTAACCCAAGAACACGTAGAAAAACACCACCTGCTGGACCAAGCTCAAATCGGTTTCACACCAGCGAGAGGAACGGAAACAGCATTACTATCCATCTGGGACGATCTCAAAACTAACGCAGACTTAAACACTACCTCAGCCCTTATTATGCTCGACCTCTCCGCAGCCTTTGACACAGTTAACCACAACACCCTGACCAAAAGACTAGAAGACATAGGCATAACAGACACAGCACTACACTGGACCAAATCATTCCTAGCAGACAGAACAGAAACGGTATGGATAAAACCTTTTAAATCAACCCCACGAGTTAACGACTGTGGAGTCCCACAAGGATCTTCACTATCTCCACTATATTTCAACATCTATCAGACTCCGGTCATCAGAATCTTAAAAAAATACAACATTACATGTTACAATTACGCAGATGACACTCAGATCATCTACAAAATCAAAGGCACCGATGCCGACCACTCATCCCTAACCAACTGTCTAAAAGAAGTCTTCAACGGGATGGATGCCAACAACCTGAAAATCAACCCCGGAAAGACAGAAATCATGATCATATCCAAAGACCAAGAGAGCAAAACTACCATTCCATGGCCCATGGAAATGGGAAACACACCAACACCATCGAAGGTAGTAAAAAATCTAGGAATCCTAATGAGCAACACCCTAACCCTGGAACCACAAATAAATGCAACAGTGAAGAGATGCTATTTCCTCCTCCACATGGCAAGAAGAATTCTACCTTTCCTCTCCTTCACGCACAAAACACTCACTATCGTCGCCCTAATCATGTCAAAAATCTACTACGCAAACAGCCTCTACCTCGGAATACCAGAATACCTCCTGAAGAAACTGCAACAGATCCAAAACGCAGCAGCAAGACTACTCCTCAAACTATCCAGAAGAGAACACATCACTCCAGCGCTAAAAACACTGCACTGGCTCCCGTTAAAACATTGCATCACCTTCAAAACAATGTGTATAACGCACAGGGCAATCAGTGGACATGGAGCAGAATTCCTACAAAAGAAAATAAAAGTCTACAAGCCAACGAGACCCCTCCGATCAAGCAACGAAATCCGCCTGGAACTCAAGCCATACCTTAAGAAAAAACTTGGAGGCACCTCCTTCTACCACTTAGCAGCAAAAACCGGGAACAACATCCCAAAAGAAATAAGAAACACTGAAGATCACCTAAAATTCAGGAAATCACTAAAAACCTGGCTCTTCAACACCACAGACTAAATCTGGAAACCAAAAACCAAAAAAAAAGGGTGACTAAACCGACCGAGACGGTAACTCTCACAACACCTGGACGGGTGACAGCGGACAGACTGGAACACAGATGGCGCGCACGGAGACTGAGTCAACTACCCCAGGAAATCCCACCAACACCTTGCCTGCCCTTAGTTACCGCCAGGTACCATAGTGGTATGGAATTGACGAGATATTGACAATCCCCACACTACCAAAGAGGTTGACACTGGCAGGTGCACTTGCCACAGGAGTATTAAAGGAGAATAAGAGGTGGGGGCCTGAAGAGTAAGGAACCTTATATGCCAGTTGGACCCAGATCTGGATAGAGCCGCATCAGGGGAGACCACGCAAACCGAGTGCCTCAACTCGGGATAGAGACGCAAACTAACCAACCCTACTAACAATTTCCCTTTCTGCATACATCTCTCAAACTCCAAACCAAACACAACCAAACTTACAGCACAACAAACCGTACAAACTTCACTACACTGCAACAACGAAACAAAAACACACATAGTCGTGCACAACAGTACTCGACGTCTACCAGCCGCAAACACCCCAGGCCCAGCCAACGGACCCACCGGGCTGAGGCTGCCAAGAGCACATCACTGCTCTCTTGCACTTTTCCTGCTGCGTCCCACTAACTCATCCTCCCCTCCTTTTTCAGAAGCGCCAGAGCGCCAGGGGACCACTCCGGTGGTGACAGTGCGCGGTACAAATGTCCTTTGACATTAACATTAATATTAACATATAGCAGCGCAGAGTCGCATCTAGATAGGATTATGAATGTCAGCTAGTGCCACACTTAGATGAAATTGTGAATGATAGCAAGTGCCACACATATATGAAATCATGAACATTAGCCTCAGTCGCATTTAGATGGAAATGTGAATGTTAGCATGCACCACACTTAGATGAAATTGTGATTGTTAGCATGTGTCACACTTAGCTGGAATAGTGATTGTTAGCATGTGCCACACCTAGATGGAATTGTGAACATTAGCCTTAGTTGCATCTAGATAGAAATGTGAATGTTAGCATGCACCACACTTAGATAAAATTGTGAATGATAGCAAGTGCCACACTTGGATGGAATCATGAACATTAGCCTCAGTCAGATCTAGATAGGATTATGAATGTTAGCATGCACCACACTTAGCTGAAATTGTGATTAACATGTGCTACACCTAGATGGATTTGGGAACATTAGCCTGAGTCGCATCTAGATAGGATTATGAATGCTAGCAAGTGCCACAGTTAGATGAAATAGTGAAAGTTAGCAAATGTCACACTGAGCTAGAATTAGGAAGGCTAACAAGTACCACACATAGATAGAATCGTGAACATTAGTCTCCGCCGGACCTAGACAGAATTGTGAATGATAGCAAGTACCACACTTAGACAGAACTGCAAATGTTAGCATGTGCCACACTTAGATTAGGTTGTAAACAATAGCCTGCATCACAATTAGATTGGATATTGAACGTAGGCCAGTTCCACATCTAGATAGAAAAGCGATTGTTAGCCAGTGCCACATCAAAACTGCATTGGGAATAGACACACAGAGATATTCACGCGCCACATCGAGATATAATGTGGAAATTTAGTACATGACTTCTAGACAGAGATGCCAATAACCAACCCAAAAACTATTTCACCCCTCTGCATACACCTCTCAAACTCTAACTAAACACAACCACAACCCTATAGCACAACAAACCGTACAAACTTCACTACACTGCAACAACAAAACAAACCACACATAGACTCGCACAACAGCATACAACAGCTACTGACCAGAAAGCATCCCAAGCCCAGTGAACAGTGTTAACCGGGCAGAGGCTGCCAATGGCACATCACTGCTCTCTTGCACTTTTTCCGCTCGTTCCCACTAACTCACACCCCTCCACTTTTCAGAGCCGCCAGAGAGCCAGGGGACCACTCTGGTAGTGATAGTGTGCGGTACAAATATCCTTTAACATTACCATTAACATAACTTCTGAGCAGAGTCAGCTGTCACAAGTATGAGCTGGAGGGCCCTACGTAGACCTATACAATTAACTGACCTATGCACTGTTTAGCATTATGTGGGGAGGTTTAGGCCAGAACTCTACTGAGAATGTTGCTATTAAAACAAGTGGAAGCAATATATAATCCTAAATTATAGCAGGAGCAATACAGTATAAACACTAAAAGCCGGTAGGGGGGGATGCCACATGCTGACACGCTACTCCCATGAAGGTTAGTTCCAGGGCACTGTATAAAGGCCACCCGTTAGGTGCCAGGAGACTGGTCTTTCGACCAGGTTGAATGGAGCGGAAACGGAGGAGTCCTAGCTTGCCTAGCACAGCTGGACATATTAAGTATGAACATGGTTTGTTGTTTTTGGGGGGAGGAGGGAGGTAGTGGGGGTCTGGCATACTCTGGGACACATTGCATATAATGCTTACTAAAGACTTTATTAGATGCATAGCCCCAATGATACCCTGGGTTTCGAGACACAATGGATGAAACAGTTCAAATGATGACATGGAATGTCAGAGCACTAACCGGTCATGTGAAATGCCAGAGAATAAGTTTGTACATAAAGAGGAACAAAGTTGGGATTGCACTATTGCAGGAAACACATCTAGATACACAAAAACAGAAGAACCTGGCAAGAGCATGGGGGGGTGCACTTGTGCGCTCAACATATTCAACATATGCAAGGGGGTCCTAATTTGGATAGACCCGACCATTCCATTCAAAGTCCTCACTACTAAAACAGATAATGAAGGTAGAATGGCCCTGATACACGCTATGTTGGAGAACCGAGAAATATGCATTATCAACACATATGCACCAAATCATGATGCCACATTTTTTTTACAGTCACTATATTCAAAGCTGGCTGCTTTTAGATATGGGATACTGATATGAGGCAGAGATTTTATTTGTACCATAGATTCCAAAGATAAAAGCCGCCCCAGCTAAAGTGTTAGCCTTACTCCTGAACCATTTCCAGTTTAGACTTATGGAGAGAACAGCATGTGGATAGTAGAGAATATTCCCATTACTCAGCCCACATAAAGTCCACACAAGAATTGATTATTTGTTCGCAGGTGACGAACATGTGATGGAATTCTCGGAGGCGGGATATTTCGCTAGGGCCCTGTCAGACCACTCTCCCCACTCTCTGTGATATGAAGGGTGTTCACCCCAAGACCACCCATACACACCTGGAGATTGGGAAGCTAAGCATTACTAGATGTAGCATTTGATGAACACATCAGAAAAAGTACTGTAGATTTTATCGCAAGAAATGAGGGGAGTGTACAACAAGTGGGCACAGTCTTGCAAGCATGAAAGGTAGTCATCAGGGGAGAAAAGATGGCAGTGTTGGGAGGAGTTCAGAAGTCCATTCATTGTAAATAAACTTACAAGCATTGAAGATAAATTGCGGGAATTGGAGGAGGAAAAGGCAGACGTGGAACATGTAAAAGAGGAGATCGGATTGAGACAAGAATGCCTGGTACAATGGGACAGGCTAGGAAAATGTAACCATGTGAAATACCTAGAAAAGAGCCACGCACAAGGAGACAAACCTGGTGAAATGCGACTCTGGCTGCATAAAGAAAAGGATAATAGGACCCCGATATGCTCCATCCGTAACTCGGTCCAAGAAGAGGTAAAAATGCAGGCAGGCATAAATGGAGTTTTTTCAGAGTATTATGAGACATTATACGCTGACCCCCAGTCAGAAGTGGAGTGCGAAATACAGGCTGCCCTAGACCTTATAGAACTACCACGATTAGAGGCACAACAATCAGACATATTAGAAGTGCCCATAACCCCTGAGGAGGTCCTAGCCACTATCAGAACTTTGCCTTCCTGGAAATCCCCTGGCATGGATGGGCTAACAAGGGAGTTTTAGAAAGCCTACGCAGACATCTTGGCTCTACTCCTCGCCAAGGTGTATAATCAAGCTTATGAAATGGGAATCCTCCCAGATAGAATGAGGGAAACCATGATAATTTTGCTATGAAAACCAAACAAAGAGGACAAGGACTGTGGATCCTACAGACGACTGTCCCTGTTAAACCAAGATAGTAAGATCCTAACTGAGAATTTGGCAAACAGACTCAGGAAGGTAATGCCCCTGCTGATCAACCAAGCTCAAACGTGGTGTGTACAATGCAGAAACATCACAGAGAATCTGCGTAGACTGCACCATGTCATTTATAGCGCGAAAGACAGTGTTGCACAGTGTGCTGTAGAATCACTAGACGCGACAAAGGCATTTAACTCAGTCCATTGGAACTGGTTGTATGCCACTATGGATAAGTTGGGAATAGGGCTGAAGTACATGAAGTACATGAAGTGGGTACGGCTAATATACACAAAACGGATGGCCAGGGTCAAGACAGGGAACACATACTCAGACAATTGCCAACTATACAGGTGCACAAGACAGGGATGCCCTCTGTCCCCTATGCTATATAGTATCTCTGCAGAACCTATAGCTGCCTACCTGAGACAGGAATATGGGGATGCTAGAATTGAAAAAATTGAGTAAAGTATATAGTGTCTAGGTACGCAGATGATAGGTTACTGTATCTTAGTAACCCTGAGGTCAACCTGCCATATGTGCTAGAGGTGCTTGATAATTTTAGTAGACTGACAGTGACCCAGATAAATAAAAATAAGTAATGTCTATTCCCACTGGGCAAGACTGCAACTGTGGCGAAGGAGGACTTGCCAGTCCTTCCCCTGCCATGGAGCACAGAATCCTTTAGATACTTAGGAGTGAACATATATCATGACCCTAAATCACAGCAGGTCTTCAATACATCACAAGCCAAAGAAGGTTTAGAGAAATCAATGGAGGTTTGGAGCAAGTTAGTTACCCCTGTACATGGTGGGGAGGGCGGCACTACTGAAAATTGTGGCACAGTCGAGGCTTATGCACTGCTTTAGTAATGTCCTGTACAACATCCTGAGGCAATACTTTCGAGACCTAGAGAAGCTCTGCAGAAGCTTCCTATGGCAGGGAGGGAGCCATAGAGTGGCGCTGAATATACTACAAAGACCCTATGACCAGGGGGGCTGGAAGAAACTGAATTTCGAGTTCCACTTTTTGTCGTGCCAGTTGCAATATCTAGTACAATAGATGGTGGACGATTCAACGACGGAAACGATTCTCCTATAGCCAGCCATATAAAATGAATACCTCAGGGACCTGATTTGGATCCCCAAGGGAGAGCAAAACAGTCATCCTTACTTAGTAAAACTGGGAATCCAAATTTGTAGATGAACCTTCAAATTCATGGTACTGGTGGACCCAATCTTGCCGCAGACCCCCAGAGCGGCAATAATGGCAGATATGCCAGGGAGTGCTACTAGGGTGAGAAATAAATGTGAAACATGGTATGTCCACGATCGTGGACCTATGCAATGAAAAAGGGTTGTGGACATTCGCCGAATTACAAGAGCTTACGGGTATACACACGGGCAATTCCTGCTACATAGTGCGTTGCTAAGGGTGATGAAGGGTAGGTGACCATGCGTTAACAACAAGACAATAGGAAGTGAGGAAATAGAGGCCGTGCTCAGCATATCAGAGGATGGACACGCCATTTCAAGGATCTATGAAGTATTGATAGAGCGAGACTCGATGGCAGAACTGAAGTACAAGGGGAGATGGGAAACTGAATTGAGCAAAATATTCGAACATAAAAAAATGGAGTGCCATAGTACTATATCATAAAAAGGTCTCCAGAAAAGCCAGACTGCAATTGATACAACTCTACATCATGCATAGGGCATACTTGACACCAGCAGCAATTGCAAAATTCAAGGGAGCAGGCAAACAAGAATCTCCTTGATGCAGGGAAGGGGAGGATGGGTTAATTCATATGTTCTGGGGATGCCCAGTGGTTTAGGGTTTTGGGAGGGAGTAGCACATAAAGTGGCCCTAGGTGGTATAGATCTGGACATAAAATTCCCAGAGGCATGGATGCTCGACAGATACAAGAGGAGCGTGAAGAATAAACCATTGAACAAGCTTAAAGATGTAATGTATATACTTGCTAAACTCAGCATAGCCATGAGGTGCAGGATTCTTGGGGACCGAGTGTGGCCAGAATGTGGGAAGACTTGAAAAAATGGTCAACAGCTAAAACTGGAGTGTGGGAAAGGGTGCTAAGGGACCAAAAAGAAGAATTGGGCATGGACATCAAGCAATGGATTGCTTTGACTGTCACCCTATTTAATCCAGACATAGGCGAAGTCGCTATGCAAAATAAAGCACGAGAGGTAGGTTGGGGGGGTAATTGATACAACAGACAGCTAGAATGTATGTACAGGCAGGGTTGGGAGGAAGTTTGGATGTCTACAGGGAATGTTATTTACGAGATACCGAAATGCGATGCAATACGTTGTTTTGGTGTGGGTTGTTAAAAAATAATTAAAATATTATTTTATTTAAATATATTCAAAGATCTTTTATGTGCTGGATTAATCTGACATGGCTGAAAAATGGAATGACAACAGTAAATTACAGTAGGTCGTTTCGAAGATTGGAAAATTATTTTAAAAACGTGTAACTATTGTCAGAATCATAGCAGTAAATGACAGATGACGGGTTGATACTGACCTTTCCTTTAGTACTTCCTCCATGAAAACTATAAAGTATCAGCTAAAGCAGAAACTGAGTAGTTTCATGTATGAGAATCACATTGTGCAACTAGCATCTAATTTTAATAGTTGCTCTTTTATTGGTTATTTAATAGACCGTATTGTCAGACCGTCTTATATTGTGGCATATCCGAACAGCAGTGTGCTTCGTCAATATCTCTTGTTGAAGTTCAATCTCAGTGAAGTACTTGAGGTTAAGGGTAGTCAACTTCGAATACCTCATACAAACCAAAAATGCATATTATGTGGGGACAATGCTAGAAAGCTTGAAACATGTTCTGTTGCTATGTGAAGGTCTAGGTCCCTAAAGGGCTAAATGTATGAAGATGTATAACAACCAAACCAACTGCTCTGATTTATCTTCTTTGTGGCCACCTTTTATGGAGGCCAATGATCTGAATCTCATATTGTTTTTATTAACATTTTATTGGAAGTATAAAGACCTTTTAAGAATGTTATGAGTTTTAACTCTAATTTGTTTCTAGCTCATTTTAATATAGCTGTTGAAACACATGATGCCTAGACTCGCAGTAACTGAAGGCTGATATGATCAAGGAGATTTTTAATGTGTTTTATGGGTTTTATGTGTGTATATGCCTCTATATATATTAATTGTCATCTTATATTTGTGAACTTTTAAAACGTTGTTTCTTGTATAAACAAAGCTTAAGTGCTAAATGCGTATTAATCTAATAAGTAAATACATACATACATATTTCTCCTCTGTGAAGGGTGCAATGAGCTAAAACATGGTTGTAGAATCTCCTGTTTGGAAGAAATTCTGTAGAACAGGGTGTTTGACCCATGTTTCTTCTCGATAGAGGGACTCCCGCACTCCTTTGTAAATGTATGTTTGCAGCCAAATTCAAAGTTTAAAACTAACACCAGTCTGTGACTTTCTCAGGGTCTCCCTCACCCCGGAATAAAATAGGGCACTTTTTGTATTAAATCTCTTTGGAAGCCATATGACCGACTTAGTTCAGCACATGAAAACAGAGTTTCAGCTTCCAAGAGACATTAGTCATTGGGCGGCTTTTCCATAATGGGTGACATAGAACCGACCTGCATGCGTAACTCATTATGGACAATCCAAAGCCAGCCCAGTGAAAAGATTGAGCGCTTCCAAGCTCAGATTGGCTGGCTTTAACTAACTGTCCAAGAGAAGCATGGGTTCCTTTTGATAGTCTGCTCCCAGCACGCATGGCCAATGGGAGATGATTCCCGTGACTTGCACATCTCTTTGGGGGTGCCGGCTGTGGAACTGCAGGCCTAAATGAACTTAAGAATGCTCCCATGCATTCCTGCATTGAAAGGCCCTACTGAGCATTGTTATGGAGGCGATCTGGCTACACAGTTCATGCATTCAGAAACTAGGAAGCTCTCTCTTCTTCCTGGTTCATGTTCCTGCTTCATGGGAGCCAGAGGGCCTTGGTGGAAGGTGCCGTCTGGACGGGGGCTGCAGGTAAGGAAAATCTGTTTTTATTATGTGTGTATGGAAGTGTTTGTATGTGTAAATGTGCATGTGAATGAGAGAATGTGTCTTTGTGTGTACTTGTGCATAAGAGTATGTTGTTATTGTATGCAAGTGAATGATAGAAATGATTGGATGTGTGAATATGACTGTGTGTGGGGGTAGCAGGCTGTTACATGATCTAATTATGTGTTTATTCTATTTTCTCGGAGGCCCCTGCGTAAAAGGAGATGGGATCTGGCACCGGCAAGGTCACTGTGAATGTGGAATGCGTGATCGTCATGCCTCCAGGGATGGAAACCCATTTAATTTCTGAGAGAATGTACACAGAATCGCACAGGACCTAACAAGCTATAACCAGAACCCAAGACCACATTGCCCTGTGCTCGGAAACAGGCCATTAGAGGAACTTGAACACTTTTATCGCTTGCGTTCTGATTGCTACACTCCATACATGGGCCCGGATTCAGGCCGCAGGCATCCCCTTTGACATGAGTAATGTTGTTTAGGAATGGAATCGCCACCTAAACTGTATATAAGGATGTTGCCGGCCTGGGGGAGCAGAGCAGTCCAACCAGGCGGTTTGGATACATGCTTTCAATATATGCAAATACTCTTCTACCTCTGGTCTCCCTTGTTATTAATTCGGAGTGTTGTTGAGTGTGCAGTGAAGCAGGGCAATTACAGGAGGGAGCAGGACGGACGATTGTAACATTTGGTGCCGAAACCCGGGAGCTCTCTTTCTCGCCTATCACTGACACAGTCGCGGAGGCAATATCAAATACGGTAAGTGAAAAGTGTTTTGCGCTGTACCAATGTATTTGTAATTTGTTTTTAGTGCAAAGTAGCACTAAAAATTGATTAATTATTGTTGCAAGGGAGACTGACTTTGGAGGCCTGGGGTCTCTGAGACATACTTAAAGGTATTGCCAACTGCCTGTCTGGTAGGGTTAGTTGCCTCAGAGTACTATTTTTTGTTGGTACAGGGTCAAAGGGCAGCAACAGAGTCACAGTGTTAGTCAGAGCACGTTAAAGTAGGGCTTGTGGTACAGTCAGAGCGCACTACAGGTGCAGGGTCGAAGTTGTATTGACATCAAGCACTGTGCAGGGTCGGAAGCTTGCGCTGCGGTTGGGTCAAATAGGGAAAGAAAAATAAGGCAGATGGCGGACGCCAGTCCACTGACCAGGCGGGAAGAGGATCCTAAAGAGGGTATTGAGGACTTTTTTATGAAAAAAGAAGGGGCTATGCATGTGGTCGAATATTGACAGGCCTCCAAGAACAGTGGAGGATTTAATTGATGAGTTACTGTACTCCACAAGTAAGAAATATTATTGCAAAAATAAGACACATGTCATTGTGACATGTCTCTGGAAGATGTATAGCATTACTAAAGGGGAAAATGAGGTTACACGACAAAATAGCCTGCTGTGCGACATGAGAGATTACCTCACGTACGCACGGCAAATGGCAAATACTCACTGTATGCAGATGTCGTCTACTATTGTGCTAAAGGCACAAGAGTGTGAAGATATTAGACAGCAGTTTACGGATTGCCAAGAGGAGCTAGAGATGCCCAAAAATGCATTTGGGGTATACAAACAACAGCACCCAGACAAAGATGATTGGGCCTATCCGGTGTTGGCTGCAAAAACTACGCAAATGGAGGAATATGTATGTCCCCCACCATATAATAAAGCAGTTCAAATGGCACCAATATCACTGCGAGAGACAGCTATGCACACTATAGTCAACAAATTTAGATACATAACGGAGGGGCTACATACATCATTAAAACAAACCACAAACCTCTACAGATGTTATTATCCTTCAAAATGTATCAAGGGAATGTCAGTACACAGAGGATAGGTAAATGGATTGCATTATTAACTACAATCACACTACACCTTGAGGAAGGAGGTGAGAAGTACATACCAGTAGATGGTATACAGGTAGACGAGCCACATGAATACAAAGCAGAAATGGTTAACATGTTACACATGTTAGCATATTCAGGGCATGTGCACCAGATAAAGATATTGATGGTCCGACATTCTATTGTGATGGGAGCTCTACATATGTAAATAACAAGCTACATGCTGCAGCAGCGGTAGTGTACAAGCAAAATGATCAGTGGCAGCACAACTCAATGGTGTTTGAAGGAAAAAGCGCACAGTACGGCGAGCTCCAAGCGGTAGTACTGGCACTTAGGGCAATGCAGAAAATACCACTGGAAGTTGGTGGTGGACTCAGACTATGTGTTTAAAGGGCTCACCATATACTTGCAATGGTGGAGGGACCAACACTATCGAAGGACCGATGGTTCAGCTATAACATTCGAGCAGGAATGGAAAGACATTGATGAATTATCAGGACAGCACAATAGAATATGGATCATCAAAACAAAAGCTCACAAGACAAAAGGACGATGGGCTGAAGGAAACAACAGGGCAGATGCAACAGCAAAATTGGCAATAAAAGAATACTCACGTACACCGGTACCCCCCATGGCGCCCCTGCAAGAACAGGACAGAGCCCTAACAACAGAGCAGGGAGAAGGATTGGAAGAAGAATGACCGACGCCACCACCCACAGAACCACAGACAGAGAAGGAGAATTGGTATGCAGGAGCGGGGGCGGGACTGTTCAAAATAATGGATGAAGAAGGATCACAGTGGGACTTACTGCTTCCATTCGTACTACACGGAATACAATCAAGACAACACTCAGCTACCGGGAACTCGCCCTATGAAATACTGTTCGGAAGAAGCATGCCCAGCACTGAGAAGTTATTGCTGCCACTGACAACGGGGGCACCCAAAGATTATGAAGTTTTAGAAGCAGATTACATATCAGCATTGGTAAATAGATTACAGGCCATCCACAAAATGACAATAGAAACACAGGCACAAACAGACATTGACACAGCAAGAAAACACACAAAACAAGAAAGGAGATAATACACATCGGGGACACTGTGATGTTACGTAATGAGGGTAGAATTGCAAAAAAGTCAACCTAAATGGAAAGGACCATACACTGTAACAGACAGGATAAGTAACGTTGAATGCTGTATTGACCAATGGGATGGTGAAGGTCTAGTTATGAGACACCTCAGTCAACTGAAAAGAGTGAAAAAAGGAAGGGAATACATGGAAAGAAATGGGCACGACAGGGGCAGAAAGGAGGGTGTGAGAAAAGTATGGAAAGTACGTACCAAAAAAGGTACTACAGAGGCATCTGGATAAATATATGTCAATTTTTTTTCTACCAGATGCACCTGTGCACATGGCTCATGCTCTCACTACTGTCGATCACCACTGCAAAATGGCACATGAATGGCTTCCTCAAACATCACCCAGGCGGTGGCTGATACTTTCAACATATCCTGTTGCAGGTTATGTTCACAGTTCCCTACGCATGCACAACAAGGGACACTGCTTGTGGCAGAACCATTTACTATGGAAAAATGGGTGGGAGATGTAAGGGCAGGGACTAGAAAGGATGAAACAGGGCGGCCTGTACCTTCATTTACGTTCCAAGAATCACTGTTTGCACCATTTTGCATTAAATCAGGGGGTGGGAGAGGAGCGAAATCACAGGACTATGCAGTAGGAAGATACGAGCACTGTGCCATGATAATCATGATAGACACAAGAGAAAGTTACATATATGGATTTAAAAGAGTAATATGCACGTGTTATGATGAGGATGGGCGCAGAGAGCAAAATGTTGGTAATACAATTACTGTGTATATATTGCACCATTGCTATTATAAAATGTATAGCTAGGAAGGGTATGGAAAATGTAGAAAAACAAAATATTAGGCAACACTTGTAAAACTAAAAGAGATGAAAAAGAAAAGTGGGCGTATGTTACATGATCTAATTATGTGTTTTTTCTATTTTCTCGGAGGCCCCTGCATAAAAGGAGATGGGATCTGGCACCGGCAAGGTCATTGTGACTGTGGAATGCGTGACCGTCATGCCTCCGGGGATGGAAACCCGTTTCATCTCTGAGAGAATGTACACAGAATCGCACAGGACCTAACGAGCTATAACCAGAACCCAAGGCCACATTGCCCTGTGCTCGGAAACAGGCCATTATAGGAACTTGAACACTTTTATCGCTTGCGTTCTGATTGCTACACTCCATACATGGGCCCGGATGCAGGCCGCAGGCATCCCCTTTGACATGAGTAATGTTGTTTAGGAATGGAATAGCCAGCTAAACTGCATATAAGGATGTTGCCGGCCTGGGGGAGCAGAGCAGTCCACCCAGGCGGTTTGGATACATGCTTTCATTATATGCGAATACTCTTCTACCTCTGGTCTCCCTTGTTATTATTTCAGAGTGTTGCTGAGTGTGCAGTGAAGGAGGGCGATTGCAGGAGGGAGCAGGACGGACAGGCGATTGCAGGAGGGACCAGGACGGACGATTGTAACACAGGCATCTCATTGTGGTGGCAGGATTGGGTTCAGAGCGGCAGGGGGGCATCTTTTTTACACTGTTGCATAGATTTTTTGTACTGGAAGGCAAAGGTAAAGCAAACATAACAAGTGTTATAACATGGCTAGACTTACCTAAATTAGCGACACATGCCTGGACATGTATTGTCAATGTGGCATGGCATTTTTTACTGGGACTCAAGGGTAAAGCTAACACGATAAGCATTATTACATGGATATATTAGTCTAAATTGCTGATGAAGTTGTATTTTAATTGTGGCATAGCATTTGTTTACTGGGAAGCAAGGGTAAAAGAAACATGATAATTGTTATTACGTCGCAACTTTGACCTACGTTGGTGGTGCCAGTCTTAATATGTTTTCTTATGATGGCATAGCATTTTTGAATGGGCTTCAAGAGTAAAGCAAATATGATAAGTGTTATTTCATGGCTATAATGATCTACTTTGGTGCAGTCAGTCTGTCCAGTAAATTGTATGGTGGCATGGCATTTCGTAATGGGAAACAAGGATACATTCAAACATGATCAGTGTTATTACGCAGTTAGACTGGCCTAATTCTGCAAAGCAAGTCTGGACATAGTTTGCTTATTGCTGCATTGCATTTTCAAAGGCAAAGTCACAGGAGTGTATTCCTACACGGAACTACTTGCAAATATTGGCAGAGGCAACATGGACATGCTTTTATATAGTATTGTTACTGTCATTATTTGCAAAGCAAGCATGAGTAATGTCTTGCATGGGAACACAGGCATATGGTGATGCAGCCGGCACGGACATGTATGGGTACAGACAGCAGGAACATGTTTTTTATATTTATATTTGGAAAAAGACATCATAAAAATTGAATGGAAAATGCTCCTGTGGATGGTTGGCGTCTTGCGAATGTTGGATTTCTTCGTGTGTTACCCAACATTACCTATTTGTAATTCGGTGGCTTTTTAGCCAATTTTTCACAGCAACTGTGCAAACAAATGCACCATTTTAACCTGTTATTTTGAAAATGTTCAAAGGGGGAATTACCCTGCCCGAGCACCAACTGGGTGGTTAGGTGTCTATCACTGTGCTTGGTGGCTTGCTCATATTCGCCGGAAAGATTTACGCCCCACCAATTACAAACTTCACGGGCTACCATTGCCTCCGTAAAGGTTTACCTGTCAACAAAATTAAGTCGGGTACCAAAAAAGCCACCTAAAAGCACTCGAATGAGAAAAAGGAGTGCCCAAAGAAGGGCTTTCTGACATAACACCGCAAAAGACCAAACTTCACTAAATGTGAGCTTCTAGTCATTTACTCTGTTAATACTATGGCCAGAAAGTTGCCAAAACTGCCTGGTACATGACCCGCCAGAGTGAGTGGGAATTGATGTATTCTTATGTATTGGTAGGGTGCCGTGTTCGTCACCATGTGAGCGTTTGTTTGATCATTTGTCTACTGTTATTTAGAAATAATGTGGTATGGACATTATTTCAGACTTATTGAATGTCTGGAAAGATACAGACAGAACGTCATTCCAAATTAAAGCTTAGTAGGGGTCAGTTTTGAGCGCTGCATTAATCAAGAAATAGGCAATACTGGCACCTTAAATTCTGTTCTGACCAGCGTCTGCAGGCAATAATGCTATTCGTCCTGGCCACTAGGGCAGAAGATGGTGGCAAGTCAGGCGAGGATGCAGAGAGAAAAAGTTGCAACAAGGGAATGGCTGCCAAGCAACAGACACTTGACGGCCATTGGGCAGAAGTCCGTTTTTTATTTCCTTGCTGTCGGCTGGGCGAGAAGTGTAGTGGATGAGCAGAAACAGGGAATAATTGTGGCAGATATTAGAGGGGACAGAGAGCAGGTAATGAGGGGTACATTCAGTTTGTTTGGAGGGAGTGGAGACAAAGTGGGGAGAACTCGTGGACAGAGTTAGGCGTACGGCATGGACTCCAGTATCCTGAGTGCCATCAGTATTCATGACTACATACTGGCATATTGACCAGAAGCCGTGGGTCCCAGGGATGTAGCATTCCACACTCCCGGTATTAATATAGTAAATAGGCCACATGCTTGGTCAGGGCATCCCAAAAAATTGCTTAGGCCAGCTGTTGTGACATTAACTGGTGTCCAGTACCACCTACAAAAGATTTTGTATTTGGTGAGGTTCAGGTGAGATTCCATCGACTTTTGGTTATTTTTGACCCATGCGCATTGTCTCAGTGAAGTTTGTCCTCCGAGCTGACTTGTCTGATGGTTATGACGTGCGTGGAAAATGCTGGACTAAAGTCAAACTCTAAATAGACTGTTCTAATAACCTGTTTGCTGGTGAAAATCAGACACATGTTCTAACTGGAAGCGTTGGGGTTGCAGTAGCAATCCGTGTACACCTCCCAATTAATGTCCCCGTTAATTGCCAACTACTATGCAAAAGAATAGCCTCCCATGGCATGTCCATGCAGAAAAGTGCCTGTATTTGATCCCTTGATGCTGAGGAGATTAAACCTTTGCATACCAATAAATTCACCCGCTTTTGAGGCTGACACCAGCCATAGAATCAGTTCCCTCATCTGACAATCCCCTTTCCCGTCTGTAGGTGTCAATGGAGATTCCCCGCCAAAGTGAAAGGTTCACAGGTAGGCCTTTGGAAGCATAGTGTCATGAGAGTAGGAGCCTGATTCGTGGAATTACATGCGTGGTGAACAGGGACTTTGTGCGTGATTCTGTGTGCAAACCCCCTTCAGCGATTTATGAAATTGACTTTGCATGCCTTTTCAGGACCTTGAGCCTCATCACGACTTGGGCGGTAACAAAGTCATGATGAAGCCCCTTGTCTGGACTCCACGCTGGTCCGCGTGCAGTCAAATGCATTGTGCAAGACTCTACACAGAGTGTAGGCCAGGCATGAGCAGATATTAAAATAGGGTGTGGAACATGCATGTTCCCCATTCTCCACACAGATTGAAGAATAATGTGGGCGTGTTCATGGATTTAAATGCGCAACCTCACATTGGGAAAAGTCACACGCAAACCCTGTGACACATCCACCACATGATAGCAGGTGTAAAGATCAGCGCTCAAAGGATCTAATGCATATAAAGCAAGCAATGCACACCATAGCATCGTCGCATAGCCACGATGAATTCTGCAATAGTGGGAGCCATCGTACATGGACACAGAAGGAGGAGGAGGATGGCCAGGACCCAGATTGATGCAACACGCACCACGCTGTTTGGGATGCCTGATGCCCAGGTATATGCTAGGTACCAGTTCCCACCCTATTTCAGCTGGATCTTGAATTTTACTCGAATTAATCTCCCACCCTTCTTTTTTTAATCCTTCCAAAAGGACATCTAGCTGACTTTGCACACTGTGCTCATCCTTGCCTTGGATCAAAATATCATCAATGTAATGAGAGATTTGTATGTCAGGTTTACACGGTATCTTGTCTAAGTGCTCTGCCACCAGCCGGTGACAGATAGTCGGGCTGTGCATGTACCCCATGGGTAGTCTCGTGAAAGTGTACTGACGTCCACCCCAAGTAAATGCAAACTGTTCTTGACACTCATCAGCAATTGGCATGAAGAAAAATGCATTAGCTAAATCGATCACTGCATACCAAGTCCCCTCAAACTTTTGGACATTTTCAATGAAGGTAATAGCATCTGGGACTGCGGGCACTAAGGGAGGAGTATGTTTATTCAACTCCCTGTAATCCACCGTCGTCCTCCACGACACATCTCCCTTTTTAATATGCCAGAGCGGATTGTTCCATGAGGTGGTAATAGAGCGTAATACACCCGCCTCCACGTACTCTTTGATGGTGTCTGAGATTTCCTTGTGCCCCCCAGGAATGCGGTATTGTTTCATTGCTACCCGCTTGGTTGCCACTGGCACTTGTACTGGGGGCATCTTCAATTTGCCTATGGTAATGGGTGTACAAATTAATGCACTCACCCCAAACTGAACCGTTTTACCACCAAATCCCAAGGTTAGCCCTTCCAAAATGTCGAAGCCAATTATATATTCAGGTATCGGGACAATCAACACTTGGTATTTCTGCCTCTTTAAATTGCCTATTTTCATTTCCACTCGCGTTTGCACTGCGGGGGTCTCCTTTCCCACTAAACCTGTAATTGTAAACTGTTTGCCTTTAAATCGTGTTGGATTACCAGGAATCAAAGAGGCCTCCGCCCCGGTATCTATCAATGCTCGCACCCCTTGTGTATTTCCTGGCCCCCAAAAAATATTGACATCAACATGAGGCCGCCTATCCACTTTTATGCGGGCAGACGCTGCCGGAGCTTGGCCGAAGCCCTAGTCAAACTTTGAATGAGTGTGACTCGACTCCGCCTTTAACATCGCACTCACCACCTTTCTCAAATCAGCGTATGGCGGCTGATACGGGGAAGGTGTCCCCATAGACCCTTCGTCTTGTTCTTCCGCAGGGGGAGCAGAAGGTGAGGTTTCCCCCTGTGGCGTGGTGACTACTTGTTTCTTAACCTGTTTATAGCACTCTTTGGCTGCAAGTCCTCGTTTTTTGTATAATTTGCATAATTCATACATTACTCTGTTTTCAATGCCATCAATTTCCTCGTGTGGCACACCATCTTTTAACACCATCTTTTAACAAAGCCAAAAACATGTCTTTTCGGGACACTCGGGAGTCTCTGCTATCTTGCCGCCTGCCTTCAGTTCTTCTCTCACTAGGCCCCTCTCTCTCTCATGGCTTGTTATCGCTCTTATCCCACTCTCCCAAATCTGCAAGTTGCCGAATGGCATCTGCTACCTCATCAGTAGCCTTGCTCGTCATACCTACGAGCAAAGTCATAATAACACTTTTGTATGCGGGTAGCGCAGTTCTAATCACCATGTTTCCAGTTGAAACTGAGAGCGGCACGGCTCCCATGTGATCAGGCGCATCTATGTGAATCGCCTCTTTCATAGCATGCTCTCTGACTTTTTGAATTGCTTCTCTCAACGTATACCACTTCGTTTCTTCACTGGGCCAATCTGTGGTAATAGGTTATTTACGGTTACATGCTTGGGCTACCAGGTGCAACAAAGACACCTGCGTATCTTGACCATTTGCATTAGGGGGTGGTCCTGCTCTTAAGACATCCTGTACATTGGTGTCAATTTACAGGGGTAAAACATGCGGTGAATCAGTAGAATCTACCAACAACCCTGCAACACCCCATCTAGTAATCTCACCATCCATTTCAATAAAGCTTCCCCTGATTTTTGCCTCAAACGGGTAATCATTTCCCCAACCTCTAGTTGTGTGTAATCCTCCAGCGTGGTTAAATCCACCATTCTGCCAGCAGGATTCTGCGGGTGTGGTCCGGCTCGCCGTCTTCTAACAGGCTTCGCCACCACTGTTTTCTGTTCCGCCTCTGGTTTGGGGTCAGACTCATCTGTGGAACTACTTTCTAGACTGGTGGAATCAAAAATATCACCATCCCACTTGTCCAGATCCCAATCTACGCCAGCGGTAGCGATTACAGTTGCCACCTTTCTTTTGTTGACCCCTCCCTGTCTTTTCCTATACTTATACTGGGCTACTCAGACTGCTGCCCTCTCGGCAACCGCCTGATATGTGTCGGCCTTATCTTTAAACAGTTTCATTTAAATCTGCTGCATTAACGCAGTCTGCCGTTCTGTAGCTAGCTCTCTCTCTAATTGCAAAATCTCCTTTTTCATTTCCACCTTCATTTGATGTATTTTCCTATAAGCATGCAAAAGAACCCAACCTCGCCTACCTAATGCCGCACAATCTTTGCCACGTTCTACTGGAACTTGTTGCAAGCATGCAATTACATCAGTCGGATCGGCATTTCCCAATCCTTGATCCAAAGTTTCACTTAAACCAGCACCACATGCCCATGCCTGAGCCAACTTATGATATGGACTCTTAGTCCGACCTGGGATAACAACATCAGTCAGTCACCACCAGCGGTAACGTTCTTCTTCTTGAACAAACTACTCATTATCGCAAACAAAGCAAAACCTTGTTGAATTTATACATTTTCTTCTCCACACTGCAATCACTCCCACAGGCACTCAAACACTTACAAAAGAGAGAAAAAAAAACTTCACTATTCAAAAACTTCACTCACACGACAACCAAATCCTATCTACGTTTCAACAGATTCTTGGACACTAGGCACAATTCATCATGAGCATCCTGTTCGTGACGCCAAAAATGTATTGCTCTTCCCCAAAAAGTGCACGGAACAACTATAAATCACCAATGCAATTGTAGAGCAAATACTTTAAACCATAAACAGACAGACACAATAACTCACAGCCACGCACTCTTTAGAAGATAATCAGCTCTTTACGGCGATTTATTCAAAGATTACAAGTACATAGAAATAACTCACAAAAATAATAAGGACATAGATCACAGAAGAAGCAAAGAAGTCAAAAAGAAATACATCACCGTGAGCGTAACAGGATTCCTCATCTCGTCCAGAAGCGGCTAGAAGACCCCGGGAACAGCCAGGCCGTGAGTACCACAGCTCACAGGAAGGCTGGACATAAGCGTCCTTCTCCGGCTGAAGTCTCACCTGACCACCTCCGGGTTTCCGCATATATACACACTCCACAAAGGGGAGTTAATTCTCGAACATTCTGGAAATTGCACTTGCGCAGTTAAGGAACAGACGTCGGTTGCCAGCTGGGTCAATCGAGAGCTCCCCCCAAGAAGCGCAGTGCCTCCCTTCTCTAAAAACACGCTCCACATAGAACAGGAGCAAGCCATAACAATGTTAGCTTTCCCAGCAGAAATGGCCTTGACCGTATACCAGGTTTGGAAAAGCATGTTTGTCTCAGCACTGTGAATCTAACACTCAGCAAAATGTGTGCAGCGTTTCACTGCGGTATGAAGTAAATATCCAACAAGGCTCCGAGAGCTCCCAGAATGCATTGCGCACCCGCGCCATTTTGGATCAAGCATAAATCAAGCATAACAAACTCTCCCCTAAATCTTCTCTCACTATGGCCACCTTCTATTGGCCGCAGGACAGTCCACTCTCTTCCTCTTGGAATGGGCTCACCTGGCTTCCACTCTACTCTCCTCCTCCTCTCAACTCCTCCTGATGGGTGATCTCAACATCCATCTAGACTCTCCTGACTCCTCAGGACCTTTCCGCAACCTACATGACTCTCTCTCCCTATCTATCCTACTCACTGGTCCCATACACACTGCTGGCCAAGACTTGGATGTCCTCATCTTTACTGACATCCCTCTCTCTACCCCTCTCACTACCTCCCTCTCTTGGACCGACCACTCTCTTCTCTCAACACACCTGACACTCCCATCTCATCTTGCAGCAATACATCCGGCACAGCCACTCGGTTTCAAAGTCACCAGACCAAGTGACAGTGGCTGCCTTTGATGCCACCAACTCTCTTCCTCCCATTCCTAGGGCTGACTCCCACCCTGACACAGCCCTCGCTACCTCAACCTCTCTATCGCCAACACTCTTGCCCCTTCAATGATTGTCTGAAGCCTTCCAAAAAGTATAACTCTTGGAATGACTCCGATCTGGCTGCTCTTAAACGCACAGATAGGGCTGCTGAGCAGAAATGAAACTCACCGGGCGGACCATCTGACAAACTGTCCCACAGTCTTTCAAGGGCAATATCATCAACTCTGCATCCATTCCAAGAAAAGAGTCTATATTCAAACCCGCCTCTACGCGGCATCAAATAACATGGGCAAACTTTTCAAAATCTGCAAGGAACTCGCCAATCCTGCAGCAGACTCTTCTTCTGTCACACCCACCCAAGACCTTTGCTCGGCCCTGGCTGCACATTTCATCACAAAAACCCAAGACATCCTTTCCTCCATCTCCTCCACCCCACATCATACACCAACACCTGAGCCTCCCTTGGCCCCCCTCTTGCCCCTCCCACTCTCTCGCCCTTCACACATGATGAGGTCACCAGACAAGTCCGGTCTATGAAGGCTTCATCCAAACAGGCGGACCCCTGACCATCTAAAACAATGAAAGACAATATTGACACCCTTGCCCAACCTTGGCTGATCTCTGTAATCTCTCCTTTTCCACTGGAGTTTTCCCAACTGCCCTTAAGCACTCCCTTGTGCACCCTCTTCTCAAGAAACCCTCTGCCGACCTCCATTCTGGCAAACTAATGCCCTATCTTCATAACTCCCTTCTTGGGCAAACTCCTGGAGAAGTTGGCTATCACTCAGCTGAACCTCCACAGTGAATCTATTGGCTGCTTCCATGACTATCAGTCTGGCTTTCGAGGATCCAGAGGCACAGAAACTGCTCTTCTGAACACCAGTGAAGACCTTCTCTCAAATCTTGACACTAACACTCACTCTGTCCTCATGCTCCTTGACCTCTTCTCTGCCTTTGACACGGTTAACCACAACATCCTGATCGCACATCTTCATGACACACTGAGAATCACAAGTCAGGCTCTGGCATGGTTAATCTCCTTTCTCTCTGACCACCCATCCCAGGTGGATCTCAGAGCCTTTCTCTTGACTATTGTTCTCTGAACCTGTAGCGTTCCCCTGGAATCTAACCTCTCCCCTTGGATCTTCAATGTCTATATGGCTGCCTTGGCACGCGTGATTGCCACCTTCGCCTCTAACTTGCAATGTTATCCGGATGACATGCAACTATCTTTCAGGCTACCCTCAGCCCCCTCCTCTTCCTCGCTCATATCTGACTGTCTGTTCGCTATTCAGTCATGGTGTGCTGCAAACAACCTCTTCCTCAATTCCAGTCAGACTGAGATCGTTCTCATTGCACCCCTACTGCTGCTTTCCCACTTCCGCTCTGGCTGGCCTCCCCTGGACCTGCGCCCGCACCCACCTGCGAGGCAAAAAACCTTGGGGTAATTTTCGACTCCACTCTCTCCTTCTCCTCTCACATTTCGGACATCTCTAAAAAGTCTTAACTATCCAGGGTCGGACTGGGACAAGAAATCGACACCCAAAAAAAAGTTGCCCACCCCTTGCCTCAAAAAAGTGGCCCACCCCAGCCCTCGCCTCACGACCCTTGACCTCTGATCACATCACTGGAAGTGATGTCATTTGACCTCACCCCAAAGTGCCAACTCGGGAAGCGATGAAAAACGACCTTTCACCCCTTGACAAAACAGGAAGTGGCATCAAATAGCATTGTTCCTAAGTATACTATGAAAAATATGGTTATGATTTTACTAATATGATATACTTTTCATACAAGAATGGATCACCATATGTATCATTAGTTTATGTGTGTATAGATCCATATTGCACGTTGCAGGGTTTTTTTTTTTTTCCTCAACAAATTCTTTTTTTTTCAAAACTGGCCCGGGAGTGGCCAGAAACCGGCCCCCACCCGAGGCGCCAATCCAACCCTGTAACTATCAGCTACACCGCCTCAGAAGTACTCTTCCTTTTCACACTTCCCCAAGTGGCTCACTGTCTCACTGGCTCACTGTCTGGCTCACTGTCTCCAGAGCCTTGGTTCTCTCTAGGCTGAACTATTGCAACAGCCTCTTCCTCAACCTCCCTTCTCGTGCCCTGCGCCCTCTGCAACTAATCCAGAACAGAACTGCAACACTTATCCTTGGCCTCAAGCCCAGTTACCACATCTCTCTGGCACTGAAATCTCTTCACTGGCTCCCTGTAGCTGCAAGGATCAAGTTCAAGACCTGCTGCATTGTCCACAAGGCTTTATGGGGCCTGGTACCTACCTACCTGCAAGGCTGCCTACTGAAATACTGTCCCTCACAAGCCCTCCGCTCATCTACCTCCAACCTTCTGCGAGTCAACTGGTTCTCCAAGCACAGATTTGGAGTGAGATCCATATCCTCAGCAGGTGCCTCCCTCTGGAATAAAAGCTGAAGACCGAGTAACAATACTAGGTCACACAGCCACTCTCATTTGGGCCCAACCTGGGCAAGTAATTATTTAGAGTTCAAAGCAGTTAGATTGGGTATCAAAAATATAGGGCTTGTTCAAAAATAAAAGAGTCTGTTGGTAGTTTGTATCAAAGTGTTGATTTATCCAAAGAAATTCAAAACAAAGCTATCACTAATGAATTCTTACTGAGGAAGCAGTTGCCACAACCCATACGTAGTTCAGACTAAATATGCCAATGCATTTCGGAAATCATTTCCTTCTTTAGGGCGAGTCTAGTAGTTTTAGTAATTTCACAGGTAAGTAACATTATACATTAATATCATCATGATAACAAGTCGAACAAAACACACATTATTATAAAAAATAAAAATAAAACATACCAATCAGTCGTTATGATAAGTGAAAGGAAAAAATAAACAAAAAGACACGAGTGCAATGTCATGTAAATAGATTGAGCAAAAAGATATGTAAAACTAGGTTTAACTTAATGGTGTTGCAAATGGCACAGAAAAGAACGTTCATGCCCACAATGGAATGGGACAACAAAAATGCTGTGGGTACCGCGGCTGAAATGCAAAACACAAGCGTGTTCATATAAGGTGGATTGTATTTAGTAATGGAAAAAGATCCAGGTAGATGCCGTGACATGATAGGCACAGATGTATATAGAAAGGTAAGTGAGGAGAGCCGATCATATCTCTTACCTTGAAGCACACGGAGTGTTTGAATCCTCCTGTGTGCAGCTGCAGGGCAGTGTCTCAGACTGCCTTGTTGGGCCGTTGCTGGGACAACAGCCCTTTTGTAAAGCACATGACCACCTCGCATCTGAGAGAGGCTGGTGGTCACGAACAAAGATGTATGGAAGGTGATAGTCTGCACGGATAAGAAAAATAAGTAATTATGGGACATGCTAATTCAATGCCCACAATTATGGAAACGGAATATCCAAAAAAGAAAAAATAGAAAAAAAAAATTGAAATGAAAAAAATACTCAAAAATACAAACGAGAGCCCGATGAGAACCGAGGCAACAGAAAGAAAAGAAAAGAATGGCCTGTAAAAGCAACAAGTAATGTCACTCCATTGCATAATGATCATATGTCATGATGCCTACCCCCGGAGCACCAGGCCAGGCCCAGCACCCCCGGGAGCAGGCATCACGCTCCCGGGTAAAAGCCCAGCGGCCCTTTATAGGGGCTCTTTGGACTCTGGCACCAGGCTCCTGTTGGACATCAGTCCTGGCGCCATAGGCGCAAGGCTCATAAGGGGAAGTGTTTGGTGCACTTACCTGAAGCAGACCATGCTGCACACTCACCTGATGCAGACCATGCTGCATGAAGAACCAAGCCAAATGAGGCTTAGGAGGGACTATTTTTCTGAAGGAACTATTTTGTTACTTGGGTGGGGCTGTGGAAGAATACTCACCTGGAACTTCTTCCAAGGCTATTTAAGCCACGCCCAGACAGCCACACGTGCTTCGCGTTGTTCTGCATCCCAACAGCTGAACGCTCACCGTGTCAGCTCCTGCACCTGGACTCCAGCCACGCCCGCCTCGAACCTGGAACACCTGTGAGGGGAATAAGAGAAGAGAAAGGTGAAAACCAAGAACTTATTCAACCTTCTTACCTGCATCCGGAATCTTCACGGCAGCATTCCTGAAGGAAGACTTCCATTTAAAAGCACCGCGTTGCTCGCTGCAGCGCCGCGCTTCCCTCACCTGTTCCTGAGACACCGCCCTGCTCCATCGCGGCTCTCAGCACCGGTCGCCACATCTCTGCACCTAGGGGAGAGAAGAAGAGACAAAAGGTGAGCAAGGGAACACAAGAGGAAAGCCAAATTTTCAGCCATATTACTTACCGGCTTTTCTTGGTCAACCATTCCACATCTCGGGTCGGCGCCGCATCTTTGGCAGGTACCGCACCCAGGCCCCTATGGGGAAAGGACAAAAGACATTACTGGGGAATTATAAAGACATTTAGAGGGGTCGCCCTCAACACTAACTCACCTGATTTTACCGCAATTTAACCCCTCAACGCATCGCCTTTGTTCTGCGCCTGAAATAAAGGACAGAAAAGACAACATAAAAGGAGGCTCACACTTGAACTTTTGCATCTTCATACTTACGGCGTATCGCTCAGAAAAGTCAAGTGGATTTGCCAGCGCCATTCTGAAAACCAGTGAAGTAACTGGACTAACGCGCGCCCCTGCACCAGAAGCAGGATGGAGAGTTCATCCTTCCAAACCATAAGGTGAGCTTAAACCGGGGGTTTTGGAGGAAGTCGGAGAAGAACGAAGGAGGAAAGGGGGGAGCAAGCACACTATTCAGCAGACAGTTAATCCCCTTTTTCATCTGCAGAAGGATATTCCTACTGGCCAGACAAGCAAGATTTGAGGGTCCTGTTCAATCGGTGGTCCGAATTCTGCGCATCACGCTTGAAGAGGCCAAAGCAACCCAGACCAGACCAGCGCCTCTGTGGGAGCCAGGTGAGCGTTACAGAACGCAAAGCCTTCCTACAAATTCCCACCCAGGCGCTATGGAAACTTCCGAGACTGACCAGTTGGCCCAACTACTGGGGTAATTACGGGCCGAAGTACACGCCGCTCGTCAAGAGACTAATGGTCTCAGAAGGGAAGTGATTGTAACAAAGGAAAGAGCTGATGACCTGGCTAGACAGCTTTTGCAAGGTCAAGCTGGACAAACTCCTTTACCCGGTTCCGGAGGGAACCCCGCTCCTGTGCTTTCCAGTAACCCGGTGCAGATTAATCTACCTAGAAACATGCCGCTGGCCGCACCTGAACGCTTTGCTGGGGACCCCAAACGATTCGCCGTATTCATGAATCAGTGTCGTTTGCATTTCCTGTGCAGACCTGGGGCCTTCCCTAATGACCAGACCAAGGTAGCCTTTGTATTGTCATATCTCAGCGGCAGTGCTGCTGATTGGTCAGTTCCACTGGTAACTCAAGATGAGCCGATTCTTCGTGATTTTCAAGGATTTCAAGCAAGCATGGAAAGGTTATTTGCTCGTCACTCCAAGGGGCAGGCTCTAGATAACGAACTTCTATCTCTGCGACAGGGCAATCAATACCTCCTTTCCTACATTGCAACCTTCAATAGACTAATTGTGGAAACTGGGTGGCCAGAGGATAAAAGAATCACGTTATTTTATCGAGGTCTACGCGGAGAACTTAAAGATGTCCTGGCCCAAGTTATAAATCCGCCCCAAGAATGCTCAGAATATATAGACTTAGTGGTCCAATTGGATCACAGACTGCAAAACAGAAAAGCAGATCGGTCCAAGTTTGAGACCCGGGTGTTAGTCAAGACCCACGCTAACCTCAAGGGGGCTGAAGCCTCTGAGCCAATGCAAATCGGAGGAGTTAAAGGACCTTTAACGCAAAAGGAACGTGAAAGAAGACGGCAGATGCACTTATGTCTTTATTGTGGATCCTCTGGACACTTTTTACGAGATTGCCCGGCAAGGCCGCCCAGGAAGGTGGTAGGAGCCGCTGATAAAATCCATGAAACCTCTGTATCGGGAAACGACCCCGCCCGACAAGCGTAGGGGTCCGCTTGCCGAGCTTGAAAACAAACTCTCAGACCTCGCATTTCACTGTGCAAATGGTCCTCGTAGATCCGGAACAGCCTAAGCGGTTGCATGCAATAAGGGCATACATCGATAGTGCGGCTATAGGAAACTACGTGGATCATGAATTGGTCTCCAGGATTAACCTTCCCCTGCGTCCTAAAACCAGCAAAGATGTCATCACCACAGTTGATGGAACCGAAATTGCCTCGGGACCGGTAACACATTCCAAAGCAGAGGTGACACTTGTAGGTCCGGACGGCCATCAGGAGGCAGTTGTGTTTGATGTAATCAAGGCTCCACAGTTTCAGGTTATTCTCGGAAACCCTGGGTTAGAGACACATAATCCTCGAATTGATTGGCGAGCGAAGAGAATAACCTTTCCGGAGTGTGCAAAACCTGCTACCCAGAAAATCTGAAGATCAGTCTAGCATCAGTAACCTCTGTCTCCATGCAACTACCTCCGGAATACCAAGACTTTCAGGACATCTTCCAAAATACAGGCCAACACGTTACCTCCTCACAGATCGTACGATTGCCAAATCGATCTGGTGCCCGGTGCACAAACCCCTTGTAGCAGGATTTATGCCCTTACTGAGCCGGAGAATCTGCATTTGAGACAATATTTAGATCAATACCTAGCCAATGGTTTCATTCGCCCGTCAAAGTCTCCGGCATCCTCGGCTTTGTTCTTCGTGCCAAAAAAGAAGGCGACCTTAGAACTTGTATCGATTACCGCGCATTGAACCAGATAACTGTTAAAAATCGTTACCCTCTGCCTTTGATCCCTGAACTCCTTGACCAGGTGAAGGACGCTTGCATATACACCAAGTTAGATCTCTCGGGGGCTTATCATCTGGTACGAGTAAAAGAAGGTGACGAATGGAAAACGGCCTTCCGTACAAAATATGGACTATTCGAATACCAGGTGATGCCTTTCAGGTTGTGCAACGCGCCTGCTGCCTTCCAATTCTTCATGAACGATGCCCTTCGGGAACTCATCGATGTCTGTGTTGTCGTGTATATCGATGACATTCTGGTGTACTCTTCGGAATCTGATCACAGAAAACATGCCAGGGCCGTCCTCGAGAAATTGCGCCAGCACAAACTGTTTACAAAGCTGGAAAAATGCGTTTTCCATACCACCAAGGTTGAGTGTCCTGGATTCATCCTGACTCCTAAAGGGGTCCGAATGGACTCACGGAAAGTGGATGCCATCCTCAAATGGCCATCACCTAGTTCGGTGAAAGGTGTCCAAAGCATGCTTGGTTTTGCCAATTTTTATCGCAGGTTTATCCCGGAATTTTCACGGGTGGTGCAACCCATCACTGCACTCTTGCGGAAGAATAAACATTTTGAATGGACCGAGGAAGCTGAACATGCCTTTCAGGAATTAAAAGCTAAATTTACATCCGCACCTATTTTGAAACACCCGCGTCCTGATCTCCCATATATAGTCGAAACCGACGCATCCAATTTATGTATCGGAGCTGTCCTGACTCAGAGAGATCCAGAAACCATCAACTGCACCCCGTAGCATTTTGGTCCAGAAAGTTCTCGCCGCCGGAGATAAATTATGCAATCACTGATAAGGAATTATTAGCCATTAAGTCCGCCTTTAAGGCTTGGCGACATTATCTTCTTGGCGCCAGGCATACCATCACCGTGATCACTGATCACCGAAATTTACAATATTTAAAAACTGCCTAGGCTCAGTATTCACTACAGCTCCGATGGGCTTTATTCTTTGCTGAGTTCGATTTTGTAATCACCTACCGTCCCGGCTGTAAAAATGCCAAAGCGGACACGCTATCTCGAATTGGAATGGGAGAAATGGGCACAAACTCAGAACCTGTGCCGATAATTCCCGAACAAAGAATCTTGGGGATAACCACTTTACAAACCCTTGAAGACATTCAAGCACGGGTAAAACTATTCCTGGACTCTTCAGCCTTGCACGATTGGATCAAAAGGGGGTGTGCCTTTTCAATCAACGATGGCTTACCTTACTTCCAAGGATGTTTATTTTTGCCAGAAAAGGAACTGGTTATTTCCCGTAATCACGATACTCTGATGGAAGGACATCCTGGCATTGCCAAAACAGAGGAGAAAATTAAACGACAATTCTGGTGGCCGTTCTGGCGTAAGGATATTAAATCTTTCGTGATGTCCTGTGGAGTTTGCGCCCAAAACAAAGGTCAAAAAACAAAACCTGCCGGTCTTCTTCAACCCTTAGACATTCCACCAGCACCTTGGCACACCTTGTCACTAGATTTTATCACGGACCTGCCCGCTTGTAATGAATACAATACTATTCTGGTTGTGGTGGATTTATTTCCCAAGATGGCCCATTTTATTCCGTTGAAAGGATTACCTTCAGCTTTTGTTCTTGCCAATGAATTCCTCGAAAATATCATCCGTCTGCATGGATTCCCGTCCATACTAATCTCCAATCGGGGAAGCCAGTTTATTTCTCATTTTTGGAAAAAGTGTTGTCAACTGGCACAAATCGATGTAAGACTCTCAACCAGCCACCACCCACAGACCGATGGTCAGACGGAGAGAACGAACCAGACCCTTGAACCATATCTACGATGTATGTTGCACCAATCGGAGGGTAATTAGAAGGATATTTTATGGGTGGCTGAATATGCATACAATAACTCGATACACTCTGGAACTGGTCAGAGCCCCTTTTATACCCTATATGGACATCACCCTCGTACTTCAGACTTGGATTCACCTTTGAGCCTCGA
Organism: Ambystoma mexicanum; assembly: GCF_040938575.1. Taxonomy (NCBI): domain Eukaryota; kingdom Metazoa; phylum Chordata; class Amphibia; order Caudata; family Ambystomatidae; genus Ambystoma; species Ambystoma mexicanum. Next base: position 663,516,135 of record NC_090932.1, read on the forward strand.
AATGCCCGCAGTGGACCATTTGCATTCTACGATTACTCAAGCCTTCAAGGATGCTACTGCACACTTACAACATGCGAAAGGGAAATACAAAAAGAATGCGGATCTGCATCGAAAGGAGGCGCCTCCATACCAAATAGGGGATCAAGTATGGTTAGCTACCAAACACTTATCGCTCAAGGGACCTCTGACTTTTAATCCAAGGTATTTAGGCCCTTACTCGATCAAAGCTATAATTAACCCAGTGGCAGTCAAGCTAGATCTACCAGCTAACATGCGGATTCACCCCGTTTTTCATGTGTTGCTTTTGAAACCAGTGCAACCAGGAACCAGATTAATAAAGCCACCAGAACCAATCCAGATAGATGGGGAGCCTGAATTCGAGGTGAAGAACATTTTGGACTCTAAGATCTCAAAATCAAAACTTTTCTATCTAATTGATTGGAAGGGGTACGGGCCTCAGGAAAGATCTTGGGAACCCAGCGACCACGTACATGCACCTCGGCTAGTAAAAAGGTTCCATCGGAATTTCCCGAACAAACCGAAACCTCCTGGGGAAAAGACCTTGGGAGGAGCCTTGGGGGGGGAGTGCTGTCATGATGCCTACCCCCAGAACACCAGACCAGGCCCATCACGCTCCCGGGTAAAAGCCCAGAGGCCCTTTATAGGGGCTCTTTGGACTCTGTCCTGGCGCTGTTGGCGCCAGGCTCATGTTGGACATCAGTCCTGGTGCCATAGGCGCCAGGCTCATAAGGGGAAGTGTTTGGTGCACTTACCTGAAGCAGACCATGCTGCACACTCACCTGATGCAGACCATGCTGCATGAAGAACCAAGCCAAATGAGGCTTAGGAGGGACTATTTTTCTGAAGGAACTATTTTGTTACTTGGGTGGGGCTGTGGAAGAATACTCACCTGGCACTTCTTCCAAGGCTATTTAAGCCACGCCCGGACAGCCACATGTGCTTCGCGTTGTTCTGCATCCCAGCAGCTGAACGCTCACCGTATCAGCTCCTGCACCTGGACTCCAGCCAAGCCCGCCTCGAACCTGGAACACCTGAAAGGGGAATAAGAGAAGAGAAAGGTGAAAACCAAGAACTTATTCAACCTTCTTACCTGCATCCGGAATCTTCACGCCAGCATTCCTGAAGGAAGACTTCTATTTAAAAGCACCGCGTTGCTCGCTGCAGCGCCGCGCTTCACTCACCTGTTCCCGAGACAACGCCCGGCTCCATCGCGGCTCTCAGCAACGGTAGGCCACATCTCTGCACCTAGGGGAGAGAAGAAGAGACAAAAGGTGAGCAAGGGAACACAAGAGGAAAGACGAATTTTCAGCCATATTACTTACCTGCTTTTCTTGGTGAACCATTCCACATCTCGGGTCGGCGCCGCATCTTTGGCAGGTACCGCACTCCGGCCCCAAAGGTGGAAAGGACAAAAGACATTACTGGGGAATTATAAAGACATTTAGAGGGGTCGCCCTCAACACTAACTCACCTGATTTTACCACCGGCAATTTAACCCCTCAACGCATCGCCTTTGTTCTGCACCTGAAATAAAGGACAGAAAAGACAACATAAAAGGAGGCTCACACTTGAACTTTTGCATCTTCATACTTACGGCGTATCGCTCAGAAAAGTCAAGTGGATTTGCCAGCGCCATTCTGAAAACCAGTGAAGTAACTGGACTAACGCGCGCCCCTGCACCAGAAGCAGGATGGAGAGTTCATCCTTCCAAACCATAAGGTGAGCTTAAACTGGGGGTTTTGGAGGAAGTCGGAGAAGAACGAAGGAGGAAAGGGGGGAGCAAGCACACTATTCAACAGACAGTTAATCCCCTTTTTCATCTGCAGAAGGATATTCCTACGGGCCAGACAAGCAAGATTTGGGGGTCCTGTTCAATCGGTGGTCCGAATTCTGCACATCACGCTTGAAGAGGCCACAGCAACCCAGACCAGCGCCTCCGTGGGAGCCAGGTGAGCGTTACAATGATCATATTGATGAAAATAACCACAATAAAAAATAAAAAAAATATATATATAAAAAAAAAAAATAAGCATCAAAATATGAAACACTCAAATGAAAACTCAGAACATGAGAAACATGAGATGATACACTTAATGATATACATATGGATTTAAACAGACACTGAAATTAAAATACTTACAATGGGACTACTCTTAGATCAATGTAATATAGAGGTTCAGCCTTGTCACGGTAGGTGTCGCCCATAGGCTGCACCTTGGGTCTCAGACAAAGTCCGGGACTTGTAGCAAGGTTGATGTTAGGTAAATTGGAACAAAATATAAAATGTCCAACCAGAAATGGTACGGAATTTAGGAAACATGTAGCCAATTACAAAAAAAAGAACAGGAAATGCAATCGAAGCACCACACATGAAGTGCGCCAGGACATAAAATAATGTGTCATATGCTAGGGAACATGCACTAGCATATCAATGTATCTCAGACATTACGGTGGTTATTAATTTCCTTATTCAGACCATTCGGAACCAGGCTACAGAGTTTGTCAATCCAAAATGTCTCCCTGCGATTGAGGCGTAGGCCTAAATCTTCATGAGGGTTGTTGCTTGTTAAAACCTCTAGGATCAGAAACTTTATTTGTGAAAGGTTATGGTTATTCACGGCTCAATGGCGGGTCATAGCTGAATTCGGGTTGGCATTGCGGATGCAAGACCGGTGTTCATTCCACCGTATTTTGGATGCTCTGGTTGACTGACCTATGTAGTATTTTCCACATGGGCATTTGATGCCATATATGGTGTTGACACTGTCACAAGTCCCAAATGTCTTTAGGAGAATCTTCTTGCCCGTTCGTGTATGGAAAATAACATTGCCTTTAATAAAGGAATTGCAATTAATGCACTGTAGACAGGGAAATGTACCAGTGTGTTGTGTGATCAATTTTTTAGAAGGTGGTCTCGTATGTACCAGTTCATCCCTAAGATTCCTGCTTCTCTGCTAGGCAAACACCGGTAGTTCATTGAATAGATTCTGTACTCTTGTGTCGTTTTTAAAAATGCCCCAATGTTTCTTGATTGTTTTTTTGATTTTGCTGCTCTGGATGGAAATTTTGACACATACTGGTGATTTAAGCTCCCTAACTGGTTTCTTCAGAGCGGATAGTAGAGCTTTGTGGTCAAGAATATTGACCCTCTGAACTCCCGTATCCAATTCTTCTTGGTGGTACCCTCGCTTGAGAAATTTTTCTTTCATTTCATGTTGTTGTGAGATACAGTCTTCAGGATGACTACCGATCTTCTTGACCCGAAGAAGTTGGCTAAACGGAAGGTTCCTCAGGAAGCTTGGTTGATGAAAGCTAAGGCGGTGCAGCACATTATTATGATCAGTTGGCTTCCGGAAAAGGGTAGTACTGTAACCACTGTCCTTCTTTATTATCTGTACATCGAAGAAAGTGATCTTGTCCCGTGATGTCTCCTTGGTAAATTGAACTTGTTGATCAATGTTATTCTGGTACTCAAAAAAGTCATCAAATGCTGTCTCTGTGCCTGTCCAAACACCAAAAATGTCATCTGTATATCGAGTCCACAGATGAATATCTTTCTTCCATTCTTGCTTACTCAAAATGTGATCCAACTCGAATTTATACATAAAACAGTTAGCGTATGTAGGCGCCATATAGGCGCCCATTGATGTACCCGAGATTTGCAAGAAAAACTGGTTGCGATATTGAAAATAAGAATTCTCAGCAATGAATTGTAGGAGAGTCAATATAAATTATTTTGTGCTCGAACATCTGGTGATTGAAGTAACAACCATTCGACTGCTTCGATTCCGAGGTTGTGTGGTATGGAGGTATATAGACTCTTGACGTCTATGGTGAACATCAGCTGATTTTGTTGGAAAGTGGTGGTGTTTAGTTTCTGTAGAAAATGAGTTGTGTCTCGGGTATAGGTTGGAGTTTTCTGTATTAGTGGTTGCAGAAAAAAAATCGATGTAAACGCCAGGTGGCTGATTTATGCTGCCCATCCCGGAGACTATTGGTCTTCCAGGAGGTTTGGTGGGATCCTTGTGGATCTTTGGAAGAGTGTAAAAGTTTGGGATTCTGGGGTGATCATTTAACAAGAACCTGTGCGTGTGGTCATTTATCCAGTCCAATTCTAATGCCTTGTCAAGCAGGATAACTAAATTGTGTTTAATGGAGATGGTTGGATCATGATCTAATATGGCATATGTTGTTTGATCTTGTAGTTGTCTCCAACATTCCGAATCACAATCCACGGTATTAAGGATGACAAGAGCACCTCCTTTATCAGCGGGGTGAATTGTTATTTTCGTATCATTATATAGATCTCTAATAAGCCTCATCTCGTGAGGTTTGAGGTTCTTATGTGGCGGGGTTCTGTAACTGATCCGTTCGAGATCTCGAGTAACCAGTTTCTGGAAAATGTCAATAGAGGGTACATTGATAGGTGGTACAAATCCGCTCTTGGCCCTAAATTCTTGGAAGTCAGACATATTGGTTGGTTTATCATAAGTTTCCAATTCTTCAAAGGACCCTTTCAATTTGAGCTTCCTTACAAATTTGTATAGTTCGATCTTGCTGTTAAATAATGTTGTGCCATAGGTAGGGACGAAGCTCAGTCCTTTTGCAATGTATCTTCTTCATGCTTGCTGAGTGTTCTGTCTGAGATGTTGAAGTTTTCCTTAATTGTAGACGTGTTTGTGGTTTGGGTCTTAGGTTTCCTCCTCCCCTATGGGTTCTTTTAGGCGGGCGCCTAAAAAAGCTGAGGTGGGGGATGCTTGTGCTGGAGGACTAGCTGTAAGGTTGGAATTGTGGGTTGTTTGTTCCGTGGGTGTCTCTGAATCTCTTGGTGCCTCTGGATCTGAACTGGAAGTGTTGTCGGATGGGTGTTTATAGAACTTTTTTGGTGCTACTGGGCCTCCCTCTGGAATAGCCTCCCTGCCACCCTCCATCTTAAGCCTGACCTTCTTATGTCCCGGAAACTCCTCAACACTTTCCTCTTTGCCTCTTCCTTTGCTCTCCCTCTACCCTGCTAACTAAGCCCTCTAGTCTCCCCCTCTCTCCCTTCTCTACCTTACAGCTTTCTGATTGGCCTCCTGGTGTACCTCAGAATCTAACCGGTCTCAGGCATCCCCGCCAGTCTGTAAAAACAGGAAAAGAATATCGAGGCTGAGTACCCCAAAAGGAAATAAACCGAACACGGGTTACAAAGGACCATACAAAGTACTTTATTCTATACTGAATCCAATTACAAAACAGAGCAAAATCAGATAGCTATCGGCCCTCAGTACAACACAACGAACTCCAGCGTGGTTCAGTGTGTTCAGTGAAAGAGACGCTGTACATTAGAATGCATTCGCTTTTTATACATTTAGTGGGCGCGATGCCCAGCCCCACTTCGGGTTAATATTCCTTTCAATATGTCACCGATGTAGGGTTCGTGCCAAGTCTCAAATAACCGCATATAACTGGTTTGCCTTTAATACATGTATCAACAAGCATATGCAATAGCTGTGTATTCTAAAGTTTTCCATGCAGGCCTTCTTAAACATTAATACAATGTAGTTAAACAGATGTTCTTTGTTCAGTATTTGAATACATTGTCTCAACATATGCTCGTAGATTAGTTTTCATTGTACGAGTAATCCTTCTACACATAGGTCAGTGAAGGACAAGGTCTCAGTTCATGACCTCAACAAGTGGCCTGCAGGCAAATTACACATTAGCTATGTACAGAGGTCAAGACCGCCATGTTGTATTCTGCAATTACATTGTCCACCATTTTAGCTCACAGGGTGACTTTTACACAACAAATCCTAAAATGGCGGTTTGACCTAAAATGGCAGCCTACATGGATTTAAGGTCAGGACCTTGCAACACAGATTTCTTTCGCAAGCAACGTTTGAGCAGCTTAGCGTAAGCCAATATTAAATATATTTATTACAATAGGAGGCACAATATACTTTCTATTTCGACAAGTCCTTTCTCACACTTACCTCAGGGTACTACTCCCTCCCCGTTCACTGCACTTAGAACAACCTAAGAGAGTGGATCTCTCTGCACTTACTCGAGTCTCCGCTGGCTGGTTGCACTTGGACCTCCCCCTTCCTGTGACCTTCTATGCACTTGCAGGACCCAAATGCAACTTGCAATTGCATAGTGATCATCTGTCAGTTCTCCTTTGTCTTCTACCCTTAATTTGCACTTGTAAAAATGCAGAATTGCTGTCAGGCCTATTTGCTGTTTCTCAACTGTTAAATGTACTTTACGCACTTACTCTGTCTGGTCAGACTATTTTCGTCTCCGAATTTCAAGTGCTCTCAGAAACTGTTTTTCCCCTATACCCACACTTCTGGTGCACTTTGAATCACTTTCATGTATATAGGCGCTATATAGAATAACAATACAATACAATACAAGATACAGGTTGAGTGGCCTCTCTATTCTGTCACAAGAAGTATGCTCACAATACACATTCACATAAAAGTACTCATGCAGACTTTGACAAATACAAGTGCACTGCAAGAACGATGCACATGTCACTTCACATCTTTCCCCTTGTGAGCCAGCATCAGCTATACCCTAGAATGCATTGATGCACTCCTCTGAAGGTCTGCAAACCACCTTCATTTTCTGATGTCTTGCTTGTGCGCATCCAACAGCAATGGCCCCTTTAATTTCAGCAACCATCTTCCCCTGCATAGTGTCTCAGTAGACAAAAACAACACAAGGTCAGGGCAGGTAACAAATCCATTCACCCAATTACACTGCAATATGTGCCTCCCTGAGGGCCATGCAACACATGCAAACAAGAACCCCCCAGCCACCCATCACCACGTGTCCCTGCACCCATGCAGTCAGATCTGCTCACCTCAGGCAAATGCAATTATATCACCCCACACACTGACACCTTTGCCACCCACAACACCTATACTGCCTGCCCCCCAGAGTGCCATGCAGTGAAGGACCAGGTACTACTTATCCCTTGTTCTGTTGAGGGGACATTGTGAATACTCTGATCGGGCGTGGGCCAGGATGACACTGAGAGGACTCCCAAATAGAGATCACTGAGATATTGGAAACCAAGGATCCCCTTGGAATCACTCCCAATGCCACACAATGGCATCCCCTGATTAACACCATCAAGGTCTCTAAGGAGGTAAAAACCCTTGGATTCTTCTTGGACTCTACATTGTCCTTTGATAAACAGGTCAAATCCCTTACCTCCTCCACGGCTTACACCTGCAAGTTACTCAGAGCTGGTAAGCCGTTCCTCTCTGACAATAGCTGCCTGATTCCGGCTAGAGCCCTAATACTCTCCAGAATTGACTACTTTAATGCCCCATACAGTGGTGCCAATAAATCTACCATCAAAAAGCTCCAAACACTACAGAACAACGCCCTAAGAGCAGCCCTAGGCATAAATAAGAAAATTCACATCTCCTCCTTGAGACAGCAGCATAAATGGTTATCCACAGCCAACAAAATACAACTAAAAACGCTTTCCTTGACCTGCAAATCCCTTAATAACGCAGCCCCTAGCTACCTTATAGACAAACTCCAGAGAAGAACTTCTCTCAGACCTACCAGAACTGGGAATGTGAACTGTCTGACCATACCCAAATATAACTCATCACTATTGGGGATAATAGCTTTACTGTAAAGGCAGCTACATTCTGGAACTCACTGCCTCATGATCTGAGAGCTGACCAACCCTACCTACATTTCAGATTTTTTTTTATAAAACACATCATCGCTACTGACCCCTAGCCTCCCAGTACCTGTTGTGGACTTGCTCACATCTGAAGAGACCTTTCACCCTGCATTAATAGTGTACTACTGCATTAACTTTTGAAGACTATGTGTAATCTAGTCTACCTGGGAGCCTATGAATGGCTGCACTTTTGTCATACATATTTTTGTACAGTGCTTATTGCTTATTTCTGTAACTACATTGGCCATTCTCAGTCTTTGCCCCATTTTGTACATTGTGTATATCCTGTAATCTTGTAAATACTGTATCCTGTGCATATTTTGTAACCTTTGTAAGTTTTTGCATCTCCATACTGCTGCGCCCTTTACTTACGAGTCTGGTGCGCTTGACAAATAAATAAACAAACAAACAAACGTGGCATCAGGACAGTGCAGTCCTGACAAATGCTGACAGGGGGTCCGATGATGGAAAGTCCAAGACGACGGGATGCAACATCTCATCAATTGCAGCGAAGACAGGATCCGGCAGAAGGCAGCTGGTCAAAGAGGCAGAAGTCCCACAGGAAGGCAGTGCACAGAGGCAACTGGCATAAGAGAGACAAGCAGACAAGATAAATGAATGAGAAACAGAGTCCAATGAGACTGTGACAAAAAAGGAGCGGGGAACAGGCAGGGAAGGCAGAGTTCACAGCAACTGGACTGAACAGGGACCAATGTGCTGGCAACTGAAGGGATCATTGAGATTCACTGAGCAGCTGTCAACAGGCAGCAAAATATCTGCCGGTATCCCATGCATGGAACATGTCCCCATGGCAAACAACAAAAACACCAGACCAATGGCGTATGCCTGGTGTCTATTGTGAACATGGTATCACCCAAATGACATAAAATGCTGTGCTGTGTATGGATTTGTCCCAGGACAGCAGCCTCAGAAGGGGCAGAAGTACCAAGAGTAGACTGCCAGCATGGGTAGATATGACATGAACAGCTGAGTGAATGGGATGCCGCGCGGCAGGCAACACACATGCAAAAACAGCAAATATGGACTCACCACCCTACCATCACCATGTGTCTCTGCAGCCATGAAGTCGGACCCGCTCAACTAAGTACAAGGAAAACAATAAAACACCCCAAACAGTGCCAGACTCCCTGTCACTCACATTACAACGTATGCCACCCTGAGTGCCTTCAACCTACCTGCACAATGTACCCACCTGTCTCGCATCAACAGCATTCCACCTGAAACAACATTCTGAACTTGCAAAGACATGCATTTAATTGATGTAAAGAAACTGGATAGCCTTGACAACTCCCGTATGGAACAAGGAAATAGCCATGGACCACCCAGTGTCAATGTCCAGAAGTACAAATAACCAAGTGTGAGCAACTATCAACATTCCAACAGCAAAACTCAACAGAGAGAAATCATTGGCATCAAAGCAGATTATAAGCACAGCACAACATGCCATTTAGAAACAGGTGTCAATCAGCACAGGGATGCAGGCACAAGTGGGAATATTGATTGAAGGCATACAAATTCTGTACACCTATTGTCAGGTGCCACGTGTGCCTTTGGGTCACCCATGGATGCAGGGGAGGAAAAGGACACCAAGCGAGGAGGTGAAGGTCTCAGGAATGGAAGTTCATGTTTGGTAGCTGATGAGAAGGATGACAGAGGTCAAGAGGGAGACAGGACGTGGAGTGATGAATGTGTAGATGTGGAGTGGAAAGAAGGAGAGGGGGATAGGGGGATCATGATGCAAGGAGGAGACGGACTGGTGGGTTGATGAGGCGATTGATGGTGGTCATTACAGTGGGTGAGGCCAGATAGAAGGTGTGCAAGAGAGGAAGACAGAGAGAGAACCACTGGAGACAAAAGCAGCATGGCCATAGAGCCTGGGAGGCACTTAGATGGAAAAGTATCACATGTGGGGAGCAAGAAGGACAAAAATGGGTGATGGAGAATGGCAGACTGGGAAACAGAGGCCACCTGTGAAAGGTCAATCTGTAGCTTCACATCACAGAAGCAACATGTTCAACCCACCATACCATGTAAACAAGAGAGAGACCCATGTCCGCAACATCCCAGCAAATAAGTCCCTAGAACCACAACCACATACCCTGAACCAACCACAAACCTCCCTTGTTGGACACCACTGTAAAATGACTGACAACAATAGCAAGCTGTTGACTCACCCTCCAACAGACCACACAACCTGGTCGAGACATTCCCAGTAAGTCTGTAGGTATCATAGGGTGCATTGGCAACACATGAACAGAAGCTTGATGGAGTGGATGATGTACCGCATGCATGTACTCACAATGTGCACACTATGCAGTCACACACAGTACTGGATTTGAACAAGTAATGGAAAGAGAAGTCCAATGGGAAGAGAAGATGTGGGTCCAGGTGGGGAGAACATACTGAAAACAACAATGAACAACAAGTGACCTGAATGGGGAACACAGGTACAGTCTGTGTTACCCATGCACATAACTGTAGAACCATAGATGCACCAAGTGTGACAAACCTTTCTTGTGTGGTCAATGTAGACAAATGGCCAGATCTGTGTCACCAGAGGCAAGGCCATGAAGGGGAGCAGCTGAGGTTGTGTAGACATGACAATGGACGTTTGTGTAAGATGTAGAATTGTAGCATAGCAGGTCATGTGAGCAAATAAGGGTGTGAAGTAGGTGCTGGCACAGGTCAAAGAGTAGTGTGGACCGGGAGTTCACCTGCAGGGCCCCGTAGGACACATAGGGGGTGGGGGGAGTAGAAGGGTGGCAGTAAGAAGACATCATAACCGTCAGTGAGCAAGTGATCAACGACCAAAAACACAGAGTCCAGATGCACAGGTAATGCAGGACGTGAATGAGGGTGTAGATCCATAATGTGGCAAATACTGCCAATGGCTCAAGTGTGATAAGTGCTGCAAAATTCACATTATCTGGCTGTCAATTGTGGAAGAGCAACATCAGAAATAATGCACATGCATGGAAGTGGAATGTACATACACACACATGCATGTGTACCAACACACATCTGCACTGACATTCACTTGTGATGCATCAAGTTGCTGGGACAGTGTGGGTCTCAAGGCATCAATTTCCTCATGGATTTGTGTCCTTGTGGCTGAGAGTTCATCATGCAGTGAAGACCTCAAGCTCTGCATCTCACACCTCAGGGCCTCCTGCAGACAATTCAGATCAGCCCGCTGGTCCTTGATGTTGGCCTCCATGCCCAGTCTGTTGGCGTGGCTTGAGGACTGCATGATCTGCAATCATTGCGTATCCTGGGACGCTGGTGTGGGCATGTTCTCGGCCAGGTAATCGGCTGGTGATCCATGCCATCTGCAATTTGATCCAACACATTGCCATGCTGGATGCTGCTCCCACACTGTCTCTCCAGCAGGCACACATCCACCACATGGCTGGGGCCCACAGTGGCATGATGCAAGGGACCAGGCCTCCGGTGCTTCTGTTGTTGGCTGCAGGTCTGCAACCCTCCATTGGACATCAGCCCCAGAACCTTACACCAACTAATTGGAGGGTGGCCTTGCAGTCGTAACCAATGCGGATATGGAGCTCACCACTGACTGGCCTTGTGAAACCAGATGCTCTGCCGCAGACCCAACGGCCCATCTGATCTGCCCCGCTGGGGCACTCACCTTCTCCCTCAGGGAGGTCTCCACTTTGGGTTGTACATCCAAATCAATAGAGTCAGAAGAGTACGAAGAGGCCAGAGCACGACTGATAATGGCCTGTAGCACCTGTGGATTTTCATGGCAAAGTAGAGCCTCTTCTGGTGGACTGCTGTACCGTCACCTCTTCTTCCTTCTCCTTTGTATCCGCTGCATCATCACTTGCACTTGGATAGAGATTGACATTTGGACTCATGTGCGTCTTGACAAACATGTGCATCAAAGTACAGACAGACACAAAATGGCAGGACACCCCTGCATCTGACTTTGTGACCTGACACACGGTCAGCTGTAAGCCACAGATATATGGCATTTGCTGACATGTGCCACCACCCAACCCCTGGTCATGTCCATGCCTTTATTGCACACAGAGATGTAGAAAAGTCATGTACACAATGATGCAAGGGAGAAGGCATGTGCCTGTCATGCATCGACTGATGGACATATACAGGGTTTTTATGTCAGACAGGTGGTACTATTTTGAACTGTATTAACACATTTGTAAATCAACAATGCACCTACAAGACCTGTGATGCAGACAGGTACATCCACTGGCATTATTCATGCCCCTAAACTTTGCATGGGCTCTCTTCAGAGATTTCAATTGAGGAACACCAGACTGCCCACATCATGACACATCATCAGGTATTTCTCACCATGTGTTGTCTAGTGTTGCCCTTTGCATTACACAAGTCAAGTTGCATCTACAGAACGCTGGCTACACACGGCAGTGGTCTGTGGGCCCTGATTCCCCGGCAGGCAGGTCACAACATAGTGTGTCATGGCAGGAAGCTCGGATATCTATCCTGACAAGGCATCCTGTAAGTGCAGGTGACAATACAAACATGCAACTCAGCAGAAAATGATGTGTGTGGTCGACTTATATCTCATGTACTTGATGTACAATCCAATGAGACAGGCCCAAAAATGTGGCAATGAACGATACATGTGGATGTGGCATAGTTTGGCTTGAAACAGAGGTGTACTCTGTGGGTGATGTGATGTGTGCCTGTCAGGGGTGCACACCATGGAGTCTTGCAATTTGTACATTTTCGAACATTGAATCCCTGCATGCAAGTACTGGCACGGCTATGTAGGCCAGCATACTGGCCAGCATACTGCAATGTGAACTTTCACGCTAACATGTGGACCACACAGGAAAATCATTGAACGGAGGCCATGTGACAGATGTGTACATGGTACAAAACAAGCATTGCCCAAGGGTGGCTGACAACTGCAGTCAGCTGATATACTACACATATATGGGTAGGTCACCCATGATTGTCCACACATATAATGCACAAATGCCACTCACCAGTTGTGTCGTTCATAGGTCTCCACACCTCCCTTGCACCTGTTCAATGGTGATGAGTTGACTTGTGCCTCATCGATTGTAGTCAGCTGCTCCTCCTCTGCTGGCCCCCTTCCAGTGGCCAGTGCAAAGGCCAGGTTGACACTGAGTTTATGTTTGGTCCTTCATGTGACATTATTCCACCTCTCTGAACCTGTTCAGCAGTGCGCTTCTTTACACCTAAGACGTGCCACCAATGTACCATTTTCTGTGCTTATTTATATGTGCTCCCCACATACGGGAACATCTCACGATGGTTTACAGTTACATAGTCAACAAGGATCTGGAGCTCCTCCTCAGTGAAGTGCCTCATCCTCTGTGGACCCTTATCCTGTGACGTGTACTGGTGTGGACCCACTTCATGCTCTGCCACGTCATGCTCTGCAGGGCATCCCTTCCTGGCCATATTAGGCCTAGGTGGTGCTGCTTCACCTGTCTGGCTCCGACCATGTTGATGTCCAGTGGCCAGCTCACCTGTGGGATGGGGCCCACCAGGTCCTCCTGGGGCTGGGGCAGATATGTCCTCACCACATCCGTGTTCCCGTCTACTCCCTTTGCCTTTTGGGGCCTTTCCACTCCTGGTGCAGATGCAATGGATAAATGGAAGGCACATGGAAGGCACACCAATATATTGTACTGTACAGTATGAGGAAGGGAACAGTTTATGTGATGTGCGACGTAGATGTGTGGTCCAGCAAGGCTGCAATGTACCCAAAAGCTCCAATATGTGGATTCAATACACAGCAGCACCCCCAAAACCATAGATTGCATACACAATACCCGGAAAACTTTTGAAAGGTGAAAAAAGCAGTATGCAATACACAGACGCACCCCAATAACCTAAGGTTGTGTACATGATACCCAGAAAAACATCAGAAAAGTGTGAAAAGTGGTACACTATACGCAGAGGGACCCCAAAAACTAAAACTTTTGCATGTGACACTCTTTAGGCCTCAAAATGGAATCAAATAGCATGAACGTATGCATAGAGGCAACCCCCAAAGATACAAATGTGGTACATGTTACATGAAGGAAACGGCTTGCACATCTCTCACAAATATGTCTATGTGAAGCTCATATGTCTTCGTCCCTTTGCACACACAACCAGTAATGCACATCACACCCCTTAAATATCACTGTCATTTCCGTGAGCTGCGCAGGCACTCTACGTGCAGCATGTGTCATGTAACTTACGCGGTTTGGCTGCCTCAGATGAGTGACGCACACCAGAGTTCCTCCTGCCCGCCAGCCATTGCTTTTGCCTCCTCTGGCCCTGCATTCGGTCAAACACTCTTTATCTTCTGCTTCCTGATTGAGTGAGAGGCTTGCGTCCAGCACTGTCACGGAGTGCCAGCTGTCCTGCAATAGCCTGTATTCCCATGTTGGGCCTGTGAAAACCTCATCTCTGATTTGGGACCTCTCCCTGTCAATAACACCACAGCACATATACAGGACCCAGCGAAGCTACACCTGCCTCGAGGGTGCCATTCCGGGACATCCACCTCTTCTGGAGAGAGTGGCACCCCCACGTAAGCGAGGCAGAGAGCTGCCAACTTCACCTCCACCAAAGTTTGCATTCTAGTGGATTGGGTCCTGGGTGCCTATGATGCCCTTTTCAACCCAGCAACACAGCTGGGTCAAAACGCACGTCAACAGATCTGAGATGACATCATGGCTGCCATCAATGTGGAGGGGGTGGCAGACTGTCTGACAAAAACAATCAGGAAGAGATGGAATGACCTCAAGGCCCGCAGCCATTTGAGGGCAGTGGCAGTCCTTGCCATGGAGCCCACCGTGGAGTTATACCATGCGGGCTGCCGTCTGTTTTCCAACATCCAGCTGTGGGTCCTTTACACCCAGATCTGTGCGTGGAGAAGTCATCTTGATGCTGCTGGTGAGTAGCCATGTGGAGCACTGCTCTACTGTGTATGTGCAGCATCCATGATTACAGGTGCTACATTCTGTATGCAGCATGTGTGTAGGAGTGAGATGCAGCAGCATTCTGCCTCATGCCAATGCTTGGTGTATGTGGTACCAGGTATTGGGCCTCATTATGAGTCTGGCGGTAGCCGTGCAGGAAAAACCGGCAGGCAGCTGCCGGACCCGTTGTAATTTACCGGCTCCGGATTTTCTGGAATTACCGGGGCATTACAGCCCCAGTGTTCTGGTAATTCCAGAGCCGGCATTATGTAAATCCCCATTCCAATGAGTCCAATAGGACTCCATGGGTATGGGCACCATGGAAACACTGGTACCGTAATTAACGGTGCCGGTGTTTCCATTTCCGTCTGCAGGTGGGTGGCGTTATTCCCGCTAGGTCAGACCTGGGGGGAGTGACACCACCTGCCTGCAGAACTCATAGTTTGCCGGTCCGGAAACAATGGCGGCGGTGCGTTTACCACCACCACCGTTGTTTCAGGACTGGCAACCTTATAATGAGGCCCATTGTTTTCTGGCATATGCATGGGTATTTGAAGATTTCTTCATCTGTGACTTGTTGAACTAAGGCACATGCTGTGCGAGATCATAGACCAACTGAAGGGACAGTAGGGATATGGAAATGCTATGTTGCGGCCATGTGCGGGAGGTGCATGACGGATGCCTTCATGTGTGGCTCACCCACAAGTGAGTCCATGCACACACATCTGGAGATAGTGACATATTGTGCATGGATGTCTGTGATTGTCAGGTTGGTGCATTGATGTCTCAGGGACATGTCATACTGTGGAAATCGATATAGTATTGTGACCCCAATCGCATTGTTTGAATATATGTTGGCCTACGCCAAGCCGCCAAAAAGAATACTATGTACATAGGTTCCGCGGCAAGGTCTTGACCTTAATGTATCGTGAAAGCCGCCATCTTGGATTTAGCCGCCATTTTAGGTACTCTTGCAGTGTGGAAGTCACCTCGAATCACAAAATGGAGGCCGAATGACATTTCGAGTAAGACTTCGGCTATGGTGACCTCCGCACACGTGAATGAATAATATGTCCGCAGGCTACCTGTTAGGGTCATGAACTAAGACCCTGTCCTCTGTTTAACCTAGGTGTAAATATGTAACTGTATCAGCGGAACTGATCTAATACATGGAAATTGCGTGTTCGACCTGGCTACGAACCCTAGCCGTTGTTCCAAGAATGGTTAACTTGCAAGAGGGCTGGCCAATGCAGCACAAAATGTATAAAAGCCCGAGCATCCCGATGATCGGTCTCTCCCACTTTCAGTGCGAACCTAACGTTGAAGGTTCGTGTGTAAGTCAGAGGGCCGAATAGCTATTCGCATGTCAATTGACTTTGGTAACTTTGTAACTTTGAAATAAAGCGCTTTATGTGTCCTTTGTAACCTGTGTTGGTGTGTTTCCTTTTGGGCTTCCCGGCCTCATATCAATTTCTCTGTTTCCACAGTTGGCGCCCGAATAGGGACCCTCAAGATTGATGCCCGATCATTGAAGGTTGACGCAGACTATCGAATCGGGATCGGACGGTGTGATTCTGCGGGCCCGACCGATCGAGACGCGATACCTCGGCAGCGCTGCACGATCCGATCCTTGGGCGATAGTCGTGCGGTCTGACACGCCATCTTGACGAGGGTCCAATTCCGAGGCGGGCAGATTTGCCGAAACCACCGAACGCAGGTAAAATTCGTTAGTTGAAGTCCTTTGTAAACCGTACGGTCCTCCTTAGGTTTGGTCAGGTGCAGTCGTGACCCGGCTCTTAATTTAACCCTGACAATTTGAATTTGGCGTATTGTATCTGCAGACACAATTATTGGACCAGTGAGTGGAAGCGCCCCCAAGTTAGCACGATCCTCCCCGCAATGGGAGACAATAATGGACACTCCCGTAATGGGAATAAGGCCAAGACAGAGTGCGGGTGAGCGTAAGTGGGAGTTTATCCAAAGAATATGGCATGCAAAGAACTCTGCAACCTCCGAGAGCGCTCTGCCTGACAATCGCAAAGGCAGGCGTATTTCTAATACAAAAAACGTCATCAGAACCTACACACTATAGGGGGCACAAGTTAATTGGGATTGGGTGGCGTCGACTAACTATAGGTGTTGCTGCAGCATGGTTGGTCCGGGTGAGATGTCGTCACTGGTCAGCCTCGTGGGTTGGGTTGGGCCTGGCAGGCCGGCTCGAGGTCATCCGGGCGGTGTTGGTACGCTGGGGCAGCCTGTGACAAAGATGAATGCCTTCCCTGACTTAGGTGCCCTAGATCATGCACATTGCAGTTACTTAAAACCCCATATCTAACTTCTACAGTAAATCTTTCAATCAATACAACACAGGAGGAATGCACCTTGTGAGGGGTCTGGTGGTCATCTGTTGGATTTACCGGTGTTCTGACGTCTGGTATTTCAGGTCGAGGGGCTGGGCTCTGGGGGGCTTGTGCCGGGTGGTACATGTTTTATTACTACGTTAGAAGCTACTATGAAGGGGGCTCTGTGTCTTGTCCCATTGTCGGGGGTCTCCTTGGGGTGGTCTGGGGGATGGTGGGATTTACGAGAGGGTGCTGGTAGATCAGTGGATTCAAACGTAAGTTTATTATCGTGCTGTAAATAACGCAGGTGGCGGCCGGTGGCCTTGGATGCTGTGTTGGGGCCTCTGACTCTCTGGAGTAGTTCCAGCTTGGCCGGGGGAGGTGGGGGAGCACGGCACAGGCCTTAGCTTTTTTCTACTTGGCAGGCTTCGTAGGGCGGGAGGGAGAATGGCCTTGCATATATTCACAAAAGGTATTTTCCTCGTGTGTTGCCTAATTTTGAATACAAAACTTTTATATCATTTGTCTTCTTTAAACTACTATACCATACATATATACTTCGAGTTCATTAAACATTTCGTTAATATATTCAGTCTGAGTACCTTTTCGTTACCTAACATTATATTCACTACAGTATTTGATTATTTTATGTACATTAGACGTTACATGAGGTAGTTCTAGGTTATGGCCTACAGAGATTGATACTCGCCGCTTGGGGTGATTAAGAAAACATATACGAGTTCAGGTTTCTACATAAAATTGAGAGAACACTTATACAGATAAAGGTTATACGTTTTGTCGACATCTTTCTCTGTAGTTATAGCAGCATTAGTTCAGACCTGGGGTGACATCATATAACGTTACATTTTTATGGTTGATTCACAGTTTACAAAATCTGTTTAAACAGAGGTAGTTCGTTAATACCAATACTTTAATTATTTTCTACTTTCTTCAGATAGTGATGCTTCAGCTTTTTCCCCGTCACCCCGGCCTTGCGGACCAGGTCATGCGAGGTGCAATATTACATTGTGAACGATAAAATGTTACAGTGTTAGCATCTCGGGTTAGCTCATACCCGACTTTCTCATGGGAACGCGCTCGCAGCGGATCTACCAGGGCTACGGCGGCAGGGATACTTGGAAAGCTCTCCAAAGGTGGGGGCCGCGCTACAGCACGCTGAACTCACGCCATCTTTGCTGGGCAAGAAGGCTTCTAGGCCTATCTAAACGTTAGTGCGAGTGTATGATGGATATGTGGGGGCAATGTCATCGGCGGGCAAGCCCTCCTCCACCTGGGCCCGGGTGGCATGGGGGGACGCTCGGCGAGCCATGGTCCTCACCTGGGGAGAATGATGCAGGAGAGGGGGGCCTTTAAGGCCTGTCCTCCCCTACATTTCCCCCCTTTCGTTACTAAAGTAACGAATTCTTCAGGTCGTCCAACCTTCTGCACTCTTGTTCCTCTACTATCGCGTCATCCCATGCAGGTGTTCCCTTGATGGGCATCCATGCCCTACACACCCCCCTTAAGCTCTCTCCTCTTCTAGCATATTCGTCTGGTGTGCACGTTAAATATATACAGTCACCACTTTCCTCCAAATCTACCCAGACCTCTGTGTACCATTCTAATTCCACGTTTCGGGGCTCCTTGATAGTGGTATGCCATAGCTTGTCTACTATGTCCTTGTCACGGTACATAGGCACTAACCGGTACTGGGGGGTGTTATCTATCCCTGTCTGCACATATACTTCTTGTGTTTCCCTCATTGTACCACCAGAGTTGCCCATTGTCACCATCATCATTGCGCCGTTAGGGACCGCATTTGCACAACATCGGAGGCCCAACTGGCACAGGCAGAACGCCACGAGGAGGAACACCACAGCTGGTACCAGAAATTTCATTGTTATTCCAAGCCAAGAGGGAACCCAGGAGAAGATATTGTCGAACCACGTGCTGGCTTCTGCTCCACCTTCCATCTTCATCTTCTCTCCCAGATTATGTACTGCTTCGATCACGTGGGATAAGGAACCATTTTCCGCGTCTTCAGAAGGTACGAAAGTGCAGCAGGCACTTCCTATTTTTCGGCAAACACCTCCGTCAATCGCTGTCAGTAGGTCCAGAACATACCTGTTCTGCATGGTCATCAGGCGTAGAGCTCGCAGTTCTACTTTTATTATGTTAAACCCTTCTTCAGTGTCATTGGCTAACTGAATCAGTTCCCACCGTGTTATCTGGAGCCATTTTGCATTTGCCCTTGCTTGGACACTTGAAATTAGCGAGGCAAAGAATGTTTCTACAGAGCTGAACAGCCGGTACTTGTCTGGGATCTGTGCCAATAAATCAGACGAAGCTTGAGATATGTAATTTGATGCCCGTCTGTTCCGTGATAGCTCTTCTCCCTTCTCTCCGGAGGACAGGACATAGAGGTGTGATTTTGCAGTGGGAGGAACCACACCCTGGTGCATGTTCCCTGGCATCCTTTTATTTTCGTCAACGTGGCTTTCTGGAATCACCATTAGGGCCGAGTGCAGAGTGGCCATCGAGCAGCTGCCGCTCCATGCCTGGGGAAGGTGCAAGTAGGCCTGGTTCCCACATACCCAGTATGTGTCCATCAATGCGGCTGTTCCTTTTCTCATCTCTGGGATGGTGAGGGTTTTGTTGCAGTTTTTATTCGTCCCTATTGCCACTTTTCCTTCTCCCTTAAAACATAGTTCATTCTTGATCTCACTTTGTAGCTTGAAGGGTTTTTCCATTGCTGTTACCCATGTCAGTTTGGAAATGTGCTCCTTCCATACTGGTGTGCATGTTTCTTCCATCCATCGCAGTTTGGCTGGTTGGACACCTCTCAGTGCTTCCGCTTTGCACAGTACTTCTTCATCTTTCCATTTGTTTTCAGAAAACAGTGTCCCTTGTATCGCAAAAAATGGTTCTTTGAGACATACCACTCCAGCTGCTTTTGGGTAGCACGTTTTTTCAGTCTGTATAATCTTGAAAGTGACGTCGTGTGCCTGGAAGGTGTTTTTTATACGGCATAGCGTGAGATGAAGGAGACATTGGGCATCTACAATGGGCAATTCTCTGGGCAACAACACTTTAGGTGTGCCTGATGCATGGGGAATGAGCGAGCAGACATAACAGCTCTCATTTGTCGTTTGTTTGGCTGTGGCACTCATATCAGCATACCATTTATTTGCCTGGTGGGGGTGCCGAGGATCTTCCATTTTGTCTAAGCCTAACCCATAGTACTCATCATACCCCCTCCTGCTTGTCTCTCTTCTCCACCTACTATCCTTGCTTCTCCTACGTCTGCTGTTTTTGATAGAAGAAAAAATGGGCCCCCCTTTCTCCCTCCCACCCCCCTTGTCAAATTTCTGATATGTTTCCTTATGTTCTTTAATAGTTATAATATTCCCATCTTCCTCAATAAACAACAAGTCACTTTCTTTTGATGGGGTGGGGAGGGTGTTGGGGTTGTTATATAGTTCAGGTATGGGCATTGTGTTATTTTCCATTTCTGTTTGTATACCTCTTGAATCTGACAGGGCGACAGTTGGTGGTTCAGTGTAATAACCCCATACAAAGTGTGATCCATCCCACACCAGAAAATCACCTTCTTTAAAATTTACACTTGTGGTTGCATTGCTCCCAGGAGCTCGGGTGACGTTACTCCCCCCTCCCCCCTCGGTCATCTCGATAGAGATGAACGCTATAAACCAATATGTTACCAGGCCAAACATTGATAGGAAGAATACAATAACACAAATTGACAATCCACAATCATATGAATATGTAACTCTATCTATTAACATTTCTTTAATTCTAACAAATCTATTAGTTGCAGGCTGCCCATTAGATGCCATGGTAATTCCTGTTTGAGATACAAAAGTGCATTAAGTACAGACATGTAAACATTTCTAACGTTGGAAGCTCTTTTTTTTTTTTTTTTCATAAAACATGGACGTGGGTGGGGGAAGGGTTTGTTTCCACAGACACGGGTATTTACAATCAATACTTTTAGATCATTGTATATTATATAGAAAAAACTTCTTCAATAGAAAGAGAAATTTCAAAAAATGAGAGAACAACAAAAAAACATTCAATTAAAAGAGCAAAAATATATTCTTTTTTTTTTTTTTTTTTTTCGTACGAATGCCATGTCATCAGTTGCATTCATTGTCACTCGCTGCACATACAGAAAATCACCTTCACTCATTCTGCACAACTCCAGTGTCCGCTGTTGCCTGTGCCTCGTCCTGCGCCTCACATTCCACGGCGCTATAGGCTCTGCGCACGTCTGTCAAATGCACCCAGTATTTTAGGCCCTTCACCTTCACTGCCGTGGGCGTGCAAAACACTACCTCATAAGGGCCATGGAAACGTGGCGCATTCCACCTTCGCACAAAACTTCTGACATATATAAAGTCACCGGTCATTAGCTGTAATGGTTTGTCAGGCAGTGTTACTAATTCTGTTGTATTCCCCTCCTCTCTTGTAGAGGGGGGGGCTAGTTGCTTCGCTATTATGCGCGCTGCCCGTGTCAGTTTTTTCAAGTACTCTGTGAACTCCTCTCCCAATACCGCTGCGCTTCTGTGTGCATCAGAACGTTCACGGAGAGGTGAATGTGTTGTGTTCATTCTCCTTCCCGTGACGATCTCATGCGGGGACAAATGGTGGTCTTTACTTGGCTGATTGCGCAATTCGAACAGGGCCAGAGGTAGGCAGTACATCCAGGTCTTTTTGAGGGAAAAACATAATTTTGACAATCTGCCTTTTAACAGGCCGTTCATCTTTTCCACTACGCCATTACTTTGAGGATGATAAATCGAACATAATTTGTGCTTTATTCCCAATAACGTAGTCACTTCTTTGAATAGTTCATTGACAAAATGTGTGCCGTTGTCTGAGCGAATGACTTTGCAAATTCCCCAGCGCGGGAATACTTCCCGCACTAGGAACTTTGCGGCGCCCTTCGCATCAGGGCGCGCACAGGGACCTGCCTCCACCCACCTTGAAAATGGACATACAACCACAATCATGTAGCGAGCCCCATTACATCTTTCTCCCATGTCTACATAATCAATGTGGAGCTCTCTGAATGGGCCATTTGGTTTTGGTATCGTACCTCTTAGTGTGCGCAATGTCATACCTGAGTTATAAATTTGACATGTTGTGCATTCCAATGTCAACCTTGTTATGTGTTCCTGGAGGCAAGGTGCAAACCAATCTTCTTGTATCTCCGCCATTACGTGTTGTTTTGCGTTATGTGCGGGAAAGTGTAGTTGTTGAAACGCTGTTTCTAACAATGTAACTGGCATCACCGCTTTTCCTGAACTTTCTTGTCGCCACAATAAATCAGTCGGCGATTTGCTGCATCCCCTTTTAGTCCACAGCAATTTCTCTTCTGCACTAGCTCCCTCTTGCAGCTCTATTATTTCCTGTGTGGGCATCATGTTGTATCCTGTGGGGACCTCTTGGCTTGTTGTGTGGTGCAATATGTACTCTCCTACTTCACCTTTCTGCAAATATGAAGCTTCTTTGGCAGCGGCGTCTGCTGCCGCGTTCCCCAAAGATATAAAATCTGTATTTGTGGTGTGGGCTTGGCATTTTACGATGGCTACTGCCGTGGGGTCTTGCAGGGCCTCAATCAGTTCTTTCAATAATTCTGCATGCTGAACCGGTGTTCCATCTGCTCGTCGAAACCCTCTCCGCCCCCACCGTGCCAGCCCGCCGTGTACTGTTGTTGTCATGTATGCTGAGTCTGTATATATTGTCACTGCGCACCCCTTGGCGGCATGCAATGCTTCTATTAGCGCTATTAGTTCTGCTGCTTGGGCTGAATAGTGTGATGGGAGGCGGTGTTGCACTAGTGTCTCGTATTCATCTTCCTCTAATCGTACAACTGCCATACCCACATGTTTCTCTCCTGTCTCCATGTCTATTGATGCTGACCCATCCACGAAATACACCTCTCCCTCGTTCAGGGCATTCTCAAAAACCACCTGGTCCTGACCTTCGTCACCTGTGTACGTTGCGCAGTTGTGGTTCTGCATGTCTTCTATAGTGCACGCCTCTGTGATGAATGTGGCTGGGTTTACTGTTTTACATCTCACTATATGGATGTTTGCGCTGGACAATATTATTTCATACGCTGTGGCGCGTTGTGTTGTCAATGTGCTCTTTGATCGCTCTAATATTGCAAAGAGTGAGTGTTCCACAAAAAGTGTCACAGAACAGCCCATTACTATCGTGGCACTTTTCTCAATAGCGAACGCAGCTGCAGCTAGGGATTGCTCGCACGCGAAATGGCCTTGCATTACTGCGTCTAGGGTGCCACTATAGTAAGCCAGTGGCTTGTGCCCTAACGATGTTTTTTGTGTCAGCACTGCTGTCATCAGTGTTCCTTTGCAGTGTGAAAATAAGAAAAATTTGCGCCCATAATCTGGATTCGCCAGTACTGGAGCGCTTGATATCAGCTCTTTCAGTGAGTTAAATGATGTGTTCATTTCTTCTGTCCATTCTATGTGTTTGTTTACCTGCTGGGCCTCTTTTAGTGCCTGTAATAAGGGCCTTGTGTATGCTGCATAATCCAATATCCATGCACGGCAGTAGTTGCACATACCCAGAAATTTCTGCATCTCTTTTACTGTTTTGGGCTCCCCAACTGCTCTAATCGCCTGTGCCCTGTCTGGTATGATCCGCTTACCATCCTTTGATATCAGCTGTCCCAAGTATAGGACCTCTGTCAGACAGTATTGTAACTTCCCCTTGTCCACCTTGTACCCTTTATTGGCCAATAATGTCAGGAGTGTTATTGAGTCCTTTCTACACTCCTCCTCAGTTTGTGCACAAACCAATAAATCATCAACGTACTGAATCACCGTGCTTTCTACAGGCAAATTCCCCAGATCTTCATGTAGTATCCTGTTGAATATGCTTGGGCTCTCGCAATATCCTTGCGGTAGTCTGCAATGTTCGAACCTCCTCCCCCGTAGTGTAAACGCTGTTAAGTACCTGCTCTCTTCTGCTAAGGGAATCGAGAAAAATGCATTTTTCAAGTCAATGACCGTGAAGTGGGACGCTGGTTTTGGAATATTGCATAGTATTGTCGCCGGGTTCGGCACTAGAGGGAACTCCTTCTGAATCACATCATTGAGTGGGCGTAAATCTTGTATCATCCTCCAGGAACCTCCCTTCGTCTTTTTAATCGGGTAAATGCATGTGTTACATGGGGAGTTTGAGGGCACTATTATGCCTTGCGCTAGCAGTGCATCTATTGTCTCTCTGATCCCTTCTTCTGCTTCGCGTGACAATGGATATTGTTTTACCCGGGGTAGAATTGCTCCCTGTTTCAGTTTTATTACCACAGGCTGAACCCCATGTAATAACCCCACATCATGGGGGCCATTTGTCCATATGTTAGAGGGTACTAACCTCATGTCATCATCAAAAAATGTATGTGGTGCTCCTACTACTGCCATTAATTCAACTTCAGTTTTTCTCGCTGTAATTACAATGTCGCACGGCATTGCTAGTTCCATCACTATTTCGCCATCTGTCTCAGTGTCAGAAAATAGCTCCTCGTCCGATAGCTCCCGCAGTGGGATATTTGCATTTGTACACAGTACTGTTCGCCACTCACATCCTTCCATGTCAACTCCAATCCACATATTCTGTTTGCTGACACGTGTACTGCGTGTAAATCCAATGATAGCACTGACCCGGGAGCAGTGTCGGGGCTCACTATGGGGCGGAAAAGGAATTCGGCTGGGATCCTCCAATCCGTCCTTTTTAGTTCTGGTACTATGAGAGCCAATGTTCTCATGCCCTCAACAAACATCTCCTCGTTTCTTGGTAACCCTCTGATCTCTTGCATGATTGTGTGGCCGTGTATTACTGCTAGTACGCGGAGGGGACATATGCCTGGTGTTGAACATACGATACCGCTTTCTGTGAATGATATTGTCATATTTAGTTTGCTTAAGAGATCCCTCCCCAGCAAATTAATGGGAGAGCGTTCATAGTACAGTAAGGGTGCTTTCACTGTTTTACCCCCCACTGTCACATCCAATGCCTCTGTGTAAGGAACTTCAATTACAGCCCCAGAGAACCCCTGCGTCTCTAACGTTCTATTAGATAACGGGAACCGGCCCTCTCTAATACATGATTTCTCCGCTCCCGAATCCACCATGAATATGAATTGCTTGTCTCCTATCTGCGCTCCTATCAATGGTTCCTCTGATGCATTGTGGGTCGTAGATAGTACTGGACACGCAAGTGTTCTCTGTGGGCTGTCCTATGCGGGGTGTCTCATTGCCCCCCCTTGATCAAAAATGTTCCCCGAAACTACCGACACCTCGCTATAAGGTGCGGGGGCAGGCGCTCCATTAGCTACTGTGGCGAAAGTGTTACCTGGCGTGTATTGCATATTGTCATTATTCTGTGGGTGGTTTTGTGTTCTGTACTGATGTCCGTATAGTTGTGCGTTACTTCTTTGCCCTGCATTTTCTGGTTGCTGGTATTGTCCCATGGGGAGGCCGTATGGGCTTCCTGGGTGGGGGTGACCGTACTGCTCTGTCTCCTGGAACCCGTTGTTTTGTCTGCTCCTGCACTCCCTTGAGTAATGCCCCCATCTCCCACAATTCCAGCAGCTCCCCTGTGGACCTCTGGGACCCTGCCACCCATTTCCTCCCATTCCTCCATACCCTTGTCCTCCTCTTCGGCCCCTGTACCCACCTCTTCCCCCTCTTGGGGCCCACTCTTGCCACGCCAGACCTCCGTTCTGCTCTTGTTCGTTCCACTGTCGCTGGCCTTGTCCGGCCCAATTAGCTGCTATTCTCCCTTGTATTGCTATCTGCCCCTCCTCTCCTTCGTCTCCCTCCCTCATGAGTGGGAGTCCGGCTACCGCTGCTGCGACCTTCACTAACTTTGACTGTACCAACTTCGCTTCGTCTGCCAACCTTTTCTGTGCTACTTCCCTCTCTCTTTCTTTTATTCTTTTGCAATGGTGCACTATTATGCTTTGGATCTCCGGCCACCCCTTCGCCTCAACCCCTGCTATTTTGTCGAGTGCCTTCTGCACCTCTTTTGGGAGCCCTCTCTTGATGATAAAGTAAAACAGAGACGTTGACTGATGCCAGGGCGTGCCCGTTTCCGCTCTCCACATCTCCTGCACCCGGAGAATCACGTCGGGGTCACCACTGAGTGGAAGCGCCCCCAAGTTAGCACGATCCTCCCCGTCATTCATTGTACATTGCATTACTGACTGTAAATCAGGGGTATCTGGGAACGTCTCCCGCAGTGCGTCCCACACGCTTGCTCGCACTGTATTAAAAGAAGCCCCGTCATGGCGATCACAATTCAACGCCACGCCTGGGAAACCAGCCTTAGCCCATACTCTGTCCGCTTGATCTCCTACTGCGGATACTAGTAGGCTTTTCACATCGCCTACTGCCAACGGTATGCCGGCGGTATGTTTCTCAAATGCATATATCCACTTGCTCGCCCCTCCTGACAACGGGGGCAATAATTTCATTAAATTAGCCTTGTCCATCTGGGCCCACGGTATATAGTTTGGTCTCCCCCCCCCTCTGTGTATCAACGGAAGTTGTAACTTCCCTTTTGCAGTTGCACCCTCCCCTACCTTAGTCGCTGCTGACTCCAATGACGCCATCTTCCCCACTCTATTTCTTAATCGTCCCATCCATTCATCATCTATAGTCCCTAGCGAACATGCACCGTCCACCTCCTCGCTTTCCCCTCCTACTGCCATACTCAACCTATCACTCTCATCCAACCCTCCTCTGACATCACATAACAAGTCCTCTCTGATCCCTCTCTCTCGTGATACATCACCAATGCTCCCTTCTACTGCTCCTACCTCTATTATTCGTGTCGGCTCTTCCTCAATTCTGAACAGTATTTCCCCCTTTTTCCATCCGTCCTCAATTTGTCTACTTTCGCTTGACGCTCTAGACGTGCGTCCTGATTGTGTAGGGGCGCACGCTGCGCGATCACAGATGTCTTTTATTCTCGAGAGTTCATCCCTTGCCACAGAAAGCCTCGACTCTAAGTCACTCGTTAGCTTTTCTATATTCACCCTCTGTGTGCTTCCCTGGGCGCGCTCTCTAGTGCTTTCGTATGGCGGGGGGGCTGTTGGTCTCTGTGGTGTAACAGTTGTGGGGGGAGGCACATAAGTAGGGTCACTATATCCTGCTGCGGGGGCTGGTTTGTTCAATATTGGGTACAAGCTAATCACCTCCGTAGGTTGTTCTGTATTTAACTGGTCCTTTTCCCCCCTTGGAATCATGAGTGGGTTGTCTGTTGTGGGCGGCAGATCGACATTTGGTGCCGGATCTTTGGGTGGGGGTACTTCCTCAAACAATCTCCAGAGGTCTAATATCTCCTTCCTGTTTTGCCATTGTTTTCCCTTATACTTGAGGCTAATGCATGCTCGTACCATATCAAGAACGCTTTTGTCAAAAGATCCTCCTTCTGGCCAAATCTGGGGCAATCCCTCCCCTTTCAATTCTGTTACCCATTGATCGTGATATTTATTTATTCGTTCAGCGTACCCCGGTAAGCTCTTACAAATATGCGACAAGGGAGTTTCTGCCCCCATATTCTAAATCACTAGCAACGACCGTGTCCACCTCCTTTACTTTTAGTTAGGTGTAGATATATATTTATCTATATCTTTATGGCACAGACAAGAGCGGACGTCTCAACGATATCACCCAAAGTTATTCACTGCACAAATCCTTTCTTACTCACCACAACTCATCCCCTTCCCATTCCCATACACTCTCATGTAATTTCACTTACAATCAATCACTACTAGTTATGGCCAACACTCTCTAGCACCCCCTCGCGGTCAACCGTTCGTCTCCACTACTCGCACGGTGCGCGCACCCCTCACAATACTTTCCCACTCACACCTCTTCTTTTTTCCTCCCTTTCCTCCCTGGCCAGCTGTCCCTGTTTTTCTGCTAAGGTTACTGTGTTCACGTCTGTACGTGCCACTACTTAATCCCACTCCTAAAAAAGTGCTCCCTATTTTATAGTTCTTCTACAAGTATGTTTACCTTATACCCTTTTCGCGTTCACCCCTTGCCCCGTGGACTGGAAAAAAGAAATAGAAAGAGTAGCAATCACTAACAGTATCCTAAGTGTCTCCCTTTGCCAGACACCAATAACTTATTTTTTACTTCTTCATATATTCCCAGTACTAGTCTAGATAGTACTATGCGGCGCCGCCTTCCACCCCCTTTCGGAGCTAGGTTTCCGTCACTTCTACTTCTTCACTTACTTCTTACTCCTAATGGCCATATGCAAAGAAAAGATAAAGAAAGTTTTAAGACCTGTCTTTAGTAGACTCCCGTAATTCTCTCCCCTACCTGCCCACGTTCTCCTATTCACAAGTTCCCCTCCCTTCCCCTTTATGATCGCTCGCACTCGGTACTCACGTGCCCGTCTTGAACCGATAGTCTCCGAAACTGGGTCCGTCCAGGCGGTGTTGCCTTTCTGCTCAACAGTCAGCCCCGGCTCCGGCGAGCGGTACTCAAAGGGGATTTTGCAACCGGGATCCCGTACCCCATCTAGTTTGAGTGCGCACTTCTAAGCGTACCGGTCGCCGTTGGCGGGTAGCTTCCCGGAGCCGGCTCACCGTGCGTTTCCCTTTCTGACCGGAGATTCTCGTGCCAAAAGGGGGTCGTTAAAAGGAGTTCAGGAAAAATAAATTTGGAGATATCACGTCGGGGTCACCACTGAGTGGAAGCGCCCCCAAGTTAGCACGATCCTCCCCGCAATGGGAGACAATAATGGACACTCCCGTAATGGGAATAAGGCCAAGACAGAGTGCGGGTGAGCGTAAGTGGGAGTTTATCCAAAGAATATGGCATGCAAAGAACTCTGCAACCTCCGAGAGCGCTCTGCCTGACAATCGCAAAGGCAGGCGTATTTCTAATACAAAAAACGTCATCAGAACCTACACACTATAGGGGGCACAAGTTAATTGGGATTGGGTGGCGTCGACTAACTATAGGTGTTGCTGCAGCATGGTTGGTCCGGGTGAGATGTCGTCACTGGTCAGCCTCGTGGGTTGGGTTGGGCCTGGCAGGCCGGCTCGAGGTCATCCGGGCGGTGTTGGTACGCTGGGGCAGCCTGTGACAAAGATGAATGCCTTCCCTGACTTAGGTGCCCTAGATCATGCACATTGCAGTTACTTAAAACCCCATATCTAACTTCTACAGTAAATCTTTCAATCAATACAACACAGGAGGAATGCACCTTGTGAGGGGTCTGGTGGTCATCTGTTGGATTTACCGGTGTTCTGACGTCTGGTATTTCAGGTCGAGGGGCTGGGCTCTGGGGGGCTTGTGCCGGGTGGTACATGTTTTATTACTACGTTAGAAGCTACTATGAAGGGGGCTCTGTGTCTTGTCCCATTGTCGGGGGTCTCCTTGGGGTGGTCTGGGGGATGGTGGGATTTACGAGAGGGTGCTGGTAGATCAGTGGATTCAAACGTAAGTTTATTATCGTGCTGTAAATAACGCAGGTGGCGGCCGGTGGCCTTGGATGCTGTGTTGGGGCCTCTGACTCTCTGGAGTAGTTCCAGCTTGGCCGGGGGAGGTGGGGGAGCACGGCACAGGCCTTAGCTTTTTTCTACTTGGCAGGCTTCGTAGGGCGGGAGGGAGAATGGCCTTGCATATATTCACAAAAGGTATTTTCCTCGTGTGTTGCCTAATTTTGAATACAAAACTTTTATATCATTTGTCTTCTTTAAACTACTATACCATACATATATACTTCGAGTTCATTAAACATTTCGTTAATATATTCAGTCTGAGTACCTTTTCGTTACCTAACATTATATTCACTACAGTATTTGATTATTTTATGTACATTAGACGTTACATGAGGTAGTTCTAGGTTATGGCCTACAGAGATTGATACTCGCCGCTTGGGGTGATTAAGAAAACATATACGAGTTCAGGTTTCTACATAAAATTGAGAGAACACTTATACAGATAAAGGTTATACGTTTTGTCGACATCTTTCTCTGTAGTTATAGCAGCATTAGTTCAGACCTGGGGTGACATCATATAACGTTACATTTTTATGGTTGATTCACAGTTTACAAAATCTGTTTAAACAGAGGTAGTTCGTTAATACCAATACTTTAATTATTTTCTACTTTCTTCAGATAGTGATGCTTCAGCTTTTTCCCCGTCACCCCGGCCTTGCGGACCAGGTCATGCGAGGTGCAATATTACATTGTGAACGATAAAATGTTACAGTGTTAGCATCTCGGGTTAGCTCATACCCGACTTTCTCATGGGAACGCGCTCGCAGCGGATCTACCAGGGCTACGGCGGCAGGGATACTTGGAAAGCTCTCCAAAGGTGGGGGCCGCGCTACAGCGCGCTGAACTCACGCCATCTTTGCTGGGCAAGAAGGCTTCTAGGCCTATCTAAACGTTAGTGCGAGTGTATGATGGATATGTGGGGGCAATGTCATCGGCGGGCAAGCCCTCCTCCACCTGGGCCCGGGTGGCATGGGGGGACGCTCGGCGAGCCATGGTCCTCACCTGGGGAGAATGATGCAGGAGAGGGGGGCCTTTAAGGCCTGTCCTCCCCTACACCAGGTAACACCAATTCTTTGAGAAATGCCTGGGAAATTGTCTAGCTGTTTTAGGGCTCTGTTCCGCAGCGATCGACAATCTTTGGAATTTAGCCGTCCGGCACCACAGGAGGGGTCGCCGGCGTGTACTATGTACTGTAAGTATGGCATTGGTAGTATTGTATTTAATGACATTTGGCACAGACAGACCAGAAATGCCTCCGAATTTCAGTGGCCAATCAATGGTAGTTTTGAGATCCCCCGTATCGAATACTTAGAGTCGATCTTGCTTAAGAAAAAGGCTAGGCCAGCAGCCTTTGATGTGTTACAAAATTGGAAAAAGGAAGCATTACAGCAGCTTAAAAGTAGGGATAAACATGCACGACGTCATAAAACGAATGCCGAAAAGGCATTGTTATATGACAAGGAAAAACGATTAGATGAAACCCAGAAAATGGACAGAGCTTTCTCGCTCGGAGTCCAGAAAATGTACCCCTCTAAAGATTTCCATG
The DNA here is from genome assembly GCF_040938575.1 of Ambystoma mexicanum. Lineage (NCBI taxonomy): Eukaryota > Metazoa > Chordata > Amphibia > Caudata > Ambystomatidae > Ambystoma > Ambystoma mexicanum. The sequence continues at coordinate 663,547,288 of NC_090932.1, forward strand.
TTTCCGAGGAGTTTATCGAGAAAATATTAAACGAACGGAGGCCTGATTCTTCAGCGCCACCTCCGTATGCTCCCGTTGTGGGCGCTTTGCCCATTCCTGCTATTGCTCCTATCGCTATTCCTACTCCTCCTGCGCAGCCTACTGCCCCTAGTTCTTTAGTTGTCGCTCCTCCGTCTATTTCGTCTGTTACATTACCTCTTTCCCCTGCACCCATGTTAGGTTCACCTACACTTTCGATTCCGGGAAGTCCTGTGTTCACTAAATCAGATCCCGGTGCAGGGTCGAGAATAGTGACTCGTAGTACTGTTCCTGCAGGCAGGAAACAGGAACTATTTGCTTGGGCTAAACATTGCATGGAAAAAGATGATCAAACTGATGTATTTTCAACATTATCTAATTTGCACGATTTTCCCGAGAAAAACGTTTTTATTGAAGGACTGGGGATTCCCTTATGTGTAATGTGGGGTAGATTGCAGACTTCGGATCTCCCACAAGGGGTGAGAGATCTGAATGCCTTGGCACTCTCGAGGGATACAGAGCAGAAAGTATATGGGCATGTCGATAGGTTGTTTGAGTTTAGAAGGGATTTTGAAAGGTTACAAAACGAGGATGATGAGGACGATAGGATATATGTGCAGAAACGGTACCTTTCGTGCCGAAGATCAGCACCTGAGGAAGTACGGATTTGTACCAGAGATGCGATTCGGTGGATCTCGGATTCATCGATACCGCCAGATGAGGTATATGACACATATAGTCAATACACGGTAGAGATGCAAAGGAAGGTAATCCAAGTGATGGTACAGCATTTACAGGAGGCATGTATAAGGAAGAAGGTTGGTTGCCCCACAGAGTTATTAGGTATTTGTAAAAGAGCTTTTTCGCCCGACACTTCTACAGCTGCTTTAGCGCTCGATTTGGCCTTATTACTTAGTAAGCGGTCGGAGGTCCCTATATCTCAGTTGCCTATGAGAGAGGTCCCTCCGACCCTTGTCCCAAAAGTAGAAATCCCCGCCAACGTGGCGGCTGGTACTGCCGCGGTGGATATCCCTGCACATTACGTATCACAGTTTGTTCACGTCCCGTTCTCTCGACAGGAAGTGAACACGATTAGACAATCAGTCCCTGATATCAGGAAGAACCCGACAGGGTTTTACAAAGAAATAGAATCCGTTTTGCAGTCTTCTGTGTTCACCTTAAGTGACATGGATTTATTGTTTCCAGTGCTTTTACCTGTTGATGTATGGAAACAGGTACGAACAATAGATGATGTGCCGGGGTTAGGGGATACATGGGTAAATTTGACTAGAATAGATGGGGAACGACCAGCTGGTGAGAAACCACCCCAGGTAATACTCACTTTACCCGATAGAATAGTTGCCAAATTAAAAACTATAATCCCAGAAAAAAGGATTATTTGGGACAAGCTTACGGCCTGCGTCCAAGGGAAAACTGAAGGTACTACCGAATTCTTTAATAGATTCGAACAGGTGTTCTCCGACTTCAGTGGACAGGATTTAGGTACAGAGTCGGGAAAGAGGTTGTTTGTGGACAAATTTGTGCGTGGATTGTTGCCCGACATCCAGTCACAAATTATGTCCTCAGAGAGCACTTGGCAGGCAAAATCTCAGTCAGAGGTTTTGTATATGGCTCAGTATTATGAGAATCGGGTTAATAATGAAAAAGAGAAAATCGAAAAAAGAAGGGGTGACCTAAAGACTAAGGTATTGTTGCAGCAAATTGTCAGAAACCCCAGAGGAGGTACGACACAAACTAGAGGTCAGTACATTCCAAGAGGAAATACTCCTCCAAATTCTATAAATATTAATCAGTGTGCTTATTGCCGCCAGGAAGGTCACTGGCGAGCACAGTGCCCTGCCCTCCGTCAGAGGTCAGGAGGCACATTCGGAGGTATGGGTAGGCGACCACGGGGCCGCCCTGGAGCAGGGGGCCCTGATAGGGGTCAGCTTCTACAAGATCCACAGCAATCTTTTTCACGGGAAAATCAGACTCCGAGTATGGACTCGAGAAATATATTTGATCATCCTTCCGCCGCCTATCTTTCTGAGGAACTTCCCTTTGATGAAGTTCTGCCTTATTAGGATTGCCCGAAGCAGCGTTTGGAACCTTTACCTATTCCCGTTATTCAGAAGGGCCCCTACGTTGAATTATTGGTGGGGAATAGGAAACATCAGTTCTTGATCGACACTGGAGCACAGAAGTGCTCCATCGACCATTCTCGGGTTCCAAACATCCCCCTGTCAGGGCAAACAAATGTTTCTATAGGGTTCTCTGGTATACCAACTGTTTGTCCGGTTTCTGCGCCGGTATCCGTTTCTTTGGGCCCTTTTACAGACCAGTGCCCTTTTCTTCTTACTTCAAACTGTGGAGAAAATTTGCTGGGGTTGAATTTGTTGAAGAAATTGAACGCAGTGATTCATTGTTCCCCTGACGGAATAAGATTAACAGTTTCACCACAGCAACCCTTTAACTCCCAATACTTGACCCGACCTCTACCTCCCGAATTTGACATTGTCCCAGAATGTTTGTGGGCAATAGACGACAATGATGTCGGGATATTGCACATCGACCCTGTTAAGATAGTATTGAAACATGGGGTTAAGCTACCACGCATTCCGCAATATAAAATTTCAGTTGAAGGTGAGCGCGCTCTGAAATGCATTGTCTCCGATTTTGTACATCGTGGAGTGATCGAAGAGATTACAGGTAGCTTATGTAATAGTCCGATCTTGCCGGTATATAAGAAAGGCGACAATGCAATTCTGTACCGGTTTATAATAGATCTTCGTGCTATTAACCGGGTAGTGGCCCCACAATTTCCAATCGTGCCTGATGTAACAACAATCTTAACAATGATCCCTGCTACGGCTACACACTTTAGTGTCGTAGATTTGAAAAACGCCTTCTTTAGTATTCCGATACATGAGGAGAGCAGGTATTTGTTCGCGTTCACCTTGGGGGGACGCTCATTTACATTCACAAGGGCACCTCAAGGGTATACTGAAAGTCCTAGTATCTATAGTAGAGCCTTAAAAGAGCAGCTCGACACCCTTGAATTGCCACCTACTTGCACGCTGCTTCAATATGTAGACGATTTGCTCCTAGCTGCAGACTCTGAGAAAACTTGTAAAGAAGGCACTATATTGTTGCTTGTTCATTTAGCCGAACATGGTCACAAAGCTTCACTTAAGAAATTTCAATATTGTTGCCAGGAGGTTGCCTATTTAGGCTACCTCCTGTCAAAGGAGGGGAGAAGATTGACACCTGAACGAATAAAACACATTTCTGGCATGTCTGTCCCAAAAACACAGAAGGAAGTCAGAGCCCTGATAGGGATGGCGTCCTACTGTAGACTGTGGATCCCGAACTTTGCCCTTGTGGTAAAACCGATGTTGGCTTTGACGAAGAAGGGCATTTCTCTGCCACTGCCATGGGAATCGGAACATCAACGATCATTTGAGCTTTTCAAAGCCGCGCTGTGTTCAGCACCGGTTCTGGGTACACCAAATTACGATAAGGCCTTTGTGTTGTTTGTGCATGAATGTAATGGATGTGCTTTGTCTGTGTTAACGCAGGAACATGGAGGGAAGAATAGGCCGTGCGGCTATTATTCCTCCGCCCTCGATCCTGTTGCATGCGCTTTGCTGCGATGTCTGCGCGCTGTTGCTGCTGCCGCTGCGTCTGTAAAACAGAGTGAGGGGATGGTCCTAGGCCACGATTTGATTCTGATGGTACCTCACTCTGTTGATATTCTATTGAATAAAACTCAAACACAACACCTTACTTCTGCCCGGTTGACCAGGTATGAATTAGTTCTATTTGCTCCTCATATCCAAATTAAAAGGTGTTGTGTTCTCAATCCGGCTGAACTTTTGCCTCTCCCGCAAACTACTGCTTGCGGCGATGATGGATCACATGACTGCCTGTATGCCACCGAACAAGAAACAAAGGGCAGAATAGACCTCTCAGATACTCCTTTGGAGAATGCAGAAGGGGAGCTGTTTTGTGATGGCTCCTGTTTTAAACTTCCGAATGGCACATCTACAGCTGCTTATGCAGTTACTACTTTGAACAAGATTGTAGAAACTAAAAGGATTCCGCATAACTCCGCGCAGGCCGCAGAGATTATAGCGTTGACCCGTGCTTGTGAGCTCTCCCAAGGGCATAGAGTTAACATTTATACGGATAGTCAGTACGCCTTTGGGGTGGCTCACAACTTCGGAAAACTGTGGTCGGAAAGAGGGTTTCTGACCTCACACGGGACCAAAATTCAGCATGGCCCCTTAATAGTACAACTACTCTCAGCACTCTCACTCCCTGAACAACTAGCGATCATGAAATGTGCAGCACATCGGAAGGTCATAGACGATGTGGGCAAAGGAAATGCTTTTGCAGATTCGATAGCTAGACAAACAGCCACAGACCTTAGCACAGACATGTATACCTCGAGGGAAGTGAGAGATGGTTGTATAATAGATGAAGGCATTGGGTCTGTGCGAGATATTCAGACTGATGCCTCTGTTGAAGAATCTAGGAAATGGGCTGAAGGCATGGGGAAATTGGATGACGAAGGGTGTTGGGTGGACACATCTGACGGGAAATGGTTGCTTCCTGATTCTTATGTATTAGCAATGGTCACAATGGCACACGGTCCAACACATGTGTGTGCCCAGCAAATTGCGAAGATATTACAGCAGGTTTGGGTGAATGACAAAATTTTGGAAACTGCAAAAAGATATGTTCAGAATTGTATGATTTGCCTGCAACACAATGTGGGTAAAGGGACAGTGACTCCAAGGGGAAGTTTCGGGCCCCCCTCTGTCCCCTTTGAAACCATTCACCTTGATTTCATTGAAATGGAACGATGTAATAACTTGAAATATGTTCTTGTTATCATTTGTGCTTTTAGCAAATGGGTCGAGGCTTTCCCTGTCAAAGATGCTACCGCCATGACTACCGCAAAGATCTTGGTGAAAGAATATTTTCCTCGATTTGGGCTCCCGAGGATAATCTGGTCGGACAATGGCCCACACTTCATCGCAGCTGTAATGTTGCAAATATGTGTTGCCTTGGGGATTGAGAAACGTTTTCATTCAGCTAGGCACCCTCAAAGTGCGAGGTTGGTAGAAAGACACAACAGTATTTTGAAAAACAAACTTGCAAAAACATGTGCCGACACTAAATTAAAATGGCCAGATGCTTTACCTATTGTGTTCTTAGCTATGCGCACCACACCCCAGACTAGAACTGGGCTTTCTCCATTCGAGGTAGTAATGGGAAGGCCTGCTAATATTTGGGGTCTCCCTAAACCCAAAGCCCTGAGGGATGTGGAGAATGTATTGCTCATAGACTATTGTAATCAATTGACTAAAAACCTGTATTTCATTTACCACCAGGTGAATGCCGCCTTACCTGTACGGTTTACGGGCCCAGGACACGATATATTGCCCGGCAGCTGGATCCTGGTAAAGGCCTACGAAAGGTCTTCCTGTCTCGCGCCTCGCTGGCGGGGACCCTACCAGGTTTTATTGGTCACCAGGACGGCAGTGCGGGTGGCAGGAAAGAAGAACTGGGTACATGCAACGCATGTGAAGAAGATCCCTCACCCGACGCCACACGTTACAGAAGAAACAGAACCCCTTGCTGATGCTACGATCTCTGATCTCGGAGTAGCAGGCAGCGCTGTGAGTGCGTCGGAGAAGTTCTCTGAGCCCGAGGAGCTCGGGGAGCCGTCCATCTTGTCTCCGCACTCTCTTGATCGATCGATCACTTCCGGAAACTCTTGTTTCAAGTTCTGCGACTTCCGTCACCACCGACGCGACGCTCCCCTCAGGGAGCGATGATACTTTGCTTTTGGATTCAGCAAACTTGGGTACCATCAGGTACAACCTTCGACCACGAAAATAGAATCGCCGCACGAGTATCGTGCATCTGGAAGAAAAAGGAGTGATTGAAATACTATTGTCTTTCCTTTTTTTGGAACAAAGAAAAAGGAGGGTTCTGTTGGCTAGGGTTGGGAAGGACTAAGAAGTCGCGCGGCCGAAGTGCCGCCAGCAACGAACATTGGGGCCGACGATCGGGATAACCATGATGCCTGCCGCCTTCACCGCTGCTCCTCGTATTGAACTATTAGATAAGGAGGTGACCAAATCGAACAATGGACAATGTGCATGGGCCCTGAAAACGTACTGTTGTGTTCTTGTTTTGATTATTGTTAGTTTTGCAACTGCTGCCGTGGGACTTTGGTACTTTGAAGAAATCTATCCTTTGAAGCCTCTGTTACCGACCAAAATTGTACCAACTGTTTTGACTCCCTCTGTACACCTTCACACTCTGTCCCCTAGGGACTCTCGGCATAGACAGAAATATCATAATAACACTTTGATGATAGTGATGAATGCTACGCATGCTATTTTTAATAGGAGTAATTGTTGGATTTGCACTCACTTACCACAACATGGGAACAAGGGACTGGGATGGTATATACATCCCCTACCTCTAACAACTTCCTGCTATGCCTCTCTCAGAGCACTCTTCTTTGGCCGATGGAATGATAGCATCTCAGGGAACTTCGATGGCACTAATTTGAATGAATTTGACTCCCCTGGGATGCTCGCTTTTCGCAAATAGGAGTAGACCTAATATCGCTTCTATTAGGCCGTCTGATAAACTTTCTTTTCCTTTTCAAAATCTAGTTTCTTTTAAGATGGCTCCGATAGGCAATAAGGATGCCATGCCTCCTTCTTATTCTGTAAATCACAGTCCTGATTCTGTCCCTTTCTGTGTACAAAGAAATGGCACTAGGCCAATGGGAGATTTCGAGCCTTGTGTAAATTTGACTGGGGAAAATAGGCCTTTGTATGTAGGGGGACCCGTTTATTTTGTTTGTGGTGGTTTAGCCTTTCCCTGGTTACCCAAGGATTGGCAGGGGACTTGTTATTTAGGGATATTGTTACCAGGTGTGTTTATAGCCAGTACCTTAGAGGTAATCTAAGGCTCGCCCGCGACGGGATAATGATGGAGATACCCCTGGACAAGTATTCGGGGATATAGCCAAATCAGTAGTCCCCTTCTGGGGACAAATAGCAAATTCAGAAAACATTAGGGGATTAGCGAGGGTATTGGAGAAAACGATCAACCGGACCACGGACATACTTTACAATATGACCTTAGAGCAAAAGGCGATAAGATTGGTAGCACTTCAAAATCGAATGGCATTAGATGTCATTTTAGCTGAACGAGGTGGAGTATGTAAATTAGTGGGGTCCGCTTGCTGTGTTTTCGTACCAGATTTTTCACCAACAATATTTAAAGCAATTCAGAATTTACACACTCTTAGTTCTGAAGTCCATATCCCTGTAGGAGACTGGAGCCTTAGTACTTGGTTTTGGGATTCTCTACGATCTTGGGGGTGGAAGGTGCTTTCTGTTATTTTAGGTATTTTAGGGACTCTGTTATTTCTTTGCTGTTGTTTTCAATGCCTCCCGAGTATATGCGGAATGATGGGGGGATGTTGTGCCCAGGTAATGAGCGCAATAGGGCGTAAAATATACACCCCGAAGACAGCATCTAAAGAGTTCATGTTGCAAGAAGTTCTTATGAATAACTTTATGGCTATTGACATTTCAGACAATGATGCGGAACCTATGGATGATAATGCCTTCAAGTATTTTCAAAAGTATTAGGAAATTATATTTTAGCACTTGGCATAGGCCAAAAGGAGGGTCTGTGGAAATCGATATAGTATTGTGACCCCAATCGCATTGTTTGAATATATGTTGGCCTACGCCAAGCCGCCAAAAAGAATACTATGTACATAGGTTCCGCGGCAAGGTCTTGACCTTAATGTATCGTGAAAGCCGCCATCTTGGATTTAGCCGCCATTTTAGGTACTCTTGCAGTGTGGAAGTCACCTCGAATCACAAAATGGAGGCCGAATGACATTTCGAGTAAGACTTCGGCTATGGTGACCTCCGCACACGTGAATGAATAATATGTCCGCAGGCTACCTGTTAGGGTCATGAACTAAGACCCTGTCCTCTGTTTAACCTAGGTGTAAATATGTAACTGTATCAGCGGAACTGATCTAATACATGGAAATTGCGTGTTCGACCTGGCTACGAACCCTAGCCGTTGTTCCAAGAATGGTTAACTTGCAAGAGGGCTGGCCAATGCAGCACAAAATGTATAAAAGCCCGAGCATCCCGATGATCGGTCTCTCCCACTTTCAGTGCGAACCTAACGTTGAAGGTTCGTGTGTAAGTCAGAGGGCCGAATAGCTATTCGCATGTCAATTGACTTTGGTAACTTTGTAACTTTGAAATAAAGCGCTTTATGTGTCCTTTGTAACCTGTGTTGGTGTGTTTCCTTTTGGGCTTCCCGGCCTCATATCAATTTCTCTGTTTCCACAATCCCACTGCATTTGAAGCACAAGTGTATGTGTGTTCATGCAATATGTATGTGCTGAGCCACACAACATGAGCAATTGATCCCCAGATGTGTGTGCCGGTATATATTGGTTGCTTACAGGCCACGCTGTGACAGATGCATGCTGCTGACTGTAATTGGTTGGGCAGATGCCCAGGTGCAGTTCCCATGCCTCTTGCTGCATGTCAAACTTGTGTTGGTTTTGCACTGGCTTGGTTGCGATGCATGTTTGTGGTAAAGTGTTTGTGTTGACAGGTGTGTGTGCCATGGCTGTGATTCATTGTTGACACTACACTTATGTGTCAGTTGTTCTGCAGATTGCATGGGCATGCCCATTTGTGTTTGCGTTGTGTTTGTGTCAGTTTCTGGTTGCAACATGCTGCATGTTTGGTGATGTTAATGTTGTGTATGCCACATATGCATTGACATCGATAACTGATGTCAATGTCCTTTGCCCATTGTCCACAGTTTCTGCAGCTCGTGAAGAGGGAGGAGGCCTTGCTGTGGAGTGGAAGACAAGGGTCCGGCCCACCTGACCCAAGTGCACACCCCGGCCAGCCACCATTGACACCACCACTTCTGAGGGAGAGTTGGCTGGGGAAGCACAAGTTTCATCAGGCCGAGCTGCTGTGGGTAAGTCCTAGGAGGTGGTGGTGGAGCGGGGCTCCCCAGCAGCTGGGGGCCAGGGTGCAGGGACAGAGGGTACATCGAAGAAGAAAGACTCTCTGGAGTCATCAAGGGAGATGTCTCTGGTGGTGAAGGAGGAGGCAAGTGAAGGCCAGCACTCGGGTATGGTTGGGGCATCCAGGAGGGTGTTCGGGCTACACCCCTGGGCCAGGAACACGAGGGTATGCAGTGCCCTGTGGAGTAAGCTGCATAAACTCCTGTCCCTGCTCCATCTGCTGCCACAGTACCCACCTTCGTGGATGCCTCCACCCAGACTGAGACCCCCTTGTGCCCGAGGAGACCACCCAGAATTGGTGCAGGCCCTGCTGGCTGGTCTGGCGAGGCAGACAGTCATGATGTGTGATGCTGTTTCGGCTACTCGTGAGTAGCTGGCTCAGCATTACCAGTCGATGTGCCTTTACCTGGGCAAGCAGGCATGTGCACTGCTCCCGGGTGATCTTTGTGCACAGGCACATTCACTTGCCCCCTTCTCCACTCCCTCTTCGGTGCTCCAGTTGTCCTCAGGGGAGCCTTCCTTGCCAGATACTATCACAGCCCCCTCTAGACCAATCCCACCCACACTGCCTGGTCTGGTGGTGAGCATGTCCTTGCCTCCAGTGGACGTCCTGCATGCAACAGATGAGGTGGTCACTGTGCCTGCCCGGGCACCGACACAGGGGCAGGCAGCAGTCTGACAGTTGACACTTCAGGACAGTGCTGGCACTGTGCCCTACCCCCCAACGTGTGAAATCCAGAAAGCGGGGATATCTGTGGAGCTTACATGCAGCCAGGCAGCAGCAGATGAGGAGTGTTTCAAGGCACTCCATGCAGGGCCAGCCAACAACGAGGAGCCAAATGAGGCTGGACATGGTTGGCATATGGCAGGCGGAGAGGAGGTGACACCGTCATCTGGTGTGTGTGTGTGTGTGTGGGTGTGTGTGTGTGTGTGTGTGTACAACATACCATTGGCCGGTGGTTGCAGAGAGATAGCAGGCTAGGGATGCGAGAATTGCAAGGGCAAGGGCAGATGTGTCAGTGCGGCGGGCATTGAGGCAGGCTACCATCCTGGAGGAAGCTTTCAGGGATGCAGAGGAGGAGCAGACGAGGATGATGGAGGGCCTGCAAGACCTCCAGGACAGAACAGAGGCCTGTCTACAGGAGAATGATGTGGAATGTGACTCTGCCCTGGAGGACGCACTGCAGGATGTGTAGGCCTGCTGCATGTATACATCGTTCTTAGAGTTAAGTTTCATTTTGGATTTTGTTTCTCTTTCCGCCCAGGACATTTCACCCTTGCCCAAGATTTGTTTTTGTTGTCCACATATTATAATACAGTTTCAGTTTCACCGTGAAGTACATCGACGTACTTTTGACTGGTGCCGGGTGCTGCTGGACACCTATTTGGAATTGCTTTGTGACTCAAGAAAAGGATTACTCATCGGTTCTTATCAGCACATGCATTCTGGACACAGCAGGAAGTCTTTGAAGGCTGCACACGCTGCCTGACTCCAACGTGAGGAAAAAGAAGGTGACTGTTTGCTGCTTATAACGACACACCTCCGACTCTGTGAGAGGCTCGCAACGTTGTGGTTTTCACGTTGTGTTTGGGGACTGAGCAATTGGTTTTACTTTATGTTCACGTTGTGTTTCACGGAACGGGCTCCCTCCCCCTACGGGTTAATACACGCCCCCCTGCCTTGTCATCTGTGTATGCTGTAAATACTTAACCTAGGTCACACTGACTTAATCATCTCTCTCTCCTTCTTGAAGGTGTGCCCGTGTGACGCCTCTCTGCCCCGTTGGGCAATGCCCCTGGCCTGCATAAATCACGCGCATCCAGCGCACCCGTGCGCGCACCGTGAAGTACATCGAAGTACTGTTGACTGTTCATGGTGCGCGGTACGCGGTGGTGCTGGATGCTCCAAAGGGCCTGTTTTTGCCGCAATATTAGTCAACATATGGTAACCTTATTAACTATGGATGCACTATACATTGTAATGCTTTTGCGCTCGCCTCAATTTTGAAAACCACTTTCTATTCAACAAAGGTGCATCGCTAATGTCCAACGAATTCTGAAGGGCATCGGTTCTGTATGGTACAGTCCTTATGGTTTACTCCTTATGCAGTGGTTGCCCCCCCTGCAAAATTGTGCCAAAAAACAAAAATTCTAAAAATAAGAAAAAAAAGTTTTGTCTAATCTTTCTTCAATTGTCGAGATATGGAGACACCTCACAGCGCACAAAGCATTCCATCCGCATTGAATGCTGCTGTGGCAAATGACACAATCTGTCACAAAGTGGCTTTTGCATATGCACGCGCACAAGCGGAAATATCAATGCCACTTCTGCCCAAACAGTTAATTGCTCCACAGTGAGGGGGTTTAGCTCACTCTGCCTCATCCAGGAAGAGTTTCTTGAGCATGAGAATGGACGAGCCTTCTTTTATGGGGGAGGGAACTAATGATCCATTGAACACCTCGCCCTCTGACAATTCTATTCTTGCCCCGGCAGTTCTTGCGTCCCTTGAAAAACGGGTGCAGCTGTCAGATGGCCCCTCCATCCCAGTTACTCTGCCCAGCTGCAAAAGAGCTGATGTTCACCTGTACTGCAAAGAAAGAGCGACGCTAGATATTTCTAACATCTCATCTAGCTGAACTACGCTCATCAACCCTCTGCTGACATCAGATTTGCCTAAAGATCTGATTTTGCCGCCCAAAACAGATCCAACTCCTTTGTTAGCTGTGGCTGCCTCATCTCCATCTTTTAGGCCCCCTATTCCCCCACTGGGCTTTGACCTGCTGGATCCCTCAGACGACTTGCAGTCCTTAGAGGCTTCATATCCAGTTCTAACTCGTATTCTGAATCTACTTGACAAAAGTCATGTATATACTCACTATGAACTTAGGGCCTGCAAGTCCTCACTGAATCAAATACTATTCAAACTTAATAAACTGGAGGGTTTCATTTTTGCAGACTCCATCCGCCTGGAAGGAATAAATCCTTCGATTGGGGGGCTAATATCTGCACACACGAAAAACCAGAAAAGGTGGAATGTGTAAATACTGCTACTCAAACCCAACTGAATGATCAAGCGGTGGCATCTGCCATGTTGCCTTCAACCCAGCCAAACACCTACTCATTTGCGTAATCTTTTGCCCAAACAGTTGCTGCTCCTCCAGGTCCCTCTCAACACCACATATTTACTCATGCCCAGCTATACCAAATGGTCAACACCAACACAGAGAAGATTGATCCGATATTGTTCTTTGTTAAAAAAAAAAAAATCCTATGGACTGTCATACTGACTATGAAGAGGATCAAGAGGACTTGGAGGTGGATACAATCTTCCACCCCGATAGTCCATCTGCCCTTACTAACCTCTTTTCAGAGTCTAGGTGTGAAACAACGGTCCTGGATGGTAAAGCTAAGGTTAATGCTGGCGATGCAGCCAGTGCTGGACAATTCTTTACTTCTCGCAAAGAAAAGCGCCTCTTCCTCAGAGCTTTAAAGAGGAAAGAGGAGAGGCAGCCGCCCCCTCCAGTGGCTAAACCACCTAACTCTAATGCAAACATAAAAAGGAAAAATGACAACAACAAAAATAAAAATCCAGATTCTACACGAAATGACTGTATTACACAGGTTCTTAAACAGTCAGTAGGCAATGAATTAGGCATTCTGCCTTGTGCCTTACCCAGTGCTGCAAAAAAAGCTTCCCAGCCTGCTTCTGAAAGCATAGACACGGGACCGAAATCCATAAAACAAAAAGGAAAAATGAATGCGAAATCTCATAAAGAAATAAAAGGGCCCATTTCTTGTGGACCCCTTGTGCACAATGATAAAACACTGATCACTGCCCAAACTCAGTTATCAGCTTTCTTTAAGCCCATTGCAATTAAAGCAGTACAGGCTGGTAATGCACGCCAACAATCTCCCGTCCCTCAGGAAGGGTTACAAACACCAATGATGCAGCCCAACGAAACTAGTGGTTGCCCACAATCCAACCCATCTCTAACAAGGGACAACAATCCTGACCAAATTGATTATATGAATACACAGAATGGGTATCAAATGGAGGGCCAGCAACCTGCAAAGGTGCCATTTGAACGTGTAGATTCTTCCCAGCCCACAAACAAAATCAATCTATCCATTCCCACAATACTTGGTTGGGAATCAGATCCGAACATTGACGGCAATAGACGTCTAATTCGGTCTGCCCTACTGAAGACCTTTAGACAAATTCCAGCACTCAGGATGCTCCATTCAGATGATATTGAATGGATTACGCTTCCGCAAGCACAAAATTAGAGGATGGTATGCAAAGTGCAAACCACCATCATTTCCGATTTGATATGGCAACACAGGAGCGAACTGCAAACGATCGGCCTTCTACCGACTTCATTTGAAATTCTTGATGAGGCCATAGCCTTTAATGAAACACCACTCAGACAATCTGCTCCAACACCAAAAATTGCAGTTTCCATCAAAGATCATGGTGGGATCCACACAGAAGTTATTACCCAATTGGTGGCCCTTTCAAATGCCAACAAGGATTGGTCATGGCTATCTTCCTTGGCTTCTACATTAAACCCCGCAATGGACAACATTCCCACTTAAAAAGATCCACAAGTTTTCCATAGCTTCATGGAACTCTTGCGGTTATACAAATCTTTTTTCCTGGCTCAACGAGAAGCATGATGTTTTAAATTACGACATATTACTTTGTCAAGAGACTATGGCCATGCATCACATGACACTGCCTGGTTTCATAGTCTTTCAAAAATCGGCTGAGCGCGACCCAACAGGATGCCGCATGGTGGAATTGCCATTTGCATAAATACCAATTTGTGTTTCACTACCCATGAAGTTTATCAATCCCCATTTTTCGTAGCAGTTGTCATAGCCTTCCAACATCCCACAGTGGAGTACTTTCTATGCACATCCTTATATCACAATCCTAATCATCTTAAAATCAACAGTGCTTTTGATCATTTGCATGCACTACTAGATAAAGTGCTCACTAAATATGCTGCATGCCGGATAATTATCGGCGGCGATTATAACGCGGAATGTTGGATGCAACCATGTACAAACATGGTTAATGAGCATCCCCTATCCTCACATGGCAGGGGAGCAACGTGGAAGCAGCATTTAGTACAATTGGATTTAACATTTCTCCCTAATCAATATCCTGGTTTAGATTACACCTGGAAGAGGGCACCATATAGATCTCGCATAGACCACTTTGCTATGTCTGCAAACCTGCAAGAGTGCTCTACTGACATTTTAACTATAGATCCTGAATTTGGCGACCATATGCTGATTTCGTCGACCATACACATGAATGTTATTGCCTTAGCCCAGGATCTAAGTCAGGGATTCTTGTAAGCTGACAGACCACATCTTTCAATAAGATGGAACAACCGTTTATGTGATAGAATCAACGGTTGCATTGACAAATGGCTTGAGGGACTCCAGGACAGTCCTGGAAAATTTCAATCAATTGACAAAGATCCAACCAAGTATTTGCAAATGATAACGCATACAATGGCTAGGATCCAAAATGAATTAAACAATTTTACTCCGCCAAATAAAATAAATGACTGTCCTGAACTCCTTCTAGCCAAATGAATTAAAAATGCTGAATTGCGCAAACTAATAAAAAAAATCAGTTATACACTTGATGAATATCATAAGCTAAAAACAATGATCTGCACCACATATCGCAACAAATGCAAAAATATTAAACGGCAGATACACATTCTCACCAATCAAAGGATAATTAACACACTATGTCACAATGATCGAAGATCAACATGGGCAATTCTGAGGTCAGATGCCGGTAGACTGGATAAGATTCAGGCGTCTATAATAACTGCCGCGACATGGGCGAACTTCTATGAGAACAAATTTGCGGTTGCACCATGCTTTGCCAATGTAAATGCAATTATGCCACCGACTCCGCAATCGCCAATAATCCCATGGTCAACACAAGATATTGAGTGTGCCATCAATGCTCTTAATTATTCAAAGGCAGCAGGCCCCGGACGGGATACCTCCCTGTGTTCTGAAACGTCAGCCATTAATTCGGGCTAAAGTATTGAAACCCCAATTTGATAATGTGCTATCATCCTTAGTTATTCCATCTTCATGGTTGGGCTCTATCATTGTGCCCATTTACAAAAAGGGGGAAAGAAGCGATCCCGCCAAATATCGGCCTATCGCATTGATAGACGCGTCCGCAAAGGTTTTTGCCATCTTAATCTTACAGGAACTCCAACTATTTTTGAAAAACAACAATACTTTATCTCGCTTTCAGATCGGTTTCAGAGCAAGGATGGGAACTTCCCTAAATGCTAAGATAATGGCACATTTACTTGCCAAATCGAAGATTCCGGACACAGGGCCAATGTATATGGCTTCAGTGGATGTATCTGCTGCCTTTGATTGCGTTGTGCGTGGCCTGCTTTGGAAAAAAATGAGGGCATTGGGCATACCAGACCATTTTACATATCTAATTGCCAAATTGCACACTAACACCATGCATTTTATCAGAGTCAATCAGGCTGGAGCCACCACGGGACCAATTGCGATTGCTTTAGGGGTGAAACAGGGTTGCAACTTGGCTGCCACCCTGTTTAATTTATATCTGTGCACCATCAATGATATATGGTTGAAACAAATTAGTTATCCAGCTCGACTAGGCCACCTCAAAATCCAGTGGCTAGCATTTGCCGACGATATTGTCATCTTTAATCGAACTCCATCAGGACTGCAAACAAAGCTTTCACTGTTTGCGGAATATTGCCTAACTCATAATTTTCAGTTCAATGCAGCCAAATCAAACATCTTTCTATTTAACAACTTAAAGAAACGGATCTGTTTAAGGATCTGGACTATTGGCTCAATTTCCATCCCACAAACCCTCAAAAATTCGCTACTTAGGTTACTTAATATCTGATTATAACGCAATATCAATGTGGAAGAATACATTAAACCTAAAAGCAAAAACTTTATCAACACAAATGCGCATGATTTTAGTTAAGTACTGTAACTTTTCATTGCTTCCATTACGCGGATTCTACATCCTTAAAGTAGAGGAAATCTTACTTTACGCACTTGACATGTGCTTGGCCAATATAAATCCCTTTTTGGACCAACTACAGGGCCGCATTTGGAAGGGTGTGCTGCGACTAGCTAATTCACTCCCAATTGCAGTTCTATGACAGGAATTGTTACTGATATCATTGTCTGCTCGTTACAACTGGCGACAGTTCTCAAATTTTGCAAAAATGCTTTATCCACTCTAAAATTTGCTATATGAAGATCTGGGGAGGATGAACACTAACCTGAATCCTCCTTCCATTGAATAATATCACAGAAAAATGGAAGCTCTTTTGGATGAGATAGAAATAAAGCCTTCCGATCTTGAATTTCGCCTAGCACATGTCAAGATCCGTCTATTCGCCCACGACTGGTGTAAAACCCTAAGTGCTATGGAAAAGTTCAAGTCCTATAAGGAAGCTGCTAAATTTGCTACAGTTCGATCTCCATGCAAACAATACCTTCAGCAATGTCCTTGCCCCATAGCCAGGGACTTGTATCTAAGGTTCAAACTCAACCAATTACCAACTCTAGAGAAGACAATAAACTGGAGAAAATCAAACGAAACCGGGTTTGGGGATAATTGTAGATTCTGCAAAATGCCTGACACCCATGAAACACGCAAGCATTTGACCATTTATTTTACTTATTTTGAAGTGCAACGCAATTAAATCTTCAAAAACCAACCTGTGATCGAATCTGTCGAAAGTAGGGAATGGTTATGGCTGGTTTGTATGTGGGGCTCTACAACCAAAGTTATTTTATGGCTCACGCGCTTTCTAACCTTAGTGAATGCCGAATTAGAAAAAGACACAGCAACATAAGTAAACATTTCAATGCCTATTCTGAAGGGAAATATTTGAAAAGCATGTGAACCCAGTATTTCAAAGGCAAAAAAATTCAACCTGCTGCGAAATAGAAAATTAACAACATGCTCAAATGCATGGGGCTTCCTTGGTAAATCAAAAAACTGAAGGTGCAAGATGGGGGAACTGCCAGCTGCATATTGTATACATTTTTTTATATACTGGGATGCATTTAAAGTGTCCTTTTTATTTTGTATTGTACAGTATCAGAAAATCTGAAGTTTCTTTTTAAATTGAAATCTTGTGCATGCAAAATTATATGAAAATGGAAATGGAAATATGTGTATTGTAAAAGCATGTTGTAAAAGTTTGTTTAACAAACTATAAACAACGGTTTGAATAAAAAATAAATAAAATACAGTTTCAGTTTTATGGTCCTACACTTGTTGCAGTCTCTTTTAGGTTTGTGCAGTTTCACTTTTGCTATGTTTCTGTTATGCATGTCAGCGATGATTATGTAAGTGTGGGCTGCACTCATCAATTGTGCCCTCAATCTTCAGTAACTGGAGCCTGCCCAAACATGGACCCCCGCCCGAGACTTGTCCTTGGCCTCAAGCCCTGGGATCGTATCTCTCCAGGCCTGAAATCTCTTCATTGGCTCCCAGTAGCTGCAAGGATTACATTCAAGACCCTTTGCTTTGTCCTCAAGGCTGTCTGGGGCCTGGGTCCAAAATACCTTCAACTCTCCCTCTGTAAATACCTTCCCACTCGAGCTCTCTGCTCCTCCAATTCCCTCAGGGTCAGTAGCTTCTTCAAGCAACAAGTTGGGGGTAGATCTCATTCCTCTGCCTAGGCCTCCCTCTGGAACAGCCTCCCTGCCACCCTCCTCTTTGCTTCTGCCTGCGCTCTTCCTCTCCCCTGCTGATCTGCTGATCTGTTCTGCTCTGGCACCATGCACCTGGTTACCCTCTGATTTCACGCCCAGGTCCCTCTGCAATCACCCACACACTCGCACTGCCTTCCGGCAACCCCTTGCACTTATCAGATACCCCTTGCCTGTGCTTTTAAATCTTGCACTTGCCACATTGCTGGCTGCACTACCAGTTGTTTTTGTTATATCCCTCGCTCAGCACTTTCCACCTCTACCCTCTCCCTTGCACTTTCCCCCGTCCCTCTCCCCTGCACTTGCTCATTCTCAATGTCACTGGGCCTAGTAAGATTGTTGTTTTGTACTCCCTTGTTCCCATTCCCTTGCCTCGTCGCGCTCTGAAACACTTGTGTATGAGCGCAATACAAATAAAACATCATATCATATCACCCACCCACCTACATCTGCTATCACCCACAACATGCTCTCACTTCATGCTGCACATCAGCCACTTACATACAGGATTCTCTGTTTCTTTGTCATCGAGTCTGTATGTGCACATTGTCCAGCTCCTTGTTTTGTGCACTCTCAGACAGCTTTTGCGTCACCAAGACCCATGCCAGTTCGGCTTGTGTCACTTGCAGAAGCTTTGCCACCCCTGACTGCCTAACTCACTGCCTTCTTTGATTCCTTTGTACATGCTACTATGCAGACACACATTACATGTGACTCAGTACAATCTGTTTTGTGTCAAACTTGGGGCTTCCACGACATTCACCTATAATGCTTTCAGTCCATTTCAATGGCAGATGGGCAGGATGATACATTTTTTGATTTCCATTTAATTGGTATGTCACAAGTACATGGTGTCATCATAATGTTGCTGGTGTAACGTTATGCTCTCCTTTTGGTGTGTAGCTGTGTGTGATGGACCATGGAGCCTATGATGAGCTCCAGACATGGATTCTGCAGCAATGATCCACGTGTTGTTCAGGCCGGAGGAGGAAATGTGGCCAGCGTACTTCATGTTTGCTACAGGCCGGTGTTGTTGAGGTGAGTTGTTCATCAAAATTGGACTGGTAGGTGGGTTGATCTGCAGGGCCAGCCTGGGGGTGCTGGCAGATCTCGGGGGTGGGGGTAGTGGGGTCTAATATCAGGGGGAAACCTGGGGGGTGGCAAAGGTGAGGGGTGCTGGTAGGTGGTGTCTGGATTTGAGGGGCTGTCTGGGGGTATTGGCAGAGGTGAGGGGCACTGGTGGGTGGTGTCTGGGCTTGAGGTGGCTGCCTGGGGGAATTGGCAGAGGTGAGGGGTGCTGTTGTGTGGATTTCTAGCACTTAGGGGGCTGCCTGGGGGTCTTCAGATGTGAGGGTTGCTGGTTGGTAGTGCCTGGGCTTCAGTGGGCTGCCTGGAGTAGTGTCAGAGGTGAGGGGGTTGGTGGGCAGTTTCTCAACTTGAGGAGGCTCCCTGAAGTAGTGTTGGAGGTGAGGGGGATGATGGGTGGTGTCTGGGTTTAAGGGGGCTGCCTGGAGTAGTGTCAGAGGTGAGGGGGTTGGTGGGCGGTTTCTCGACTTGAGGAGGCTCCCTGAAGCAGTGTTGGAGGTGAGGGGGATGATGGGTGGTGTCTGGGCTTAAGGGGGCTGCCTGGAGTAGTGTCAGAGGTGAGGGGGGTTGGTGGGTGGTGTCTGGGCTTGATGGGGCTGCCTGGAGTTGTGTCAGAGGTGATGGGTGCAGGTGTGTGGTGTCTGGGCTGGAGGGTGCTGTCTGGAGTAGTGTTGGAGGTGAGAGGGGCAAGTGGGTGGTGTCTGGACTTGAGGGGGCTGCCTGGGGTATTGATGAAGGTGATTGATGCTGGTGGGTGCTGTCTGGGCTTGAGGGGGCTGCCTGGAGCAGTGTCGGAGGTGAGGGGGTTGGTGGGTGGTCTGGACTTGAGGGGGGTGTCTAGGGATATTGGTGGAGGTAAGGGGTGCTGATGGGTGATGTCTGGGCTTGAGTGAACTGCCTGGGGGTATTGGCGGAGGTGAGGGGTGCTTCTGGGTGTTGTCTGGGTTTGGGGGGCTGCCTGGGAGTATTGGTGGAGGTGAGGGATGCTTGTGGGTGGTGTCTGGGCTTGAGGGAGTGCCTGGAGTAATGTCGGGGGTGAGTGGGGCTGGTGGGTGGTGTTTGGACTTGGACTGCCTGTGTAGGGTTATATGCCGGCAGTTTTAGTGCCTTGGGAGTAGGAGGGACGATTTGCAGTTTTGCAGGGGTCCAGCCGTGACTTACTGGGGACTGTGTGCAGTTTTGCAGGGGTGCAGCCGTTGCTTAGGGGGTCCTCTCGCAGTTTCTCAGGAGTGCATCCATTATTTATGGGGGAGCTTGCACAGTTTTGGAGGGGTGCAGCCGGTACATACAGGGCAGCTTGCGCAGATTTGCAGGGGTGCAGCCATTACTTAGGGGGAACTTTGCACAGTGCTGCCTTGACCGACGGAGGACTGTGTGCAGTTTCTCCTGGGTGCTGGGTCAGAGGTGGACAAAGAGGTTTGCAGAATGGTTGGTCTTTCCCTATTGTGTTAGTTTGCATGGGGGCGTGTTGTGGGCCTTTCTCGTGCAGCTCGTTTTTCTTTGTGGGTCAGGTTGCTTTGTGCTTTGGGTTCCATGAATACGCGGAGTGCGCATTGGAAACTTTGCGCATGGGGACGCACACAGTCGTTTTCGGTGAGGGTGACTTAGCGGAATGCATGTGCGTTTTCTATGAATCGTGCCCTAGGGGTTATAAGAAAGACAGGCTCTCTGGGCCCCTTAAACAGCTGCCGCCACCGTGTCTGCCTGCAATCACTCCCATGGTCATTGTTAAGGGGAATCTCGGAGATTTTGCGGTCTGGGAGAAGATGGCACACAGGGATGAAAGCGATACTCCACTCTCTATCTCCTCCGGTAATTCCCATACTACCAAAGGTATGCCAAAATAATCCATATACGTATCCCAGAGTAAAATTAATCTTTACTTAACTCTCCATACTTTTTCATTTACTCTCCACCCATCTGTCTGCTTAAACCTTAACACAAACTGTACCCTTGATCCATGTTCTTACATACGTGATACTTTTAATGAGAAAATGCAAGAAAACCACGGAGGCGAACATGGGCAAACTAATGAAGAACAGCGCATATCAGACCCAGGGGAAACATGTTCCTATTGGAGGCGTTGAATTAAGCAGGCTCTCTAGTAGGGCTTTTATCACATCACGTCAAGACCACATCACAGGAATCTTAATATGTCTTAATATGTCATTTAAATATGTGTGTTTTAAAGAAGGCTACACGCTATCAATGCAGCGCAATAAAACGACAACAACAAAGCAAATGCTTTGATTAATGTTTAGAATTCATAATTATGAAAAAAGTGTTTTATTATGCACCAACTTTTCTTCAAGAAATTGCAGAATTCTGATTAGCGCCTGAGACCAAGTCATGTGAAATACGATCTCTTTGGGTCTTGTCTGGCGCCATTGCGCCCGTTGCAGTGATTAAGGTAGAACTGACAAGGCACATTAACAACGTCACACTAAGGAAACGCGAAACCAAGCTATTAACTTGCACTTTGAAACTAGTTTTACTGCAGCTGTGTGTGTTCAATGCAGTGTTTTGAGATCTGCGCCATTTGCTTCTCTGTCGTACATCTGTTGCTTGGATTCAGCTCTCGCTTCGGGAGAAAAAAACAAAAAAAAACAGACTGCTTGCTCTCAAAAGAGCTGCGTAGCCTTCTTGCCAGTTTACCTGTGGCAGGCTTCCAAGCTGCGAGTGCCTCAGGTGTGAACGAACTAAGAAATGCCGCGAGCTTCAACATGCTCTTACAAAACAGAGCCACTGCTTAAAAAAAAATGCAGCAAATGGCGGTGCGCATGAATTAAACTTAGAAACGAATAACCCATAATTTAAGAACATGTTTGTGTTTTGTATGGATAGCGGCAAACGGCCAGTAGAATGCAGAACATCATGCATTAGATATATGGTTACATCAAAACATGTGGCTCTGCTTAGATTCAACGTCATTTCTTCCTCAGACCACGTGCGCATGCAGCGCATGATTGACGATTAGGTGCAGAGTTACAGGTCACCGTAAGGGCCGAGGCACTATAAATCCCATTAGCCAAGAAATATTTAAAAGGTCTCTGGTCCCTGGAAAATCATACGTCCTTCATGGGGTTATGGAGTGGAAATCCGATGACTGGGAACCAAGGCCCCTGCGAAACAATCCATCTGTGCAAACGTGGCTATCTGGACTAGGCCCCACAAATGCTTAAAGTGAAAATAGTATGAGGGGATTTGTTCTAAAAAATCTAAGATACTAACAGGTTAATTCATAGAATTTCGCAGAAAAGTGTCGCAAGCGGCTGGCGCAGAGTGTCCGCGTGCGATTGTCTGCGCCAGGCACGTGCGCTAAAACCGATTTCCGCGCACAGCGTATTCATGGATTTTAGGCTCCCAAACCAGCCGTGGCGCAGAGTATCGCAGCGACCCTGCAGCAGCGCCAGTAACGCCCCCAAGAACGCCCTCGCGCAAGGAAAAGCCATCAAAATCGCTAAATCATCGCAAAGGGCTGCGCTAACCCTGGACCAGTTTACAGGGCTGCCAAACAAGGAACGCAAAGCGGGTAACGTGCATATCAGGGGTACGCGTGAAGTTATACACGCGATTAGCCAGGGTACGTGTATTTCAGGGGTGCGCGGGAAGTTCCACACGCGAATAGCCTGGGCGCGTGTATTTCAGGCGTGCGCGGGAAGTTTTACACGCGATTTCAGCAGGGTACGTGTATTTCAGGGGTGCGCGGGAATTTCCACACACGAATAGTCTGGGCGCGTGTATTTCAGGGGTGCGCGGGAAGTTTTACACGCGATTTCAGCAGGGTACGTGTATTTCAGGGGTGCGCGGGAAGTTCCACACGCGATTAGGCTGGGTGGGTCCTCACAGGTGTTCCCTGTACACCCTCGACGGCCCCTGCAGGCAGCCCACAAAACAGGGGACTACCCTGCACACCTGCTCATGTCCCTCTGCACCCCCACCCCCCAGCAGTGCAGGGGCAGCCTCCACCAGGCCCCCACCCATGTCTCCCACCACCCCCACCCCCCAGCATCCAGGGGCACTCTCCACCAGGCCCCCACTCATGTCTCCCACCACCCCCACCCCCCAGCAGTGCAGGGGCACCCTCCACCAGGCCCCCACCCATGTCTCCCACCACCCCCACCCCCCAGCCACCAGGGGCAGCCTCCACCAGGCCCCCACTCATGTCTCCCACCACCCCCACCCCCCACCATCCAGGGGCACCCTCCACCAGGCCCCCACTCATGTCTCCCACCACCCCCACCATCCAGGGGCACCCTCCACCAGGCCCCCACTCATGTCTCCCACCACCCCCACCCCCCAGCAGTGCAGGGGCACCCTCCACCAGGCCCCCACCCATGTCTCCCACCACCCCCACCCCCCAGCCACCAGGGGCAGCCTCCACCAGGCCCCCACTCATGTCTCCCACCACCCCCACCCCCCACCATCCAGGGGCACCCTCCACCAGGCCCCCCCTCATGTCTCCCACCACCCCCACCATCCAGGGGCACCCTCCACCAGGCCCCCACTCATGTCTCCCAGCGTGCTACGTGTATTTCAGGGGTGCGCTGGAAGTTCCACACGCGAATAGCCTGGGCGCGTGTATTTCAGGGGTGCGCGGGAAGTTTTACACGCGATTTCAGCAGGGTACGTGTATTTCAGGGGTGCGCGGGAAGTTCCACACGCGAATAGCCTGGGCGCGTGTATTTCAGGGGTGCGCGGGAAGTTCCACACGCGAATAGCCTGGGCGCGTGTATTTCAGGGGTGCGCGGGAAGTTCCACACGCGAATAGCCTGGGCGCGTGTATTTCAGGGGTGCGCGGGAAGTTCCACACGCGAATAGCCTGGGCGCGTGTATTTCAGGGGTGCGCGGGAAGTTCCACACGCGAATAGCCTGGGCGCGTGTTTTTCAGGGGTGCGCGGGAAGTTCCACACGCGAATAGCCTGGGCGCGTGTATTTCAGGGGTGCGTGGGAAGTTCCACACGCGAATAGCCTGGGCGCGTGTATTTCAGGGGTACGCGGGAATTATCACACGCGATTTGGCTGGGTACGTGTATTACAGGGGTACACGGGAAGTTTTACACGCGATTCGGCTGGGTACATGCATTACAGGGGTGCGCAGGAATTCTCACATGCGATTTGGCCAGGTACGTGTATTACAGGGGTGCGCAGGAATTATCACACGCGATTTGGCTTGGTACGTGTATTACAGGGGTGCGTGGGAAGTTACACACGCAATTAGGCTGGGTGGGTCCTCACAGGTGTTCCCTGTACACCCTCGACGGCCCCTGCAGGCAGCCCACAAAACAGGGGACTACCCTGCACACCTGCTCATGTCCCCCTGCACCCCCACCCCCCAGCAGTGCAGGGGCAGCCTCCACCAGGCCCCCACCCATGTCTCCCACCACCCACCACCCCCCAGCCACCAGGGGCACCCTCCACCAGGCCCCCACTCATGTCTCCCACCACCCCCACCCCCCAGCAGTGCAGGGGCAGCCTCCACCAGGCCCCCACTCATGTCTACCACCACCCCCACCCCCCAGCAGTGCAGGGGCACCCTCCACCAGTCCCCCACTCATGTCTACCACCACCCCCACCCCCCAGCAGTGCAGGGGCAGCAGGCAGTCAGGCAGCAGCAGATGGCAGGTGGGAGCGTGCTCGGGGCTCTGGGGGGCAGTAGTTCGGCCTTCCGGGCAGGAGCGTGGTATTCCGTGTGCTTACGCGTGGCCAGCTTGGTATGGAGTGATTTGGCACGTGAAAATCCTGCACGTCAGCGTGAAAACCGAGGAAACGCCCTTAGCGCGTAAGCGCGTCAGCACGCATACGCGATTCTATTGGACCAAAGGCCCTGAGCGCGTAAGCGCGTCTGTGACGTGACCCGCACGGGTGTTTCCCACACAGCACGTGATGACAGAGCACACGTGGAAAGACTGCACGTCAGAGTGTAATCGCGTGTGATTGGTGGAAATGGCCCTACACGCAGAAGTGACAAAGCGTGTAATTGGTGGAAATGGCCCTAGCGCGTACACGCCGCGTAAGTGACGCTGGACGTGTGGGCCTGTATAAAAGGTACGCGTAGACCACCATTTCCTTGCACGTGCTTTTCGTGGAGAGCGAGTGGGTGAATTCTGTACTTCTTGTCGTTTCACACGCGATTTACTTCACAGCGTTTCAAGTTCGTATTCCCTGTTACCTCTGACAGCTTTTTCTCTTTTTTCTCTTTTACTGGTTTACCTGGGCCTGTTCCCTCAAACAGTGTTCCCTTCTACTGTTGTCCTGTCTCCTCAGACAGCGTACAAATCTTCTTTTGGCCGGGGTGTTGCCAACCAAACGCGCTCCTTTTTCACGCTCTTTTACCTGGCAGACGGTGAGTCACGCACGTATCTAACATCTGTGCTTGCCCCGTGTGTAGCCTACCCCTTCAGAGGTCATTCTAGGCTGCGTGTGACACGCATACGTTCATTCTTGTGTTACTGGGTGCCACAGCGTAGTGCAGGTTTTTCTTTCTGCACACGTGGTCTAGGAGGGGTTGCGTGCACGTCATCTCCCTTTTTTGGGGCTCCTGTGCATAGTGTGACCCGTCATCTTTCCCCAGGGGTTACAATCAGCCTTGCAAGAGCACTAGGGTACAATTACCATCTGGTACCCAACCCCTTTCACCCCCAATTGCCCAGGACAATATTTTACAGCAACTCCCATACGCACATTAACATCAGTGCCATGGCTGGGAGGCGAGGATTCCCTAAGGGTGGCAAAGGTGGAAGAGCCACAAGTGGTGGCCGTGGTGGATCCGGTAGGGGACGTGGTCGTTACTTGCAGGGTGAGCCTGTCCCCCCATGTGTGGAGGACCAGTCAAGGGCACCCATAATCCCCCCCCCTCCTGTTGAGGCTGATGTGGCTGACACCATCCATGCTCAGCCCTTGTTGGACCAGCCCATTGTGGCACCAGACCTGGCTGACTCCATGGCTGACTTCCAGGTCAGCAGGCCTATGACACGTGCGCTGGTGCACGTTGATGTCACCATGCCACGTGCATCTGGGGCAGCAAGGTCATCTGTTGCACCAAGTAGGCAGGGCGGAGAGGCTGCAGGGGCAGCTGCGGCTCCATCCACCCCAGCCCTCACACGCCCATCCCAGACAGTGTCGGTCCTAGTCCATGCTGCTGACATTCCCCCTGACACCATCACACTAGAGCCAATGCCTGCACCAACTCCCATGTTGAGTGTGCAATTCCACACTCCTGATACAGAGTCCACCAGGGCTCCTGCCCCTAGTGTCCAGAGCGGCGCAGGACACTCAGGATCACCACCACCTTCCAAGCGGAAGAGGAAGACTGCTCGTCCGGCACAGGCTGATGCCCCAGACACGGCTACACAGTCCGGCCCATCCAGGAAGCCCAGCTTCACGGATGACGAACTGAATGCACTTGTCGAGTATGTGTCCGCACATGACAACGAGATGGTCATTGTTGCAGGATCCAAGACCACACCTGCACAACGCCAGGCACACTGGCAGACCGTTGCGGACATCGTAAGTGCCCTTGGAATCGTGAGGCGCACAGCCAATGATTGCTATAAGCGTTGGAATGACCTAAAGCGCAGGGCAAAGAGTAAGCTGGCCTCAAGTCATGCCGCAACTCTAGTGACTGGAGGTGGGTCTCCAGTAGTAGACATGGAACTCACTCCACATGAGTCAGTCGCTGGGACCTACGTCACGGAGGAACAGATCCAAGGCGTGGGAGATCTGGCTGATTATGAGGCATTGTCCGGTGAGTGCACATGCATGTGTGTGTCATCCATGTGCATGGTGTGTGTGAGGGCTTCTGTTTGTGTGACAGGTGAGAGTGTGTGCGCCTGAGTCGTATGGGTCAGCCATGTGCTTCATGCAATACATCCTGCGCAGCTGCATTTGGCCATAGCAGTATCCCTTCTGCCAACAGTAGACATCTAGCCCAACTGCACGCCAGTTGCCCTTGAAGTGTCACCTTGCCACAACATTGTTGCTTGATTTTTCACTGTTCATTTAGTCAGATTGTTTGCATTCCACCACTATTACTAGGCATGTCGCAGTCCTCTAGTCACATGTCTGACATGGCTATGGTAAAGTGGAGTGACTTTGTTACCTGGATATCATTTGTACAAACATGTCCCTGTGCAATTGCACCATTTCGGACTGGCAGCTCCAGGTGAAGAATCTGACCTGTTTGAATTAGAAAAGCTATTACATGCGGGAACTGGACTGAATGAATAGGTGCTGCCCTCCTCTCCATCTTCACTCAATAGCAATGGTACATGCCATCTGTGTGATGGCATGTGTGTTTCACCTGCCAATCACAGGCCAATGTGTGATGCCACTGCCAGGCAGCATGCAGAAAATGTGTTCATCTTCCATCTTGGTGTCATCAGTGTGTGCCATTTGCCTGCCCTTCATACGCAGTGAGGGTGCATGCATGGGAGGGTTTTAGTCATGTGGGACATGTGTCAAACAAGTACTGGTTCTCTTGCTTCTCAGCCCTCATTGTGTGCCATGGTGCTAATGCCTGTTTCCATTTCTTTGTTTTAATGTCTTTGCAGCGGAAGACGCACCTGATACTGCTGGGGTTGTGGAGATGGTGCAGACCCAGGAGGGGTCCGAGGGCCGACCAACCACCAGTGAGGGACGTGGTGTGGTGGTGGGTGAGAACCCACAAGTGCTGCAGGTCCTGCTCTCAAGGGGTGTCTCTGGCTGCACCTCCCCCGAGCTGTACTCAGGTGTTGATTCGGATGAGACCTACGTGCCGTCGCAGGTGAGTGTTCCAGGGAGGGATTCTGTTCTGTCTCACCCACCTGCACCAGGGTCAGAACCCTCAATGGGGATGTCAGTTTTGGCAGCTACGCCTTTGGTGGTTACGGATGCAGGGTCACACTCCGCGACATCTGATCCTGTTCCTGGGCCAGCAGATCAGAGGGGGAATGCAGTCCTGCAGCCTCAGGCAGTGCCGGCACAGCAAGGCGCAGTTCGCCTTGCCCCAGACAGGTGTGGTGCCCGCCGACGTGGTGGCCGTACGCCACCTGGCAATACCGCATGGGAGCAATCCATTTACGGTATGGCAACCCAACAGGCAGCATCATCCGAGATGATGGCTCAGGCCATGGATAGGGTGGCCACTTCCATTGTCCCCCCTGAAAGGCTGATGGAGCGACTAGAGCAGGCAACCGACTCCATCTGCCAGTCACACAGGGAGGACATGTTGGGGTCCAACAGGGACAGGCGGGCGGCACTGGCGACTCTGCAGGAGGCCATCTCCATTGAGTCCCAGGGCCACAGGGAAGCCCTGAGGCAGGAGCTCCTTCACCTCAGGACGACTCTTGTTGAGCTTGAGGCTTCAACACACCAAAGGAAAGAACAGCAGCTGGAGCGTCTCACCCGTACGCTCTCAGTTGAGATGCAGGCAACGAGGGCGGAGGTCCGGGCATCCCGTGAGTTGTTGCATGGGGACCTCCGCACACTCATCCTCCAGAACCAGACCTACCACACCCGCATGCTTGCAGCCATGGAGGAGCAGACTAGGGCCTTGCGTGGGCTGCCTCCCATAGTGCAACCACCTCCGGATGCAGCTGCACAGGGTGAT
The DNA here is from genome assembly GCF_040938575.1 of Ambystoma mexicanum. Taxonomy (NCBI): domain Eukaryota; kingdom Metazoa; phylum Chordata; class Amphibia; order Caudata; family Ambystomatidae; genus Ambystoma; species Ambystoma mexicanum. Next base: position 663,575,866 of record NC_090932.1, read on the forward strand.
AATAGCGACAGCAGTGATACTCCCACAATAGGGTAGCCGTGTGGGCCATGAGTACATGGAGGTGTTTTTTTTTCCCAGGATCCACGCAGGTGGGTTCTGGTGTGCATCCTGTCCTCGGACCTCCTGGGTGGCCTCCCCAACCCCCCCGGGCCCTTCAATGGCCATTTTTTATTTTTTTTTATTTTTATTTTTATTTTTATTTATTTTATTCCCTATTTTTTTGGGACGATTTGTTGGCTTCCGTGGTTCCTGTGGGCATACGCTGCATTGTGGCTGGGCACATGCAGGCTTGTAATGTATTTGGTTCAGATGCTTGGGTTTGAGTCACACACACCCCTCCTGCTTCCCGTTTCCATGGGCTTGCAAAGGGTGTGCCCAAGTGACAGTGAATTACACAGTAACGTTGGACTCCCATGAGCTGTGTGGGCAGTCTGTAGTCAATACTGTGTATACATTCCTAGTGCATATTGCTGTTGTGTTGTACACTGCATGTTGCATTGATGTGTAACTCATCTTCTGTGTCTACCTCCCAATTTGCAGGTCCTTTCCTCATGTCTACACAAGGACCTCTAGTCTGGAGATGTGGTCCATGTTGGCAGCAGTGCACCTACAACTCTACATGGCGCCAACACTGCACAGTTGGTAGTGGTGGGAGTGCAGGCATTTCCAGGTGGTGAGACTACTAATATTTAACATTAGTGATGTCATGTTAATGGTAGTACGTGCTCAAGTTTGTTGTTGGTCTGGCATTACTGTGAGCATTTCAGGTGTTGCAAGTATCTAATAGGGACACTGTACATTGTGACACTAGTGTCATGTTGTGTGGATTACCTTGTTTACCTGCAAATTGCATGACATGGCACGGTGTGTGGTGTGGCGGTGCTGGGGTTGGGTTGGCTGACATGGCACTGTCCTCTTGTTGCGTTTTGCAAGTGGGTATTCATTTTAGCTGCTTGAATGTGCAACTTCACAAAACTGCATTGGTGGTGTCTGTGTGGGTAGGGATGCACACATTGTGACACTTCCAGGTGAACAATCTCAGGCTGATATGGTTTTCATGGTTCTTTCTCCAGACATTCAGGGTCAGTGTCAGGTTGAGTCATCATTGATTGTCAGATGGAATGTGGCAGGGCAGTGTGCACTCCACAGGGGTGTGATTTCTGTGTGAAGTAATTAGCCACTAGCTGTGTACGGGCTGCCTCCCCCCGTGCCCTTTCCCCTCCCATGCGCAGCAGCTGTGCATGTGGTTGGGGATGGGGGGGCACCACCATGTCCACGGCCAGGCCCCGGCGTGTTGCAACGTTGTGCAGGACACATGCTGCCACTATGATCCTGCACACTACTGGGGGAGCGTACAACAGCTGCCCGCCAGAACGGTCAAGGGAGCAAAAGCGTGACTTCAGCACTCCGAATGTGCGCTCCACTATGCCCCGGGTTGTAATGTGGCCTGCGTTATATCTTACCTGGGGTGGCGTGGTGGGGTTCCGAATTGGCGTCATCATGTGGGGGCTGAGAGGGTAGGCACTGTCCCCTGTGGAGGTGGTGATTGGTATCATTGGTGGGGTTGTGACCTTGCTCAGTATCTGACATGCATTCATGTGCAGTGGCATTCATACTCACCAAGCAGCCATGTATCGCCATGCCGCCCAGCTTCTAGGTCCCGGCTTAGGGTGGACATTCGGTAAATTAAGCTGTCGTGGGTGGACCCGGGATAGTTGGCATATACTGAGGTGATGATTCCCTTGGCATTACATACTACCTGCACGTTGATGGAATGCCAGTGCTTGCTGTTCCTATAGATGTGCTCAGATGCCCTGGGGGGACGTAGAGCCACATGGGTGCAGTCGATGGCACCTAGCACTTTGGGGAATCATGCCACAGCGTAGAAATCCAGGGCGGCAGCATGCCTTTCTGCAGGGGTTCTGGGCAGGTATATGTGCCTGCGGACTGATGGGCGTAAAGTGATGATGTTCAAGACCTGGTGTGGGCAGGGTGACTGGGTGGCCTGTGATACACCACCCACAATGGCACTTGTCCGCTGAAATGATCCAGTGGCTAAGAAGTGCAGTACATTGAGGACCTTCTCCAGGGGGCTGAGTGCTTGGGAGCACAGGGTGGGTGATGTGAGGTCATCCTCCCACTTCCTCACCAGGTCCAGTATGATGTGTGGTGGAAACCTGTACCTCCCATGCACCTGGTCATCAGGCATCCCGAAAAGGCTGGTTCTGGGTGTGAATATTCTGGCCCTGACTATCCTCCTCCTCCTCCTCCTTTGGTAGGCCACGCCCACTGCTGCTAGGCACGGTATGTTCATCCTGGGTCTGAGCTTGTTATTTTTTTAGCGCGCAAATTAATGCGTCGCGCGTGTTGTAGGCGAGCGTGTGACCCGCGCACCCCTGAAATCCAGTACCCAGTCCAATAGTGTGTGGAAATTCCCGCGCACACCGGGATACAGGTGCGCTGACGTACTTGCGTGTGTAAGTGTCCGCGCACACCTGATATACACGTACATAGGCCAATCGCGTGTACGCGCACTTTTGTCCAATTACACGCGATGACACCCTGACGTTCTGTCCAATTACACGCAATGAGACTCTGCCGTGCTGTCCAATTACACGCGATGACACTCTGACGTGCAGTCTTTCCACGTGTGTTCTGTCATCATGTGCTGTGTGGGAAACACCCGTGCGGGTCACGTCACAGACGCGCTTACGCGCTGAGGGCCTTTGGTCCAATAGATTCGCGTATGCGTGCTGACGCACTTACGCGCTAAGGGCCTTTCCTCGGTTTTCACGCTGACGTGCAGGATTTTCACGTGCCAAATCACTCCGTACCAAGCTGGCCACGCGTAAGCACAAGGAAGACCACGCTCCTGCCCAGAAGGCCGGACTACTGCCCCCCAGAGCCCCGAGCACGCTCCCACCTGCCATCTGCTGCTGCCTGACTGCCTGCTGCCCACGTGCACTGCCATTTGCTGCCTGCACATCAGCCAGGGGTGCTGTTGCTGTGACCACCCCTGCTGGAACCGAAGACTCCCGACTGGAATTCCATCGCTCCACAGCCCAGCCCCAGGACCCAGTTGCCCACCCACTCCTGCCTCTGGGGTTGTCATGTCGGGGCAAACACCATCTGTGACCACTGACAACCCCCGGCCAGAGAGGCAGAGGGGCACCAGCTTCAGTGCCACCGAAGTTGGTGTCCTGGTGGAACAAGTCCTGGGGCAGTATGATGCCCTCTTCGGAAGTTCCCGCGGCGACAAGGAAGGACGGACTCGGATCTGGACTGACATCATGACTGCCATCAACGCGGAGGGGGTGGCAGTCCGGGACTTACAAACATGTCAGGAAGCGCTGGGAGGACTTCAGGTCCAGGACCCTGAACAAGGCCCGGCGCCTCTTGAAGGCAGCGGATGCCAAGGGGCGCCGGGGCCACTTGTCGGAAGAACAGATGGGGGTCCTGGAACGCATATCCCCAGCGCTCCACGTCCAGGTCCTAGAGAAGCAGACCCGTCTGGAGTCGAGCGGTGAGTGTACATGCATCCTGATTGTGAGCAGTGCGTGTGGTGATTATTCGGCATTGTGCCGGTTGCACATCTGTTTGTATGGGGTCGAGTATGGGTGGGGATGTACAGGGCCGTGGGTCTGACACATGCGAGGGCTGTAATGTGTGAGACATGGATGGTGCTTGTGTGTGTGGGCTTGCATGGCAAATGCAGTTGTGCGTGCACACATGTTTGGATGAATGTGTATGTAAGTAGACATGTCCGTGATGTCAGGCATGTATGTTGTTTTCGGCTGCATGTATGAGCACTGTGTACATGTGCATGTGTGTGTATTTGTCAAGGGTGCAACAGTGATGCAACATGGATGCATGTGACAGCGGTATGTGGAAGCCTGATTGGCAGATGTGACATGGATGCCCGTCTGAACAGTGCAACACTTGGCAGAGGTGTAGACATGCATGCAAGTGTGGTGCTGTGTGTACATGTGTGGTGCACTTCCTGTGTTGCATGTGATGTCTGGCTCCCCTTTGGCTGCTGATGCTGTTGTATGTGTAGGGATGGTGGTGGCAGTTGCGATATGGCTGTGGTATGGCTCATGTGTGTGAGTTGCAATGACATGTGTGTTGGGGATTGTGATGACATGTCTGAGGTTTGCCAATGCCACTCATGTGCAACTGTCATGCGTGTATGTGGCCATTGTACAGTGCCCTGATGCCTGTGTTTTGTTTCTCCCTGTCTGCAGCGTCAACTGATGAAGAGGGCGGAGAAGGTGCTGTGGAGCACAGCGCCGGGGATCCGACCGCCAGCCGGAGACGCAAGGCCCGGCTCCCCTCCCATGTTGTCATCTCGTCGGGGAGTGAGGAGTCCGGTGCCGCGTCCCAGGCCGCAGCTGCCGGGAGGAGGTCCAAGAGGCAGAGGTTGCAGTTGGACTCCTCGGCAGCAGAAGGGGCAGCTGGGACCCCACAGGGCCCAACAGGGGAAGATGGCACGGAGTCATCCAGGTTGGTGGGGGGTTTGGTGGAGGAGGGGGCCGTGCAAGCACCAGAGACGGGGTCTGGAGGTGGGGATCCCACTGGTGCTAGTGGTGCAGTGCAGGACCAGGGACAGGAGGCAGCACAGGCGGCCGCGGAGGTGCCTGTGTGCAATCCTGTCCCCGATCCTGTCCCTGCATCATCTTGCACCAGCAGGGATGCCTACGTCCAGACCCATTTTCAGGCAGGGGATGAGCTGACGTCAACTGGCCTTCCTCTGCCTGCGGACGTGGCCATCCAGGTCCGGGTTGAGCCTGTCCTGGCTGGTGTGGCGTTGCGTCAACGGGCCATGCGAGGTGACCTGCAGTCTTTTCATGGAGAGACTGCACGTCATCTCGAATGGCTCGTTGACCACGTCAGCCTGCTGGGACAGGTCACCCAGGCCAGATTCCTCCATCTGATGGGGCTTGCTCCGACCCCCTCCTCAACTGGACCCCCTACGCGCCAGTCGTCCTCTGTGCCATCTTCCCACCCATCAGTCACCTGGGTGCCCTGTGGAGCTGCCTCTGATGGTGCGGCCAGGCTGGTGGAGGAGGCATCCCTGCCACAGTCGGGAGTCGGAGGTCCAGCAGGGGTGGCCACATCAACAACTGCACCCCAGCCGGCGGAGAATGTGCAGGCAGCAGGAGGCAGTGCACGGGCAGAGGCAGAGCAGCAGCAGCAGCAACATGGTGGGAGACATGAAGGCTCGGGGCTTTCGACATCGGAGGGGCAGGCATCGGCCGGAGGGCAGGGGGACCCAGGACAGAGAGTGTCTTCCGTGTGGCAGCGGTTGGGCCACGCCTTAGGTGCGGAGCGGCGGCGGGCGGAAGAGGCGTGGCTCACAATGGTCAGGGCGGAGAACTCCATGCGGAGGGCCCTGAGGCGGGCCGAGTGCCTCGAGGCAATCCGCAGGGGGTTTGAGGAGGACACGGCATCGTCCCTGCGGACCCTCGGGGCCATGAAACTGGACCGCCTCCGGGACATCGAACAGGAGTTCGATGATGCCCTGGCCCGGGACACCACGGAGTGAGCCGCTGGACTTGCCCGCCGCCTTTGTATATAGTTCTTTAGTTTTAGGTTTCCTTTCTTTCTTATTATGATTTGGAGTCGACGGACACTGCTCCACTTTTTGTATATAGTTGATTTTTAGGTAGGTTTTTTAGTAGGTTTCCTTTGTTCAGTTGGGCTCATGGACCCTTGGTAGTTTTTTACATAGTTCTTTATTGCATGGAGATTTTTTAACTTTTGACTTTGGGCAAATATTTTTTGGATTCTGATTTTCAGTTTTGTGTTTTTATACGGACATGCAGCTTTTTTTTCTCATTCACATTGTAGTTTGTTTTCTTTCTTTAGCATTCTTTATTTTTTTCAATACAGTTGTTTCCATACTTCACTGTGTGGTATCATCTCATTGGTTTCATGCATGTCATGTTGTGTGTTTTCCCATTCAATTGCAACCATTGTGTGTGACGGACATGGGTTCATTAGCTTAATGAACATTGGGGGTGTAACATGTGATTTCCATTTCCATGTGGGTGAATGGGTTACTTGGTAGGGCTTTTTAGCTGTGGAGGCTGTCCATTACGCACATGATTGGGGATTGTGAGGACCTGGTGGGGGCTGCCCATGGTGGCTGGGGGTGGGGGTGGTGGGAGACATGAGTGGGGGCCTGGTGGAGGGTGACCCTGGATGCTGGGCGGTGGGGGTGGTGGGAGACATGAGTGGGGGCCTGGTGGAGGGTGACCCTGGATGCTGGGGGGTGGGGGTGATGGTAGACATGAGTGGGGGCCTGGTGGAGGCTGCCCATGGTGGCAGGGGGGTGGGGGTGGTGGGAGACATGCATTGTTGATCAGTAGTGCAAGGTGACATGTGGGTTGGCTGGGGGGCATGCCCATGGTGGATGGGCTGCCTGCGGGACATGAGCATGGGTGCAGGGTAGTCCCCCGTGGTGTGGGCTGCCTGCAGGGTCCGTGGAGGTTGTGGAGCGTACACCTGGGAGGGCCCACACGGCCAATTCACGTGTGGTACTCCCCAGAACCCCTGAAATACACGTACCCTGATGAAATCGCGTGTGGAACTTCCTGCGCACCCTTGAAATACACGTACCCTGCTGAAATCGCGTGTGGAACTTCCCGCGCACCCCTGAAATACACGTAACCTGCTGAAATCGCGTGTGGAACTTCCCGCGCACCCCTGATTTACACGTACCCTGCTGAAATCGCGTGTGGAAATTCCTGCGCACCCCTGAAATACACGTACCCTGCTCGCACTGGGCCAATCGCGTGTGGAACTTCCCGCGCACCCCTGAAATACACGTACCCTGATGAAATCGCGTGTGGAACTTCCCGCGCACCCCTGAAATACACGTACCCTGCTGAAATCGCGTGTGGAAATTCACGCGCACCCCTGAAATACACGTACCCTGCTCGCACTGGGCCAATCGCGTGTGGAACTTCCCGCGCACCCCTGAAATACACGTACCCTGATGAAATCGCGTGTGGAACTTCCCGCGCAACCCTGAAATACACGTACCCTGCTGAAATCGCGTGTGGAAATTCCCGCGCACCCCTGAAATACACGTACCCTGCTCGCACTGGGCCAATCGCGTGTGGAACTTCCCGCGCACCCCTGAAATACACGTACCCTGCTGAAATCGCGTGTAGAACTTCCCGCGCACCCCGGAAATACACGTACCCTGCTGAAATCGCGTGTGGAACTTCCCGCGCACCCCTGAAATACACGTACTCTGCTGAAATCGCGTGTGGAAATTCCCGCGCACCCCTGAAATACACGTACCCTGCTCGCACTGGGCCAATCGCATGTGGAACTTCCCGCGCACCCCTGAAATACACGTACCCTGCTGAAATCGCGTGTGGAACTTCCCGCGCACCCCTGAAATCCACGTACCCGGCCAAATCGCGTGTGAGACTTCCCGCGCACCCCGGTATACACGCACAAGTATTTTTTGTCAGCGGGTGTCCGTGTTTGTGGGTACCCCTTTGCAGGTCATTTGTCCTGGAGGGCCACAGTATAGGACATTCATCATGGCAGTATATAGGTGCTATTTGTTGGCGCACCTTTTGGCGCACATTTCTTACAGCCGCAGAGACGCTACCGCCTGCTTTCTTGTGGCGGTCGCGTTTGTGCCTGTGCGCTGGTTTGAGCGTGCGCTTTTTTGCCCTATTCTATTCCATGAATACGTGTTGTAGGCGAGCGTGTGGGCGTTCCGCGCACTTGTGCCCTGTACTTCCCCCGTGACGCCCACGTTTTGGCAAGTTGTTCCCCATTCCGAGTGTTACGCCCGTGTTCCGCCTACTTTTGTTGCGTGCGCCGCGCTATGTGCGAATTTCGCTGTGGCCTGTGCGATTTTCGCTGTGACCTGGCGCACGCTGTTAGATGGCCTGTGCGCCAACGTGCGCCGCGCACTTTTTTATCGCACATCCGCTGGTTTTCTCGCGCACGGACTTCCATGAATCGACGTGCGCTGCTTTTCGTGCGATTTTCGCACTTGCACTGCGATTTTCGCTATTCCACTGCGATTCGCACGTTTTTGCCCACTTGCGCCGCGCTAATTATTCCATGAATCGGCCTGTAAGTTGTTGGTCACTGGCCGTAGGTTTTTGGTGATAGTAAAAATATGAATTCCGTAAACATATTAGATATTTTGCTTGAATTCGTTTTACGGGAGCATGAACACAAATATAGTTAAACTGAATATCAGTCTAGAATTGAAGCATCTTTAATATGTGCAACACTGGCGCACTGCACAACTTCAAGTATTATTTGGTCTCGGGAGGATAGCTCGGAGGCAACACGCTCACCTTGGAAGAAAGATAACACCGAGCACCACAGGTTCAATCCCCAGGTCCGCACTTAGAAACCTCGGTATATTAAGCACATTATAAATAACCTATCATATCAAATGAAGCGCAAATGCATCATCTTATGCTTTTTCATATCTTGTCTCTGTCTGCACCTTTGTTGATCGACTGGGAGAAGCCAGCTGCGTGCGATAAAAGTTAATATACCTTCAATAGGACTTCCTAAAAATCTAGACCCCCTTCTCCCTCTTCCCCGGATCTACATTGCATGAATGGATCCTCTGAAGCAGCAACCGCGTTAGTTCTCTGCTGCCGACAGCACTCACACTCACACTGGTGACTAAAAGCTTCTTTACTCAAGTGTAGCAGGTTAATGGGATACATCCCATCAATTATGTTGCCATTTGTGGCATTATAACAGTGTTTTTAGATCTGGTAGCTGCTTATACTAAAGGAAAACTGACCATTAAGCAACCAGGGACGCCATTTCACCAACATGCCAGGGGTAGTGAAAGTGGCATCACATGACCCTTGACCTCTGAAGACATCACAGGAAGTGATGTAATTTGATCCCACCACAAAGTGACATTTCTGATACTAGACGTAGTCTATTTTGGCTACCGGTCTACCAAAGAATCGCTCTCAAATCATTGTCACTTACGCATAAATGCCTTGCAAACTGTGCACCGAGCTACCTGTCAAATCTATTCATGCGCAACACCTCTGAACGTCCCCGTAGAGCGACCCAAGCACACTGCCTCATGATACCTAGGTTCAAGCTTTAGACGGCTGGGGGCAGCAGCCTCCCCGTGCTTGCCGCAAAACTATGGAACTCTCTACCCATTTCACTCAGAACTGAACCTTCCTTCCACTCCTTTAGAAGCAAAGCCAAAATCTGTCTCGCAGTGCGAGACCATTAGCTACCACATTCGTGCCTAACCTACCCTCCGTAACTATGTAAATAAGCCTACCTGCAATACATTTAAGGCAAATGTTCTTGTGCTATATGTAAGTATGTACCTTCTTTCCTGGATACTATGTATTTAGTTATGTATGCATCTTCACTCCTGCGTACTATTGTAATTGTCTGTGTAAATATATTTACTGTATACGCAAATGCACATGCAACACTGTATAACTATATGTAACTGTAACCTTAAGAAATGCGCCCAGATTAACTTGGGCTTGGTGCGCTATACAAATAAATAAAATACAAATACAAATACTGTAACGTGATATACATTTCAAACAAGAGTGGATCACCATATGTATAGGCAGAACAAAATATGCTACAACTGTAACTTGCAAAATACATAGTCCGAAATTGATGCTTATTGCACTCTAAATGCTTTTTTTGAGGATTTTGTCTGCATTGTGAATTTGAGGAGTTTAAGAACAGACTAAATCAGCGATTCACCCACTGAAGTGTGGTGAAATAAACCTTTAATGGGTCTAGCAAGTATTGTATAGAATTCCAGAAAAACAAATTATTTGTTATTCCTATTCTTTCTCATTTAGGGTCACTGCTCAAAGTGTCACACTTGTGGAACCCCCTGTTTTTTTTTTAAGAAGCCTGAATAAGAAAGCCAGCCACTCTGGAAACAAAGGGTCACATGGCATTGGCCACAGCTCAGGAGCTTCAATTTGTAAAAAGAAAAAAAGTGTTTTTTAAAATTATTTTTTTAGGGGTAGCCAGGGAGACCACAGGGGTAGCAAGGGAGACCTTGTGGGTCGCAAGGGAGACCCCGGCGAACCCTAAATGACGTTCCTGTAAGCAACTGCATGGACATGTCCTGAGCTCTTATTCATGACCCCATGGTCTATCAGGGTGAAAGCCGATGTCGAACAGATATAGGAAGTGGTTGCAATGCCACCTGTTAAGTCTCTCCATAAAAGAAAAATGGAACACTGGAGATGCAGGAGAATCAGAGGATGGATGAGAATGAACAGGCTTCAATTGTGTTTGTGTGCAGTCATTCAGGACTCTGAAATCAGTTATTAGAAAAATCAAGAATAACAGCAAAAACATTTTAATGACTCATCTGTGCTGTTTATAGCCTCTCTCAAAACCTACACATTTGTTTTCTCTGTGAATTTGTAAACAACATATCTTTGATGAAAAGCAACGTCGATATGACCAGGGATAACATACCCGCCACACTGATGCGATTTTCCTTGAAGTTATAGGGAACTAAAGAAGTTAATGAATTCCTCAATTAACCAAAATATACCAACAGACAGGAAATCCTCAATGTCTGGGACGCCTGGTGCATCGGTGTTCGGCAGTTTAAGTTGCATCCATGCCCATCCCCAACCTGTTTGCCCAAAACTGAAAACCTTTCTTTCATTTTAATTTAATTTAATGTATAGGGCACCTTTCACCAAAGACGCTGAGCAAAAATATATCAAAAGTAGTACAATCATCATGATAAAATATCAACATAAGTAAAAGTAAAATCAGAAGAGGGGGAAGTCAGGGAGTTAAGAGACAAGAGAAGATAAGAAATGGGTTTTGAGGTTTGATTGAAAGATGCGAAGAGATGAGGCAGAACGAAGTGAAAGGGGAAGGGATTTCCAGTGTTTGGAAGCCAGGATAGTAAAAGAACGGGAAAAAGAAGAAGCACAGGGAGGTTTAGGATCTGTGGGATGTTTTTATCCATGCATCCAAGCCCTACCACCAAAACTGTGCATTACTGGCATTGAAAACATCATAATGGCCAGAGCTCCCCAGAAAATGCACAGGAAAATCCCATTTCGCCTATATTGTGAGCTCAGAGAGGCAATGCTGATTGCCAAAAGCAAACCCATAACTGTTGGGAATTCCTTTTTCTTGAATGTCAAATATGGCAAAATCATGGGCACAGAATTACTTTACTGCAGAAACACACCAATGCCATGTCCTGAACATGGACAATATACTCCATGTAATATCACTTGCTGAAATGAATCAATCTAAAAAAAAATCCCAAGGATGGATGCAGTAACCACAAAATCCTGAGGGTGGCGCTAGAGGTCTAAACTCTGACAGGAGAGCTGTCTTGCAAAACTGTCTAGTGCAAAGAAAGGGGTCTTATTTCATTAAAAGTTCAAAGGGGTTGCCTGTCCTGAGAACTCTTGACACTTCAGAACTCAACACAAGAAGCCAGGAAATCACAGGGTTCTGTTAATTAAATGCAAAGTGGCTCCCTGGCCTCCTGATCTCAGCTTCCCAGAGACCACACAATGGCCCCTCTCCTCTGAAAGGAATATGTTGATTTTTACTGTTTCCTGTCAACAAAGGCCTGCCTGCCCAGAGGACACATGTGACTGACCCACCCAAGTCTTGGAGGCGGACTCCAACACTCTGAGAACTGACTTGAAAGCAAAATATATATTTTACAAAAACACTGATAACTCTTTGTAATCAAATGACAGAAATGTATAACCTTGAGAGCCTTAATTTAGAAAATGTACCTTCAATTCAAGCCCAAACTCCAATTTGTGTGATGTTCTGGGGCAAAACCCCGCTAATTGTTAATATTACAGACACTGTGTTTAAGTTAGACAAATGAAAATTTACTGGAGTATGTATGGACAGGCCGTGTACATGTGTACAAATCTGGAGAAAAATCTGATGTTGCAAAACCACTAAAAAGGTGCAAATATTGCCATTTCTGAATGCAAGCCCCCAGGAAGAGCAAAGTTTGAACAGGGGATACCTCCTGTGATATGTGAGGGGTGCATGTAATTTTAAACAAATGTTTACCTGTGCAAATATGTCTTTTTATATCAAATATAGATTGTGTGCAATTTGACAGGGGAGTGTCCTCTCTGCAAGCCATAAAATGACATCGCTCTGACTCACAGTTCCTTCCCCAATCAAGTGAGAAATGGAAATTTGACCAATGGCAAGTGGAGAGGGGTAGGGTCTAGTGATGCTGCACACACACCCACATTCTAAACAGATAAAAGCAGATAGTGCAAGCCAAATAGACATTCATTTTCCACTTGCAGCTGGAAGCTCTGCCAAAATTCCATACCTTACCTCCATCAATCTCCAGAGAAAGCTGTGCAGAAAGACCCAGAGAAAGCAGAGCAGTATCCAGAACCAGAGAGAGCTGACCCAGATCACTGTGAAGTGCAGAGACCAGAGTCCAGTCTAAAACCTGACCAGATCTGTGGCGAGGCCCATTCTAATTCAAGAATATAGTGTGAGTACCTAGCAAAACTGTGCAGAACCAATCTCTTAGTTAAAATAATATAATTCAATCCTATTTTAATCTAAGTAGAACTGTCTCCTAACTGTCACCTGTCATTTGTAAAGCTGTCACTTGTCATTTTCTAGTTGCAAGCTGCACTTGTCTTTTTGAACTTTAAAATTTCAAATCTGAAAAACAACCTTTATTTAATCGCTCATATCTCCGTGACTGTTTGTGCTAGAGACTTGCAGTAACTTTCATCATCTCGATATTGATAGCCCTTGTAGTTCTTCTGTAATCGCGCCAGACGCATTCGCGAATTTTGCCGCGATTTGAAAATTTCTCCACTTGCAAAAAGATAGCTGCTTTTGCTTTCCTCTGAAAAAAATCGTTTGCCTCATAAAAACTATCCCTGCATCACTGCTAGAGTGAGCCTGAGCTAATATTAACTAGATACCACTCACCCTAAACCTCTAGAGGGAATTAAAAGCATTTTAGCATATTTTTTTCTTCATTGCCAGCACATTTAAAAGCATTTGGGCCTGTGTTTTCAACTTCTGTAGTCTAAGTTCCTGGGTGAACTGAATTACATTTGAATTGCATTTCTGAGAATTGTGTGCCTTCCTTCCATTTCCCTGCATTGCATAAAAGGGGGGGTGAATTGTCCAAGAAAGTGATTACATTGTCTTTTGCTGAAATCCTATCAAGTTATTTTCTGTACTGCATTTCATTCCACATTGCATCCATTGGAAACCATAAAAGTATTGTTGCTATCTTATCCATTTCATGTCAACTCCTTAGTGATTATAAAGAAGTGTGCTAGTGCCAGATTCTCCGTTGTTAATCTTTATCATATCAGATTAAGTGTGATATTCAATTATTAATTTATTATAAAGCGTGATATATATATATATATATTGTTTAAATTATCAATTAAACCTTTTAACTTGCAAAACAGAACTACTTCTTGGCTCAGTGGGGTCAGGAGGATTCCAAGAGAGGGGTGTTATATAGGGGTAGTCATCCAGAATGCATGAACTGGACATTAAGATATATCAATAAGGGTTTTCATTCAGTATTCTAGACTAGGCGTTGACTTGGCTGTAGTGCTGAATTGAATCCTCTTACAAATTGGGGGCTCGTGCCGGACGTTTGGATTAGATCTATCACTTGTGCAGATTAATACAGCGTGCCAGCTGACCAGATACACATATCCGGTCGGAGCACACGCTGTGTTACGCTGTAAAGCACTTCTCAAAGGAACGCTCTAAGAAAAAGGTCTGTTTTGCAAAAATAAAATACAAACTTCTGTAAGTCAGGACAGAGACCAATCTCTAGAATGACGACCTTAGTAGAAATGAAAATAGCCAGAGAGCACTTCTTACATAAGTTATTTGTGAGAGGTGAGTGGACTCACCAGGACCAAACAGTCTGGTTGCAGGCCATCACACCCCAAATCACGGAAACAGGGTCAGATATATGGAGAGACCAGGGTCCCTTACATGTGGCCCTGAGTGAACTATATATGTCCTCTAAGGCCAAGGATGAGCACAACAAGATTGCCAGGGTAGCGGCATATTTATATTTACATATGGGAGCCATGCTGGACAAATGTGCTGAAGGCCAAAATCTGGCAAGTAGGCAACTGCTGGCATTACAGAAGGCCCAATCTGAGCTGGACTCTTCTGAGCAGAGGCTGCTCAGGAGCCAGGAGTCAGAAAATGACAGTAGGCAGTATATCATTAAAATAAAAGAGGACATGGATATACTGCAACAGGAAAAGGCTGACCAGGATACTAGATTTCTGGCCCTGCAGAAGGAGCACCGAGACAGTTTGGACTCCTTACTGCAGAGCCAGAAAAAGCTGGAGCAACAATTAGACTTTAATAGGGCATGCACGGAGCAGGTAGCCACCCTGCAAAGTCATCTAGATAGAGTGAAGGTAGAGAGCAACAAGCTGATTTCGAAAGACCTGGATACCCAGGCAGAGTTTGATGAAGAACGCCAGAAAGCTGGTGCCTTTCAAAGGCAGAGGGACAACCTGGCGGCACAAATGCAGGCTCTTAGTCAGGAAAGAGACGCCTTAGGCCAGGAAGTCTGCCATTTAAAAAGAAAAATGGAAGAAAATCACCTGGCCCACCAGGGACTGGGTGACCTCCAAAAAGAACACCAGAACTTGTTAGAGCACACCAGGAGGGTGGAGGATGCTCTAGCAAGAAAGGAGCAGGCCAATAGGAACACAGCTCAGGAGGTAACCCTCCTGCAGCAAAGACTGGCCCAGTGCTCCAGGACCAATCAGGAAACACAGAGAGAGAATGAGGCTCTCTGCCAGCACAATGATAGGCTCCAGCAACAGGTAGCGATGCAGGAGAGACTGATAGAGTCTAGTAAGGCCTTAACTGAGGAACTGAAGGCACAAATGCAGGCTCTTGCATTGCAACAGGGAGCAGGGGCGGATAGAGATGAGGTTCGCTGGGAAAGGAAAGCTCCGGAGCATAACCTCAGGAGCCCTAGTACCAGAGGCCCTCATACCTCTCAGTCACTGGACTCTGCCACCCCCATATTCCGTGGCGCACATGAGCACCGGGCCACAGGGATGGCAGACTACTATCCAGACAAAAATATGGGGCTCATAGGCCAGTACCACCCAGGTATGGAGGGGCGGGCATCCGGGTATGGGCACCCCAGCACAGTGCAATTTAATGGGGAACCCCAGGAGAGTAGGCCCATTAAGGGCATCCTGAAAACCTCTGCCCAGTTAGGTCAGTGGGGGGGGGGGGTACCCATCAAATCCTGGCAGCAAGGAGGAATCTGAAGACTCCTCTGAACTACGCAGGACACAGGAGACCAGGTCCCCACATTCTGCCAGCCATTCCCAGGCTCGCAGAATCCGGGAAAACCTGGAAGAGCAGACAGGAACCTCTGGGAGCAGTGCCTCTGAGTCAGAGGATGAATGGACAAGGGTTACCCGAACCAAAAAGGCCAATAAGGCAAAAAGGGCCTTGCTTAAGGACCCCTTAAAGCAGATTAAGGCGATCAGGAGCGTCATCACGCCTTACCATAAGAACGCTAAGTATTCTGTTTGGGAGCACTTAGAGTTGTTTGAGCAAATGATGGAGACTTTCCATTTGAAGGACAGCCAAAGCTGTATTCAATATGTAAAGTGGACCTTCTCCCCGGAATACTCCAGTTTCTTTGCGGGGCTGGAGGACCAAAATCATTTAAGATGGTCCACCTATAAGGCGGCCATCTTGAAACATTTTTCTGTTCACAGAAATCCTCAAGAGGCTCGCAAGGCAGCCTACAATTTGCAATGTGGGGAGGATCAGGCCCACAAGAATTTGTGCAAGAACTGAAACGTGCTTTTGCGCAGACCACAAGAAGGGTGCGCACAGACAGTAGAGAATTCATTAATACATTTTTTCATGCCTTGCCCAAATACATAATGACCCAGCTCGTGAGGGATTTTCATGAGAAAAGATCTTTAGACTGGGTCATTGAACAGGCTACCCGGATCTATGAGGTGCAGAAACCGGTAGATAGCAAAAGTAATGCCCAGAAAAACCCCAAAGCCAACAGCACCCCTGCTGCTGCCAAGGTGGCAGAGGTAAAGGTCACCCCCGTTTTGGATTTGGAGATGGGGGGGCCTAAAAACCTACCTGCACCTAATAATGCTAGGCCCAGAAGGTCCTTGGGCCAGTCACAGACAGGGAGCCAGGGAGGCAGCCCCACAAATGGGGTCCCTCGCTCTCCTGATTATGTAAGTCCCCGTTACAAGGGAAATCGACCCATCCTGGGTTATGTGTGGACTCCTCCAGCCCAAGGGGGGGGATCCAGCCAAGCACCTAACCCAGGGAACTTCCCTCCCAACTTCCCACAGGAGGGCAGAAATTCTCCAAATCCTGGGCAGAACTTTTTCCCCAGGTATCCACCCAATTTCCAACCCCAAAATCATCCATCCTTCTTTCCCCAATTCCCTGAGCCCAGACAACCTAATCCGGGAGAGGGGAGGCCAAGGGTGGAGGGGTAGCCAAATCTTCCCAATCCGGGGTATTACCAGAGAAGGGACAGCTACCCTTCCCGGGATCAGCCCAGGGGAGAAAACAGGGCCCCGTATCAGCCTGAGCGGGTTTCCCAGTTAGAGCGCCAGGTTCAAAACATGGCGCGGGATCTGGGTCACATACTGAGGGCTCAGCAGAACCCTCAGATGGGTGTGCCGGCGCAGAACGCACCCAACTCTGGACCTGGTGCTCCAGAACAATGACGGGGGCAGCACCCCGATAACTCACCGGTTCCCAGGGAGGAGGCACAAAGGGAAGGGGGGTGTAAAGCCTTGGAGGAAGCTTCCTTCCTCACTTGTAAACAGCCCCTGGAAACCCAGGAACCGGAAACAAAATCTCTTGCCCCTGAAAGTCTGCCTCCTAAGGAGCAGAGGGGGGGTAGGAGAAACAAAAGACCCAAACAGACTCAGTTTGAGGAGGAGGTACAGATATTCCAATTTGAGGGAGAGGGATCCTCAGAGGATCCTGGGAAAAGGATCTTCTCCTTCAGAGAGGGGGGAACTCCTCCCAAAGAAAAATGGGTCCCTAGGGATGCAAATCCAGACTGGGGAGATGTGGAGACTGAGCTACCGCTGCCCACCATCTCATCCCAGAACCAACAGCAAGAAACTCCCCTGGTTCAAACCCATCCTGGTGACTGCCTCCAAAAATGGGGGGGCGGCCCGGAACCGGAGCCAGGGGAACCCACAATGGCTCTGATCTCCAGTTGCCAAATTTTTCTTTCAGATTCCCAAGGCTCTCCACAGAATTCCACCCAAATCTCTTCGCTAGCGATGTCCAAAACCAGAAAGCTAGCCCACCAGTTGTCCAAAAATGTGCATTATCTGTGCCCCCTTGAGGAGAAGGAGGGAAGATATTATGCCCCGGTACAAGTACACGGGCAGGGTACAATTTTGGCACTGGTGGACACTGGATCTCAAGCTACCCTTCTGTCCAGAAGGGCCTTTGACGAACTGAATGCAGGAAGGGGAGAGAATTATCGTATTCCTCTCACCTCTCTTCCTGGACAACTCCAGAACTTCGACGGGAAGGAAATTCCCGTTGAGGGGACGGTAGATTTGGACATAAAAATTGGGCGACATAAGTTGAAACACCCGGTCATAGTTGTTTACTAGGGAATGACCTCCTGAGAAGGTTGTCACCCCTAATAGATTGCGTAAACAAGATCCTCTGGACCCAGACTAGCCGACCAATAAAATTAAAACAGAGTGTCAACCATGTTAGTTTAAACGGCACCAGCCACATGGTTGAACAAAAATCTGACCAAGTAGAATTTCACTTCCAGAACAACCAGATTCCAGACGTGACAGTAATAGCAGTAGGACAACAGACTGGTGATGGGGGGTCCTCTCTATTTCTGAAAATCAACCTTCCTTCCAGTTTAAGGTGGTATTCCACACTGGAAGGAAACAATCTGAAATTCTTTACAAATCCACAATCAGATATTACCACTCCTATAGTCCAGGAAGATGTGAAATCAGCTCAGAGCCTGGCTGATATTCAGCAAATTGGAGAGCAGTTGTTCATCCCTGTTCAGTTAAATGATGGGAAGGACTCTGTTCTCGCTCGAGTGTGTGTGAACAACGGTAAGAGCTTCATCAGCGAAGCCATGTTCCGAAAACTCCCAAAAGATCCAGCCATTCCCACATTCAAACTGATAGACAAATGGGAAATGGACCTGGAAGCACCCAATTCCAAACATCTCCTGCCAAGCAGGTGTATGCTCAAAATCTCCATTGGCAACAAGAGCATAGTCCACAATTGTTGGGTCGTGCGAGACGTCCCTGCCGCCTTTTACTTAGGCAGTGACATTCTCAATCGCTTTGCCATTAGTTTGGACCTAATAAACTTCAAAGCTTGGTCCCGATTAGCGGATAATCCCATGGGCTTTGATGATCCAGAAAAAGCATTTAGGTCAGCTCAATTTCTACCTTATGCAGTTGAAATTCAGATCAAAGAGGAAGTCACCATCCCAGAAAGGACCCGACAATTCTCCCTGGAAGTGAAAGTTAAAAGAGGACAATATTTGCAAAACCCTGATGCTTACATACATCTAAATGCTTCTCTCCAACAGCAAGGGTTAGGGGTAAACCCAACACCATTAGTCAACATAGAACATGACACCATTCCAATAGAGGTGGATGACAGCGACTTAAAGAGTATTACTCTAGCCGCAGGCACCATTATTGGAATGGCGGTTGATGACCGACATTTTTCCATCGACTTAGTAAATGAACTGTTAGGACCAATCCCCAAGGACTGTTTTGACAGTGACAGTGATGACAATACAACACCAGACAGGATTTTTACCCGGCATGGGGGGAACTTCCTGGTGTACACTTCTTGCCCTTATGGTAAGGAAGATGTGACTTGTGACTTCAGGAGAGATGAGGTGATTTTCCAAGTCCATGAGGGATGCCTTTCCCACCTGAAGCCTCCAGTCCAAATCAGCACTCTGACCAGGGACTTCTCCACCCAGCTGGAGGAGGCCGCGGAGATAGCCAAACCAGAAGTCTTTCCAGGCTTCAGGCAGATGGTGGAAGAGAGAGTCAACCTAGCTGATGCCTGTGTGACTCTGGAACAAAAGCAAAAGTTGAAACAAGTTTTCTTGGATTTCCAAGATCTCTTTGCGGTAGACTCATATGACTGTGGTCGCACTGACATCCACACAACAACAATCCCCACGGACCCTGGCATGACTACTGTGTTTGTGAAGCAATATCGCTTGCCTCTCGCATCAATGGAGTCCCTTACTGAAATAATTAAGAACCTTGAGTCCCGGGGAATAATCTGTCCAGTCCACAGCACCTTCAATAACCCGGTGCTGGGAATATTGAAGCCAAACGGCCAGTGGAGACTCTGCGCTGACCTTAGGGAGCTCAACAAACGGGTCCATACTTCCCGATGGCCTCTGCCCTACATTGACCAAGGGCTGGCCCAGATCCAGGGGTCACAGGTATTCACTGCAATAGACCTGACCAATGGATACTGGACTGTGCCTGTCAGCAGGGAGGACCAATACAAACTGGCTTTTACCTTTGGGGGCCAGCAATACACATGGACCCGGACTCCCTTCGGATACCTTAACTCCGGCAATGAATTCAACATTTTCCTACATAAGGCCATGCCCGACCTGGGTGCGAGGGGTAACCTGGCTTATGTAGATGATGTCCTCATCAAAAGTTCATCTGTGGAGGAACACATAGCGGAGATCCGTTATGTTCTGACCCAGTTGAGGGCCGCCGGAGCAAAACTTTCCTTTCAGAAAGCACAGTGGTGTAGAACCCGTGTTAATTTCTTGGGGCATGAGATTACTCCACAGGGTCTCTGTCCCCAGGAAAAGAAAGTGGAAGCACTTCAGAAACTGAAAGACCCCACAACTCTGCGGGAACTAAGAAGCCTCCTTGGACTGACTAATTACAGCAGAAAGTTCATTGAGGGCTACGCAGAGATCACCAGACCCCTGATTCATCTCCTGAAGGGTGGGGGGTCAAGTGGGAATGGGGTCCAGAACAATCCGAGGCGGTAAAACAACTCAAAAGAAACCTCTCACAAGCGCCCTGCCTAACTTACCCTGTCAGAAACAAGGAGTTCTTCCTGGAGACGGGGTTCTCTAATACGTGCTTGACGGCAGTATTATACCAAAAGCATGACAAGGTCAATAAAGTAATCTCCTATGCAAGAAAAACTTTATCCTCTGTGGAGGAAAAATTCAACGATTGTGAGAAGGCACTCCTGGCAACGGTGTGGGCATTGAAGAATTACCGCCCGTTCATCCAGGGGGAACACATCATAGTGGAGACTCCACACCAGCCTCTGCAATATCTTCAAAGTGACAGAATCCGGGCCGGAAATGTGAGTAATTCCTGAATTACTTCCTGGATTCTGTCAATGCAAGGCTTTCCTGTGGAGGTCAGATATGGCCAAAACAAGAAGAGTCCCCTCGCGCAAGGTCTGGCTGACTTGCATGATTGTGCCAGAGAAAACTGTCTCGAGGACAAAAGTCTAAAAATCAAGGACAACACGGAGGCATACCTTAATTCCCCACACAAAGTCTTTGAAGAGGACAAGTGTGAGGGAATGCCCACTGTCTATGTGGATGGATGCTCTTACCATGTTGACAACAACGGGGAGAAAGAACTGGTGGCCGGCGTAGGGAATGCATGGGTGAATGAGTCCCCAGAACCCTCCGCTGGATACAAAATTGGTCCCCGAAGTAGTCAGGTGGCAGAATTGATGGCTGTGCATCAGGCCATCCTCACTGCTGTCCAGCATCAACTCCACGAACTGGTCATAATCACAAATTCGGATTATGTACGGAACGGGTTCGTGGAGCACCTGGTTGATTGGAAAACCAGAGGCATGTTATGTGCTAACAACAAACCCTTGAAACATGGGAAGTTGATCCAAAACATTGATGATCTGGTCACCTCGAATGAGATGACCATCTATTGGAAAAAGATCAAGGGTCATTCCAAAGTAGAGGGACCAGACAAAACTGGAAATGACTTAGCTGATCAGCTGGCCAAAACCGGGGCCATCCAAGGGGATCTAATTGAGATTGAGTCCCTGTTGGGGGAAATCCAGGTCACTGCTATCACTAGGTCCCAGACAAATGCTCACAATGACCTTTCAATTGCACAATGGAGTAAGGAGACCCCTGATGCTGATTTGATTACAGCTCAGAAGGGGGATCCAATTATTGGTAAGTTTTACCAACACCTTGAGGACCCTGAGAACTTTCCCCTGACGGATACCGATTACATTGGGAAAGAGGACCTAAGAGTGTTGATGAAATGTCCAAAAATGTTCCGAATCCAAGACGGTTTGCTGGTAAGGAAATCCAAAGCTGCCCACGATCAGTGGGTGGTTCCTACCTCATTCCGAAGCCTGATGTTAAGTCACGCCCATGATGCGGCCACCGCCGGTCATAGGGGGTTTCACACAACATTGGAAATCTTAAGAGAGGTTGCATACTGGCCACACATGGGGCAGGACCTCGACCAATACTTGAAGGGGTGTCTTGTGTGTGCACAATTTCAGCCATCATCCCTCACGCACCGTGCGCCTCTCCAAAAGAGGGGGATGACACTGCCATGGTCAGATTTACAAATCGACTTTGTAGGCCCCGTGATTCGCTCTGCTAGGGGGAATAAGTACATGTTGACTGTGACATGCTTGTTTACCAAGTGGGTGGAATGTCTCCCAGCCCCAAATTGCAAGGCAGAAACCGCAGCTGCCCTGATGATTAACCATATCTTTTCCCGTTTTGGTCTACCTCAAAGGATTGAGTCAGACAGAGGTAGCCACTTCACCAGTGAAGTAATGACAAAGATGTGGGAGATACTGGGGGTCAAAAGGAAGTTGCATTTTGCTTACAGGCCAGCTTCTTCTGGGGCAGTAGAGAGATATAACCGAACCATTGTGAGCATATTAAAGAAGTTTGTGGCAGATTCTGGGCCAAGTTGGGATATCCGATTACCTCTGGTCCTAATGGCCATCAGATCTACCCCTTCATCTGCAACCAAAATGTCACCATTTGAGTTGATGACTGGGCGCAAGATGGTGCTTCCTCAGCATTTGCTCTACAGGACCCAAGAGCAGACACTGATAAATGCCTCCACAACTCATGAGTATGTGGAGAATTTAAGGAAACACCTCCAACATGCTTTTGCTTATGCTCAGCGGAATCTAGAAAGATCAGCTGATAGCATGAAGACCCACTATGACCTGAAAACTTCCAGGAAGGAATATCAGGTGGGGGACCGGGTCTATCTATACAACTTCCAAAGAAACCAGGCAAAACAGCGGAAATTCTTGCCTACATGGAAGGGACCCTTTGAGATCATCGACAAGATCTACCCTGTGGCCTACAAAATCCACATCCCCAAAGGTCCCTTGGCAGCGGGGGAAGACAAGTGGGTCCACATAAACCAGTTGAAATGTTGCCATCCCAGGCACACTCTGCAACAACTGGAGGAATCCTCTGGAATCGTAGCGGGTACAGTCTCAGACTAATTCAGTTCCAACCATAAAACATACCACATCTAGTCTCTAAAATATTGTGATTTGCATGAAACTGTCTCTTAGTTATCCTGTTTTTTTTTTTTTCAAAATAAGAATGTAATGTTTCGTTATGATGAAATGCATATGCTGCCCCACTATCTCAACAGTGGTGGAAAAATGTCTATGAATAGGTATTGCCGCTCTTCCTTTGTCGTCCTAGGAGAAAGAAAACCTGGAGACGGGCCAAGGAGGACGATCCGGAGACCGGAGCAGAGACGCAATGGGCCCGGGGTACCGCCCAATATTCCCATCAGGACCGGCGAGGAGAACCGATCGATCAGTACCGGATGGAGGAAAAGATGCTGAACTGTGCCATCTACCGGAAGAAGATGAGAACTACATCCCAGATCTTGCGGGTCCCACCAGTGAAGGATCAGATGGCCACCGCAAGAAGGGGGGCTTGTGGGATGTTTTTATCCATGCATCCAAGCCCTACCACCAAAACTGTGCATTACTGGCATTGAAAACATCATAATGGCCAGAGCTCCCCAGAAAATGCACAGGAAAATCCCATTTCGCCTATATTGTGAGCTCAGAGAGGCAATGCTGATTGCCAAAAGCAAACCCATAACTGTTGGGAATTCCTTTTTCTTGAATGTCAAATATGGCAAAATCATGGGCACAGAATTACTTTACTGCAGAAACACACCAATGCCATGGCCTGAACATGGACAATATACTCCATGTAATATCACTTGCTGAAATGAATCAATCTAAAAAAAAATCCCAAGGATGGATGCAGTAACCACAAAATCCTGAGGGTGGCGCTAGCGGTCTAAACTCTGACAGGAGAGCTGTCTTGCAAAACTGTCTAGTGCAAAGAAAGGGGTCTTATTTTATTAAAAGTTCAAAGGGGTTGCCTGTCCTGAGAACTCTTGACACTTCAGAACTCAACACAAGAAGCCAGGAAATCACAGGGTTCTGTTAATTAAATGCAAAGTGGCTCCCTGGCCTCCTGATCTCAGCTTCCCAGAGACCACACAATGGCCCCTCTCCTCTGAAAGGAATATGTTGATTTTTACTGTTTCCTGTCAACAAAGGCCTGCCTGCCCAGAGGACACATGTGACTGACCCACCCAAGTCTTGGAGGCGGACTCCAACACTCTGAGAACTGACTTGAAAGCAAAATATATATTTTACAAAAACACTGGTAACTCTTTGTAATCAAATGACAGAAATGTATAACCTTGAGAGCCTTAATTTAGAAAATGTACCTTCAATTCAAGCCCAAACTCCAATTTGTGTGATGTTCTGGGGCAAAACCCCGCTAATTGTTAATATTACAGACACTGTGTTTAAGTTAGACAAATGAAAATTTACTGGAGTATGTATGGACAGGCCGTGTACATGTGTACAAATCTGGAGAAAAATCTGATGTTGCAAAACCACTAAAAAGGTGCAAATATTGCCATTTCTGAATGCAAGCCCCCAGGAAGAGCAAAGTTTGAACAGGGGATACCTCCTGTGATATGTGAGGGGTGCATGTAATTTTAAACAAATGTTTACCTGTGCAAATATGTCTTTTTATATCAAATATAGATTGTGTGCAATTTGACAGGGGAGTGTCCTCTCTGCAAGCCATAAAATGACATCGCTCTGACTCACAGTTCCTTCCCCAATCAAGTGAGAAATGGAAATTTGACCAATGGCAAGTGGAGAGGGGTAGGGTCTAGTGATGCTGCACACACACCCACATTCTAAACAGATAAAAGCAGATAGTGCAAGCCAAATAGACATTCATTTTCCACTTGCAGCTGGAAGCTCTGCCAAAAGTCCATACCTTACCTCCATCAATCTCCAGAGAAAGCTGTGCAGAAAGACCCAGAGAAAGCAGAGCAGTATCCAGAACCAGAGAGAGCTGACCCAGATCACTGTGAAGTGCAGAGACCAGAGTCCAGTCTAAAACCTGACCAGATCCGTGGCGAGGCCCATTCTAATTCAAGAATATAGTGTGAGTACCTAGCAAAACTGTGCAGAACCAATCTCTTAGTTAAAATAATATAATTCAATCCTATTTTAATCTAAGTAGAACTGTCTCGTAACTGTCACCTGTCATTTGTAAAGCTGTCACTTGTCATTTTCGGTTGCAAGCTGCGCTTGTCTTTTTGAACTTTAAAATTTCAAATCTGAAAAACGACCTTTATTTAATCGCTCATATCTCCGTGACTGTTTGTGCTAGAGACTTGCAGTAAATTTCATCTGGAAGCTGAGATCCTAGGCTTTCATAGGACCCCAAAATGATATTGATAGCCCTTGTAGTTCTTCTGTAATTGCGCCAGACGCATTCGCGAATTTTGCCGCGATTTGAAAATTTCTCCACTTGCAAAAAGATAGCTGCTTTTGCTTTCCTCTGAAAAAAATCGTTTGCCTCATAAAAACTATCCCTGCATCACTGCTAGAGTGAGCCTGAGCTAATATTAACTAGATACCACTCACCCTAAACCTCTAGAGGGAATTAAAAGCATTTTAGCATATTTTTTTCTTCATTGCCAGCACATTTAAAAGCATTTGGGCCTGTGTTT
Organism: Ambystoma mexicanum; assembly: GCF_040938575.1. Lineage (NCBI taxonomy): Eukaryota > Metazoa > Chordata > Amphibia > Caudata > Ambystomatidae > Ambystoma > Ambystoma mexicanum. The sequence continues at coordinate 663,601,029 of NC_090932.1, forward strand.
TCAACTTCTGTAGTCTAAGTTGCTGGGTGAACTGAATTACATTTGAATTGCATTTCTGAGAATTGTGTGCCTTCCTTCCATTTCCCTGCATTGCATAAAAGGGGGGGTGAATTGTCCAAGAAAGTGATTACATTGTCTTTTGCTGAAATCCTATCAAGTTATTTTCTGTACTGCATTTCATTCCACATTGCATCCATTGGAAACCATAAAAGTATTGTTGCTATCTTATCCATTTCATGTCAACTCCTTAGTGATTATAAAGAAGTGTGCTAGTGCCAGATTCTCCATTGTTAATCTTTATCATATCAGATTAAGTGTGATATTCAATTATTAATTTATTATAAAGCGTGATATATATATATATATATATTGTTTAAATTATCAATTAAACCTTTTAACTTGCAAAACAGAACTACTTCTTGGCTCAGTGGGGTCAGGAGGATTCCAAGAGAGGGGTGTTATATAGGGGTAGTCATCCAGAACGCATGAACTGGACATTAAGATATATCAATAAGGGTTTTCATTCAGTATTCTAGACTAGGCGTTGACTTGGCTGTAGTGCTGAATTGAATCCTCTTACAGAACAGTTAGAAGAAATAAGTCATGTGATATTAAGGGTGAGAAGGGACACATAATGAGAGTAGAGCAGAGAGATAAAGGGGGGCCATACCATAAGTGCATTTGAAGACAATTGAAAGAAAGTGGTAAAGAAGACGCAAGGGAGTAATGAAATCAAAAGTAGCTAGGGTATAATAGAAGACCGGTGCAGGGGTGAAGAGAAGAGGAGGTGAATGGAGGAGTTATGAAGAGAAGAAAGAGGAAGAAAATGGGAAGCAGGAAGTCCAAGCAATAGAGACAAGCAGTAGTCAGTATGGGAAAAGACAAGAGAGAAAAAAAGGAGTTTCCTGACATGAAAAGAAAGATAGAGGCAAGCACGACAGATGTTAAAAAGTGCACAATGACAAGAGCAGGCAAAATAGGAAATATGAAGAGAAAATTAGAGAGATGGATCAAAGATAATGCCCAGGTTGCACGCAGATGGCGAGAAAGGAAGAGAAGATGGAGGAAAGGAGAGAGAGGGAGGGTAAGGACTGGGAGAAATAGTAGAGGCAGGAAAGAACAGGCCCTCAGTTTTAGAGGGATTAAGATTTAGAAAATAAGAGGACATCCAGTTTCGCACAGCAGAAAGACTATTTGAAACAGTAGAGTAGAGAGTATAGTCAATGGAGGAAAAAGATATCAGTGTCATCGGCATACAGATGAAAAGAGAGATGGAAGTAGGAGATACGAGTAGAAAGAGAAGCAGTATAAAAGAGAAAAGAAGAGGACCAAGAGCCAAGCTTTAAATATGCCAAAGCCCCCTCTTCTTCCAGTGACATCATTCCACCAGCTTCATTACTTCGCAGATCTATCTCCCACACTAAAAGGGGTGTTTTTTTGTGTAGATTTGGCATTTGCAACACACGGTCAAGGGAACAGTTGTTTGGCGCCTGCTTGCCTTTTCATTGGGGCCTGGCATATAGGTCTACGGCCAGGCTACGCTCCCGCGCTTTCATGATCTACAGACACAACCTGCAGGGTGAAGCCCATGGTCAAGGGCATAGGTGTTTGGTGCCTGCAGGAAGTTATGCACCAGAAGGGGGAGGATGGCACCTCATGTGGCGGAAAACAACTCACAAGGCAAGGGTAAGTTGTATGATGAGTACCTGAGCAGGTGAGAGGCTAGGCCACGGGAAAGTTAAGCCTCACATTATAACCCCATTCCAGGCCATGTGCTGGGCTAATGTGGTCATTAACCCCCAAAGGAATCCCTCTGCCACCAACATAGATATTTCACCATGCCAAGCCACACAATGGCAAAGTGAAAAATCCTAACTGCAAAGCAAGAAATTACAGATGAACTCGCCCCTCCTGGTGTTGATAATAAACGGTTTTATAGCGATTTGTGGGGCAGGCAAATACCCTGATTAACTAAATAAATCAGTTCCTTGGCATGATACATGTTCCTACTTATCAGGAACCCTGGAACAATAAAGACAAAGACAAAGATCCTAAGGACGACCCACGCACCAACAGCAGTAGCAGCAGCAGTGCCATCTCCTGCAGCCCCATGTGCGCGGACACAGATGTCATAAACAATGTCATAGTCGGCTCAACAACGCCCAGGGGTCTGCCATGGAGTCTGCCCCTCGCCCTAGACAGTTCTAACCCATGTGTGATTGCAAGGGGGCCAACAACATTGTTATACCCACCACACTCTCTGATGCTATGATATCCGGCAAGTACCCGGTGGCTATTCCTGATACCATTGTGGGTGAAGACAAACCAGTGTCTATGTTGGCCTGCACAGACCAGACCCCTACGAACATTGTGCTAGCTTGAGGATCACCTGGTTGGATGCCGCTGGTTGCAAATCGATCTAATGGAGACAATAAAGACAATGGACCACATCCATGCAGGGTTCACAACCAGAGTTTACAATGCTGGTTTTAACCTCAGCTTCAATTAGATCTTCTTCTCTCACGGGAAATTAGTATAATGCTTGTATAGATGCTGATGCTACCCCTTTCACCATGGGCCTAGACCAAAATAAGAAAGGGCAGATTATGTTTGTAAAGAGTATCCCTCCCTCCGTCTTGTATCAACCACCCCTGCACACCTACCCCCTCCGGACCATATGCAATACACTCCCCTGACCCAGTTGGCAAGGGGGCATCTGTGGCCAGTGAGTGCAATTGCAGCATTGATCCGTCTGAGCTAGTGGCATTAAGGAAAGTATTTCTATTAATTCGCTTAGCCTACGGAAGTGGGGAAATCAAAGGGAATGCCCAACTACCACGACGGGTGTCATCGGGGGTTCCAAAGACATTGGAGGCGGAAGTCCCGCCCAAACCTGATATCTGTATAAATACAACCCGCGCTAATTAGGCTGGTCTGGGGCCCACTTGCAAAAACAGAGCGAGCACTGGGTCCAAAAGTGTCTTGCTCGATAAAGGTTCCCAGGCTCCAAGCCATTTAGGCGCCCCTCCACTCATCCAAAGCATAGTGAATTTAACAGCGACCCCACCTCTGCCCATTTCTACCTGGTGGGCAGATTGTGCACCAAGAGCTAATCCTTTGGCTGGCAAGTTAGCCGGTAGCGCTGGCTACGCAAGATCCAACTCCACCCACTATGATCCCTTTTCTGTGGCTCGCACACTGAAGTATGGGCAGGGCAGGAAGAACAGCAAGGTGACAGGGGGTCACACGGGCAGGGTTCTTTTCTTGTGCAAGGTCCCCAAATTGGCCCCTAACAACCTTGAAACCAGGTAAGCCCTCATAGACAAATGTACCAACTGGTTCCATGATGTGCCTGGCTGTTTATCTGTAATTTGTGAGGACATCTTAAACTGCAACAGGTTGCATTACCAGCGGGTAGTTGCTTTTGACTCTTTACGGACTGAATTCAGGGATCCGAGAGTGACCAATGGCATATTGGACATTGATATGAGATGCCACTCCCATCAAACAGCACAATAGAAATCTGAGTCACTTTTGTGGTCTCTGCACATCCTTCTTACCTTTCTGAGCCGTCCGGTAGACTAAAATTAAGGCCAGTGGGTGGCGAGGGTTCAAGTAGGATGATGTGGGATTTTATCCATTAAAGAAAGTTTTATACCCAAAGGTCAGAATGATGGAAGGTTGTCAATACGTGTTGCCATATACTTAAGGGAATGTGGAACTTGCCTCAATATCGGGACTTTCGCATCCCACGACTGACACCATATATGGAGGGTCAGAAGAAGGCACGGACACCGTGTTCGAATTTCTAATTAGATGATTATTAAATTATAAGAAAAGGCCTCACTTTTCCTATTTACTTTTTATTAGTATTTGATTTAAAACATTTTTTTACCAGTTTCAAGCATGAACAACAAGCATTTTCCATCTGTAAAGATTGACAAATATGGAAAGAAAATATTTACCAGTTACATGCAAGAACATCAAGCATTTTCCATCTGTTAAAATGTACAAATATGAAAGAAAACGTTTTACCGCTGTTGTGTGTTTGTTGCAATTTCTTTGCTTTCTATTAATCAGAAAGTTTCTTTTAGGAAGTTTAACAAAGCCAGGGTTAAGGACAGTCTTTCCCCCTGAATCAGATCGATCCACCACTGGTCAGCTGATAGCGACGGATGTTCATTAATGTGGTTTTCCAGCCATTTAGTCCTCAGTTCTGTTATTGCAGAACAGAATAGCACTAAGTGCTATAGTGATTCCTTAGAGTCTTTACAGCAGCACAGTCTACAACTGAAGTCAGCTACATTCCTTGCCACCCTGGCACCCAAGATCTCTCTGGTTGGAAATAGGTTTCGCAGAACGCGCATTAACTGGGCAGGTTGGTAGCTGCTTGGGAATTTTGACAAATATGTAGCTAATGTGTTAAATGAACGTGCTTCAGGGATTTTCCATAGCACTTGAAGCTTGATCTTTCATGCTATGTTTGAATCCAGTCTAGAGCCCACAATTTGAATTTCACTCTGATCGGGTTAGTTGTTATCATTTCCTATGAGGATTTGAGGCCTTCTAGAATTGCAGTACAGATGTGCCTCCATTTGTGTAGGACGCCATCCGCCCCTTCCAAGAGAGCATCCTGCAGGAGTTTAAAGCCCATTGGTGGTGATGGTACTATGTATTTCCAGAGCAAGACCAAGGACTTCCAAACCACCATTTCATAGAGGGAGGTTAAACCGAGCTCCCTTCTTGTGGCTTCCATTGGGGTACCCTTTGGAAGGTTAAGTACCTTTTTCCAAAATAGGCTCTCCAGGACGGGCCATACTGTAGCCAGAAGGGCAAAGTCAGCCTCAGCAGCATAGGTGACAATTGGTACTAACTTCATGCAATAAAATGATAGCAGAGGGCTCAGTGTGAATTTGCAATCATTTTTCAAGATTATCCAGGCCTGTGCAGCAAGGGTCTTAACCTTGCTTAGCAAGATGATCTCTCTTGGGGCATTGATTGAACTGTTGCTTAAGCAGATCCCCAAATAAGTAATCAAGCTTACTTGAGTGAGTTTCTCGCCGTTCATGTTCCTTCCTCTGCTGCACCCTGGCTCCATGATCAGTATGCAAGAAATATTTGCATTGATCTTTAGCCCATTTTCTTGAACATATACTTGTAGGGCATCTAGTTGCCTTTGCAGACCTACTGGGGTCTTATCAATGAGGACGAGATCATCTGCATACAGGAGTCTATTAAGGTGAGTACCAGCTAATTTTGGGGGGAAGCTTCTTGTGCTCTTCAATAAGTTATGGATATCCTATACGAACAAATTGAATAGCATTAGGGCTAGAGAGCAGCCTTGCTTCAAGCCCTTCATGGTCTTAATGGGTTCTGAAAGCAGGCACCTCCCATCTAATGTTACTCTTAGAGAAGACTCAGAGTAAAGGTCTTTTATAGCTTCAACCAGATCTTCAGGGCATTTCCACTCTTCAAGCTTTGACCAGAGTTTTGTGCGATCGATTGTGTCGAAGGCTTGGGCCAGATCTATGAAGTAGATTTTAGTGGTTTTCTTCTCCTTTACACAACTTTTTAGGTTTTGATCAAACATATGTTAAGGGCTGTGCCCACTCCTTTAACAAAGCCAGATTGCCTGATGTCGTAATTTCCAGAGATCATGCTCCATTTAGAAAGGCCCTGCAATATTAATGTGGCAATGATCTTCCCTGCCACGTCCAACAAATCTATGGGCCTGTAGTTGGCAGGACTCGCCCGGTCCCCCTTTTTGAAGATGGGAACTATAATTGAGGTTTTCCACAAGGATGGTACTCGCATTGCCCTTTAATTTCTTCAAATAACGCCCACAGGAAAGAGGCCCACTACTCCGGGTCCCTATAGCATTACATTTGACATCCCGTCCAGTCCCGGGGCCCTAGAATTTCTAGCTTTGTTGATGATGGACAGGATGTCATCTCTCGTGGTCTCAAAGGTCCATCCTCCACCCTCTAAAGTTTGAGTAAGTCTCAGCCATTGCAAAGAGTGAGGCGAAGTGTTCCTCCTAGGCACTGGCTGAAACTGGATTGAAAAATAGCACCTCCTAAGTGGCACTTAAGCCATAGATCCTCTGCCCTGCCAAGTCTAGCTCGTGTTTTTGGACTTGATACTCATCAGCATGTTTTGGCATCTTGCTGTAACAACTCATGTTTTTGAAATCAGACCCAATTACATTAGTTTTGCTTCAATTTCTTGCTTTTCATTCTAGCTTCGTTCGATTCCAGTTTTTTTAAATGCCTCAGTTTGGAATTTGTGATCTTTTTCCTTTTGGCCACTGCATGACCGTAAGTGTGAAATGGTACAAATGAACACCTTGGGTCCTGTTTTTTCAATTCCTTTTAATTCCACAAAGTCCATCATGAATTGAGGATAATCTAGGACTTGCTCAATGGGGAGTGCTTTTTCGATGTTCACCTGGGCTTTGAATCTCATGGTCAACAGATCGATTCTTTACGGATGGAGGATGAGTCGATTTCTCCCCGCAGTCACACCCAGTACTGTAGAGCGTTTTTCGAGAATTTTCACATTCAGAACCGTGCAGCTCATTTTAAGCATGTTATGGTCACTCTGCCTCGTTTCAAGAACAAGATGTTGCACAAACTTTAGCATGTTACATGAAACAAAGAAGTAATCCAGGATCTTGACCTCTGGGCCACTTTTCCATGTTTCACTTGGTGGAGTGTCACTCTTGATATTTCCATTTATTATATGAATGTTTCTTAGTGACAGCTCCTCACGCCACCTAAGTCCTCTTGTTTCTGCTTCAGTTGCTGCCAGGTTAGAGTCTTCAATGAGGCGTTTATTTTTATTGAAGCAATGAAAATGTAAGTTCCTAAAGAGTATAATATGAGGATCCAGCCATGATTCCGATGCCCCATTCAAAGAGTCCATTATTGTTTCCGAAAATTTTGTGGCCTCTCGGACAGAGGTATTCCAGTAAAGGTTAAATACGATCAGTGTATTCGATTGTGTGGGGTTAGACCCATGCACCCTGATCATAAGGTCCTGGATGTAAGGATTGCGATTCTCCAAGGTCAAGAGTTCCAGGTTAGCTTCGTGTTTCAGGGCTATTAATAGACCAGCCCCTGGTCTCCCCCTCTTCCCTTTGACGGCTGGGTTGAAATAAACTGTGTATCCTGATAGAATAGGTGCACGCACTCCTCATCCATGTTTCCTGTAGGCAAATTATGTTGTAGGCATCAAAGCCCAGATCACTGTACCGAAATGGGTGTTTGAACCCTCTTGCATTCCAACTTCCTACCACTAGGTTCTTAAGATCTGTTTACTTGAGCTGTTATGCTCTGCTGGTTTTGGTAGCCATTGCCTGAGCCAACCAGCTCCAGTTGTCTTCATATGGAGTATCTCTCCTGTTATTTTTCTGTGAATGGATGCTGTGGCTGACTTGAACGTTCTCCAATGTGACAGTGACAGATAAGTCACTGGTCTTCATACAAGCCACTACTGGTTTGTCATCATGGGGCAATTTCACCGACTGTCAAGGCAATTCCTTGTGTGTCAGTCTTGGACCTTCAGCACCCACTGATGGGGCACCAAAACTCTGCGATGTACTTTGAGACATGACTTCCTCCTTAGATGTTAGTTCCCTTAGGTCAAAACCCATCCTTAACAGGCCCGGGAACTTGTCTAAGAGTTGTTTTTTGATTAACTTGGTGGGCAGATGGATAATTACCATGTCCAAACAGTCTTCCTCTGGAAAGTCAATAGTTTTCAGATAGTTTGTTGTGACCAGACTGAGGTTTGGAAGATGATGCAAAAACCTCTGCACATTTGCATGATTAATTATCAGCCCACCGTTTATGTGTAGTAACCGTTCAAGCAGCAGGCAGGTTTCCACTCTATGCCGTTCACAAGCCTTTTCACTTTTAACTTGGTGTCGAGCACCAAGATGCTTTCTTTTGTCTGGGGTTGCCAATCTGAGTTGTTCACCGCCTTGTGAAAGGGCCAATCGTTTTTGCTCCAGAGTTTTGAAGATGACTGTGTCACTGTTCGTGAATTCCATCTGCCTCACCCACTCTTCCTCTTTCAGAGTCAACTGTCGACTAGTGATGATTCTGGCAGGTGGAATCCTGACCAGAGGCGAGCATGGTCGAGATGAGGTGTTTGTTTGTAGAATTGATCTATTATCAGATTTCTCTTGCTCGGTTACGACTTCCAGATTAGCCACTTTCTGTGCTGTTGCTAAAGTCATCGTTAGGTCTTGGGTAAATATGTTGTGTAGCAGTCTCCAATCAATCTTTGGGAGATACCTTCTATGGTCTTCAAGGGTTGGATAGTATAATCCTGGTATACTTGTGCTGTCACCCGGGACTCTTCTTTCTGTGTTTCTTAAATTGCAGTCATCCTTCCTTAGTAACGAGGGCTTAAGTTTTGCAACTGAGATGTCCTGAGAGTTGCCAATGAGTTCCCCCATGTCTGTAGGGGCCGGTGGGAGCGAACAGGTGGCTTCTTCAGCGGATTGAGTGCTAGCCCACGAGTCTAGCTGTGTTTGTTCTATGTTGCCTGGAATTGGGTTGCTATTTTAGGCCCCCGGATCTCCATTTCCTGACCCTGAGTAGGTAGATACATTCATTAAGTCATCAGTGATATCCAGACTTGACGGCGATGAAGGTGGGGAGGCCATATCTTGCTGGGGAGGTCTATTTTCCCTGGAATATGAACTCACGGATGAGTCCTTGTCTGAAGTTGAGTCTCCGATATTTATGGGTAAGGTCACGTTTTTAACAAACGATTTGTTCACTTTTGATCTTGGTTTAGGTGGCGGTTTTGCATTCTGTTTTTTTCCTTGTTTGATGTTTTACTTGTGTTTTTGCCTGAGCCATGCTCTTTTCCCTTGAATTTGCACAGGAATTGACTAGCGCTGTATCACCTGAACCTGACTTCAGAGCCTCAGACTTCCTAGTAAATAGGTTGTATTATTTTGTATGTTTGGGGTTCTTTGGATGATGGCAGTATCGGCTTGAATAGATTTAGTTGCGCCCATAGTGGATATTTCCCTGATCTCCACCAGCTGGCGAGGGTCAACTGAATCAACCACAAATACACTGCCATCTCTGGAAGGGTCAAATTATACCTCGCTGTCATCATAGCAGTCCGAGATTTCTATATCTTCCTGGATTATAGTTGATGCTGGGGGAGAGGCCATGCGGTCACTATGGTTGTATTCTCCTTATTTAATTCCAACAAGGTTTTTTTTCTCTTACACTGATTGGTTTTTAGGGAAGTTGGAGGTTCCAAGTTGGTACCCACATTCATTTCTTTCGGAGGCGCCATGGATAATGAAGATTTTTCAAGTCTCCTTTTGTCCTTCGCCAAGATAATTGGGTCCAGAATACTATGGAGGATATTCGTGGTCTGTGCTGTGCTCTTATTCAGTTTATCTTGTATGGCTGCTATAAAGCCTTCCATGAATATTACTTTTGAATGTACCATTGCTAGGACTGTCGAGTTATCTTCTAATTGGTCACTCACATTCTCATGAAGTTTCATGAAAGGTGCCATGGTGATTGTTAAGGCCTCTATCATGTTAGCATCAATGCCCGGAGCAGGTTCAAAATTAGCTCTTGGGCAGGTGCGGTCTTGAGCTTTAGACCAATTTGGTGGCAAGGGCATAGACGTGTTGGAGTGGGGTAATACTTCCTCAGTACCTGGGTCGCTAGCCCCATCCCCAGAATTTGAACGTAGTCATGGCCTCTTGCTGGAGGCCTTATCACAATTATTTCCGCAATGGGACAGTTGCTGAAATTAGGGCGTTTGATGCGCCTCTCCCCAAATCTTCTGGAAGCTTAATTTCTTCATAGTTCATGGTTAGTCTCTGTTGCTCCTCTATAGCACGAGGCCAACAATAGTTGGTAGAGTCTGCTGGGTGTGGTTGTCCCCTCGAGGGCACGAGATCCTCTTCATTTGCAGTGCTTGTTGTGTTTTTACATTGTTGAACGCTGTGGGTTAAAGTTTCTGCCTCCAGGTTTTCCATACTTTCCAACAATACATGGTCCGATACCACACCCATATATTCAATGAGGTAGTTGGATTGGGAGGGCGTTTTTGAACTTTTGTCCAAGTTGGATCTCCTTTAGAAAAAAATGTTGGTTGGCTAGCAGCTTACTATAGGTCAACCCATGCAGGTGCCAGATGGATTTTATAATGGTGCTGAACCTCCTTTGTTTGTCTTTGCTATTGGGACCGAAATTGTTAGATGGGTTATTTTCGATTAGGTTCACTTTAGGGCCCCTGAGGGGGGGGTTTCGGATTTGACTCCAGTGCGTGTCTGTCAGGTGGAATAGCCTTCCTAGTGTTTGAAGTACCAAAGGTGAATGTTTTTGTGGATCTTGTTGGAGTGCTCAAAGTGTTAACCAGTCAGGGGTTTGTTTGTTTACTGCAGTCTCCAAGTGAAGCCTGAGCTGCTTTCCGACCTTAAAGGCACGTCCTCCTTGACGAGAACAAGGCAGATGTTAAGTTGCTATCAGTCCTGTGCACCATGTTGGTGTCACAATCCTTCTTGCCTGTGTTGGTATAGACTAGATTTCGCTACTGCCCTGGTCGACGGTAAGGTGCTGCTGCAACTGGGGTTCTGCCATTGGGGGATCATTCAGTCGAGAGACTGGGTCAGCTGTCATACTTGCAGAAAGGAAACTGGGGGATCAGTGGTTTAAATCAGTGCTTGAAGGGGGAAGCGAGGGAGCAGTTGGCACTACCTTGTCAGTGAAGCTGTTGTCATCAGTGGGAGGGAGAATGTAGAGAGAGGTGGTGGAAGGCTGATAAGGAAGTACACTATCCTCTCCCACTATTACCCTGCCCTTCCGAGTAGGAGACACCTCTTTCATACAGGCGATGTAATGTCCACTGCTAGCAGTGAATTCAACTTCTGTGTTGAACAGGCAGGGGGTGATCAAGGGCATGTTGGGACCTTTCACTAGCCTGTGGCACGTGGATCCGGATAATAATTGGCAGTGTTAGACTCAGCTTCAATATCCATGTATGTATCAGAGTCAATGTCATTAATTGCACTGCTGCCACCTCCACGGGCCCACACCTTGCTGTCTTTACTTTTGTCCAGAGGAAGCTCCTGTCAGGCCCTGCACAGTTTGAGGTCCGGTGACACCTCTTCTAATGCATAGTGTAAGGGGATGGCATCTTTAAGTGGGGGGGACATTAGGGGAGATGTCATTGACTTTCCCATGACCCCTGGCTCCAGCCCGCCAAAGACTGCCAGACTGCTGCAAACTTGGCAAAAACTCTGCGAACGCTCTGCATTGTGGCATGGATTTTGTTGAAAAGCTCCTCCTCAACACAGTGGAAAAGGAAAATAAATTACCTCTGCCAAGGTCAGACTGCTGCAAACTCGGCCACAAACTTCCTACTGCTATGTGGGTATTCTCTGCATATAAAAATAACTAAGGTGCTCGTCCATGGTCAGGAAGTCATAAAACACAAAAAAAGACTGCTATGCAAAAATGAATCCTAACTGACCCAACCACTATTGTAACAAAAATAAGGTCAGGAGAATGTCTCCCTTCTACTGACTGTATTTCCACTCAAGATTTTCTACTTGGCTTCAAGCGTCTTACTAGTAGGTTAATTTCATAGTCTCTTTTCACCCTTTTTATACATTTTTGTAACTCTTTCACAAGCTCTGTGGGGGTTCGCACCTCTTACGGGGTTGTTTTCCGGGAAACCCTTTTGTCTCTCTCTCCTATGTTTACCTTCACTGTGAAGTGCCTTTTGTACTTTGGTAGAATATATTTCATTAGCTGTGGCATGCTTTCTTGATAGATAAGGTTCCACCTCTCTTGGGGTGGTTTGTTTGGCTTTTCTTTACTTGTGTGGGTCTCTCTTACCTTTCCTTCATAGGATTCTACTTCTGGTTTACAGTCTCTGCCTCTTAACATAGTACTCTCCCCTCTTCCCCTGGCATTTGTAGCTCAGTCTTACTGATATCTGTTCCAGCATGTATCGTGGTGATTCGCTGTTACTCATTACTTCCTCGACTTCCACATGACTGTCTCATCAATTCTACTGAGACGAGTTCCAGCTATTCCATAATGATCTCCCGATGACCTCCCAGTTCTCCCTTTAATCCCTTGTATTCTGTGGGGAAACGTCTCTGGGGCCTCTCTTCACCCAGGGTTGGTTTGGTTGCTTGTTTTCTCAATGTCCCTGCCTTTGCCGGTGTCCTGCTCTCCGTACTCTGTCTGTGTGCGAGCTGGCAGCTCAGTGGGTATCTGGACAGTTTGCTGCTAATGCAGCACTATAGTTTCAGTGTTGTTCTGTAGCTACTCTGCCCACCACAAAGTCGTCGTGATCATAAGACCACTGTCTGCACTTCCAGTGTTTTGCCCTTGCTCCAAAAGCACGGGCTCTGCAACTCCCAGTGACTCTTCCCCTCTTAGATATTATGCAGCCAAGGGGCCTCCCCTGCTTGCGTGCACGTCTCTCTGTTTTGACTCACTTTGGCGTGTCCTCCTCTTGCAGTCTCCTCGTCCCAGTTAAATAGGGATTTCTGTTTTAAGGAGTAGATCCTCTTTCTTGTTTGCAATAGCATATTTTAGTTTTCTCTTCAACCAACTCTCTGGATTGTATACTATTCTGTGCATCTGACATACCCATTTATGCCACCATGGGGTGTTACTTAGGGAGTTCCTCTCTGGAACGGGAGGCCTTGTCCCGAAAGGGGGAGTCCCTCCCAGTGAAGTCCCACTTGCTTCGACCACTAGGGAGGGTGTTGCAGAGCGGCCTCACCTCCCTAGCCTCACAGGTGGGGTCCATCTTGGGGAAGAGGGACAAATTCCCTCGATTAATCACAAAGGCCAAACCATAGAGGTGGGCACAGAACATCATTGTCCCATCCCTGGCAGGTCTTGATGCCATCTATTTAAAACCTGAAAACACCACTGTCGGGACATGAAAAAAGGAATAGTGATCACCAAATAATCAAAGTTGATATTCCCCAGATAGAAGAGCAATTTGTGCATCTGGGTCACATAGAGAGGACAGGGAGCAGTGGATTGTAAACTCTTCAGCTGGTGAAACGCTAACTGAAAGTACACTTTGAGGAGTACTTTAGCTCTGTTTAGAAAAACTCAGTGATCCCTAGGTCCGTACAAGTGGTCCTTGTCTTACCTTGCAAACCTCAAAGGACTCTAGAGCCATGGAAATCAAAGGAGAAAAGGGAAACTCCTAGCATGTCATTCACAAATGAAAAATATCTCAACAATATTAAGATGATGAAGGAGTCCCTCGGTGGTGATCTCCCTATGTGGTAAGGGTATGTTCATATGTCCGAAGTTTGCTGTGCCAAGATTCTCAAGGCTTGTCTCACTGATTACCTCCAATGATGCTTAGACATGTCTGCGCTCTTGCGCTGGAGGGGTTTCAGGTAGCAGTTTGGGCTGGAATGCCTCTTTTATGCTGGACCAATCATCTGCCTGCCCCCTTCTGTAAGGATACGGCAGACTGTAATCAGTAATTACGTCATGTTTTTCCCATCCATCATCCTTCTGTGATGCACAAGTGGTGAACAATGAAAATAAGCATCATTCCGACTTGCTGGCATGAGCTGTTGGAAAAACAACAACTACTGGAAGCATCAGAGTGGCTGCTGAACAGGTTCAATGTGTCCAGAACCACCCGGAAATGCTGGATGTAGTGTGTTGTGCCCATCATCATGTAATGCTCCTCAGATCAGCGTCAGGCCAACCCGTGCCACCTTATATGAGAGTGGCTTGATTACTCTGGGAAGCAATATCTCTATAAGCAAACGTGCTACTGCACACTGCATGATACATTCACTGACTGTCAGAATACAAACAGAAACACATGCAGTTATTTCCCAGGAACAGATCCAAGTGAACAGAGCCCTGCCGTCGCTGTGCCAGTACCATAGAAACATGATGGAATATGTCAAATCTTGAACATCGTTATGCATGCTTGCTGGAGATGCATGTAAAGCTTAAAGAGCATCTCTCTTAAACGAAACACAGAGAGATCATGTAACCTTTCAATCTTAAGTAAAACGAAAGAGCTTAACAGCCTGAAATGCTGACATATCGGGGTCAGGATACTGTATTGTCCGGATTTTTTAGAATCAGAATTTAAAATGGAGCTCGTGTTAGCCATGATGTAAAATATACCACGGATAGGAATTACGCTTGTGCCAGCGTAAAGCCGAGGAGTATATGCCTAATTTTCGTCTTTTTACGCTATACGTGGGTTTCCAAAATGGAACAGTATTTCTGCCTTGGAAGCTTGCGTATAGGGTGGCCAACTTTTTGAGATCCTTTTGCGGGACACAAGGTAGCGATGACCGCACACCTTCATTCACGTTTGGCCTGCCCCTTTCCCTGCACTACTGCAGACCACCGGGTAGAATCAATGCATTGCACCCGCATCTGCTGACGTGACTGGCCTGCTGTGCAGATGAACTAAAAGTGCGGGTGCAAGGCAATGCAATAGGACTCGCAACTTGCCAGCCACTGTTTTCCCGATTCACAGGAAATGTATGTATATGACCCCCTACCCGCTCATATTGTGGGAGCGGGTCATATACATACATTTCCGCAAACTGGAATAACAGTGGCTGGCAAGTGACAGCTAATCTGTGAGACAGCGCCCAGCAGCAGCCGGCCCCAGCCCCTAGCATACCTAATTGTGCTCGAACAGAGCAAGTCGGAACAACCCGCGTCCCGCAGAGCCACTCGGAAAACTCCAGGACAGAGTCCCCAATTACGGGACAGTCCCACAAAATACGGGACAGTTGGCCACCCTACTTGCATACGGTGTAAAAGCAGGGTGAAATTCAACTTGCTACACGTAACATTGGTTTATGTATCTGAGCAAACGGATCGGAAAGACAGAGCATGTGGAATTGTTACATCCAGGAAGAGCGGACCTACCAGCCCAAGTACTCCCAAAAGCCGCCTTCCCCACTTCCCTTTCCCACAGCATTAACCCAGGCAAGGGCTTACAACTCTGGAATCGCATGACACACCCTGACCCAAGGATCCCCTGCCCTAGAACCCCCTGAAACCACTGCTCTAATACCCCATGAAATCCCTTGACACTAAGATCCACTAACAAACCCCTGCCCTCAACACCCTCTACCCGCTGGACCACCTGACACTACTTGTTTCCAGGACCCACTGGCACTGCTTGACATCAGGATCCCATGACACCACTGGCCTCCGGGACCCCATAACAACCCCTGTTCCCTGGACCCACCTTGACACCAACTGCCTCCAGGCCATATTGACTTTAGTTGCACCCATATTCCTACACACACTCCACCCTCTGATCCTCGAACCAAAATCTACACACTGCCACCTAGAACCTTCCTTTCTTGCGACAGAGATGCCACATCACATCACATCCTCCATCGTCCCCCAAGCCCCAGTCAATCGGACAATTCTCTGGTCGTGAGTCAACCATCACATGGCAACTCTCTGCTTGACTAGTGGGCCACCTTCTCTGTCCACCACCACCTGAAACATACCAGGACAACACTGTACCAAGTTCATTGTTGAGGAGCTGAAAGTTCTGATGGAGGATGTCAAAAATGAGGCTTACCACTTTGTGGTGCCTGCACTTCTGAAGATCGAAATATACCAATGCAAGATCTGGAAGGTCATCATGGTGAATATAAATTCCATAGCAACAACACCCTGCAGGGTAGGCCAGATCCAGAACTGCTGGCAGGACCTCAAGAGGTGTGTCCGCAAGCAGGTTGCAAAACATTGCATGGAGTCCTTCTCCACAGGTGGAAGATCGCCACCACTACCCCTGGACCTGTGGCCATGGGAAGACCAGAGATGCGAGCTGTCAACAAGGACAGAGTGCCTTGAGGTGATTGGAGGAGTGAATACAGTGGCTGAAGCTGAGTCAACTCCATGATTGGGGTATACTCATGTAAAGCTTCTTGGGTGGATTGTATGTGAGTCAGATACCAATCCATGACCCATATTGTCCACACATGCCCCCATGATTCCCCCCGTGACCATCAATAGGGAAACCTGACACAACCTCAAATGCACCCCAAGAGATTTCCCTGATGGTGCCTGTATCCAAGAACCCAATTTCCCATCTACACATGGGGAGATGGTGAATGCATGAGATGGAACACATGCATCTCCACACCTGAGCATGCTGCACAACACAAACACATCACATACAGCAATGGCTCACTGGCAGCGGCAGGTTGCCCCATAGTCACCACCATCCCAGGCGAGACTTCATGTATATATAGGTGACCCTAGAATCCCATGCCCCATGATGCTTTCTGAAAGGCACATGCAAGTGCGCTCTGAAGACATGCAGCCGCCCCATCAGATGGTTTAGGACCAATATGCATCCTGTCACATGTCAGGCAGGTACTGACATCACAGGAAAGAAGGATGGCCTTGAGGCGCATCATATCTAGATAAGTTAATCCACACACACTGCAATCTGTACATATGATCATACAGGTAATATGACACACAGTCATTCCGCCCCAAATGCCACACCCAATCCAATAAGTTCAGCATACACTGCAGGATATGAAAGAAAATGTGAGATAAGTGGAAGATCATGCAACAACACTGTGCCACCACTTTCTGGAATAATGCTAACGTATTCACAATGCTGCAGGCCAGAGGTGACTGAATCGTGCAGCTGTCTGTCACACTCCCCCACACATGGGCAGTGTAAAATGTCACTCAAGCACATGTCCACAAACAAATGAGGAGACCGGTTGATGACGCAAAGCCGTGGGTGTAGAGGGGGGTGGCCCGTCATTTGGCAGCAACCATGCCTGCCTACTCACATGGGAGAGAAGACAAATAAATTAGCCACGAGTAACACGTCGCTCCAATGCACTCCAGTCTCATAAACCATGAAATAGGGATTGCCACCATGTGATGGTAGTAGCAGTAAGACTCCAATCCCACTCCTGCCATTCCTCAACCATGGGTGCATGGATATGCGTGAAATTCCCAGGCCATGGCTCCGTTCATGTGTGGTTTGTTGTGGGGGTTGCATGGCTTGTTGGGATGATTGTTGCCTGCTGTGTGTTGGAAGTTTTATTCTGGCAATATGCACCGGCTGTGAACAGTTCAATGGTTCAGAAGCATTCCCACCCACGTAATTTCAAGTTGTACACTGTATATGTAAAGCAATGGCACCATTTGGTTGCATGAAGTACGCATGCTTTTTACGCTTTATACGTTTGGTGTTACATAATTGTTTGTTGGTCTAAAGTCAGAGGGCAATCGTGTACATGACCAGTCCCTGGCAGAGGATACATCCATGGCATTAAACAGTTTACGCCTTGGAATCACTTTATTATTTTATGCTCCATGGGACTCGAAAATGTAGTCCTAAATGTTTTAATGTTCCTTTTTAACAACAGAAGCCAGATGGCCACCTATTCATGAATAAGGGTTTTGCAATGGCACATGTGTGTAGATGGACTGTATCAACACCGAGGCCATGGCTTTGCAGCTCACAGCTTATCTTTTTTTTTTTTTTTTTTTATTGTGATATAACCACATTTGGGTTTTTTTACACATTCAAAAGCAAAACGTATATACATGCAAATATCATATTATAAATTATATCTAGATAACATTTAAAACTAATTCATCACAATCTTATAAAGTTAGCATATTAAAATTGAATTCATCACATCAATATCTAATTTTCCTATAAAACAGTTTTCCCCCTTACTTCAACAATCAATCAACAGTATTCTGACAATATAAAACCTGTCAATTGCAAAACCCTTAAAATATTTAGGGTCTATTTTATTTCATGGCCCGCAATCATTCTTTCCCAGAAAGTGTCAGAGGATAATCTATCCAGTGACCCAACTGAATTCCCTAAATGTTCCACCCTAATTTTCCAAGTGCCTTTACAGAATCTTAGCAGGTGCTCTAAAGTTTGTTTGCTTAAATCTGAGCATTACGTGCATAGACTCCGGGTCCCTTCAGTGACTCCCCATTTGGTTAATACTGATCCGGTTTTGATCAAGTTTAACCGTACCCTCATAAAGTTTTGTCTTCCTTTTGGGTTAGGGAACTTCATCAAGTATCTTGGTACAATACCCTGTTTTTTCCCGTACTTAAAAAACCCTTCAGGAATAGAGGATGATCTCACCATATCCCCTGTTGAAATCCAATCTCTCAAAGATAAAGACTTCTTAACTTTCAGCGGGTTTGAACTCAGTGTTAATTTATCTGATTCACAATAAGTCAGCAGATTTTCTGCCGTCTTTTTGAGTTCTGTCAAAGTTAGTGAGGAATCAAGATTCATATTTTCTAGGAGATTTCCATATAGTGTATTAGTCATTGGCACAATAATTGACCTATACAAGGAAAGAAGTTTCCAATCAACTGCGTATTTTAAAGATTTTAATCCTAGCTCATATCTGAGTGTTATCGTATGTAATCCTTTAGGCAATCCTAATACCTGTTTCCAAATATAACCTTATATTTTTTGCCAATCTATTGACCACAACAAAGGTTTGGCTTCAATTCCGTACAATAGTACAGGGATTACTTTGGCCACATAGAAGTTTATAACAGGCATAATCGAAAATTTACCATAAAGGCTGGCAATCTTCTTCATCTGGGCTATTAGTTGTGTCCCTTTGGCCAGGATTTCACCATACTGCTTCCCAACTGTAGGGGTCGCATACACAGTAATGCCCAGATACATTACTTCTTTTACCACTGGTATCTGGTTACTGCCAATTGACCACCGATATTTTGTTTCTTTGCGACCTTTCTGCTCAAAAATTACAATCTTAGATTTGTCAGGGTTTACAACTAGGTCATTTAATTTCATATACTTGTCGAGGGCATTCAACAATCTTTGTAGACTGATGGGAGTCCTGTCAAGAAAGACTATATCGTCCGCATACATAAGCCATCTTACGGCCAAGGACCCCACCTTTGGGCTTATTAATGATGAGGATTCTAGGGCGGCTCCAAAGTCTCCCAGATAAAACTTAAAGAGAAATGGAGCCACCATACAACCCTGTCTGACCCCTCTATCTATACTTATATATTCTGACAAATATCCATCCATATTTAATCTTACTCTGGCTGTATTTCTTTCGTGAAGTTTTACTAGTATATTAATTAGAGTTTTCGGTGCCCCTTTCTGTTCCAATTTGCTCCAAAGTTTATCTCGATTTACCATGTCAAAAGCACTTGACAGATCGATAAAGGCTCCATAAAGTCTTCCTTTATTATTTTTATCTTTCAGATTTGACAATGAGGCTAATATTATACCATTCAGAGAGGTTGAATGGCCTATTCTAAATCCGGTCTGCTGTTTAGGGATTATGTTGTTTTGTTTCGCCCATGTTTCAAGTTCTCTTAATATCAGACTAGTAAACAACTTGCTTTCCACGTCAAGCAATGTAATTGGCCTGTAACTAATAGGGTTTTTGCGATCCCCCTTCTTGAAAATCGGGATTATAATTGCGGTCTTCCAAGAAGATGGAATTATTCTATTTGCAATCACTTTCTTATACAAGGTATATAGGATTTCAGCCCACAATGTCCCATTTCCTTTGAGGACTTGATAAGTTAGACCATTTGGGTCCACAGATCTCGACGCCGAGGATTTTATGATCAAATTCAAAATATCCTCTTTGTCAAAGTTTAAACCCCAATTTCCGTTGTCACCTATATATTTTTGTCCTCCCACTGGTTCCTGGTATTTTACGCCGAAATAGGTTAGCCAACTTGCTTCCGACACATTATTCGTCTGAGCAATGGTTTGGTGTATTTGGGGAGCATTTACTAGTGACCAGAAGTTTCGCGAGGAATTATTTTGTAATGCACGCAGCATCTCTTCCCCATCTTTCTGCCATAGTTCTTCTCTATGTTGTCTAGACCAACTCTTCAGAACATTTTTAATTTTTTTTTTTGATTCTATCTCTAGTTCTAATAAGCTTTTAGCCCGTTTCTTAGCGAGTCTTAACTGTATTTGCATCTCGCGTTTTTTTACCCAAACTGCTTCATCAAAAAAGTGTTTGTGCACTCGCTGAAAACCCTTCTGGGTACTTAACGGGGGGTCAATTGACCACAGGAATTCATGGAACCGTGATGGGTCACAATGCTGATGCAAAATATTTTGATCTCCCCAGTTGGAAAATCCATCCAGGGCTTTGTTTAACCGCTCCCCTTCCCTCTTGTATTTTACCAACTGATTTCTCTGTGCATTAACGTCTACTCTCTGGTCCCAAATCTCTATTTTTTCCTCACTACACCAATTTAAATGTGCAACTAATCGCTTATGGTCACTTGTTCCACCATCGGCCACTGAAAAATGTATACAAGTATCGAAGCACTCTGTTGATAAAAGCATATAATCCAATGTCGATTCTGATGAACCCCTCTCCCACGTTGTAACCGATGGAACATCACCTTCTATGGAGCCTTTTAGGAATTTTAAGTCCCAATCCTCAAAGAAGTTCGACCACTTTCTCCCGTTATTTGTTACTTCTTTCATTTTCCCTGTATGGCATTTGGAATTAATACATTGCGAATTTAAGTCTCCTGCAACCAATATATGCGCCCCAGGGTACGTTATATTAATATCACAAAGGGTTACCGCAATTGATTCTAGAAATTCTAAGAGTTTTTCCCTCACGGGGTTCCAATACAGGTCCACAATTATTATATCCTTAGTTGGAGAGCTTTTGAGGGGAGTGACCACTCTCACCACCAGAATTCCTTCCTGTTTGCAGGATAACATTGATATTTCTTTAAATAAAATCTTTCTACAGGCGATCAGCAAACCTCCCGTCGGTCTACCCTTGGCTTTACAGTTAGCTGGTTGTGCTATCAATTTAAAGCCTTCGAGTTGCGGGGTGTTTACTAACCATGTTTCCTGTAACAGGATCAAATCGTTCCCCCCAAATAACAACACACTCATTTTATTATTTTTAAATTAACTGGATCCCCGAGAGTTCCAACTAGTGATCCTCAATTTGTCACTATTAAAGGGATCTCTGTGATACACCCAGCTTCTGGCAGACTTGCATAATTATCTCTGGTAACATTGACCAAGATGGTGTTTGTAACCCTTCATTGATGATATTTTCATTTTTTCCCCGATGGGTTTCATGCATTGAGGAGATATTTCCCTGGTTTAACTCATATTCCTCAGTTTCGATCTTTTCTATTGCGTGAGATGGCAATTGCTCATATACTTCCAAACCCACCTCCCTTAATCTTTCTTGTAAGTTTAGAAAAGCTTTTATCCCCAGTTTAGAAACAAATCCAACTTCAACTAAGCTGATACACTCTGGTTTAGGGAAACGAACATATTCAATGTCTTTTGTTGAGAATAAATATAATTCTGGAAGTTTTTTAACCAGTGATAGAATCGAACTCCTATTCAGTGGTGTACCAGACTTTCGATTTTCCTCACTAGTAAACCAAAGTCTCGGGATTGCATATGGATTCGGATCATCTTGGGGATTTGTTATTCTTTCAGTTACCATTTCGGAGGATGAGTTTCCCACCAGGACGTTCATAGTCTCTTCTCTTCCAACCTCTTTGGATTGATCTTGGTAGTCCGTATTCGATATTGATGTTTGAATACGTATTGTGTCCTCTGCATGACCCATCCTAGAACTTTGGGTGACCACCAAATCTCCAGTCTTTGTTTTTGTTTGATTGAATATTGGAGCAATTCTTAAACCAATCTGGGTCTGCATTGGTACTTTAAAAGCATTTTTCTGTTTTTGAAGAAATATAGGAGCTATTTTTAACAACTTCCCTGTAATCTCTGATCTCATCGAGTCGTGTTGTTGTTGATTTCTGTCCAGGTGTGCAATTTTTCCTTCTGTTTGAGTACTCATAGATTTCTCTACCATATGTACATCCCCCTCTGCTTCGGGAATTCTACCAGTCTCAAGTCTTTTCCTTTGTTGTTTTTTGGATTTATTTACCCTGGCAATTCTTTTTTGTTGTGGAGAATCATTACCCTTGCTCCTATCATCTTTATCTGGGATATTTTGATTCTCATTGATTTTCGCAGGATCTAAAATCCCCTTGACGAAGCTATTTACCTTTGATTTTTTTTATCTAATATTCTTCACATTTTTTGTTTTCTTTACTTGTCGACCTTGTGATTTTGAATCTGTATTATTTTGCTTTTGGTTCTTCCGCCTTTCTCTTCTCCGTCTCTTATAGGATTGTTGCAAACTCTTTTTCCACATATAGCTGTTTTCTGCCTCTTCTTCGTGATTCTCAATAGCTTCCCGTCGGTCTTCCGCCAGCTGTTCCACCGTTGACTCAGCAATCTGTGCCAATCAGCAGAATTCTTCCATTACTGATTCGGATAAGGGAGTATCATCCGCAAAAGTATTCAATTCATGAACTAAGTCTTTTGTTTCAATTACTAGATCTTGGTTTAATGAAGAAGTCGATACATTTCTTTCATTCATTTGCAATAACAAATCCTTAATCTCCTTATTCTCCCTCATTAGAGAAGTCATTTGGTGCTTAATTTCCATTAGGTCTCCACTATACTTTGTGAAGCCATCTTCCATCTTTATCATCATGGGCAGAACTGAACAATTTATTACATTATTTTGGCCTACGACTGAAAATTCAAGTTGTTCAATATCCTTTGTCATTTCCATTAAAATCCCTGTATGGGTCTGCAGATCTCTTTTTAGAAGGTCAAAAACCTTCACCAAGGAATTTAGAACAAAATTTAAAGCCGAGAGAGAGGAATCACCATCATTAGGGTCATGATTCGTGTTTCCCTGTGTCATACTTGGTATTTGCACCGGTTGATCTAGTAAAATTCCATCAGACACGACCGTGTCCCCTCTCGATACCACTGTTGAGTTTAATCTTTCCTCATGTGGTTGTAGATTCTGAGCCAAGCCCAACAGATGATTTGGGGTCCTTGAAAGTTCCATAACTGGGATGAGTAGTTCAGATCCACTGTTCTCCGTTTGTAAATTGATATTTTGATTTAAAAGTTTTAAGGAATGTGGCATAGGTCCATTTAAATTTTCTTGTGCAGATTTCTGGAAATAATAATCAATAGTCCCTTTTATATTAGTTGATGTCAGAGTAAAGTCTTTCGACTGTCTAAATGGGGTGTTTCTTGTTAAGTCCCTTAAAATTTCTCCCTCCGTTAATTTATCCACTTGAAGTTCTTGATGAATTTGTGCCTCTATTATGTTGTTATTTCTTGTCGAGGCAATCGGAGTTTGAGAACTTACGGGGTTCACATCCTCATGCAGGGACTTTTCAATGTAGGAACCGTCCCACTCTGGAGCTCTTAGATCATCAACGTGTTGTCCACTCCTTAAATTGTAGCGGGCCATTTCTTACCCCTTCGTTGTCTATGAGAATTAGGCCTGAGAAAAATGAGGGATCAAAGGAGTAAAATCTCCCACAGTCTCCCCCCTTTTTAACTTTTTATTGCCTAAACAGGGCCCCAGCCACTCCCTTTCAACTGTCCACTCCAAATTGCCCAGACTCAAAAATTCCTGTCAGCGAACTGCGGACTGTCTCAGATTAATCTCTGAGGCTCTTGTTTAAGGGGGCTTATAGAAGGGCTTACAGCCAGTGGCCACTGCTGTCTAATACTAAATTGCAGCAGCCCACTACAAACAGGATAAGAGTTTCTGTTCTGCAACCCTTCAAATCCTCAACCCACTACCCTTTATCAATACCGGTGTCAATATATTTATACAGGCCCGAGCCCTGGTTCAATCACCGTCTCTCCAGCAAGCTCAGGCTCATACTCAGGTACTGATGGAGGAGGAGGAAATTGGCTCTATCTTGGGCTCGAGCACAGACAGTTACCAACTGTTACCAGACAGTTACCATGCTCAATAGTCCATGGAATGACTCAAAAAAAATGCAAAAGGCACCGATGGTGCAAGTAATACAGACCTCGCTGTCAGTGTCTGTGGAGCAGATCAAAGTGGCTGCCGCAAATTTGGCAAATTGGCTACGCGTCTAAAGACCCACCAGCACTGATCCGGGGCCTCCAGCGTAACACTGCACCTCCGCGGGATCGCTGGGCTAGCAGCTGCCTCAGGCCACCGCGGACACCCACCTCTGTGCCTCCCGGGTATGCGGGTACGCCTCGATACACGATACACGATATCGGTAGAAGCTCAGTGCCGGCCCGGTCTGAGCTCGTTCTCCACTTTTAGCGACGACGCCGCCGTCTGCTCACCGTCTGCTCGAAAAAATGAAAAGATTTCCTGGGACTTCCTGGGGCTTCCTACTAGAGGAAAGGACCCACACACACACGCTTGTACGTTACCGGCAGTCAAGACGCACTGAGGAACTGTACGATCGAGTCACAAGTGTACAGAGTGTCAGCCGCTTCCGACCGCTCTATCCAGAGTTCTGTAATCACTGTACCATTCATACCATGTCACAGCTTATCATGAGCCCAGAGATCTACTAAAGACAATTGGAATGATCTAACAAGACCCTGATACCTGGAAAACAGTACTGACTATTCTGCAGGAAAGACACTGAGGTTTATTAAGACATGTTGTATGCATTTGTATCAGTAGATTGTTGTAAAATGCATGCATTGGTAATACAAAAAATAATAATTGGCAATTAAAACATTCCAGAACCAACTCAAAGGTACAGGTGCTACTAAGGAAAGTGTAAAGGAACATAGGAGTGGACTGGTTTTGCACGGGGCATTTTCAGACACGTGCTGTAGGGGGCTACCATATGTGCCACTGTATGCAATAATGTACTGGATAGATGTACATGCCTTTGTTACCCAATTCTTCTTAAAAGCTGTCTAATAGTGTTTGTACTTGAACATGGTCAGTTCTGCTGAAAATACACAATGTACCTGTGATGCTGTAAGCAGCTTCCTGTGAAGTCCACATTGGACTGCATGAGGTAGTAAGCCCTTTCAGTTACACAGTAGGCTGGAGGAGTCTTTGAGACCGAATTCTGATGAAACAATGGGAGTATTCCAAATGGAGATGCCAGGCTTGCAGATTGCTATAATGCAGCTAACAAAGATGTCTAGTCTGAAGCCTGACATACTCAGGTAGAATATTGTCAGACAACACATTTGTTTGCACATAAACTGGCCTGCTGTCCATGCCCAACATGCATCCTGCCACTAAATAAAAGATATGTAGTGATATAACAACGCAAATTTGGTAAGGTTCATTGAAATTTGATATGCTATGAGTTTATTTATTTATTGGTCACTTGGTAGGTGCTTATACAATTAGAAAAACTGTCAAAGTGCCCACAGGCAACAGGGTGGGGACAGGGGAAGATAGACAAGGAATTACAACAAAGATAGTTCATTTAATTAATAGTACAAACAAATCAGAAGAATAACAGGGAGGGGAAGACAAACCTACTATGCCTTGTGAGTGTTCAGAACGTGCAAGTGCAGAAGGGAGGGGGGTAAGGGACCGGTGCTGTAGTGCTCATGGAGAGGTGCACACGGTGAAGTGCTAAGAAGAGAAAAATGTAAGTGCAACCTCAGTGGGGAAGGTGAGCCTAAGCAAGTGCAGTAAATAGGCAGAGGCTGGGATGAGAGATGTGGGGGGTCAGGGCCCGAGGATACAAAGGCCTCTACACATCAATCACACTACTGTATGATTAGCAGGGAATAGAGGAGGAGATGGAAGAAGTAAAGAGAAAGGTTTTGAAGGGTTTTAAGAACTAAGGGGGTCCTGCTCAAGACGTAGAGGGGGGCTATTCCACAGAAAGGAGCCCACTGAGGAAAGTGATCGACCACCAGCTCTCTGTTTAGCAAACCGCTTCACACGCAAGGAGTTGGTGCCAAAGGAATGCAAGAGTGTAGAAGGGGAATATTTGGTCAGGAAGCGTTGAAGATTGAGTGGTCCCCGGCACCAGATAGCATTGTGGAGGATGCAGAGGGATTTGAATTTAATCCGTGCTGTGACCGGGAGCCAGTGAAGGCTTTGCAGGGCAGGAGAAATGCGGTCCCTGGGCTTGAGGCCAAGGATAAGTCTCGCTGCCCTATTCTGGGTTTAGCTGGAGGGGTCGCAGGATGGACGAAGGATGATTATGTTTATGTTTATTGAATTTATATAGCGCTTTACGCCAAAGCGCTTTACAGAAAAACAATAAGAAGCTAATATAAAAATGTGAAACAAACCAGAAGTACAGTATATGGAACAATTTACTAAAGGGGAGGGGAGGAGGAGGGAGAGGGGAGGGGAGGAAGGTTAAGGGGTATGAAAGTCAGGTTCGATGTTAGGAGGGTGGGAGAAGGGGGGAGGAGGGAGGCAGGGGGGTATCCCAGTAGCCTCCTGCGCCTCTTGGTACCAGTGTCATTGAGGATAGTGGTAGTTGGATTTTAGGGGAGTCAGGTAGGAGGCAGGGAGACCAAAAAGAAGAGAGGAGCAGTAGAAAAGGCGGGAGAAAATAAGGGAGAAAATGAGGAGTTTAGAAGCGTGGAAGGTGAGGGAGAAGCGGATCTTGCGGATGTTGAACAGGTGGTGCCGACAGGTGCGAGAGGTTAGGGAGATATGGTTAGAAAAGGAAAGAGAGCAGTCGAGGTGGAGGCCAAGATTAACGAGGAGGCTATTGCATTAGTCTAGCCTGGAGAGAACCAGAACAAAGGTAACATGGAGTCTCTGGGGGAAGGTGAGTAAGGGTAGAGCTCCTTTGAGAAGAAATAGCTGAAAGTGGGACTTCTTGACAATGGGCCTCATTACGACCCTGCCAGTCAGGAAACAACGGTGGCGGTAAATCTGCTGCCACCGTTGTTTCCGGACCGGTTGATTCCCGAGTTCTGCAGGTGGGCGGTGTCACTGCCGCCAGGTCACACCTGTCGGGAGTAACACCCCCCGCCTGCAGGTGCAAATGGAAACACCTGCTCCGTCATAGACGGAACTGGTGTTTCCATTATCACATCCCCATGGAGTCCTACAGGGCTCCATCGGAATGGGGATTTACGGAATTCCGCCTCTGGAATTACCGGGTCACCGGATTCATAATGCCCCAGTGATTCCGGCAATCACAGAGGTGGAATGGCATTTTGGGGCCGGCGGCAGCCTGTCGGTTTTTCGGGCACGGCTACCGCTGGACTCGAAACAAGGCCCCATGTCTTGAATATGAGGGATGATGGAAAGGGAGGTGTAGAAGATGACTCAGAGATTTCTGGGTTCAGAGGAGGTGGAATGGGGATAGTGCAGGGAAGAAGTAGGGTGCAAGGGCCCCAATAGGGAGAATCTCTGTCTTGCTGACATTGAGGCAGAGGTCATTAGCAGTGCACCAGGACTTCATGGCAGAAAGTCAGTCAGGGATTAAGGAAGGTGCAAGGACATCAGTAGGAAGTTTGAAGAAGAGTTGTGTGTCGTCAGTGTAGCACTGGAAGTTGGGGGAAAAGGAGGAAATGAGGCATGTCAGCAGAGAAAGGTATTTGTTAAAGAACCACGGTAAAAGAATGGAACTGTGGGGGACGCCACAGGTGGAGAAGGAAATAGGGGAGGAGAAAGGGCCTTTTATGATTTTGGAGGAATGGTCAGTAAGAAAGGAGGTAAGCCAGTCCAGTGCCCACTCCGAGATACAAATGGTATCATGGAGCCTTTTTATGAGTATTGAATGGTTCACTGTGTCAAATTCAGAAGAGTGATCAAGGAGGATGAGGACAGCAGGGGAATTGGTATCAAGGGATGTGAGCAGTTCTTCATGGGTGTTCAGAAGCCCAGTTGCCATGCCTAGGGATACTCGGAATCTAGATCGGTGGTCGTGAAGACCACCCACAAGTTCAGTGTGAGAGTTGAGTTGAGGTAGGGCCAACTTCTTGAACAGTTTCCCCAGGAAGGGGGTGATGGACATGAGGCAATAGCTGGCTGGGCATGAAGGGTCTGCTGAGGGTTTTTTAAGGAGGGGGCACACAAGTGAGTGCTTGAGGGAGGAAGGAAAATAACCATTAGCAACGGTGTGGTTGCAGAGATCAGCAAGACCAGGTACAGAGAGAGGAGTGTTGTCCTTGATGGTTCAGGAAGAGCATGGGTCAACCTGTTTTGAAGAGACCTTCACGGAATTCACAACTTTGGTGACTTCTTCCAGGGAGACAGGAGCGAAAGAGGAGAAGGAGGAAGGAAGAGGGTGAGTGGTTAGGGAGGTAGAGCAGGGAGGTTAGGGTTGAATGAGTACGTGACAAGGCTGTTCAGTATGTCCAGGGTTTTGGAAGTGAAGTGAGAGGCAAGTGCATTGCAAAGGGCCTGGGTAGGGGTAGGGGCAGAAGATACTGTGGATGGGTTGGCAAGTTCCCTGCAGATTCTGAAGAGCTCAGCCATGTTGTTGGATGCATTGGACACTCATGCCTGAATGCGGGCTCTTGTTTTGGCATGGATGGAGAGTATATATTGTCTCTGGATCAGGTAGCAGGCCAGTTTGTCAGAGGGTGAGCCTGAAGTGTGCCACTTCCGGTCAGCACCCCTGAACTTACTTTTTTGAATAACGAGTTCAGAGTCTTACCTGGTGTTATGGTTCGAAGCAGGTTTCAGGCGGATCCTCATGACTGGGGCAAGGATGTCAAGGGTGTTGGTAATGGACAGATAGAGGTTGCTGAGGGAAGAATATGTGGTAGTTGATTAAATATACAGTGTAAAACAATTAGTCATCAAGTATTGGCAACAATTATATAGAGATGATGCTATGAAATCATATGACAATTAAATTCTGACTATTATATCCCTACACTTTCTTTCTTCAAGTAGCTTCAGTTAACAGATTATATGTCCCTCCAACCCATATAGGGGACAAATGGAACAGCTATGACATGATCTGTTGATATATAATAAAGTATGTGGGGCAGAGGCAATGTCTATGATGTGTAAATGTCTATTGGAAATTGATAGAATAGCCTATAAGAAGATCAGGATAAAGTTGGGGCTGAAATAGGGAATGTAATTGATGAAAATCATTGGATTACGCTCAACACAAAACTTCATATACACTTTTAGGACATATGACATATATGACATAATTTACATAACATGTTTTATTATAGAAGTATTCACTTGCATCACATGCCTACATCACATGCCTGTGAGATTAAGTGACACAAGGGCGTAGATCAAGGAATATTGCCCTAGGTACAATTATCCCTGAGCTGTCTGGGAGCACACGTTTTGATGTGTCTGAAAATTGGTCATCTCTGGGCTTCGTTTGAAACGGTGATGAAGGGCTGCATTAGTGACCAATTTTAATTTACTAAAGGCAGTGCTACGATTTGCTCACCAGTCAGCATGAGAAGAAGTATACATTTGATTGATCATTTTTCAAATCTTTGCTATCATAGTTAAGTGAGCAGTAATCACATGCATTTGGAAGGCAAAGACACCTGGGGAAAATGCTGAATGGATGAAAACGATGTATTACATGTTCACAGCCTAGCTGAAATGTAATGCTATATCAATGAATCAATGGAAAGGTTAGAAATTAAGAACGTTTACAGATCATAAAGGCAAACTTTAGATTTGAAAGAGGTTTGGTATTTGAATCAAACTAGCTTTGTTGTTTCCATTTCTATGCTTTAGGGCAATACAAAAATACAATAAAATATCCAAAAATATGAGTAGTCCCTATCATGAGAATGTTATCTCCAACTACACTTGTAGAGCTGGTCATGGGAATTTAGCTGCCAGGATCATGGAGCTAAATAACATGCAGGAAATACTGAGTCACAGAGGAACAGGGGTGAGTGATAGCTCGGATATGAGTGCAGGGTCTCCTCAGCCAAATCCTGCGGCGTTCTTTAAAGACATTGATATTTTTCCACACACTTCTGCAGTGATGGGTGAACCGCTCGATCCGTCAACCCAAATGACATGAGAATATTCCAAGGATAGCAGTGAAGCCTTGGTGAACTTTCCCTTTCCTCTGCCCCTGAGATACTCCTTAAACCTTTTAGGCCCTGGTTTCCTCCTTACCACTCTCCCCACTATTTATTTTTAATATGCTCCAGGACATTGGTATTGATGTCTACCACTGAACCCCAGCATTGAAAATACTTTTTATTAATTTCTTCCCCAGAGATTTCCCGTATGAGGTCTGTTTTAATCTCATGTTGATCCATGCTGTGATCTTATGTGTGTGCTCATGGGGTGAGCAAATGGGGGGACTCAGAGATCAGATGGTTTTCACTTTCCTCATTAACTGTACTTCCTGGATTTTGTTGTAATCAATGGGTTCATCTAAACTGTTATGTATTTATTTATTTATGTAGTGTTTGCTTGTTAGGCGCTTATACAGCAAGTAAAATACTGTTTCAAAGGGCCCTCTGTTTTATCTAACATTTTTCACTTAATTTCAGGTATTTTTCAGTTTTTACGGTCATATATTCTCCAGTGGCCACTTTCCTTGTTTCTCAAATATTAAAAAAGGCAGAGGTCCATCCCCCCTGCTTATTAACCAGATCCCAGCAGCTCTGGTTTTTGGCAGTGGCCAGTTGCCCATGTCCCCTTTCTTCCCTCTTCTTTAGTTTTCACAGTAGTTCCCCCCCAGGAAATTCCTGCTGTCATCCCATTCCGCTTTCTATTCCCATGGACACCATTACTGTAATCATTCCTGAGGTGATTCATCGTTTTCCTATTACCACGTAAATGGTACACACTGAACAGTTCAAGGGCCTGATTCATGGATTTTTTTTCGTACTAAAAAGTGACTTTGCACACTTTTCAACACGCAAAACTCCTTCTCCGATTCAAGGGTCAGACTTTGCGTATATTTACGGGACATTGCGCAAATCTGTCGAGTCTTTTGGTGCAGTTGAGCGCTTTGCACGACACTTCATGCAAAGCTGAGGACGGGCCTATGCAAAGAAATAAAGAGTGGGAAGAACATGCATATTCTTCATTCTCCCGGCAAAATTAGGGAGCACAAGGAATAAAATGGGTGTCTTGAGTGACGGCTAAACAAAGAAATTGCTTGCCCAGTCAAGCACAAATTCAACCGAATTCATGAATTTCAATGTGCAAATTCACGTCGGGAAAAGTAAAACGCAAACCTTGTGAACTCACTGCCACATGATAGGAGGCGCAAAGCAATATGAACATAGGGTCCAATGCTCAAAGCAAAGGTTGGCACAGCAATTTACGGGTGACTGCAAGTAGTTGAGGTACCGCTTGGAGTTAAGGGTGATTGTATGCAGATTAGCGGGGTGCTGCGTTGCATTATCGGTATTGGCATGCAGGTTTACGCGTGCTGCCTTGAGTTACGCAAAAAGTGCACAGATTATCGGGGTGTCATTTTGGGCTACACAGGTTCGTATGCAGTGTCGCCGGGGTGCTGCCTTTGTTGCGGAGTGATGGCGCAAAGGTTGGTATATGTCACTGGTTTTGGTTTGTGTGGGTGTGTGTCATGGGCGTTCGGGCACTACACTATTTTGTTTGCGCCTAAGGTTACTTTGCGGTTATAATTCCATTAATATGCAGAACGCACAAGACATACTTTTTTGTGCAGTTAGGCGCAAACTTATTTTACGCCTGAGTACTTTGCGGGAACTATGTACTTTTTCTATGAATCAGGCCGTAAGTCTTCCACATATCCTCACTGCAGCTCTCTGTGTGCACCACGCCTCCTTTCTAGGCCCTCCTTTGTGTAAATCCTGTCAATCCTCACTTACACTACTATTACCCACTTTCACTCACCGGTCGGTGTGACACATTTTTGTTCTTGGAAGTGTCTTGCAATATTTTCAGGGGAAACAAAGAAAATGAACAGGAACATCCTGTACAAGTGGCAAGGCATCAGTGATTGCTCAGGCAAAGATCAATGGAGTAGGAGAAAGCAACATGAGGAAGAGGCACTTGCATTGGCAGTTCCAGCTATCCGTACCTGCACTCTGATTGGATATGGCAATGGAGCATGGTGCTGGTAACTGATGGGTCTACTTTAAATGGCAGGTATATTTTACAATACATTGAAACCTCATCTGTTAGGGTGCTCTGTTAGTTACATGAGCGACACCACTATTCAAGTAACTTACACGTCTTATCCCATCCCACACACTGCCATGGTCTTGCCCCATTCTTTTATGGCTTCTTTTCTCTTCCCAATTAAAGCACTGCCTGTACTGCAAACTACTGAACCCAAGGCTTGTCTCTAAACTGAACATTTGACATCACGTATTGAGCAGGTCCAATGTTCTTGAAAAGGAGATTTTCTTTTGAGTAAGGGTGCACTACCAGTGTTTACTTCCCCGGCATGCTTTATGAGCATGAATTAGGGATGTGGGGGATGGGGGGGAGGGGCAGTGGTGGCAGCTTACTCTTCTTCACTGCGCTCTGACCTTTAACGTGGTCTTTGAGACCCATAACACCCAGTATGGCCCGCAGAGTGCTTCCATAGAGCTTATTTACAGTATAAGTTTGATTATCTGGTAGCATAATCGAAAATTCTGGTAAACAGAAAGTCGATTTCGGAGCTCAAAAACAAAGCAAAGAAGCCTGATGACCAAACTTCCTGGCTTGTTTGATCTTTTTTTCCCAGTTGCAAAAACTTTGTTTTCTGGAACTTTCTTAACCAGACCCGTTACTATGACAGACAAAGGACATGCCGGTTAACAAAGTGTTTTCTGGTCAGTAGGGGGTCGGATAATAAAGCGTGTACTGTGTGTGATTGGTTTCAGTAGCCATGAGGGTCATTTCTGGCAAAAAATACTAGGAAATCAAGTCATAACATTCTTTATGTTATGCTTTTACAAATGACACGAGCTAGATCTTTCTGGGCTCTTGTTTCTCACTTGTCGTGCTAAAATCATTAATTTGACTGATCGAGTCCTGGCGAGGGCGATAGCTCAGGCAGCGGGTTTGGGATTTGTGTGGGAAACTAGACCAAGCAGCGTCACCCCGGGTTCGAATCCTGATCCTGCACCTTGAAGCCAAGTTCTGGTATTAACTGGGTTCTAAAAGGACGATTATAATTAACCTGAAACTATTTGAAAATGCAAAAACTGTTATTTCCCAATTTAAGTTACTTGGATGTAATTAACGCTATTGCTAAAATATGTTCAGTTTTACAAAATTGGACATGCTGGAGTCATGGACAACTGAGAAATTCGGACATTGCTCAAGGGGAACTTTATGGCACTGAGGCAGCAGCGTGCATTTTTCATGCACTGTGCCAAATCGTTATGAAAAGCCACATTTACAGCATGCTTCTTCTCAATGCTCACTGTCACTCGAGGAATGAAAGACTGCAATCAAAACTAATTATTTCAGTTCAACATACAAGGCCTCGTGGTTCTCCTCCAACACATCCATTTCTTATAAACAAATGTTATGTGAAGCAACCAGCAGAGGCAATTTTGCGAACGAATGGTGTTTTCCGAGCTCAAACTACCATCTCTGCTCTGGCTGCGTTTGGGAACTTTTGGAAGGTTGACAAGCCCCCTTGCAGGCATGAGTGAATCCACTGTTCTCCTCAGAATTAATTGAGGCAAGTGGCTTTGGCCAAGACTGTTTATGAAGTGTGACTGGCAAGTCAAATGAAATAATCTACATATTTAAAACGTGCGCTTCACTTTAGAATCAGGAAAATGAGGGGATGCTGTTCTTGTGCTGAAACGCCGTGGAAATATAAATTGACCTGCCTGCATTTTGCATGTTTTGATAACTTTTACATGTTCATGAACTGTTGGGATTCTTTCTGTCGCCTTGTTGCAATAGCGTGCTTGTTTGCTACTTTTAAGTTACAGTGCTAGGCTTTCAAATGTTCAAGTAGCCAACATGCAATATACTCATTCATCTGAAAACCCTTTACACTATGAAGTTTGATACTGGGATGGCCTTCTAGATTGAGGCTAGCACAGTCCATTGTCAGGCACAACATGGGATATGCCAAGATTACTGCCTAAAAAGGAACTGTAGGGTGTCTTTATCGGCCTTGTTATGAACTTTGCTGTAATTAGACGGACAATGTGCAGAATTACCACCTTACTTGATTACCATTAACACAATTTGGTCTTGCGGATTACTGCATGATTGCAAGCCGTGGTAGGGTGTTGTTTTAATCCCCATCGGACTCAATCGGGATTTCAGTGGAATTAGAGTTGGCAGTCATTCTGTGGATTTTGAAATGTTTTGGCAGTAAAGTGGAGGATTTACCACCAAATGTGTAGTACAGCAGTAGGGTAATGCAGCAGTAATGTGGTGGTACTGGAATTGCAGCTGCATTACAGACATTTTTAACCGCACCTATGTGCTTGTAATAGGGCCCTTTTTGTTGTATTGTCTTGGAGTATTATACTCTGTCCTCAAAATACATTCATAAACCATGGTTATGCAATCTGTGTCTCCCAGATGTTTTTGGACTACAACTCCCATGATGCTTCACCATTGTCTATGGCACCAAATGATTATTGGAGATGTAATCAAAACATCCGGAGAGACAAGAAACTGCATCCTGAACAAATGGGAGCTGTAGTCAAGTACATCTGGAGTGCCACGAAATCTCATCAACAAAGCAGCGGTGTGCTGTAGTGAATATTTCATTTTCATTTTTCATTTTATTGGATTTGATTTGATTTATAGAGGATCTTTCGCCAATGGTGCTGAACAAAATATATCAAAAAACAGTACAATTATTATCAAATGTAGAGATGCTAAAAACAAAAGAAGGTAAAGCAAGAGGATTAATAGACAAGAGAAGATAAAAGATGATTGTTAAGGTTTGATTGGAAAATAGGGAGAAATGAGGCCGAACAAAGTGAGAGGGGAATGGAGTTCCAAAATTTGGGAGCTAGAATAGCAAAATAATGGAAATGAGAAGAATCACAGGGAGGTTTAGGAACAGTTAAAAGAAATAAAGGCTGTGGTCTGAGAAGGCGAGATGGAACGTAGAACGAGAGTAAGTCAGAAAGGTAAGGGGGACAGACCATGTGTACATTTAAAGGCAATTGGGGGAAAGTGGTAGTGAAGACGGGATTCAAAAGGGAGTAGTGAGATAGAAAGTATGGAGGGTGTAATAGAAGACTGAGTAGGTAAAGAAAAAAGGAGACAAATCAAGGAATTGTAAACAGAGCAAAGAGGAAAAAGATGGGTAGCAGCAAGACCAAGCAATAGAGATGAGCAGTAACCAATATGAGAGAAGACAAGAGAAAAAAGATGAAGTTTCATGGGATGGAAAGAGAGATTGGGGCGAGCACAACAAATATTGAAAAGTGCATAATGACAGGAGCGAGCAATAGAAGAAATGTGAAGAGAAAACGAGAGAGATGGATCAAAAATAACGCCCAGGTTACACGTAGATTGTCAGAAAGAAAGAGAAGATGGAGGAAAAGAGAGAGGCGGAAGGGGAACACTAGGAGGAATGGCAGAAGCAGGAAATAACAGAATCAGAGTTTTCAAAGGGTTGAGATGTAAAAATTGAGAAGCCATCCAGTTTTGAACAGCAGAAAGACAGTTTGAAAGAATAGAGTGCAGCACAGAATCAAAGGAAGAAAAAGAGAAAAAGATCTGTGTCATCGGCGTACAGATGAAAAGGAAGATGGGAAGAGGAGATAAAAATGTAAAGAGGAGCAGCATAAAGCAGGAAGAGAAGAGAACTAAGTACAGAGCCTTAAGAAACACCATATAAAAGGGGAAGTGAAGGAGAAGAGTGCCCGGCCCAACTTACAGAGTAAGACCGTTGGGAAAGATAGGAACAGAACCATTGAAGAAGAGACCCCGAGATGCCAAAGGTAGAAAGAGAGGAAATTAGGAGAGAGTGATCAACAGTGTCGAATGTTGTCAAGAACGATAAGACGCGCAGAGAAGAGAGAATCTGAGACATGTAAGAGAGCAGTCTCTGAGAATGCAGAAAGCCAGACTGAAGAGGAGGCAGGAGAGAATACCGATTCAGGTAGCGGGTTGCCTGAGCTTAGGTAGCCCACTCAAACATTTTAGAAAGAAAGGGCAGAAGAGAGATAGGACGAATGCTGGCAGGAACCGATGAGTCAAGAGTGGGTTCTTTCAGAATGGGAAGAATAAGTGCATGCTTAAAGGTGGTAGGAAAGCAAGAGTTTGCAAAGGAGGAATTAATAAGTGAGGTGAGATAAGGAAGATGATCAGGGTATAGTTGAGGGATAATAGAAGAGGGAAGAGAAGCAGTAGTGGTGAGCATGAGGTAATGGAGCAAAGGTGCCCAAGTCAGCAAGAGAAAACAATGAAGAAAATGAATGCAGAGATAGCACAGGACAGACAGAAAGAAGGGGAAGGAGTAACCAAAGAAATTAACGCCGAGCAGAGATAAAGTAAAGTA
This sequence comes from Ambystoma mexicanum, assembly GCF_040938575.1. NCBI lineage: Eukaryota > Metazoa > Chordata > Amphibia > Caudata > Ambystomatidae > Ambystoma > Ambystoma mexicanum. The sequence goes on from NC_090932.1 coordinate 663,637,319, forward strand.
GTTTGCAAAGTCAAAGGAAGAACGAGGCAAAAAAGCAAACTGATCAAGTGCTTTAGGAGACAGAATATTGTGGAGAAGTTGATATAGGCGACGAGGGTGGCGAGATAGAGAAAGTGTGAGTTCTGAAAAATACGATTTTTCGTTAGCAGCAATTGCAGCAAGCAAAGCAGAGTCAAAAGAGGAGTGCAAAGTTGAGAAGTATATTTTTCTATCATGTTTTCATCCAGGTGCACATTTCACTGTAGTCATGTGTAATATATAAGTGTATTTTTAAATGATTTTAAAGGAATAGCTTTTCTTTTACGCATGTTTTGCATTCGTTTTTATGACAAAACAGGTTTCCCACGTTCATTTTCACGTACATGTTGATGTTCCTGCTGTATCCGAATGCAATTGTGCACATCATAAACCAGGAGTGGATTCCCAGCTGTTAATCAGAAAATGCTCAAAAACATTATGATACCTTAAAATAGAAGAGTGTCATAATGAGGTACACCCCCAGTTTAGGATCTTACACCTAATTCAAATATTTAGTGAAAAAGAACGTGAATTAGAATGTCCAGCATTTGTATACAATGGAAGATACTCGGATGAACCCTGACTTCGGATTGGAAATACCCTTTTTTAAACAAGACGTTCGAAGACTATCTTCCTCAGATACCACCTTTTTATACATCAATTAGGTAGGTGCATTCAAAGTTATAGCGCCAGGGTAGTTGTGGTAACTGACAAAACTCCTACTGTAATGGGTAGTGCAGAAATTCCTACGTTGTGTGCTATAATTGCAGAGAAAACTCAGTTTCCCTAGTGTGTGGCACAGGGGCAAAATTCTACTGTTGACATTTCTTGGGCAATTCTTTAAAGGCTGTGCTGCGAAATTAGGATATTTTCCAGCAGATGTGCACATGTGAAAGTCTGGTGTACCAGGGGAAGTGACCATAGCTTAACATACCAGGGTGAAAGGCCTTTAATCCTGGAGAAGAGTCCAGCACATAGAAACCTGGGCCTGGAATGTGAAAGCCCTGCCCACCTTTTTAGAGGGACATTCCTCTTTGGAAATTTCGAGAAATCCCTAAACGGAGTCAATGGATGTCTGCCACTGGGTCATGGTCTACATGAATCCATGGCTTTGGTCCATGACGGAACGGTGTGCGATAATATCCTTTCCCATCCTCATCACAAAGCGTGTCAAAGGGAAGCGAGTCCCACTGGGAGTGACCCTTTTACCCTCACTTACTGGAAGGCATCTCTCATTTCATCAATGTTAGTAACTCTCAGTGAAAGCAGGTCTGGAGTGGATATTTATTGAGAACTAGACTCAGTGGAAGTAATTCACATTTTATAGAAGCCAGTGATCCCCAGCTGTAAGCCTCTATCCTACATCCTGTGAGTTAATTCTTCTTGGTTGCTTGTCCTGACTCATCTCTTTCGCCACCATCACCATCTCCTTCACTATAGTATCCTAGTTGAACCTGGTGGTTGGTCAGATTATACATAGTTTTGTTTGCTGTGGTGCAGAAAAGTCATGAACTTTAATGCAGGGTTATGTCGTGTGCACGTACCTGAACGTACAGCCCTTCTACAGTACAGTGCTGTACAGTTAACTAGTCTATCAAGTGTGCTGTTTTTGCTATGATGAACTGGTGCACGCGTTCATGAATATGCAGTTTTGCAACAAGCACCCATTTCTACCCAAGCGAAAAACAAAGTAGAGATTTAGGAACGTATGCTACGTTTTCTGGGACAGCACTCTTTCCAGTGTGGACCTGCCCAGGCTTGTCCTGAAAGCTAGACGAAGAAGCATTTCTGGCTGCAAATCAATTTAACGTTGGCTTAAAGCTTCAGGTGCACCCACCTGAAGCTATCAAAGACGGAATTGGTTGTTGAGAGCTGAAGAGCCTTCAGACACAACAGTGGTACTGTAATTAGCAGTATGCCTGACCAGCTGATTGTTTACAGCAGATTAAGTAATGTAATGTAAAAGGTACACATCAATACTTAATGCTCTCTCGATGTCCAGTGCCAGTGCCCCAAGTTGTAAGTCCCAAAACTATAAACCTATGGATATAAAAAAAGATCACAAGAGACACAGAGATAGTAAACGAGAAACACAGTTTTATTTTGCATGTGTTGGCTCATGTTCAACATGTCCCAAGGGAAGTAGTGAAGTGAGCTCTCGAGCTAAGCCAGCTAAATCAGCTGATCACTAACAGGCCAAGCCCCCCTTCGACAGAAAATAAATCCACTCTTTATTCATAGTGGCAGTGACGTACATTACATGCTTAGAAGCATTTCAGAGAAACATCATGCTTTTGCTTACATATATACATTTCATTATAGCATGTACTGTGCTGGAACATAATCACATGTAATTCTGAAATATTCTGAGAACCCTAGACATATTGTGCGAGTATTATGTCTTTGGTACAATTCGGAATGTTACATCTTCCAAACAAAAACATTTGCAGTCATGTTATCTCTTTCTCTGTAGCCAAGGCTGTTTTTCTGTGCTGTGAATAGTTGACAGTCTGCCAAGAGAGTCTGCCAAAAGACCCTCTCTTACAACAACATCTCTACACTGTTCAGTGGTGTTTGAGCATTTTAGTATTGGCACATGAACACAAGTAGCACTAAGAAACTAGAATTTGCGCTGTAAGAGGATTCAATTCAGCACTACAGCCAAGTTAACGCCTAGTCTAGAATACTGAATGAAAACCCTTATTGATATATCTTTAGGTCCAGTTCATGCGTTCTGGATGACTACCCTTGTATAACACCCCTCTCTTGGAATCCCCCTGACCCCACTGAGCCAAGAAGTAATTCTGTTTTGCAAGTTTAAAAGGTTTATTTGATAAATTAAAATATATATCACACTTTTTAATAAATTAATAATTGAATATCACACTTAATCTGATATGGTAAATATTAACAACGGAGAATCTGGCACTAGCACACTTCTTTAATCACTAATGAGTTGACATGAAATGGATAAGGTAGCACACTGGTAAATAGGAACAAAAGTATAATGTGGTAGAGGATGCTTTATGTAGGCTCAGGTGGATGCAATATTCAATGAATGCAGTACAGAAAATACGCAATATGATTTCAACCAAACAATGTAATCACTTTTCTCTGGCTACTCCCCTCCCCCCCTTGATGCAAGGCAAGGAAATGGAAGGAAAACACACAGTTCTCAGAAATGCAATCAACTGTAATTCAGTTCAATCCAGCAAGCTTAAACAGAAGTTTGAAAACACAGGCAAATGCTTTGATAGGTGCTAGCAATGAATGAGAAATATGCTGGAAACGCTCTTAATTCCCTTTTAGAGGTTCAGGATGAGTGGTATCTAGTTAATATTAGTCCAGGCTCACACTAGCAATGATGCAGGGATAGCTAGCAGGTTAAACGAATTTCTGGCAAATGAAATCAGGCAGCAGCAGTTTTTTACATGTGAAGAAATTGCAAATCGCGGCAAAATTCGCGGATGCGCCGAGCGCTATTACAGAGGAACCGCAAGGACTATCTCTACCGTTTTGGGGTCCTAGGAAAGCCTAGGATCTCAGGTTCCAAATGAAAGTTATTGCAAGTCTCTAGCCCAAACGGTTGCGGAGATATGAGTAATTTAGTAAAGGTCGTTTTTGGTTTTGTAAATTTTAAACGCACACTTTGACAAGTGACAAATTTTACTAGAATTGACAGGTGACAGATAGGAGGCAGTTCTACTTAGGTTAAATAGATTGAATTAGATGAATTTAAACTAAGAGATGTGTTCTGAGTTTTGCTAAGTACTCACAAGAGATTTTGAACAGGAAAGCGACTTGGTCACGATCTTCAGTCTGGTCAGGTCTTTCCGGATTCTGCTCACAGCGCCTGGTCTGGTCTCGGCTAGGCACAGCACTGCTTTCTCTCTGGTCTGGTCTCTGCTAGGCACAGCACTGCTTTCTCTCTGGTCTGGTCTCTGCTAGGCACAGCACTGCTTTCTCTCTGGTCTGGTCTCTGCTCTGGATAGATTGAAGTCTCTAGTTTGGCTTTCTGGAGTTTGATGGAGGTAAGTATGGATTTTTCCGGCAGGGCTTCCAGCGGCAGATGAAATTGAATCTCTCTATGTGTCCTGACTCTCTGCTTTTATCTGTTTCTTGAGAATGGGTGTGTGTGTTGCATCACTAGACTTGCCCCTCTCATTCGTCATTGGTCAGGCTTCCATTCCTCCGCTTGATTGGCAAACTGAACTGTGAGTCAGATTGATGTCATTTTATGATCTCTTGAAACAACCTCACTTATCATCTGTGCACCCAAATATATATATGATCAAAATCCATACTTCAGAGTTACACAGTTGTTTGAAATTACATATACATGGTGTGGCTGAATTTAGCCATGTCTATGTCCAAATCTGCTCATTCTCGGAGCTTGCATTCAAAGAGTGTACATAATTGACTTTTTAACTGCTTTTTCAATTTCCGACATGGACCCAACTTTACATACATGTGTGCAGGGGGTAGGGACATTAACTGATGAAGTTTCAGATTTTTAACATGCACACCTTTAGAGTAATATCCACTTTTCCGCTAAAACCCCCCTGAACATACCACCGGTTCCTACCACGTCTTAAACTGTGGGCAGAAAAATCACAAGAATTATGGTATCATTTATAAAATTTTCACATGTCCGCACTATGAATTATCCCCCTTTTTATAAAACCATATCCTTGCTGCAGGGGTGTGTCTTTTCAGGTCACATGGTACAGAAACCAGTCTTTCCAGTTTCTGCCAAGCCAGCTTGCTTCTCACAGGCAGTGCCCCTCCCAGCTTCTCCAGGAGGAAGCCACTTTTTACGACGTCTGTAATAAAAACCTTTGCCTGAGTGGAGAGGGCTTTGTTCCCTCTCTGGCAGAGCACAGGAAATTCAATTATCAGATAGATGGCATATCCTTATTGTGGGCAGCAAAAGGAACATTGGCCTGGGAACATAGTTGTGACTCAAGTTTCACTCCTGATGGGATCCGTTGCTAGGCAAAATCAAGTTCCTTAAGCCAGACCTTCAGCTAACTTTTTGTTGCTTTTAAAATAACTTGTAATTTTACACATGCAGCTAGAATGCTGATTCTAAGTGCAAAACTATGACATTTCAACAGTTACAAAGGCATGTGACACCAAACATAGTTCACTCATTTAATTTAACATTTTCGATTTTGGTGGTTTTAAATCCAGTTGCAGTTAGGCTTAAGCTGCTGACTCCATAGCATTTTTGTTATAAGCATTGTTTTTGGGCTCTTCATTTCCCAGATTTTGTAGGCACACAAAACTCCATTCTGCCAAATGTCTGCTGGTGTTCAGTGAATATTTTGCACATGTTGCAAGGTTTGAAATAGGCATTTTGCTTGCCTTCAGAAAAACACACAGTGGGTTTTAAAACGCCGGCTTTTGGATAGTGGTGAGTACTGGTACTGCACCCATTTTTGGGATTTTCTTGGATTAATGCATTCTAAACAGGAATGGTTCTTACATGGTAGTAAATCCTTGCTTAACATTGTTTTGATGGGGCTCCTTACAGTAAGATGGTTATGTGGAACCCCACAAAAAGGGTTGAATCTTTAAAGTGGTCCAATGAGTCACGATTTCAGCAACTTTTTGACATCAGTAAAAGTGGATTTTGTTAACAAAGACCTTTCTTTACCCTGGTGGGTGGCAAGTTAGGTAACCATTTTGGTGTGCGCACAACTGCGCAGCTTTCCTGGATTTCGGCGCACATGTGGGTTTTCCGCCATCTTGAATTTCCTAAGCCCACAGCACCAAATGTTGTAGCAGGGTAGCTTAAACGTGGGTCAGGACACCCTACAAGCCCCCCCACGTGACTGCACTTTGAGTTTGGGTCGATGGGGAGTCGCGTGCCCAAGGGTTTTGACCCACGCACCGGTCTGTCCGCATAATCTTCTTCCTCTTCTGTAGATGGCACAGTTCAGCATCTTCTTCTCCATCCGGTCAGATCGATCAGTTCTCCTCGCCGGTCCTGATGGGAAGATTGGGCGGTACCCCGGGCCCGTTGTGTCTTTGCTCCCGGTCCCCGGATCGTCCTCCTTGGTCATCCTTCATGGTTTCATCTCTCCTAGGATGATAAAGCAAAAGCGGCAATATCTACTCATAGACGATTTTTTTTTCCACCACTGTTGAGATAGTGGGGCAGCATATGCATTTCATCGTAACGAAATATTACATTCTTATTTTGAAAAAAAAAACAGCATCACTAGAGACAGTTTCATGTAAATCACAATATTTTAGAGACTAGATGTGGTAGGTTTTATGATTGGAACTGAATTAGTCTGATACAGTACCCGCTAGGATTCCAGAGGATTCCTCCAGTTGTTGCAGAGTGTGCCTGGGATGGCAACATTTCAACTGGTTTATGTGGACCCACTTGTCTTCCCCCTCTGCCGAACCACCTTTGGGGATGCGGATCTTGTAGGCCACAGGGGAGATCTTATCGACGATCTCAAAGGGTCCCTTCCATGTAGGCAAAAATTTGCGCTGCTTGGCCTGGTTCCTTTGGAAGTTGTATAGATAGACCCGGTCTCCCACCTGATATTCCTTCCTGGAAGTTTTCAGGTCATAATGGGTCTTCATGCTATCAGTCGATCTTTCTAGATTCCGCTGAGCATAAGCAAAAGCATGTTGGAGGTGTTTCCTTAAATTCTCTACATACTCATGAGTAGTGGAGGCATTTATCAGTGTCTGCTCTTGGGTCCTGTAGAGCAAATGCTGCGGAAGCACCATCTTGCGCCCAGTCATCAACTCAAATGGTGACATTTTGGTTGCAGATGAAGGGGTAGATCTGATGGCCATTAGGACCAGAGGTAATCGGATATCCCAACTTGGCCCAGAATCTGCCACAAACTTCTTTAATATGCTCACAATTGTCCGGTTATATCTCTCTACTGCCCCAGAAGAAGCTGGTCTATAAGCAATATGCAGCTTTCTCTTGACCCCCAGTATCTCCCACATCTTTGTCATTACTTCACTGGTGAAGTGGCTACCTCTGTCTGACTCAATCCTTTGAGGTAGACCAAAACGGGAAAAGATGTGGTTAATCATCAAGGCCGCTGCAGTTTCTGCCTTGCAATTTGGGGCTGGGAGACATTCCACCCACTTGGTAAACAAGCATGTCACGGTCAACATGTACTTATTCCCCCTAGCCGAGCGAATCACAGGGCCTACAAAGTCGATTTGTAAATCTGACCATGGCAGTGTCATTCCCCTCTTTTGTAAAGGCGCCCGGTGTGTGAGGGATGATGGCTGAAATTGTGCACACACAAGGCAACCCTTCAGGTACTGGTCGAGGTCCTGCCCCATGTGTGGCCAGTATGCAACCTCTCTTAAGATTTCCAATGTTGTGTGAAACCCCCTATGACCGGCAGTGGCCGCATCATGGGCGTGACTTAACATCAGGCTTCGGAATGAGGTAGGAACCACCCACTGATCGTGGCCAGCTTTGGATTTCCTTACCAACAAACCGTCTTGGATCCGGAACATTTTGGGACATTTCATCAACACTCTTAGGTCCTCTTTCCCAATGTAATCGGTATCCGTCAGGGGAAAGTTCTCAGGGTCCTCAAGGTGCTGGTAAAATTTACCAATTATTGGATCCCCCTTCTGAGCAGTAATCAAATCAGCATCAGGGGTCTCCTTACTCCATTGTGCAATTGAGAGGTCGTTGTGAGCATTTGTCTGGGACCTAGTGATGGCAGTGACCTGGATTTCCCCCAACAGGGACTCAATCTCAATTAGATCCCCTTGGATGGCCCCGGTTTTGGCCAGCTGATCAGCTAAGTCATTTCCAGTTTTGTCTGGTCCCTCTACTTTGGAATGACCCTTGATCTTCTTCCAATAGATGGTCATCCCATTCGAGGTGACCAGATCATCAATGTTTTGGATCAACTTCCCCTGTTTCAAGGGTTTGTTGTTAGCACATACCATGCCTCTGGTCTTCCAATTAACCAGGTGCTCCACGAACCCGTTCCGTACATAATCCGAATCTGTGATTATGACCAGTTCGTGGAGTTGATGCTGGACAGCAGTGAGGATGGCCTGATGCACAGCCACCAATTCTGCCACCTGACTACTTCGGGGACCAATTTTGTATCCAGCGGAGGGTTCTGGGGACTCATTCACCCATGCATTCCCTACGCCGGCCACCAGTTCTTTCTCCCCGTTGTTGTCGACATGGTAAGAGCATCCATCCACATACACAGTGGGCATTCCCTCACACTTGTCTTCTTCAAAGACTTTGTGGGGGGAATTAAGGTATGCCTCCATGTTGTCCTTTATTTTTAGACTTTCGTCCTCGAGACAGTTTTCTCTGGCACAATCATGCAAGTCAGCCAGACCTTGCGCGAGGGGACTCTTCTTGTTTTGGCCATATCTGACCTCCACAGGAAAGCCTTGCATTGACAGAATCCAGGAAGTAATTCGGGAATTACTCACATTTCCGGCCCGGATTCTGTCACTTTGGAGATATTGCAGAGGCTGGTGTGGAGTCTCCACTATGATGTGTTCCCCCTGGATAAACGGGCGGTAATTCTTCAATGCCCACACCGTTGCCAGGAGTGCCTTCTCACAATCGTTGAATTTTTCCTCCACAGAGGATAAAGTTTTGCTCGCATAGGAGATTACTTTATTGACCTTGTCATGCTTTTGATATAATACTGCCGTCAAGCACGTATTAGAGAACCCCATCTCCAGGAAGAACTCCTTGTTTCTGACAGGGTAAGCTAGGCAAGGCGCTTGTGAGAGGCTTCTTTTGAGTTGTTTTACTGCCTCGGCTTGTTCTGGACCCCATTCCCACTTGACCCCCCCTTCAGGAGATGAATCAGGGGTCTGGTGATCTCTGCGTAGCCCTCAATGAACTTTCTGCTGTAATTAGTCAGTCCAAGGAGGCTTCTTAGTTCCCGCAGAGTTGTGGGGTCTTTCAGTTTCTGAAGTGCTTCCACTTTCTTTTCCTGGGGACAGAGACCCTGAGGAGTAATCTCATGCCCCAAGAAATTAACACGGTTCTACACCACTGTGCTTTCTGAAAGGAAAGTTTTGCTCCGGCGGCCCTCAACTGTGTCAGAACATAACGGATCTCCGCTATATGTTCCTCCACAGATGAACTTTTGATGAGGACATCATCTACATAAGCCAGGTTACCCCTTGCACCCAAGTCAGGCATGGCCTTGTGTAGAAAAATGTTGAATTCATTGCCGGAGTTGAGGTATCCGAAGGGAGTCCGGGTCCAGGTGTACTGCTGGCCCCCAAAGGTAAAAGCCAGCTTGTATTGGTCCTCCCTACTGACAGGCACAGTCCAGTATCCATTGGTCAGGTCTATTGCAGTGAATACCTGTGACCCCTGGATCTGGGCCAGCCCTTGGTCAATGTAGGGCAGAGGCCATCGGGAAGTATGGACCCGTTTGTTGAGCTCCCTGAGGTCGGCGCAGAGTCTCCACTGGCCGTTTGGCTTCAATATTCCCAGCACCGGATTATTGAAGGTGCTGTGGACTGGACGGATTATTCCCCGGGACTCAAGGTTCTTAATTATTTCAGTAAGGGACTCCATTGATGCGAGAGGCAAGCGATATTGCTTCACAAACACTGGAGTCATGCCAGGGTCCGTGGGGATTGTTGTGGTGTGGATGTCGGTGCGACCACAGTCATATGAGTCTACCGCAAAGAGATCTTGGAAATCCAAGAAAACTTGTTTCAACTTTTGCTTTTGTTCCAGAGTCACACAGGCATCAGCTAGGTTGACTCTCTCTTCCACCATCTGCCTGAAGCCTGGAAAGACTTCTGGTTTGGCTATCTCCGCGGCCTCCTCCAGCTGGGTGGAGAAGTCCCTGGTCAGAGTGCTGATTTGGACCGGAGGCTTCAGGTGGGAAAGGCAGCCCTCATGGACCTGGAAAATCACCTCATCCCTCCTGAAGTCACAGGTCACATCTTCCTTACCATAGGGGCAGGAAGTGTACACCAGGAAGTTCCCCCCATGCCGGGTAAAAATCCTGTCTGGTGTTGCGTTGTCATCACTGTCACTGTCAAAACAGTCCTTGGGGATGGGTCCTAACAGTTCATTTACAAGATCAATGGAGAAATGTCGGTCATCAACCGCCATTCCAATAATGGTGCCTGCGGCTAGAGTAATACTCTTTAAGTCGCTGTTATCCACCTCTATTAGAATGGGGTCATGTTCTATGTTGACTAATGGAGCCGGGTTTACCCCCAACCCTTGCTGTTGGAGAGAAGCATTTAGATGTATGTAAGCATCAGGGTTTTTCAACTCTTGTCCCCTTTTAACTTTCACTTCCAGGGAGAATTGTCGGGTCCTTTCTGGGATGGTGACTTCCTCTTTAACCTGAATTTCAACTGCATAAGGTAGCAATTGAGCTGACCTAAATGCTTTTTCTGGATCATCAAAGCCCATGGGATTATCCGCTAATCGGGACCAAGCTTTGAAGTTTATTAGGTCCAAACTAATGGCAAAGCGATTGAGAATGTCACTGCCTAAGTAAAAGGCGGCAGTGACGTCTCGCACGACCCAACAATTATGGACTATGCTCTTGTTGCCAATGGAGATTTTGAGCATACACCTGCTTGGCAGGAGATGTTTGGAGTCAGGTGCTTCCAGGTCCATTTCCCATTTGTCTATCAGTTTGAAGGTGGGAATGGCTGGATCTTTTGGGAGTTGGCGGAACATGGCTTCGCTGATGAAGCTCTTACCGTTGTTCACACACACTCGAGCGAGAACAGAGTCCTTCCCATCATTTAACTGAACAGGGATGAACAACTGCTCTCCAATTTGCTGAATATCAGCCAGGCTTTGAGCTGATTTCACATCTTTCTGGACTATAGGAGTGGGGGTTTCTGATTGTGGATTAGTATAGAATTTCAGAGTGTTTCCTTCCAGTGTGGAATACCACTTTAGACTGGAAGGAAGGTTGATTTTCAGAAATAGAGAGGACCCCCCATCACCAGTCTGTTGTCCTACTGCTATTACCGTCACGTCTGGAATTTGGTTGTTCTGGAAGTGAAATTCTACTTGGTCAGATTTTTGTTCAACCATGTGGCATGTGCCGTTTAAACTAACATGGTTGACACTCTGTTTTAATTTTATGGGTCGGCTAGTCTGAGTCCAGAGGACCTTGTTTACGCAATCTATTAGGGGTGACAACCTTCTCAGGAGGTCATTCCCTAGTAAACAAGGGGTGCCCTCTGGGGTCACAACTATGACCGGGTGTTTCAACTTATGTCGCCCGATCTTAATGTCCAAGTCTGCCGTCCCCTCGACGGGAATTTCCTTCCCGTCAAAGTTCTGCAGTTGTCCAGGAAGAGAGGTGAGAGGAATTTGGTAATTCTCTCCCCTTCCTGCATTCAGTTCGTCAAAGGCCCTTCTGGACAGAAGGGTAGCTTGAGATCCAGTGTCCACCAGTGCTGAGATTGTACCCTGCCCCTGTACTTGTACCGGGGCATAATATCTTCCCTCCTTCTCCTCAAGGGGGCACAGATAATGTACATTTTTGGACAACTGGTGGGCTAATTTTCTGGTTTTGGACATCGCTAGCGGGGAGATTTGGGCAGAATTCTGTGGAGAGTCTTGGGAATCTGAAAGAAAAAGTTGGCAACTGGAGATCAGAGCCATTGTGGGTTCCCCTGGCTCCGTTTCTGGGCCGCCCCCCCCTTTTTGGAGGCAGTCGCCAGGATGGGTTTGAACCAGGGGATTTTCTTGCTGTTGGTTCTGGGATGAGATGGTGGGCGGCGGTAGCTCAGTCTCCACATCTCCCCAGTCTGGATTTGCATCCCTAGGGACCCATTTTTCTTTGGGAGGAGTTCCCCCCTCTCTGAAGGAGAAGATCCTTTTCCCAGGATCCTCTGAGGATCCCTCTCCCTCAAATTGGAAGATCTGTACCTCCTCCTCAAACTGAGTCTGTTTGGGTCTTTTATTTCTCCTACCCCCCCTCTGCTCCTTAGGAGGCAGACTTTCAGGGGCAAGAGATTTTGTTTCCGGTTCCTGGGTTTCCAGGGGCTGTTTACAAGTGAGGAAGGAAGCTTCCTCCAAGGCTTTACACCCCCCTTCCCTTTGTGCCTCCTCCCTGGGAACCGGTGATTTATCGGGGTGCTGCCCCCGTCATTGTTCTGGAGCACCAGGTCCAGAGTTGGGTGCGTTCTGCGCCGGCATGCTGATCTGAGGGTTCTGCTGTGCCCTCAGTATATGACCCATATCCCGCGCCATGTTTTGAACCTGGCGCTCTAACTGGGAAACCCGCTCAGGCTGATACGGGGCCCTGTTTTCTCCCCTGGGCTGATCCCGGGAAGGGTAGCTGTCCCTCCTCTGGTAGTACCCCTGGTTGGGAAGATTTTGGTACCCCTCCACCCTTGGCCTCCCCTCTCCCGGATTCAGTGGTCTGGGCTCAGGGAATTGAGGAAAGAAGGATGGATGATTTTGGGGTTGGAAGTCGGGTGGATATCTGGGGAAAAAGTTCTGCCCAGGGTTTGGTAAATTTCTGCCCTCCTGTGGGAAGTTTGGAGGGAAGTTCCCTGGGTTAGGTGCTTGGCTGGATCCCCCCCCTTGGGCTGGAGGAGTCCACACATAACCCAGGATGGGTCTGTTACCTTTGTAGCGAGGACTTACATAGTCAGGAGAGCGAGGGACCCCATTTGTGGGGCTGCCTCCCTGGCTCCCTGTCTGCGACTGGCCCGAGGACCTTCTGGGCCTAGCATTATTAGGTGCAGGTAGGTTTTTAGGCCCCCCCATCTCCAAATCCAAAACGGGGGTGACCTTTACCTCTGCCACCTTGGCAGCAGCAGGGGTGCTGTTGGCTTTGGGGTTTTTCTGGGCATTGCTTTTATTTTCTATGGGCTTCTGCACCTCATAGATGCGGGTAGCCTGTTCAATGACCCAGTCTAAAGATCTTTTCTCGTGAAAATCCCTCACGAGCTGGGTCATGATATATTTGGGCAAGGCATGGAAAAACGTGTTTATAAATTCACGGCTATCCGTGCGCACCCTTCTTGTGGTCTGTGCAAAAGCCCGCTTTAACTCCTGCACAAATTCTTGTGGGGCCTGATCCTCCCCACATTGCAAATTGTAGGCTGCCTTGCGAGCCTCTTGAGGATTTCTGTGAACAGAAAAATGTTTCAGGATGGCCGCCTTATAGGTGGACCATCTTAAATGATTTTGGTCCTCCAGCCCCGCAAAGAAACTGGAGTATTCCGGGGAGAAGGTCCACTTTACATATTGAATGCAGCTTTGGCTGTCCTTCAAATGGAAAGTCTCCATCATTTGTTCAAACAACTCTAAGTGCTCCCAAACAGAATACTTAGCGTTCTTATGGTAAGGCGTGATGACGCTCCTGATCGCCTTAATCTGCTTTAAGGGGTCCTTGAGCAAGGCCCTTTTTGCCTTATTGGCCTTTTTGGTTCGGGTAACCCTTGTCCATTCTTCGTCGGACTCAGAGGCACTGCTCCCAGAGGTTCCCGTCTGTTCTTCCAGGTTTTCCCGGATTCTGCGAGCCTGGGAATGGCTGGCAGAATGTGGGGACCTGGTCTCCTGTGTCCTGCGCAGTTCAGAGGAGTCTTCAGATTCCTCCTTGCTGTCAGGATTTGATGGGTACCCCCTCCACTGACCTAACTGGGCAGAGGTTTTCAGGATGCCCTTAATGGGCCTACTCTCCTGGGGTTCCCCACTGAACTGTATTGTACTTGGGTGCCCATACCCGGATGCCCACCCCTCCATTCCTGAGTGGTACTGGCCTATGAGCCCCATACTCTTAGCTGGATAGTAATCTGCCATCCCTGTGGCCCTGTGCTCATGTGCGCCAGGGGACATGGGGGTGGCAGAGTCCAGGGACTGGGGGAGATGAAGGCCCCTGGGGTTAGGGCTCCTGCGGTTATGGTCAGGAGTCTCTCTTTCCCAGCGGACCTCATCTCTATCCGCCCCTGCTCCCTGTTGCAATGCAAGAGCCTGCATTTGTGCCTTCAGTTCCTCTGTTAAGGCCTTACTCGACTCTATCAGTTTCTCCTGCATCGCTACCTGTTGCTGGAGCCTATCATTGTGTTGACAGAGGGCCTCATTCTCCCTCTGTGCTTCCTGGTTGGTCCTGGAGAACTGGGCCAGTCTTTGCTGCAGGAGGTTTACCTCCTGGGCAATGTCCCTATTGGCCTGCTCCTTTCTTGCTAGAGCATCTTCCACCCTTCTGGTGTGCTCTACCAAGTTCTGGTTTTCTTTTTGGAGGTCACCCAGTCCCTGGTGGGCCAGGTGATTTTCTTCCATTTTCCTTTTTAAATGGCAGACTTCCTGGCCTAAGGCGTCTCTTTTCTGACTAAGAGCCTGCATTTGTGCCGCCAGGTCGTCCCTTTGCCTTTGGAAGGCACCAGCTTTCTGGCGCTCCTGATCAAACTCTGCCTGGGTATCCAGGTCTTTCAGGATCAGTTTATTGCTCTCCTCTTTCTCTCTGTCTAGTTGGATTTGCAGGGTGGCTACCTGCTCTGTGCATGCCCTGTTGAAATTGATCTGTTGCTCCAGCTTTTTCTGGCTCTGCAGTAAGGAGTCCAAACTGTCTTGCTGCTCCTTCTGCAGGGCCAGAAATCTAGTATCCTGTTCTGACTTTTCCTTTTGCAGCACCTCCATATCCTCCTTTATTTTAGTAATGTACAGTCTGCTGTCATTTTCTGACTCCTGGCTCCTCTGCAGCCTCTGCTCAGAAGAGTCCAGATCAGATTGGACCTTCTGTAATGCCATCTGTTGCCTATTTGCCAGATTTTGGCTTTCAGCACATCTATCCTGCATGTCTCCCATATATAGGTACAGGTATGCTGCTATCCTGGCGATCTTATTGTGTTCCTCTTTGGCTTTAGGAGCCATATATAGTTCACTCAGGGCCACATGTAAGGGACCCTGATCTCTATATATATCTGACCCTGTTTCAGTGACCTGTTGTGTGATGGCCTGCAACCACACATCCTGGCCCTGTTCGGTCCATTCACCTCTCACAAATAGCTTATGCAAGAGGTGCTCTCTGGCTATTTTCATGTCTACTAAGGTCGTCATTCTAGAGATTGGTCTCTGTCCTGACTTACAGAAGTTAGTATTTTATTTTTGCAGAACAGAACTTTTCTTGGAGTGTCCCTTTTGAGGAATGCTTCACAGCGTAATGCAGCGTGGTGATCCGACCGGGTGTATGTATCCCGTCAGTTAGCACACTGTATTAAGCTGCACAACTGGTAAATCTAACCCAACGTCTCGGCTCGAGCCCCCACTTTGTAAGAGGATTCAATTCAGCACTACAGCCAAGTTAACGCCTAGTCTAGAATACTGAATGAAAACCCTTATTGATATATCTTTAGGTCCAGTTCATGCGTTCTGGATGACTACCCTTGTATAACACCCCTCTCTTGGAATCCCCCTGACCCCACTGAGCCAAGAAGTAATTCTGTTTTGCAAGTTTAAAAGGTTTATTTGATAAATTAAAATATATATCACACTTTTTAATAAATTAATAATTGAATATCACACTTAATCTGATATGGTAAATATTAACAACGGAGAATCTGGCACTAGCACACTTCTTTAATCACTAATGAGTTGACATGAAATGGATAAGGTAGCACACTGGTAAATAGGAACAAAAGTATAATGTGGTAGAGGATGCTTTATGTAGGCTCAGGTGGATGCAATATTCAATGAATGCAGTACAGAAAATACGCAATATGATTTCAACCAAACAATGTAATCACTTTTCTCTGGCTACTCCCCTCCCCCCCTTGATGCAAGGCAAGGAAATGGAAGGAAAACACACAGTTCTCAGAAATGCAATCAACTGTAATTCAGTTCAATCCAGCAAGCTTAAACAGAAGTTTGAAAACACAGGCAAATGCTTTGATAGGTGCTAGCAATGAATGAGAAATATGCTGGAAACGCTCTTAATTCCCTTTTAGAGGTTCAGGATGAGTGGTATCTAGTTAATATTAGTCCAGGCTCACACTAGCAATGATGCAGGGATAGCTAGCAGGTTAAACGAATTTCTGGCAAATGAAATCAGGCAGCAGCAGTTTTTTACATGTGAAGAAATTGCAAATCGCGGCAAAATTCGCGGATGCGCCGAGCGCTATTACAGAGGAACCGCAAGGACTATCTCTACCGTTTTGGGGTCCTAGGAAAGCCTAGGATCTCAGGTTCCAAATGAAAGTTATTGCAAGTCTCTAGCCCAAACGGTTGCGGAGATATGAGTAATTTAGTAAAGGTCGTTTTTGGTTTTGTAAATTTTAAACGCACACTTTGACAAGTGACAAATTTTACTAGAATTGACAGGTGACAGATAGGAGGCAGTTCTACTTAGGTTAAATAGATTGAATTAGATGAATTTAAACTAAGAGATGTGTTCTGAGTTTTGCTAAGTACTCACAAGAGATTTTGAACAGGAAAGCGACTTGGTCACGATCTTCAGTCTGGTCAGGTCTTTCCGGATTCTGCTCACAGCGCCTGGTCTGGTCTTGGCTAGGCACAGCACTGCTTTCTCTCTGGTCTGGTCTCTGCTAGGCACAGCACTGCTTTCTCTCTGGTCTGGTCTCTGCTAGGCACAGCACTGCTTTCTCTCTGGTCTGGTCTCTGCTCTGGATAGATTGAAGTCTCTAGTTTGGCTTTCTGGAGTTTGATGGAGGTAAGTATGGATTTTTCCGGCAGGGCTTCCAGCGGCAGATGAAATTGAATCTCTCTATGTGTCCTGACTCTCTGCTTTTATCTGTTTCTTGAGAATGGGTGTGTGTGTTGCATCACTAGACTTGCCCCTCTCATTCGTCATTGGTCAGGCTTCCATTCCTCCGCTTGATTGGCAAACTGAACTGTGAGTCAGATTGATGTCATTTTATGATCTCTTGAAACAACCTCACTTATCATCTGTGCACCCAAATATATATATGATCAAAATCCATACTTCAGAGTTACACAGTTGTTTGAAATTACATATACATGGTGTGGCTGAATTTAGCCATGTCTATGTCCAAATCTGCTCATTCTCGGAGCTTGCATTCAAAGAGTGTACATAATTGACTTTTTAACTGCTTTTTCAATTTCCGACATGGACCCAACTTTACATACATGTGTGCAGGGGGTAGGGACATTAACTGATGAAGTTTCAGATTTTTAACATGCACACCTTTAGAGTAATATCCACTTTTCCGCTAAAACCCCCCTGAACATACCACCGGTTCCTACCACGTCTTAAACTGTGGGCAGAAAAATCACAAGAATTATGGTATCATTTATAAAATGTTCACATGTCCGCACTATGAATTATCCCCCTTTTTATAAAACCATATCCTTGCTGCAGGGGTGTGTCTTTTCAGGTCACATGGTACAGAAACCAGTCTTTCCAGTTTCTGCCAAGCCAGCTTGCTTCTCACAGGCAGTGCCCCTCCCAGCTTCTCCAGGAGGAAGCCACTTTTTACGACGTCTGTAATAAAAACCTTTGCCTGAGTGGAGAGGGCTTTGTTCCCTCTCTGGCAGAGCACAGGAAATTCAATTATCAGATAGATGGCATATCCTTATTGTGGGCAGCAAAAGGAACATTGGCCTGGGAACATAGTTGTGACTCAAGTTTCACTCCTGATGGGATCCGTTGCTAGGCAAAATCAAGTTCCTTAAGCCAGACCTTCAGCTAACTTTTTGTTGCTTTTAAAATAACTTGTAATTTTACACATGCAGCTAGAATGCTGATTCTAAGTGCAAAACTATGACATTTCAACAGTTACAAAGGCATGTGACACCAAACATAGTTCACTCATTTAATTTAACATTTTCGATTTTGGTGGTTTTAAATCCAGTTGCAGTTAGGCTTAAGCTGCTGACTCCATAGCATTTTTGTTATAAGCATTGTTTTTGGGCTCTTCATTTCCCAGATTTTGTAGGCACACAAAACTCCATTCTGCCAAATGTCTGCTGGTGTTCAGTGAATATTTTGCACATGTTGCAAGGTTTGAAATAGGCATTTTGCTTGCCTTCAGAAAAACACACAGTGGGTTTTAAAACGCCGGCTTTTGGATAGTGGTGAGTACTGGTACTGCACCCATTTTTGGGATTTTCTTGGATTAATGCATTCTAAACAGGAATGGTTCTTACATGGTAGTAAATCCTTGCTTAACATTGTTTTGATGGGGCTCCTTACAGTAAGATGGTTATGTGGAACCCCACAAAAAGGGTTGAATCTTTAAAGTGGTCCAATGAGTCACGATTTCAGCAACTTTTTGACATCAGTAAAAGTGGATTTTGTTAACAAAGACCTTTCTTTACCCTGGTGGGTGGCAAGTTAGGTAACCATTTTGGTGTGCGCACAACTGCGCAGCTTTCCTGGATTTCGGCGCACATGTGGGTTTTCCGCCATCTTGAATTTCCTAAGCCCACAGCACCAAATGTTGTAGCAGGGTAGCTTAAACGTGGGTCAGGACACCCTACAAGCCCCCCCACGTGACTGCACTTTGAGTTTGGGTCGATGGGGAGTCGCGTGCCCAAGGGTTTTGACCCACGCACCGGTCTGTCCGCATAATCTTCTTCCTCTTCTGTAGATGGCACAGTTCAGCATCTTCTTCTCCATCCGGTCAGATCGATCAGTTCTCCTCGCCGGTCCTGATGGGAAGATTGGGCGGTACCCCGGGCCCGTTGTGTCTTTGCTCCCGGTCCCCGGATCGTCCTCCTTGGTCATCCTTCATGGTTTCATCTCTCCTAGGATGATAAAGCAAAAGCGGCAATATCTACTCATAGACGATTTTTTTTTCCACCACTGTTGAGATAGTGGGGCAGCATATGCATTTCATCGTAACGAAATATTACATTCTTATTTTGAAAAAAAAAACAGCATCACTAGAGACAGTTTCATGTAAATCACAATATTTTAGAGACTAGATGTGGTAGGTTTTATGATTGGAACTGAATTAGTCTGATACAGTACCCGCTAGGATTCCAGAGGATTCCTCCAGTTGTTGCAGAGTGTGCCTGGGATGGCAACATTTCAACTGGTTTATGTGGACCCACTTGTCTTCCCCCTCTGCCGAACCACCTTTGGGGATGCGGATCTTGTAGGCCACAGGGGAGATCTTATCGACGATCTCAAAGGGTCCCTTCCATGTAGGCAAAAATTTGCGCTGCTTGGCCTGGTTCCTTTGGAAGTTGTATAGATAGACCCGGTCTCCCACCTGATATTCCTTCCTGGAAGTTTTCAGGTCATAATGGGTCTTCATGCTATCAGTCGATCTTTCTAGATTCCGCTGAGCATAAGCAAAAGCATGTTGGAGGTGTTTCCTTAAATTCTCTACATACTCATGAGTAGTGGAGGCATTTATCAGTGTCTGCTCTTGGGTCCTGTAGAGCAAATGCTGCGGAAGCACCATCTTGCGCCCAGTCATCAACTCAAATGGTGACATTTTGGTTGCAGATGAAGGGGTAGATCTGATGGCCATTAGGACCAGAGGTAATCGGATATCCCAACTTGGCCCAGAATCTGCCACAAACTTCTTTAATATGCTCACAATTGTCCGGTTATATCTCTCTACTGCCCCAGAAGAAGCTGGTCTATAAGCAATATGCAGCTTTCTCTTGACCCCCAGTATCTCCCACATCTTTGTCATTACTTCACTGGTGAAGTGGCTACCTCTGTCTGACTCAATCCTTTGAGGTAGACCAAAACGGGAAAAGATGTGGTTAATCATCAAGGCCGCTGCAGTTTCTGCCTTGCAATTTGGGGCTGGGAGACATTCCACCCACTTGGTAAACAAGCATGTCACGGTCAACATGTACTTATTCCCCCTAGCCGAGCGAATCACAGGGCCTACAAAGTCGATTTGTAAATCTGACCATGGCAGTGTCATTCCCCTCTTTTGTAAAGGCGCCCGGTGTGTGAGGGATGATGGCTGAAATTGTGCACACACAAGGCAACCCTTCAGGTACTGGTCGAGGTCCTGCCCCATGTGTGGCCAGTATGCAACCTCTCTTAAGATTTCCAATGTTGTGTGAAACCCCCTATGACCGGCAGTGGCCGCATCATGGGCGTGACTTAACATCAGGCTTCGGAATGAGGTAGGAACCACCCACTGATCGTGGCCAGCTTTGGATTTCCTTACCAACAAACCGTCTTGGATCCGGAACATTTTGGGACATTTCATCAACACTCTTAGGTCCTCTTTCCCAATGTAATCGGTATCCGTCAGGGGAAAGTTCTCAGGGTCCTCAAGGTGCTGGTAAAATTTACCAATTATTGGATCCCCCTTCTGAGCAGTAATCAAATCAGCATCAGGGGTCTCCTTACTCCATTGTGCAATTGAGAGGTCGTTGTGAGCATTTGTCTGGGACCTAGTGATGGCAGTGACCTGGATTTCCCCCAACAGGGACTCAATCTCAATTAGATCCCCTTGGATGGCCCCGGTTTTGGCCAGCTGATCAGCTAAGTCATTTCCAGTTTTGTCTGGTCCCTCTACTTTGGAATGACCCTTGATCTTCTTCCAATAGATGGTCATCCCATTCGAGGTGACCAGATCATCAATGTTTTGGATCAACTTCCCCTGTTTCAAGGGTTTGTTGTTAGCACATACCATGCCTCTGGTCTTCCAATTAACCAGGTGCTCCACGAACCCGTTCCGTACATAATCCGAATCTGTGATTATGACCAGTTCGTGGAGTTGATGCTGGACAGCAGTGAGGATGGCCTGATGCACAGCCACCAATTCTGCCACCTGACTACTTCGGGGACCAATTTTGTATCCAGCGGAGGGTTCTGGGGACTCATTCACCCATGCTTTCCCTACGCCGGCCACCAGTTCTTTCTCCCCGTTGTTGTCGACATGGTAAGAGCATCCATCCACATACACAGTGGGCATTCCCTCACACTTGTCTTCTTCAAAGACTTTGTGGGGGGAATTAAGGTATGCCTCCATGTTGTCCTTTATTTTTAGACTTTCGTCCTCGAGACAGTTTTCTCTGGCACAATCATGCAAGTCAGCCAGACCTTGCGCGAGGGGACTCTTCTTGTTTTGGCCATATCTGACCTCCACAGGAAAGCCTTGCATTGACAGAATCCAGGAAGTAATTCGGGAATTACTCACATTTCCGGCCCGGATTCTGTCACTTTGGAGATATTGCAGAGGCTGGTGTGGAGTCTCCACTATGATGTGTTCCCCCTGGATAAACGGGCGGTAATTCTTCAATGCCCACACCGTTGCCAGGAGTGCCTTCTCACAATCGTTGAATTTTTCCTCCACAGAGGATAAAGTTTTGCTCGCATAGGAGATTACTTTATTGACCTTGTCATGCTTTTGATATAATACTGCCGTCAAGCACGTATTAGAGAACCCCGTCTCCAGGAAGAACTCCTTGTTTCTGACAGGGTAAGCTAGGCAAGGCGCTTGTGAGAGGCTTCTTTTGAGTTGTTTTACTGCCTCGGCTTGTTCTGGACCCCATTCCCACTTGACCCCCCCCTTCAGGAGATGAATCAGGGGTCTGGTGATCTCTGCGTAGCCCTCAATGAACTTTCTGCTGTAATTAGTCAGTCCAAGGAGGCTCCTTAGTTCCCGCAGAGTTGTGGGGTCTTTCAGTTTCTGAAGTGCTTCCACTTTCTTTTCCTGGGGACAGAGACCCTGAGGAGTAATCTCATGCCCCAAGAAATTAACACGGGTTCTACACCACTGTGCTTTCTGAAAGGAAAGTTTTGCTCCGGCGGCCCTCAACTGTGTCAGAACATAACGGATCTCCGCTATATGTTCCTCCACAGATGAACTTTTGATGAGGACATCATCTACATAAGCCAGGTTACCCCTTGCACCCAAGTCAGGCATGGCCTTGTGTAGAAAAATGTTGAATTAATTGCCGGAGTTGAGGTATCCGAAGGGAGTCCGGGTCCAGGTGTACTGCTGGCCCCCAAAGGTAAAAGCCAGCTTGTATTGGTCCTCCCTACTGACAGGCACAGTCCAGTATCCATTGGTCAGGTCTATTGCAGTGAATACCTGTGACCCCTGGATCTGGGCCAGCCCTTGGTCAATGTAGGGCAGAGGCCATCGGGAAGTATGGACCCGTTTGTTGAGCTCCCTGAGGTCGGCGCAGAGTCTCCACTGGCCGTTTGGCTTCAATATTCCCAGCACCGGATTATTGAAGGTGCTGTGGACTGGACGGATTATTCCCCGGGACTCAAGGTTCTTAATTATTTCAGTAAGGGACTCCATTGATGCGAGAGGCAAGCGATATTGCTTCACAAACACTGGAGTCATGCCAGGGTCCGTGGGGATTGTTGTGGTGTGGATGTCGGTGCGACCACAGTCATATGAGTCTACCGCAAAGAGATCTTGGAAATCCAAGAAAACTTGTTTCAACTTTTGCTTTTGTTCCAGAGTCACACAGGCATCAGCTAGGTTGACTCTCTCTTCCACCATCTGCCTGAAGCCTGGAAAGACTTCTGGTTTGGCTATCTCCGCGGCCTCCTCCAGCTGGGTGGAGAAGTCCCTGGTCAGAGTGCTGATTTGGACCGGAGGCTTCAGGTGGGAAAGGCAGCCCTCATGGACCTGGAAAATCACCTCATCCCTCCTGAAGTCACAGGTCACATCTTCCTTACCATAGGGGCAGGAAGTGTACACCAGGAAGTTCCCCCCATGCCGGGTAAAAATCCTGTCTGGTGTTGCGTTGTCATCACTGTCACTGTCAAAACAGTCCTTGGGGATGGGTCCTAACAGTTCATTTACAAGATCAATGGAGAAATGTCGGTCATCAACCGCCATTCCAATAATGGTGCCTGCGGCTAGAGTAATACTCTTTAAGTCGCTGTTATCCACCTCTATTAGAATGGGGTCATGTTCTATGTTGACTAATGGAGCCGGGTTTACCCCCAACCCTTGCTGTTGGAGAGAAGCATTTAGATGTATGTAAGCATCAGGGTTTTTCAACTCTTGTCCCCTTTTAACTTTCACTTCCAGGGAGAATTGTCGGGTCCTTTCTGGGATGGTGACTTCCTCTTTAACCTGAATTTCAACTGCATAAGGTAGCAATTGAGCTGACCTAAATGCTTTTTCTGGATCATCAAAGCCCATGGGATTATCCGCTAATCGGGACCAAGCTTTGAAGTTTATTAGGTCCAAACTAATGGCAAAGCGATTGAGAATGTCACTGCCTAAGTAAAAGGCGGCAGTGACGTCTCGCACGACCCAACAATTATGGACTATGCTCTTGTTGCCAATGGAGATTTTGAGCATACACCTGCTTGGCAGGAGATGTTTGGAGTCAGGTGCTTCCAGGTCCATTTCCCATTTGTCTATCAGTTTGAAGGTGGGAATGGCTGGATCTTTTGGGAGTTGGCGGAACATGGCTTCGCTGATGAAGCTCTTACCGTTGTTCACACACACTCGAGCGAGAACAGAGTCCTTCCCATCATTTAACTGAACAGGGATGAACAACTGCTCTCCAATTTGCTGAATATCAGCCAGGCTTTGAGCTGATTTCACATCTTTCTGGACTATAGGAGTGGGGGTTTCTGATTGTGGATTAGTATAGAATTTCAGAGTGTTTCCTTCCAGTGTGGAATACCACTTTAGACTGGAAGGAAGGTTGATTTTCAGAAATAGAGAGGACCCCCCATCACCAGTCTGTTGTCCTACTGCTATTACCGTCACGTCTGGAATTTGGTTGTTCTGGAAGTGAAATTCTACTTGGTCAGATTTTTGTTCAACCATGTGGCATGTGCCGTTTAAACTAACATGGTTGACACTCTGTTTTAATTTTATGGGTCGGCTAGTCTGAGTCCAGAGGACCTTGTTTACGCAATCTATTAGGGGTGACAACCTTCTCAGGAGGTCATTCCCTAGTAAACAAGGGGTGCCCTCTGGGGTCACAACTATGACCGGGTGTTTCAACTTATGTCGCCCGATCTTAATGTCCAAGTCTGCCGTCCCCTCGACGGGAATTTCCTTCCCGTCAAAGTTCTGCAGTTGTCCAGGAAGAGAGGTGAGAGGAATTTGGTAATTCTCTCCCCTTCCTGCATTCAGTTCATCAAAGGCCCTTCTGGACAGAAGGGTAGCTTGAGATCCAGTGTCCACCAGTGCTGAGATTGTACCCTGCCCCTGTACTTGTACCGGGGCATAATATCTTCCCTCCTTCTCCTCAAGGGGGCACAGATAATGTACATTTTTGGACAACTGGTGGGCTAATTTTCTGGTTTTGGACATCGCTAGCGAGGAGATTTGGGCAGAATTCTGTGGAGAGTCTTGGGAATCTGAAAGAAAAAGTTGGCAACTGGAGATCAGAGCCATTGTGGGTTCCCCTGGCTCCATTTCTGGGCCGCCCCCCCCTTTTTGGAGGCAGTCGCCAGGATGGGTTTGAACCAGGGGATTTTCTTGCTGTTGGTTCTGGGATGAGATGGTGGGCGGCGGTAGCTCAGTCTCCACATCTCCCCAGTCTGGATTTGCATCCCTAGGGACCCATTTTTCTTTGGGAGGAGTTCCCCCCTCTCTGAAGGAGAAGATCCTTTTCCCAGGATCCTCTGAGGATCCCTCTCCCTCAAATTGGAAGATCTGTACCTCCTCCTCAAACTGAGTCTGTTTGGGTCTTTTATTTCTCCTACCCCCCCTCTGCTCCTTAGGAGGCAGACTTTCAGGGGCAAGAGATTTTGTTTCCGGTTCCTGGGTTTCCAGGGGCTGTTTACAAGTGAGGAAGGAAGCTTCCTCCAAGGCTTTACACCCCCCTTCCCTTTGTGCCTCCTCCCTGGGAACCGGTGATTTATCGGGGTGCTGCCCCCGTCATTGTTCTGGAGCACCAGGTCCAG